>NC_082730.1:41032228-41661760 GCF_030144855.1 Hypanus sabinus | reverse complement strand
ATGACCCATGGAGTTCCTGTATTCCCCGTGACTTTGTGGATTTACCGTAGACCCCGTGTCCTGTGGATTCCCCGTATTCCCCGTGACTGTTGTGGAATTCCCTTATACCCCGTGACCCGTGGATTTCCCGTATTCCCCGTGACTGTGTGGATTTCCCGTTTTACCCATGACCCGTGGGTTTCCTGTATTACCCGTGACTGTGTGGATACCCCGTATTCCTCGTGACTGTGTGGATTTCCCCTATTCCCCGTGAACGATGAATTTCCTGTATTCTCCGTGACCCATGGATTTCCCGTTTTCCCCGTGACTGTGTAGATTTCCCGTATTCCCCGTAACCTGTGGATTTCCCGTATTCCCCGTGACTGTGTGGATTTCCCCTATTTCTCGTGACCCATGGAGTTCCCGTATTCCCCGTGACTTTGTGGATTTACCGTAGTCCCCGTGACCCGAGAATTTCCCGTATTCCCCATGAGAGTGTGGATTTCACGCACTGCCCATGATGGTGTGGATTTCCCGTATTCCCCATGACCCGTGGATTTCCCGTATTCCCCGTGACCCGTGGATTTCCCATATTCCCCGTGACTTTGTGGATTTACCGTAGACCCCGTGACCTGTGGATTTCCCGTATTCCCCGTGACTGTTGTGGAATTCCCTTATACCCCATGACCCGTGGATTTCCCGTATTCCCCGTGACTGTGTGGATTTCCCGTATTCCCCATGAATATGTGGATTTCCCGTTTTCCCCATGACCTGTGGATTTCCTGTATTCCCCGTGACTGTGTGGATTCCTGTATTCCCCGTGACCCGTGGATTTCCCGTATTCCATGTTTCCCGTGGATATCCCGTATTCCCCATGACTGTGTGGATTTCCCCTATTCCCCGTGAACGATGAATTTCCTGTATTCTCCGTGACCCGTGGATTTCCTGTTTTCCCCGTGACTGTGTGGATTTCCCCTATTTCTCGTGACTCGTGGATTTCCCGTATTCCCCGTGACCCACGTATTTCCCGTATACCCCGTGACTGTCTGGATTTCCCGTATTTCCCGTGAGCCGTCGATTTTTTGTATTCCCTGTGACTGTGTGGATTTCCCGTATTTCCCGTGACATGTGGATTTCCCGTATTCCCCAAGACTCTGTGGATTTTCCCTATTCCCCATGACCCGTGAATTTCTCGTAATCTCCAGGACGGTGTGGATTTCTCGTATTCCCCATGACCCGGGGATTTCCCGTACTCCCCGTAACCCGTGGCTTTACCATATTCCCCGTCTCTGTGTAGATTTCCCGTTTTCCCCGTAACTGTGTGGATTTCCCGTTTTCCCCATAACTGTGTGGATTTCCCGAATTCTCCTTGATCCGTGAAATTCCTGTATTCCCCGTCAGTGTGTGGATTTCCCATATTCCTCGTGATCCGTGGATTTCCCGTATTCCCCGTTTCCCGTGGATATCCCATTATTCCGAGTGACTGTGTGGATTTCCCCTATTCCCCGTGAACGATGAATTTCCTGTATTCTACGTGACCTGTGGATTTCCCGTTTTCCCCGTGACTGTGTGGATTTCCTGTATTCCCCGTGACCCGTGAATTTCCATTACTCCCTGTGACCCATTGCTTTACCGTATTCCCTGTCTCTGTGTGGATTTCCCGTACTCCCCGTGACTGTGTGGATTTCCCATATTCCCTGTGACATGTGAATTTCCCGTATTCCCCATGAGCTGTGGATTTCCCGTATTCCCCATCACGGTAGGGATTTCCCATATTCCCCAAGACTGTGTGGATTTCCCATATTCCCCAAGACTGTGGGGAATTTCCCTATTCCTCGTAATCTCCAGGACGGTGTGGATTTCCCGTATTCACCGTGCCAGTGTGGATTTCCTATATTCCCCGTGACTGTGTGGATTTCCCGTATTCCCCGTAACTGTGTGGATTTCCCGCACTCCCTGTGACCCGTGGATTTCCCGTACTCCCCGTGACTGTGTGGATTTCCCGTATTCCCTGTGACTGTGTGTATTTCCCGTATTCCCCGTGTCCCTTGGATTTCCCGTATTCGCTGTGACTGTGTGGATTTCCCCTATTCCCTGTAACCTGTGGATTTCCCTTATTCCCCGTGACCCGTGGGCTTACTGTATTCCCGGTGACCTGTGGATTTCCCGTATTCCCTGTAACCGGTGGATTTCCCGTACTCCCCGTGACTGTGTGGATTTCCCGTATTCCCCGTGACATGTGAATTTCCCGTATTCCCCATGAGCCGTGGATTTCCTGTACTCCCCGTGACTGTGTGGATTTCCGATATTCGCCAAGACTGTGTGGATTTCTCATATTCCCCAAGACTGTGTGGATTTTCCCTATTCCCCATGAGCCATGGATTTCTCGTAATCTCCAGGACAGTGTGGATTTCCCGTATTCACCGTGCCAGTGTGGATTTCCTGTACTCCCCGTGACTTTGTGGATTTCCCGTATTCCCCGTGACCCGTGAATTTCCAGTACTCCCCGTGACCCGTTGCTTTACCGTATTCCCTGTCTCTGTGTGGATTTCCCGTATTCCCCGTAACTGTGTGGATTTCCCGCACTCCCTGTGACCCGTGGATTTCCCGTACTCCCCGTGACTGTGTGGATTTCCCGTATTCCCTGTGACTGTGTGTATTTCCCGTACTCCCCGTGATTCGTAGATTTCCCGTATTCCCTGTGAGTGTGTGGATTTCCCGTATTCCCCGTGATTCATAGATTTCCCATATTCCCTGTGAGTGTGTGGATTTCCCCTATTCCCTGTAACCTGTGGATTTCCCTTATTCCCCGTGACCCGTGGGCTTACTGTATTCCCGGTGACCTGTGGATTTCCCGTACTCCCTGTAACCCGTGGATTTCCGGTACTCCCCGTGACTGTGTGGATTTCCCGTATTCCCCGTGACATGTGAATTTCCCGTATTCCCCATGAGCCGTGGATTTCCTGTACTCCCCGTGACTGTGTGGATTTCTCATATTCCCCAAGACTGTGGCGATTTTCCCTATTCTCCATGAACCATGGATTTCTCATAATCTCCAGGACGGTGTGGATTTCCCGTATTCACCGTGCCAGTGTGGATTTCCTGTACTCCCCGTGACTGTGTGGATTTCCCATATTCCCCAAGACTGTGTGGATTTCCCATATTCCCCAAGACTGTGGGGATTTTCCCTATTTCCCATGAGCCATGGATATCTCGTAATCTCCAGGACGGTGTGGATTTCCCGTATTCCCCGTAACTGTGTGGATTTCCCGCACTCCCTGTGACCCGTGGATTTCCCGTATTCCCTGTGACTGTGTGTATTTCCCGTACTCCCCGTGATTCGTAGATTTCCCATACTCCCCGTGACTGTGTGGATTTCCCGTATTCCCAGTAACCAGTGGATTTCCTGTATTCCCCCTGACCGGTGGATTTCCCGTATTCCCTGTGACTGTGTGTATTTCCTGTATTCCCCGTGACTCGTAGATTTCCCGTATTCCCTGTGAGTGTGTGGATTTCCCGTATTCCCCGTGACATGTGAATTTCCCGTATTCCCCATGAGCCGTGGATTTCCCGTATTCCCCATCACGGTAGGGATTTCCCATATTCCCCAAGACTGTGTGGATTTCCCATAGTCCCCAAGACTGTGGGGATTTTCCCTATTCCCCATGAGCCATGGATTTCTCGTAATCTCCAGGACGGTGTGGATTTCCCGTATTCACCGTGCCAGTGTGGATTTCCAGTACTCCCTGTGACTGTGTGGATTTCCCGTATTCCCCGTGACCCGTGAATTTCCAGTACTCCCCGTGACCCGTTGCTTTACCGTATTCCCCATCTCTGTGTGGATTTCCCGTATTCCCCGTAACTGTGTGGATTTCCCCTATTCCCTGTAACCTGTGGATTTCCCTTATTCCCTGTGAACCGTGGGCTTACTGTATTCCCGGTGACCTGTGGATTTCCCGTACTCCCTGTAACCCGTGGATTTCCCGTACTCCCCATGACTGTGTGGATTTCCCGTATTCCCAGTGACCAGTGGATTTCCTGTATTCCCCCTGACCGGTGGATTTCCCGTATTCCCTGTGACTGTGTGTATTTCCTGTATTCCCCGTGACTCGTAGATTTCCCGTATTCCCTGTGAGTGTGTGGATTTCCCGTATTCCCCGTGACCCGTGGATTTCCCGTATACCCCGTGACTGTCTGGATTTCCCGTATTTCCTGTAAGCCGTGGATTTTTCATATTCCCTGTGAATGTGTGGATTTCCCGTATTCCCCATGAGCCGTGGATTTCCTGTATTCCCCATCATGGTAGGGATTTCCCATATTCCCCATGAATGTGTGGATTTCCCGTATTCCCCAAGACTGTGTGGATTTTCCCTGTTCCCCATAAGCCGTGGATTTCTCGTAATCCCCAGGACAGTGTGGATTTCCCGTATTCACCATGCCAGTGTGGATTTCTCGTATTCCCCATGACCCATGGATTTCCCGTATTCCCCGTAACTGTGTGGATTTCTCATACTCCCTGTGACCCGTGGATTTCCAGTACTCCCCGTGACTGTGTGGAGTTCCCGTATTCCCCCTGACCCGTGGATTTCCCTTATTCCCCATGACTGTGTGGATTTCCCGTATTCCCCATGACTGTGTGGATTTCCACTATTCCCCATGAGCCATGGATTTCCCGTGATCCCCAGGACGGTGTGGATTTGTCGTATTCACTGTGCCAGTGTGGATTTCCCGTCATCCCCATGTCCCATGGATTTCCCGTTTTCACCATGAGCCACGTATTTACCGTAGTCCCCATGACCCGTGGATTTCCCGTATTCTCCGTGACCCGTGGATTTCCCGTATTCCCTGTGACTGTGGAGTTCCCGTATTCCCCGTGACTGAGTGGATTACTCGTATTCCCCGTGACCTGTGGATTTCCCAAATTCCCTGTGACTGTGTGGATTTCCCGTCTTTCTCGTGACTTGTGGATTTCCCGTATTCCCCATGACCCATGGATTTCCCGTATTCCCCGTGACTCGTGGATTTCCCGTATTCCCCGTGACTGTGTGGATTTCCTGTTTTCCCCATGACCCTTGGATTTCCTGTATTCCCTGTGACTGTGTGGATTTCCCGTATTCCCCGTGACATGTGGATTTCCCGTATTCCCCATGAGCCGTGGATTTCCCGAATTCACCTTGACCCGTGGATTTCCCATATTCCTTGTGACCCGTGGACCTCCCATATACCCCGTGCTCCATGAATTTCCCGTATTCCCCATCACGGTAGGGATTTCCCGTATTCCCCAAGACTGTGTGGATTTTCCCTATTCCCCATGAGCCGTGGATTTCTCGTAATTCCCAGGACGGTTTAGATTTCCCGTATTCACCGAGCCAGTGTGGATTTCTTGTATTCCCCATGACCCATGGATTTACCGTAGTCCCTGTCACTGTGTGGATTTCCCATATTCCCCGTGACCCTTGAATTTCCCGTACTCCCCGTGACCCGTGGCTTTACCGTATTCCCCGTCTCTGTGTGGATTTCCCGTATTCCCCGTAACTGTGTGGATTTCTCGTACTCCCTGTGACCCGTGGATTTCCCGTACTCCCCATGACGGTGTGGATTTCCCGTATTCCCCCTGACCCGAGGATTTCCCGTATCCCCGTGACCTGTGGATTTCCCGTATTCCCCGTGACTGTGTGTATTTCCCGTATTCCCCGTGACCAGTGGATTTCCCGTACTCCCCGTGGCCCATGCATTTTCCGTGTACCCCGTGACTGTCTGGATTTCCCATATTCCCTGTTTCCCATTGATTTCCCGTATTCTCCGTGACTGTGGATTTCCCGTATTCCCCGTGACTGTGTGGATTTCCCATATTCCCCGTGACCCATGGATTTCCCGTATTCCCCGTGACCCATGGTTTTCCCGTATACCCCGTGACTGTCTGGAGTTCCCGTATTTCCCGTGAGCCGTGGATTTTTCATATTCCCCGTTACTGTGTGGATTTCCCGTATTCCCCGTGACATGTGGATTTCCCGTATTCCCCGTGTCCCGTGGATTTCCCGTATTCACCGTGACTGTGTGGATTTCCCGTATTCCCTGTGATCCATGGATTTACCGTATTCACCGTGACTGTGTGGATTTCCCATATTCCCCATGAACGATGAATCTACGTATTCTCCGTGACCCGTGGATTTCCCGATTTCCCCGCGACTGTGTGGATTTCCCGTATTCCCTGTAACCTGTGGATTTCCCGTATTCCCCGTGACCCGTGGGCTTCCCGTACTCCCCGTGACTGTGTGGATTTCCCGTATTCCCCGTGACCCGTGGATTTCCTGTATGCCCCATGACCCGTGGAGTTCCCGTATTCCCCTTGACTTTGTGGATTTCCCGTAGACCCCGTGACCTGTGGATTTCCCATATTCCCCGTGACTGTTGTGGATTTCCCTTATTCCCCGTGACTCGTGGATTTCCCGTGTTCCCTGTGACTGTGTGGATTTCCCGTTTTCCCCGTGACCTGTGGTATTCCTGTATTCCCCGTGACCCGTGGATTTCCTGTGGGTGCTACTGTTTCCTCCGTCATTCCAAGGACATACCAGTTGGTAGTTATTTTGTCATTGTAAATTGTCCCATGATTAGGCCAGGAATAAATCGGGGGGATTAATTTGTCGTGCAGCTCAAATATCCGGAAGGTCCTCTACATTCTTTCATATATTATAAGAAACATACAGATTTCAATGATTCTTTAAATTGTAACAAATCAGTTAAAAATACAGGCTGCAGTTCCTAACTATTAGCCCAGATATTGATGCAAAATTAGAGTATTACCCAGAATATTAGACCATAAGACCATAAGACATAGGAGCAGAATTAGACCATTTTGCCCATCGAGTCTGCTCCGCCATTCAATCATGGACGATCCTTTTCTTTCTCCTCCTCAGTCCCAGTTCTCGTCCTTCTCCTCGAAACCTTTGATGCCATGCCCAAACAAGAACCTACCAATGCCTTAAGTACACCCAGCAACCTGGCCTCCACATTTGCATGTGGTAAAATAGTACCACAGTGACTGACAAGGGGAGTCAAAGCTATTGTAAAAGCAAAAGAACGTGCATAAAACAAAGCAAAAATCAGTGGGAAGGTCGAGCATTGGGAAGTTTGGCAACCAAAAATTATTAGCAAAGAAAAGATGAAATCTGAAAGCAAGCTAGCAAGTAACATCAAAGTGGATATGTGGTGAACTATGTGCCTGTCTGGACACGCCCCCTGCTGACTGCTCCTGTGGCTCCTCCCACAGGCCCCTGTATAAAGGCGATCTGAGGCCCGACGCTTGGCCTCAGTCTCCAGGACGTAGTATGATGGACACTCACTCCTGGTTCCTTCTTCCAGTCAATAAAAGCCGATATCTCGCCTTATGTCTCAGTGTGAGTTATTGATGGTGCATCAATTTTATTGACTGGAAGTTTTAAAACATGGAAACCGTTTTACGTCCGGAAAGGTTGGATTTGGACCCTCAAGACCCTGACGCAGCTCTCGCTTTTGAACACTGGCTTGCATGCTTCCAATCATACTTGGAGGAGGTTCGTGCAACTGAACCCACCGTTATGCACAGAATCCTACTCTCGAGGGTCACCCCCAGGAAGTCTGTCACTGGGACCACCCTACCAGTTTGGCTGACGTCCCCAGGGCCAGTGCTGCTCCGGAAACATATGAGGAGCAATAAATACTCCCCGCTGGTAGAGAGGGTTCACCTTCTACATGCGAACCCCCAGTATGCTTACGTGGTCTTACCTCATGGGCGGGAGGACACGGTCTCCATCCGCGACCTGGCACCCGCAGGTGCAGCAGACCACTACCCTGAAGGCTCTCCGGTAACTATGAACCCTGCACCAGAGGTGACACCGTACTCACCAGGCCCTACACAGACTCCTCACGACACTTGTATACCGGGCGTTTCGTACGCATTTATACCAGGCGTGAGGGATCACCGGCGCCTAGTGGGCAGGAACAAGCGCAACCTCCGTCCCCTGTGCAATCACCAATGTTGCCTGCATCCATGCGATCACAGCCGGTGCTACGTAGATCGCAGCGATAGATTCGACCACCTGATAGACTTGACTTGTAAGAAACTTCGCCACATGGGGACTCTTTCAAACAAAGGGGGGGTGAATGTGGTGAACTATGTGCCTGTCTGGACACGCCGCCTGCTGACTGCTCCTGTGGCTCCTCTCACAGGCCCCTGTATAAAGGCGATCTGAGGCCTGACACTTGGCCTCAGTCTCCAGGACATAGTATGATGGACACTCACTCCTGGTTCCTGCTTCCAGTCAATAAAAGCCGATATCTCGCCTTACGTCTCAGTGTGAGTTATTGATGGTGCGTCAGGATAGTAAAAGATTTTTCAAGTATGTTAAAAATAAAAGAGAAATGTTAGTGGATATAGGACTGCTGGAAAATGAAGCAATCCAAAAATTACTATCCTGGAGGTCCTGCCTCTCAGATTTCTACCTAGCTCTCTAAATTCTCTGTTCAGGACTTCCTTGCTTTTCTTTCCTATGTCATAGGTACCAATATGCAGCAAGACATCTGGCTGCTCCCTCTCCCTCTCCAAAATGTGATGGACGTGATCTGAGACATCCCTGACCCTGGCACCTGGGAGGCAACATGCCACCTGGGTGTCCCGTTCACGTCCACACAGTGCCCTCACTATTTAAAAAAATGATTGGTGAAGCTTTGAATAAAAAGATGTAACAGTGAAAAACAAAAGATCCCTATGTGCTTTATGTTCATCCCAGAGAGAAAAAAAAATCAAAGAAGCTGCTCCTTGTGAGGAACTAATGATCAGTAAAGACATGAGGGTACCTTTCCTAAACCACAAGTGCCACATGCTGAAAGATGAAGTTGTACAGTGAGTAGACAAGTGGTGCTGCAGATTTTTGCAATTATTAATATACCAGTTTTCCCTCTGCAAAGTCTGGGTTCAGCCAATTGAGAAGAACTAGGAAACCCTGTTGTTTTTGCAGCTGGTAACAGATCGTCATCACTGAGCTAGGGGAAGGTTGGAGGAAGGGATCCGAGACACTGATAGTGGTGGAAGGAAGGGTAGAGTGTAATCAGCTGCACAGAAGCTGCTGGAGGGGATAGAAATGATTGGAGGCATAGAGCTTTGAACCCTGTTTTCTGAAAAAGTTGTGGGAAGGGATTGAAGACATGACTGATGCTGGGAAGATGGAAGGGAGTGTAGAATGCTGGAGGAAGTGTTGGTTATAAATTGAAGTATTGCTAATGTTAGAGGCCAGGATGGATTAGGGACTGGTGTTTGACATTGGATGGAGAGGACTGGAAGGCCTGTTGGTGTTGAGCGGAGCAGTTACCGGTGGGAAGGATTGGACAGATTACTAGTGGGAGTGGGAAGGAAGGGACTGATGAAATGGCAGTTGAAGGAAGAGTTTGAATACATTACTGACATTTGAGAAGAGGAAGAAATAGAGACACCATCGATCTAGCGGGATAAGAAATTGATCAAAAACTCTGCTGGCACCGAGAGAAGGAAGGATGAGAGCCTATGTTTAGGAATGAAAATCTTTACTAATTTATAGAGTTTACATCATGGAAGCAAGTCCTTCATCCTGACTCGTTTGTACTTGCCAAGGTGCTTATCCCATTTGCCTGTGTTTGACACATATCCCTTCAAACCTTCCCTTGTCTTTTAAACATTGTGATTGTACTTCCTTCTATTATCCCCTGTGGCAGCCCTTTCCGTGTACCGTCACCCTCTCTGTGATAAACACTCCCCTGAGATCCCCTTTAAATCTTTCCCCTCTCACCTTAAACCTATGCCATTTAGTTTTAGACTCCCCTATCTTGGAGTAAAAACTGTTACTACTTACCTCTGATAACTTTCTAAGCTTCTATAAGGTTAACCTCAGCCTCCAGGCTTGAGGAAGTTGCAAAGCTACCGACTTTGTGCAGCTGGAAGGAGACTGCAATAGCCCTGCCCCATGTACCATCAATGCCTCGCTCAGCAAGGTGATGCTATACTTCAGGTGACAGGGCTTTGGCTGAGATACAGGTTTTGGTCTCTTGGCGTGGATTGCCATCAGCTCAAGTTTACTGATGACACAACTGTTGCTGGCAGAATCTCAGATGGTGATGATGAGGCATACGAGAGTGAGATAAATCAGCTAATTAGATAGTGTCACAGCAACAATCTTGCACTCATCATCATTGAGACCAAGGAATTGATTATGGATTTCAGGAAGGAGAGGTTGGAGAACACACACCAGTCATCATTGAGGAGTGATTAGAGGAAAGGGTGGTCAGTTTCTATTCCTTGGGTGTCAACATCTCAGAGGATCTATCCTAGGTTTAACATACTCATGCAATCATGAAGAAATCACGTCAGCAGCTACACTCCATTGGGGGATTTGAGGAGATTTGGATGGACTGTGGAAAGCATTCCGACTGGTTGCATCATCACCTGGCTAGGGAGGCTCCAATGCGGAGGAGAACAAAAAAGAGGCTGCAGTGACATAGACTTGGCCAGCTCCATCATGTCGCTGGCCTCCCCACCATTCAGGACAATGTTAAAATGAGGTGCCTCAAGAAGGGGGCATTAAAGACCCTCACCAGCCAGGACATGCCCTCTTCTCATTACTGCCATCAGGGAAAAGGTACAGGATTCAGAATATGCGCACACAACATTTTAGGAACAGCTTCTTCCCCTTTGCCATCCTATTTTTGAATGATCTATGAACCTGTGTTGTCTTTATGACAGTTATTTAGTTTATAATATTTTCGCTTAGTAATTCATTTGTTAGTATTTTCTAGTTAGAATTAGAAGTGTTTAAAGTATATTCATTGCCTGTAAAATATATCGGCATGCGATGATATCACATCCGGTTTCGCCGCGTCTTGTGGGAAAATATCTGTTTGCGATCAACACGAGGGTGGGGGCTCACCACGAGGCAGACCCGAGCAGAAGTTGTTTTGCAAGCATTAGAAATCACAGTGAGAGCAACGCTGTAAGTTAATAGATAATCAATATATTGAACTAAGATGTTAACGCCGATCCTGTTAAAAGTAACGAAGGTCAATAATGTTTATGTTTTCGTTAATTAAAGAGTTGCGGATAGTTTGCATTGAAGTGTATTTAAAGTAGTCAATGGCATAGGTAAACTCTGCCTGTATACTGCACCTTAATGTAATGTAGTTATAGTCACTTTTACAAGTATTTACAATGGAAATGTGATATTAAGAAAGGAACAAATACTGTATCAATCTTGTATTGTTTTATCAACAGTTTTCACCATATGTTAATGTGAAGAGTGAACAGTAAATGGTTAATCTTACTGCGACCTTGTTTCATTGACTGTGGTTTATCTCGGCATTTAATTTGGCATTATCAGTTACACCCGAAGGAGAACGCTACCGTGAAAAAGCGGCATTATCAGGCATTTCAAGTACTGCAATGTCATCTCGATCCAGCATCAAGTCGACGCCGCCCAGCGACAAGGGCAGTAGAGTGACATCAAGTAAGTCCACCCATGCAAGGGCCAAGGCAGAAGCCGCCAGGGTGCGACTGTGTTACGCCAGACAAGAAGCAAATTTGAAAATGGAACAGGCTGCCAGAGAAGCCAGAATCCAGAAGGAAGAGGCCGCCAGAGAAGCCGAAATCCAGAAGGAAAAGGCTGCCAGAGAAATGGAAGCGGCCGCCAGAGAAGCCGAAACCCAGTTGGAAATGGCAAAGATATCAACAAAGTTGCAAGTGCTGCAGCTAGAAAGAGAAGAAGAAGCTGCCAAGGCGGAAGCAGAGTACATAGAAGAAGCTGAAGGAATGCATGATCTGACCGAAGTAAGATCCACTTCAGAAAGGACCAGATTGGAACGCACAATCGACTATGTCCGATCCCAAATAGACAGGCAGGCTCGTCCTTCCTCTCCACACGTATTCGATAACATTCCATGCCAGGAGGAACCTCAGGGAGGCACGATTGCATCACATCCATACGAGGAAGACAATTTACCCTCGAGGCTCCGTGATGAAGTCGAGAATGAAAGAGCCGACAACCAATACTTCTCGACACCAAACTTACAAGATTTGGAGAGAAGAGATGCAGAGGTCGAATTCAGGACAGCAAATTCCATAAGAAATGTACGCCCTCAGTCAAATACACGCCAATGTATTTCCCCAGCCCGCATGCCGGCTACAGTTGATCCCACGATGCAGTATTTAGCACGACGGGATCTCGTCACCGGGACTGTACCAGTTTGACGATAAACCTGAAAATTACCGTGCATGGTACTCCACATTCACCAATGCTATCGACGGAGTACTGCTCAGAGCAACCCAAGAGTTGGACCTTATGGCGAAATGGCTGGGAAAGGAATCACGCGAACAGGTGAGACGCATACATTCAGTGTACATCAACAAACCCGAGCTAGCCTTAAGCAAAGCGTGGGAGAGACTTCGGGAGGGCTATGGGGCCCCCGAAATTACTGAAACGGCGCTATATCGACATCTGGAAAACTTTCCTAAGGTGTCAGCCAAAGATCACATTAAGTTAAGAGAATTCGGAGATTTACTCATGGAGATCCAAGGCGCCAAAGAAGCTGGTCTAGTATACCTAGATACTCCATCCGGGATTAGACAAGTCGTGGACAAACTTCCATTTGGGCTACAGGACAGGTGGCTGTCCGTTGCTTTAGAATACAAGGAAGACCACGATGATCAATTTCCTCCCTTTAAGCTCCTCACTAGGTTTGTGTGCAGGGAGGCAAAGAAGCGAAACGACCCTAGCCTCGCGGGTCCAGGCAGCAGTACTATTTACGCCAAGCCAGGTAGATCCTCTTCGAATGTTTTTGACATTGATAAACCCATCTCAGTGCTCAAGACTGAAGCCCTTACAATTGATAACGACCCTAGCAAGTATTGTCCAGCATAACAAACCTCACCCCCTCAAAGGATGCAGAATGTTTAGGGAAAAACCCCTTGAAGAGAGGACGGCCCTTCTCAAGGAGAAAAGAATATATTTTAGATGCTGTTCCTCAACCTCTCACCTCGCCAGAGAGTGTACGATCACCGTGAAGTGTCCGGAATGTGATAGCACTGATCACGTCGGGGCCATGCATCCCGGCCTGTCACCGCAAACTGACAACGCTCCTTCACCCCCACAACAGGACGGCGGGGAGGGAGAGGCTCACTCCAGGACAACAGTTGTCAGCTCGAACTGTACAGGAGCTTGCGGTCAAGGTCAGTCAAACCGTTCTTGTTCCAAGATCTGCCTCACTAAGGTGTACCCTAAAGGAGCCAAAGACAAGGCCATCAAAGCCTATGTGATTCTGGATGTTCAGAGCAATCGTTCACTAGTCAGTCCAGAGTTCTTTAAATTGTTCAACATTGAGAGTGAGCAGTTCCCATACTACCTCAGAACTTGCTCAGGCAACATGGAAACCCAAGGAAGGAAGGCAGAAGGCGTCCAGATCGAGTCCCTGGATGGTAAAGTTGTCATCTGTCTCCCTCCGCTCTTAGAGTGCAATGGAATCATGAATAACCGCACTGAGATCCCGACACCAAGTGCGGTGCTACACCAGCCACATCTCCGCCACATCGCAAAACACATCCCAGAACTGGATCCAAAAGCAGAAATACTCCTGCTATTAGGGAGAGACGTTCTCCGGGTGCACAAGGTTAGGCAGCAGGTCAATGGACCACACGACGCCCCCTTTGCGCAATGCCTGGATCTAGGCTGGGTGGTGATAGGAGGAGTGTGCCCTGGCAATGTACACAAACCAACGGTTAACACACTCAAGACCAATGTGCTAGAGAGTGGCCGCCATTCAATTTTTCAACCCTGCACAAGTGTCCTGTGCATTAAGGAAGCACAACAAGACGTTAACAAGCGTAAAGTAACTGATGAGACGCTAGGTCAGTCAGTTTTTGTTCAAACCGAGCATGGTAATAAACTTGCTCAATCAGCTCAAGATGCCATTTCCTTAAAAACAAAGGACACCAAGGTCTTCAGAGATGAAGCAAATAATGGGGTCGGCCCATTGCCTTTCAGAGAACCATGCCAGTGCTCACCAAATAACAAAGAGCAGGCAGTCAAGCGGTTCACGTCCTTACGAAAAACCCTGAAAAGGAAACCTGAGATGCAGCAACGCACCCGATTGACCCACGAGGTACTGTGCACACTAATGGCAGATGTCACAGCCATTATAAACGCACGACTACTCCTACCTGTGTCTTCTGACCCAGAAAACCCCTTCATACTTTCGCCATCAACGCTCCTTATGCAGAAGGCAGGAGCTCCCCCTCCACCAGGAGACTTCTCAGACAAGGATTTGTACACAAAGCAATGGAGACGTCCAAGCTCTGGCAAATTGATTCTGGTCTCGCTGGAGACTGCTCAGGGACAAGCAAATCGCCCGCAACAGCTGGCCAATGGCCAGAATCACTGCGACATACCCTAGTGGGGATGGACATGTCAGGAAGATTGAATTAAAGACCACCGACCAAGGCGATGTGAAAATTTACCAAAGGCCAGTTACAGAAGTTATTCTACTTCTACCTAATGACTGATTAAGAGACTAAGTTTTGCACTGTTCATTGTGACCTTACGAAGGTCAGGCGGGGAGTGTGTTGTCTTTTTGACGGTTATTTAGTTTATAATATTTTCACTTAGTAATTCATTTGTTAGTATTTTCTAGTTAGAATTAGAAGTGTTTAAAGTATATTCATTGCCTGTAAAATATATTGGCATGCGATGACATCACATCCGGTTTCGCCGCGTCTTGTGGGAAAATATCTGTTTGCGATCAACACGAGGGTGGGGGCTCACCACGAGGCAGACCCGAGCAGAAGTTGTTTTGCAAGCATTAGAAATCACAGTGAGAGCAACACTGTAAGTTAATAGATAATCGATATATTGAACTAAGGTGTTAACGCCGATCCTGTTAAAAGTAACGACGGTCGATAATGTTTATGTTTTCGTTAGTTAAAGAGTTGTGGATAGTTTGCATTGAAGTGTATTTAAAGTAGTCAATGGCGTAGGTAAACTCTGCCTGTATACTGCACCTTAATGTAATGTAGTATAGTCACTTTTACAAGTATTTACAATGGAAATGCGATATTAAGAAAGGAACAAATACTGTATCAATCTTGTATTGTTTTATCAACAGTTTTCACCGTATGTTAATGTGAAGAGTGAACAGTAAATGGTTAATCTTACTGCGACCTTGTTTCATTGACTGTGGTTTATCTCGGCGTTTAATTCGGCGTTACGTTACACCCAAACGAGATCGCTACAGAACCCATGAACACTATCTCACTACTAATTACTTTTTATATTTCTATCGTAACTTCTGGTAATGTGTTGCATCTTGCACAGTACTGCTGCTGCAAAACAACAAATTTCACAAGATATGTCAGCAATTACAAACCTGCTTCTGATTCTGACCATGGTGTATCAACAGTAGCTGATTCTGACCATGTTATTTTAGGTTAGCCAAGCAAGACGAGATACCTTTGGAATATACTGGTTAGTGTGCTCCATAGAGTACTTCATAGCTCAGTTTTGAAAAATACCAAATTGGGGCACTCTAACAAGAATGCTAGAAACAGTAAGCCAATTAGCCCTAAAGTCTGCTCTGCAACATAATCAGGTCATGACTGACTTCTGTCATAGCTCCAATACTATATCCCCATTCCCTATCCATCAACTTCAATACTTGAAATTCAAATCTGTGTTAACTTGCTCCTTCAAAATATTCCATGTCTGCCTCCATCCTCTCTGCAGTAGAGAATTCCACATATTCACAGACCACTGAAAGAAAAAATTTTGCCTCATCTCCAACTTAAATAAAAAAATTCTTAAGATTATGAACATTTATCCCATAGGTCTGGCTATGACAATTAGGGGAAACATCCTCTCAGATATCCATTCTGTAAGAATCTTCTGCCTTTCAATTGGAACATAGTTCATTATTTCAAACTTCACTGACTATAGGCCCAATCTGCTTAACCTACCTTCATCTTTCCTTCAATATGAAGATCAAACTGTGGTCCAGCTGAAGTCTCACCTGGACACTATATGCTGCATCAGTACTTTCCTACTTCTTGATTCTAAACCCTTTGCAATAAAGGCCAACACTTTATTACATTTCCGGATTACTTGAGGTACCATCATACTAAATTTTTGTAGAGAACAAACTGATGGAGGAACTCAATAGGCCAAGCAGCATCAGCTGAGGGAAATGCACAGCTGATGCTTCAGTTCATGATGATTGATGCTATCACATCCCACAAAACAAACCCATGCTATGAATCTCAGAGTAGTATATGGTGACATGCTATATACGGATACTAAATTTACTTTGAACTTTGAGACATGGCTGAACTGAAAGAGTTGGGGGATAATGAGTTGAGATAAAGAGGTGGGCAAAGAAGTAACATGTGACTGGTGGATCAAGGTGAGGAGAGACATCTGGCAGATGGACAGGAGAAAAGTGCAAGTAGTGACAGAGGCATGAAGGTGAAAGGTGGAGGCAACAAAGGGCTGCAGATGATGGAGCCTGTTAGGAAAGGAAGGTGGAGCATGGAACCACCAGCAATTCCAATTTTGCTCCAGATTCCAGCAACTTATATCTGTGCTAAGTGTTGGCATTTCAAATACTAGGACGTCAGGTCCATCAGGGGGTGGGGAGAGGTGTTTCTGGTTTAAAGCACTCAAATAATAATCTGATTTTTAAAAATTCTAAATGGATACCTTACATTTTCTTACATTTTACTCACCTACCGACCTTCTGCCTGTTCATTTAAACGATCATTTGGAAAGTATAATCATCACACCAAGGATTTGGAAAATTCACCACTGAGCATCCCGGCTTAATGGATTTGCAATTGCAATTAAAGGAATTGTTGCAGAGGAAAATTAATAAGCAAAGTCCATGACTGGATTAATTGGACATGTAAGAAGTGAACACTAAAATGAATTTTACTATGCTTGCAATTCCTTCTGACCTTGTCTGTCTAGATAGCCTTTTTTGGTAAAATTAGAATTAGAATTTAGTCAGCTATTTGGTTAAATTTTATTATGTAAAAACATAAATATGTTTTGTGTCATTAATTAAGTTCTTATCAAACAATTATTTTGGCACTTCCTACCGTAATGCACAATATGTTTGTGTTGATACATAATGTAAGGGACTCTTGAGTAATTATTTTCTGAGATCCCATTGCTGGTTTTATTTTGCACTCACTCTCTCAGAATCATGACCATTTCCAGTTTAAATTACACCAATCATGATGTATCAATGCTCTTTCAGTTGCAAGTCATAAAAAGCAATCCTGATGAAATTTCACAGGATCAAATGGTAGCATCGTTCCCAGTGCAATGTCCCTTTAGGGCACTACAGGGGAACTTGGGCTCATGGTTGGAGGCTCCTGATGCAGGCTATTCACAGGAGAATGTTTGCAAATTCAACAAGGAAAGTAAGAAACATACCTGTATTATTCTCCTTCCCTTGCTTTGATTGACTACCTAATGTCTGATTGTTCCCACTCTACCAACAAATACAATCTGCACTATCCCCATCTCTTCAACTCAGCTTTGTCCTTCTTCTACCAGTTTGTATTTCATTCCCCATCCTGATACTTACCTTCCACTTCTCTTGATGATGCCACCAATCTTGTTCCCTCCAACGATCTTGTCCAGCCTCTCCAATGTCTCCCTAATACTTTCTGGACAGCCTTCCAATATGGTCTTAACTCTGAAGTGGACAAAGTTTTTATGTGGGATCAATAAGATAGATGCAGAGTGATACCTAAACAATGTATCAACATAACTATTTTGGATTGAGATGAGAGTAATTCTTCATCCAAGGGGCAGTAAAGCTTTGAAATTCTCTGTCCGGGATGGCTGTGGAAACACATTCAAGAAGAAGATCAAGAGGTTTCTGGATATTAAGTGATATGGGTTTTGAGGAGGAAAGCTACAAAGAGGATCTACCATGATCTTATTGAATCGTGAATAGGAAGGAGAGAAAACTCCCTCATATCAGCCTCTACTCCTTACGACTCATGTCCAATTTTTTTTCCTTAAACTTCCAGTTTAAGATGGTGCTACCAAAGACGTGCAATGACTTACTGGTGGTTCAAAAGCAAAGGAAAGCCATTAAAAATATTAGTATTATTGCTTTTTTTTTGTAGTAAATTGTGGTAAACTATCTCCAGAAAAAAATGAAGATGCAAATGAGGGCAAAGCAATCTCAAGAGATGTGCCCCACTGGTGTGCTGCAAAATCGATGCACCTGGAGTTGGAGCTTTGCTGGTTGAAGTGAACAATGCAGTGGGGAGAAGAGGAGTTCCAGAGAGGAGGAGTTCCAATGTCCATCCAACTAATTTGTGTATGAGGGTGTATTGTTCTAAGTGCTAAACTGATTTGGAGGGGTCAAGAACGGCTCCTTTAGCAGTAGAAACCAGGTCCGAAGTGAATCAAGGTTCAAGGCCCAGATCAATTCGTCATGGCAAGGCCTGGGCCCTAAGGTGAGGTACAATCCGCAGTTTGGACAATCTAAATGCTGGCCCGGAAAGACAGATTACCAGATGACATTGGATCGCTCTAAGCGCTGAGCCACTTTGGAGAGGCTGAGAACGGCTTCTCCGATGGTGAAATCTAGGCCTGGAATTAATTTTGGCATGATGGGGCCTGGGTCCTAGTGTGAGGTTTGGATAATTTAAACATTGGTCCAGATAGTCTGGGTGCTGCTCCCTCCAAGACTCTGAGGCTGTGAGACTGCCCCTGTCTGCTATACTTGGTGTCTGCAAACTTTGAGGTGATATGCCCCGCTAATATGATGAACGAAACACCAAGGCCTTGGGTCTTCTTGGACCTGGGCTAAACTTCATTTGGAATGCTTTTGTTGTTGCTCATTTCTGTTGGTTACATGATTTGGTTTGTGGTTTTATTTCTCTCTCTCTCTGGGAGCTGAGGGTTGGTCTTATTTTTTTAAATTGGATACTTACAGATTCCTTGCTTTGCAACTGCCTGTTAAGCAAACAAATCTATAATTTATACATTCTTTGACAATAAATGCACTTTGAATCTTTGATCCTTTGAGTCACAGAGTGCTCTGTGGTCAAAGGTTAGTTATCCCCTTGGAAGGGTAACAGGTCAGCAGGCACTGAGGATGAAGATCTCATGGTCAATGACCAAGGTTGGCAGTACCCATGGATAAGGGCTGGTAACCCCTGAAGTTGATGAGTCCTGGGGTCAGAGGTCCATGCGGGTCTGGCAGTCATTTCCAGGAGATTAAGGTCCTTCAATCAGTAAGTCCTGGGGTCGATATCCAGAGGTCAGTGGGCCTGGAGTTCAAAGCTTGAGATTGAAGTCGGAGAGACCAGAAGTCAAGGTCTGAAGGTGAAAGCCCTTAGATTGGTGAGGTGGGAAGTCAGTAAGTCTGTGAATACAGGCCAGTGTCTGGAGGTTGGAGCTCAATGTCCAGAAGCGTGAGAGTTTAGGGCCAAGAACTGGTGGGTGTTCAGTGAGTCGGAGACATGTCTGTATGTGTGAACGGGTGGGTGGAAAAGTGCTAGCTTGCTTTGATGTACTATTGTTGTTTTTGTTGTAGTTGTTACTTGTATCGTTCCGCTGGGCATGCTATGTTGGTGCCAGAGTGTGTGGTGACACTTGGGGGCTGCCTCTGCACATCCTTGGTTATGTTGGCTGTTAACACAAAGAACTCATTTCACTATATGTTTCAATGTCCATGTAATAAACACATTTAACTTCTTCTGAACCCCTTGTCTTCATGGGACCTAATCTAACTTCATTTTCTGCTTGGTGTGTTCCTGCCACCACCATCAATTGGTCCTCTCCAACATAACAACCCATAGACTAACCCCTTGCCACTTCCTTCCCTCACGACCATCCTGATTGGGCTTGTAACCCAGTCTTCTGAGCAGTATCTTGAGATAAGACTTCTATGTGGCGTGTTTTCTAGCATAAGAACATGAACATTTGATAGTGACTGAGGTCTTGTGCTAGGATAATAACCACAATAGTTGCTTTCCTAACATATTATGGCTATCCAGTGCATCTAATTATGAGTATAGTCACCTAATCGTTTACTAAATCACACAAAAGGATTGCTTTCTTATTTGCTAAATGACATATGAAAATTAGATCAAATTACCATCATCCATTAATCAATATTTAGTGCAAACGGTTGAAGCACTGCATTAAGTTTTACAAAGGATGAGACTCCTGATTTGTTGTGAAAAGACACCAGCTTTCAATTAATCTTGAATCTTATTTTTGAAGTAGGTCAAATTAGCATAATTCATTAATCCTCATTTCAATAAGGATAATCAGCCACCCCAAATTTGATTAATAAGTGATAGGATTTCAAGTTTTTAAAAAGAAATCATAGATGAAAAATTGAAAGGATTATCTATAAATCTTCATGTTGAATATTAAGAAGTAGAATTAGCAAAGTTATCAAGCCATGAGGTAGTTTTTTATCTTTTACAAAGCATTTGATTAAGCTTGGCACCCTAAGAAAATGATTATTCATTTTATTGAATATTATTAAAAATAATGACTATCATCTATCTTGCCAGTATCAGCCACCCAAATTTCTGCACAACAAAATATCTAGAACCCTGATGGAAGGGTCAATGTCAAATGATTAAAGATGTCAACTATAATTCCTTGGTTAAAAACACTGGATTTCAGAGCCTCCAGCCCTGAGTAGAACATTCCTTCCCAATTCCTAATCCCCCTGTTCACTGTTGATGGCCTTACCCACCAGGAAGATTTGCTTTCTGGTGCTGTCAATGGGATACCACAGGCAACAGATAGGATGGGAACTAGTAAAAGGCCAGGTACATTCGAGCAGTAATCAGCTCTCGATGACCTTGAACAGCAAGGATTGGAAAAATATACATATTTGGAGTGAAAACTGAATTAGTAGCAAATAACATACAGCATGAATCTATACAAGGGCAAGTTCCATAGCATAGTAAATTTAAACCAAACATTTGGGACTTTTGCATTTAATTCGCAATTTCAAATCACTTGGAAAAATGTATTTCTGCATAGAGACTTTCCGGGGTGAAAATAAATATTAGAATCAGTGCTAATAAATATTAGTGCTCTCAACTCTGAAAGTTGAGAGTTGTTCCAGATTACCACCTAATCACTGCCATTTATACACTCAGTGTATGTTTATGATCTTCTACTGCTGTAGCCCATCTACTTCAAGGTACAAAGTTTTATGTATTAAGAGATGCTCTTCTGTACACCACTGTTGCAACAAGTGGTTATGAGTTACTGTAGCCTTCCTGTCAGCTTGAACCAGTCCAGATATTCCACTCTGACTTCTCTCATTAACAAGGCATTTTCATCTGCAGAACAGCTGCTCACTGGATTCTTTTTGTTTTTTCACACTATTCTCTGTGAACTCAAGAGACTTGTGCAAGAAAATCCCAGGAGATCAGCAGTTTCAGAGGTACTCAAACCACCCCATCTGGCACCAACAATCTTTCCACGGTTAAAGTCACTTAGATCGCATCTCTTCCCCATTCTGATATTTGCTCTGAACCTCTTGACCACATTAAGCATTGAGTTGCTGCCACATGTTTGTCTGATTAGATATTTGCATTAATGAGCAGGTGTACAGGCGTACCTGATAAAACAGCCTCTGAGTGTATTTCCAGCATTAATCATTCATGGTGCCAAACACAAACAAGGTGCCTCTCCTAAAGCTCTGATGAATTTTACTTCATTGCAGAGTTTCCATTAGAAGCCAGCTCAGGAGTAATCCAGATGCTTTTCAAAAACTGTACTATTTACAAAGGCTCTATTTTTAATATAACACACTTGTCTGGTGCAGTTCAATACCTGAAACATCTAACTTAAATGTTAACAATTCCAATTTGATTTCCAAATGCATTAGTGATCCTGGCTCATTTTGAGTACTGTCCTTCCAAGGCAACTGACTAAAAGTAGATGGAGTAACATGTAAAAGGAGAAGCTATACAGCTGGATAGCTGGGTTAAAATCCTGCAGCAGCAAATTGCTGATCCCTGACAAACTAGATTTAAAATGAACATGATCAAAGCAGAGGGAGACAGAAAGAATAGGGAGAACTTCCCGCTCAGTTTCAGTGATTAAAGTTATGCCTGTACTTCAAAGGGAGAAAATATTTGACCATGTGACCACTGATGAAAGTTATTGCAAAGGCCTTGAGGTCTTCATGGAAGAACATAGCAGATTTAGATTCAGATTCATTAATCACACGGGAATATACAGTGAAATGCGTCATTTGTGTTAACAACCGACATACCCCAGGATGTGCTGTAGGCAGCCGACAAGCGCCACTATGTAGTCCAGCAACAACACAGCATGCCCACAATGTTCAGCAGAACAACACAGACCCCAACAAAACAAAACAAAGCAGAGAAAACACTCAGTTAATCCCATTCAGCCTTAATGTCTTTTGTTATGAGGTGGAGTGGAGGAGAGTTAGGCTTTTGGGGATGTAGTAAGCATGGTGGAGGGGAGGCAGCGTTACCATCACTATGGAGTATTATGCCTCCAGGATATCAGCGAAATGGCACGTGAGGCTTTATGGCCTTTTCTGCACATTTAAAATGAATGAATTCCAATGTGGCAAGAGCCACTTAAACCATCTGCACTTCTACCCTCATGCACTCTTCAATGCTTTCTACCAAAAAAACAGCAATTTGTTTCGGGAGCCTAAAACTGGATGCCTCGCTGCACAGTCAGGAGAACATCCACTTCCTCTTACAGCCACTTCTCTGAGCTTCTACCCATGGCCAGGTACTCAGCTGTAGCAGGACCTCGCCCCAATGCTCCATGAAACATTAGCACCTTCTTCTCTTCTGCAGCACAGCGAATTCACTACCAGCAAAGCAGCTAGGGGCATGTATGGTTTCCTGAACTCGCACAACACACGCCAGCAGAGCAGAGTGTGATGGCCACGACTGCAGTCATTGTTACAGTGTCTACGACCAACGGTGGGGTGGAAATGATTGTAAACAATGGCGATGGTACACTCATTTATAATATTCTATCTTACAATCCACTTCCACCCTACTTCATAGTTTCTTTGGATTAAGTCAAGTTATAGAACGTGTGGACATGTAAACATTCTTCCAAAAATTATACAAAAGTTCAGTGCAAAAATAGGCATCATGGTACACCCTGTCCAAGCCAACCCTGCTGCCTTTCTATGGTAATCCTATTTACCCACGAGGCCTGTATCCCTCTGCTCCTTTCCTTTCCAAGAACCTAGCTAATTGCCCCGGGTCCCATGGTAGCATAGCGGTTAGCGCAAAGATATTACAGCTTGGGGTTCAGAGTTCTCTAAGAAGTTTGTCCGTCCTTCCTGTGAGCATGTGGTTTTTCCCCAGGTGTCTGGTTTCCTCCTGAAGTCCAAAGAGCTAACTATTATCCTGTGATTAGGCTTGGGTCAAATATATGGGGTGTTGGGCCAGAAGGGTCTATTCTATGTTATATCTCTAAATAAAATAAAAAAAATATAATAATGTAGCAATGTGCTACACACGGCGCTGAAATAACAACACGCAGTTGGTAAGTCGTTTCGAGACTAGTTTATTCAAACTTCGTGGCGCTGGCATTTAATCCCCAGTGCCCGCCCTCTCTGGGCAGAAATGACATCAGAGGTGCATTACCAAAGTCTCCCCCCACACGCTGGCTATTTGTGAGCAGGTTCGCCTGCGCAGGAAGTGGGTCGCCACATAACCTCCCCCCCACCCCGAACCGGCGATACAGCCCCCAATGTCCATAGTCTGGATCAGCCTCTGTTTGGGAGGTCTGCCTCTGCGCCGCGGTGCCTGAACCTCGACCAGCTGCGCCAAGTCCACATGGGCCGGTTTGAGTCAGTCCACCGTGAAAACCTCCTCTTTCCCCCCAATGTCCAGAACGTATGTGGAGTCGTTGTTGTTGATCACCTTGAACGGCCCCTTGTACAGCTGCTGTAGCGGTGCATGGTGTCCGCCCCTTCGTACAAACACAAACTTACAGTTCTGCAGGTCTTTGGGTACATGGGTCGGGGTCTGTCCGTGCTGTGAAGTTTGTGTGGGGGCCAGGTTGCCGAGCCTTTCGCGTAGTCTGTCCAGGACTGCTGCGGGTTCCTCCTCTTGCCCCCTTGGGGCTGGTATGAACTCTCCTGGGATGGCCAGGGGTGTGCCGTACACCAACTCTGCCGACGAGGCATGCAGATCCCCTCTGGGCACTGTGTGAATTCCAAGCAGGACCCAGGGAAGCTCGTCCACCCAGTTAGGTCCTCTCAGGCGGGCCATGAGAGCCGACTTCAGGTGACAGTGGAAACGTTCCACTAGTCCATTTGATTGTGGGTGGTAAGCAGTAGTGTGGTGTAGCTGCGTTCCCAACAGGCTGGCCACAGCCGACCACAGGCTGGAGATGAACTGGGCGCCTCTGTCGGAGGTAATGTGGGCCAGTGCCCTGAAGTGTGCTACCCAGGTTGCAATCAGTGCTCGGGCGCAGGAATCGGCAGATGTGTCAGTGAGTGGGACCGCTTCTGGCCACCTCGTGAACCGGTCTACCATAGTTAGGAGATACCGCGCTCCTCGGGACACTGGTAGGGGGCCCACGATATCCACATGAATGTGGTCGAACCTCCGGTGGGTGGGTTCAAACTGCTGCGGTGGGGCTTTAGAGTGCCGCTGCACCTTGGCTGTTTGGCACTGCGCGCACGTTCTGGCCCATTCACTGACCTGCTTGCGAAGTCTGTGCCACGCAATACTTGCTGGAGACCAGCTGGATGGTTGTCCTGATAGATGGGTGCGCCAAACTGTGTATGGAGTCGAAAACTCGCCGCCTCCAGGCTGCCGGGACGATGGGGCGAGGTTGGCCGGTAGCCACGTTGCACAGGAGGGTCCTATCACCTGGGCCTACGAGAAAGTCCTGCAGCTGCAAACCTGAGACTGCAGTCCGGTAGCTGGGCATCTCGTCGTCTGCCTGCTGTGCCTCCGCCAGTGCTGTATCGTCCACCCCCAGGGACAGGGCCTGGACAGCTGGTCTGGAGAGTGCGTCCGCCACAACGTTGTCCTTTCCCGAGATGTGCTGGATGTCTGTTGTGTACTCAGAGATGTAGGACAGATGTAGCAGCTGGCGAGCTGACCAGGGATCGGACACCTTCATGAATGCAAAGGTCAATGGTTTGTGGTCCGTGAATGCGGACCTTCCATGGCCTTCCAAGAAGTACCTGAAATGCCGGATTGCCAGATACAGTGCCAACAGCTCCTGGTCGAAAGCACTGTACTTGAGTTCGGGTGGTCGTAGGTGCTTGCTGAAGAACGCCAAGGGTTGCCAGCACCCCTCGATGAGCTGCTCCAGCACCCCACCGACTGCTGTGTTGGATGTGTCCACCGTGAGTGCGGTTGGAACGTCTGTTCTGGGGTGCACCAGCGTTGCGACATCTGCCAAGGCTTCCTTGGCTTTAATGAAAGCGGCCTCCTTGTCGCAAGTAATGTCCTTGCCTTTACCTGACATCAGGGTGTACAAAGGGTGCTTGATACGGGCTGCTGAGGGGAGGAAACGGTGGTAGAAGTTCACCATACCAACAAACTCCTGTAGGCCTTTGACTGTGTTGGGCCGGACAAAGTGGCGAATCACGTCTACCTCGGCGGGCAGAGGTGTTGCCCCGTCTTTGGTAATCCTGTGGCCCAGGAAGTCGATGGTATCAAGACCGAACTGGCATTTGGCCGGGTTGATCATGAGGCCGAAATCACTCAGGCGGGAGTAGAGCTGGCGGAGGTGGGACAGATGCTCCTGACGACAACTGCTGGCTATAAGGATGTCATCCAAATAGATGAACGCAAAGTCCAGGTCGCGTCCCACTGCATCCATTAGCTGCTGGAACATCTGTGTGCCATTCTTCAGGCCAAACAGCATTTGGAGGAACTCGAACAGACCGAACGGGTGATGAGTGCTGTTTTGGGGATGTCTTCAGGGTGCACCGGGATTTGATGGTATCCCCGGATGAGGTCTACTTTGGAAAATATTCTTCCCCCATGCAGGTTTGCTGCAAAGTCCTGTATGTACAGCACAGGGTAGCGGTCTGGAGTGGTAGCCTTGTTCAGTCTGCGGTAGTCGCCGCATGGTCTCCAACCCCCAGCTGCTTTGGGCACCATGTGCAGGGGGGAAGCCCATGGGCTGTCGGACCTCCGTACGATCCCCAGTTCCTCCATCCTCTTGAACTCCTCCTTCGCCAGGCAGAGCTTTTCCGGGGGGATCCTTCGTGCGTGGGCGTGGAGGGGTGGTCCCTGGGTTGGAATGTGGTGCTGAACCCCATGTCTGGGCATGGCTGCCGTGAACTGCGGTGCCAGAATCAATGGAAAGTCCGCCAGGATTCTGGTGAATTCGTTGTCCGACAGCGTGATGGAGTCCAGGTGTGGGGCCGGCAATTTGGCTTCACCCAGGGAGAACGTCTGGAAAGTCTCGGCATGTACCAGTCTTTTCCCTTGCAAGTCGACCAGCAGGCTGTGAGCTCGCAAGAAGTCCGCCCCCAGGAGTGGTTGGGCCACTGCGGCCAGTGTGAAGTCCCACGTGAACCGGCTGGCGCCGAACTGCAGCTGCACTGTGCGGGTGCCGTAGGTCCATATCGTGCTGCCATTTGCGGCCCTCAGTGTGGGTCCTGGCTTCCTGTTGCGGGTGTCGTACCCCTTTGGGGGCAAGACGCTGATTTCCTCTCCGGTGTCGACCAAGAAGTGGCATCCTGACTGTTTGTCCCAGACATAAAAGAGGCTGTCCTGGTGGTCAGCCGCCATAGTCATTAGCGGCAGCTGGCCCTGGCCCTTGCAGGGCAGGCGACAACAGCAGGCTTTTGTGCCCCACTGCTGGTGGTAGAAACACCACTGTTCACTGTCCTCCTCACTCCTGCCTCTGTGTTGTGTGCACCCCCCCCCCCCCCGCCAGGCCTGGTCTGGTCCGCTGTTGGGCGCGTGGCCTGGTAATCTGATGGACGGACGCCACACTCTCCCTCTTGGCTTTCCACAGCACGTCTGCCCGGGCCGCCACCTTCCGGGGGTCACTGAAATCTGCGTCAGCCAACAGCAGATGTATGTCCTCGGGTAGTTGCTCTAGATACGCTTGCTTGAACATGAGGCAGGGCTTGTGTCCGTCAGCCAGGGCCAGCATCTCGTTCATCAATGCTGATGGCAGTCTGTCTCTCAAACCGTCCAGGTGAAGCAGCCGGGCACCCCGCTCACGCCGTGAGAGGCCAAAGGTCCCAATGAGCAGCGCCTTGAATGCTGCATATTTGCCTTCTTCTGGGGGCGACCGTATGAAATCCGCAACCTGGGCGGCCGTCTCCTGGTCAAGGGCGCTCACCACGTGGTAGTAACGCGTGGAATCAGAGGATATCTGCCGAATCTGGAACTGGGCTTCTGCTTGGCTAAACCACACGCATGGTTGCAGTGTCCAGAAAGTCGACAGTTTTAGCGAAACTGCGTGAACAGATGAAGAGTCGGTCATCTTTGGTCCAAATCCCGTTTGGACCGTCAGGGTCACCAATGTAGTGATGTGCTACACAGAGCGCTGAAATAACGACTCACAGTCGGTAAGTTGTTTCGAGACTAGTTTATTCTAACTTCGTGGCGCTGGCATTTAATCCCTAGCGCCCGCCCTCTCCGGGCGGAAATGACGTCAGAGATGCATTACCAAAGTCTCCCCCCCGCGCACTGGCTATTTGTGAGCCTGTTCGCCTGCACAGAAAGTGGGTCACCACAATAATGTCATAACAGTATCTGCTTCCACTACCTTTTCTGTCAGTTCATTCCAAATATTCACCACTTTCTATGTGAAGGACTTGCCCCTCAGATTTCCTTTAAATTTTTGGCCTCTCATGCTTAAACGTCTACTCACAAGATCTAGACTGCGTTGCCCTGAGATCATGATTCTGACTGTACTATCATTTAGTGAACCTCTGTAAGGTCACATTGAGGCATTACAGTAAGAACAAACACTGTTTAGTCAATCACTATTTGTAGCTACAGCCCTCCAACATCCTGATGAATTTCTTGTACACTCTCTATATTTCTATCACATCCTTTCTGAAGATTGGTGAACAGAACAGCATACAATACACTAAATGCAATCTAACCAACATTTCATACAATAGAACTGATATGTCCCAACTCTTATATTCAGTGCCTCAGCCTCTGAAGATAAGATTACCAAATATCTTCTACATTATTGTATCCACTTGCATCACCACCGTCCTGTAAATAATGGACTTGCACTCTACGATAATTTTGTAAACAAATTCTGTAAGGTCCTTGCAATTTACTTCGTATACTCTAACAGAATCTGGCCTCCCAAAGAGCATTACATCAATCTGGAATAAATTTCATCTATCACGGCTCAACTCAGCTTTTCATGATTCCTGTCCTGCTGTTTAAACAAACTCCTTTGTTCTCTCTGACTCCACCAATTTTGTGTTGTCTGTAAACTTACAAATCATACCCCATACACTTTTCTCTGAATAATTTACATATATTGCAAACAACAAAAGTTCCAGCATTGGTTACTGCAGTATACCACCTGTTACAGATTTCCAGTCACATAAATATCTATCCAGTGCCACTCTCCACTTTGTATCAGGCAGTCCATTTTGGATCCAGTTAACCAACACACCTTGGATTCTTTATGCCTTAAACTTTCAGGACCAGCTTACCATGGAAGAACCTATTATGAATTTTTCCCAAGTCCAATTAGACAATATCTAGAACCCTGTCTCCATCAACACCTTGGTAATTTAATCAAAGATGTAATCATATTTGTGAGATACTATTTTCCATGAGGATTATCATAAGACCATTCTAATTCCTCCTAGGCAGTCCCTGCCTTCCCAAGAAGTTTCCTCATTTCTTTCCCATAAGCCCTGCCGTTTAACATCTTTTCTAGCAACTGCCCCTCTACTGATGTAAGATTGGCCAGCTTGTATTTCCTTGTTATCCTTTATAAATCTGAAACCAGCCTATGAACTCTTTTTACATTTCTCACAGCCGCAGAAAAGTAGGCACCTCTCGGCTTTTTCCTTTCATAAGGCAAAAGATTCCACCAGGCTCAAGGGCAGATTCTATCCTGCTATTGAATGACTGTCGGATAGACCTTGTGCATGTTAATGATGACCATTTGATCTTACAATCTACCTGACTTTTTTACTCCATTCCTGCCGAAGGGTTTCAACCCGAAACGTTGACTGTGCTTTTTTCCATAGATGCTGCCTGACCTGCTGAGTTACTTCAGCAGTTTTTTTGCATGTGTTACTTGGATTTCCACCACTTGCAGATTTTCTTGTGTTTGGGAGTCCCATGCATTGATTTGCTTCAAATCGCCTACTTTCTGTCCTGATTGTTTAAGCTACAGTTTTAATAATTAATCCAATTAAACCACCAGTAATATTCACAGAATGGTGATAGTGGGGACCAGCTGATGTTTTAAGATAATAGTGTTAGTTGTCAAGTGAAGACGCTTAAATTTCCTTCTGCTGGAGTAGGTCTTGACCAGTATTGGTGTGATGAGTTTGATAGCAAATTTGAAAGTTGACAGATGTATAGAGGAATGTATAGATGTATAGCATAGGAAAAGCCCTTCAGCTCAACTGGTGCATGCCAATTAATATTCTCATCTGAGCTAGTCCTATTTGCCCTCACCTGGCCTATATTCTTCTCAACGTCTCCTATCCTTATACCTGCCCAAGTACCTTCTAAATTTTGTTCATGCACTGTACCTGCTTTAAGCACTGGTGCCTCATTCCTTATACATATGGACAAAACTCTGGCTGAAGAAGTTGCTCCTAAGGTTGCTATTGAATCTCTACCATCTCACTTTGTTCTTGATCCCTCAACCTGGGAAACTGATGCTATCATTTTTGAGGATCTGTCCTGGGTGCCATTACAAAGAAAGCACAGCAGCACCTCTACTTTCTTAGAAATAGGTGAGATTCAGCACGACATTGGAAAATTTGACAGACTTCTACAGACGTGTGGTAGAACGTATATTGACTTGTTGCATCACGGTCTGGTATGGAAACATCAAAGACCTTGAATGGAAAATCCTACAAAAAGTAGTGGATACGATTCTGTCCCTCACTGGCAAAGTCCTCTCCACCACTGAGCACATCTACACGGAATGCTGTAGCAGGAAAGCAGCATCCATCGTCAAGGACATCAACATGCTCTCTTCTCACTGCTACCATCAGGAAGCAGGTCCAGGAGCCTCAGGTCCCACACCACCAGATTTAACAACAGTTATTATCCTAAAACCATCAGGCTCTTGAACCAGAGATTGCCTCAGAGCTACACTCACCCTGTCACTGAACTGTTACCCCAATCTATGGACTCACGTTAAAGGACTCTTCATCTCATGTTCTCAATATTTATTGCTTACTTATTTATTATTTTTATTATTGTTTCTTTTTTCCTTTTTGTATTTTCACAGTTGTTGTCTTCTACACAATGTTTGTTTGTCTGTCCTGTTGGGTAAGTCTCTCATTGATTCTATTGTGTTTCTTGTATATACTGTGAATACCTGCAGGAAAATGAATCCTAGGGTTGTATATGGTGACATACATTACTTTGATAATAAACTTATAAACCTTGGCTTTTGACCGCACTATACCTCTCATGATTTTATATACTTCTAAAAGATCACCTGTCCTTCTCCCACACACCAATAAAGGAAGTCCCAACCCGCTCAAACTTTCCCCATAACTCAGTCCCTTGAGTCCAGGAAACATCCCAATATTTATTAATCCCAGCACTCTTCCCAGCTGAAAGGCATCTTTCTTCTAGCAGCATGCCAAGAACTCAACATGATATTGCAAATGTGGCCTCACAAATGTCTTGTACAACTGCTATATAACATCCCAATATCCAAAGACTGCCTGGCCAATCAGAAGAAAAAATAATTCTCCAAACATTCCCTCCTTTCTTCTGTTTTGCACAAATCTTCCAAACCCTGCTTTTCAGGTCCTGGAAGGGCAAAGCTGGCATTGTAGAGTGGGCAGCACATCCCAATGCATGTCAACACCTGTTCTGCAACTACCAGTCAATGGACGCATAAGCTTAGTGCTTTGATAACGTGTTCTATGCTCTTTTGGAAAATAGCATTTTCTCGCTGAGCAAGGTTTCAACTCTGTTATTGGAAAGCTAAATAGTTACTCAAGCCCCCAGAAATTGTTTGCAGTAGTAGCTCAATAGAGGGCTCAGCAGGCTGACAAAAACAAATAAATCATGTTGAACTTAACTAATGGACAATATGCAATATTATTTCTTAGGATTAGCTGTGCTTTCAGGGAATGAGTTTTTTTTGTGATTTCTGCATATCTGAGCTGTGATGGGTGCAGTCAGTGTCTCCTTGCACCTTTGGGAAACACGCAGTCTTCAAGAATCTTCCTCTCTGCCAAAGAGAAGGAGCTGAAATTGGCACAGCTTCCATCACATCCACCTTGCAAATACGAGAAAGACCTTAATGTCAAATATTATCGTATGAAGACCAGATGACATAGAAATGCATTGCTCTGGTAATGCCTGGTCATGCTCGACAGCTGGAACTGTGGTTGCAGAAGACAGTGAATTACTCTGGTGGTGTGAACCTTCTTTCACATTAGCAAACTGATGCACCATCAATAACTCTCGGAGACATGAGGCGAGAGACAGGCTTTTATTAGCTGGAAGAGAGCACTATCAGCAGCAAGAGACTATCACACAACATCCTGGAGACTGAGGGAGGAGCAGTGCCTCCAATCGCCTTTATACCGGGGTCTGTGGGAGGAGCCACGGTTAGTGGGAGGAGCCACAGGAGCAGTCAGCGGGGGGGGGGGGGGGTGTGTCCAGACAGGTATATGTAGTTCACCACACAAACAAACACCATAAAACTAATTTCTGCTGAAAATTTTTTCTTGCCCCGGTCAGTTCTAGCCTACTTTAAGGACACACTCCAACTGTTCACTATCATTCTACACAACCAAAATCATAGCCACTATCGTACTCGGGCCCAACAGCAGCCAGATATTTAAGTTAAAATTTAAATGCACCATCAGGCACAATACTCTCTTAAGGTTTCTCAAACTGAACATTTCTCAACTATCAAAAACCTGCAGTCTTCCACAACAGACTCTCCTTCTAAACAGCACAGTACTTGTATGTAAATGATAACGTCTGCAGATAATTTCTTCCTTTCTGCTAAATGCTGGGTTCATGCTGCTTGCTTGAAAAATGTTCATAGCCGGATTGCCATGGTTTAGCTTTACATCTCTGGCGTCAAGCCATCATTACTTAAATATCATGATCTACTTCACAAAGTTCCAGAGAGTAACATAAAAATTCAAGCATGGACCTCACATACACCTCAAACTAAATTAGTCCAAGTTGAACCAAGTCCCTTTTCAGTCATTGTTTTCTGTGGTTTTCTATGCTTTCTTTATGAATTATTCTTCATCACCTACTATTGTAGGTTAAAATACTGCCAGTTCTAATATTCCACAATTTCCACAGCATATAAAATGATGTACTTCCTAAAACAATTTTGGGAATATATATTTCTCTATGTAATAAATCACTGTTAATAGTTTTTTTTAAAATATGAATTGTTTTATCCATAAAAGCATAAAATATAAATTTCTTGAATAACTATTCTAGAAATCGATTCCATTAATAATTGCGTTCTCCACATTCTATCCTTAAAGAGTATTGTATTATTCATTTCAAACTTTCCCTTTGAAAATAGGGAAATAATGAAGATAAATTTCTTTCCACAGCATATAAAATGCTTGCTAGTGCATAGAAAGATTTTCTATAGAAAATCACTCAAGTAATATTATCTAGGAAATATGGATAAATATCTGAAGCAGATAAAGATGAAGGTTTTACATACAGTACCTGGGACATTAAGAGAATTGACGTACAGAGGAATCTTGGGGTGTAATTCCACAGTTCCCTAAATGTTACAAAATGAGTAGTTAAGGTGGTGATAAAGGTGCATGACACAATTGCCTTCATTGGTTTGGGATGTTGAGTACAAAAATTATGAAGACATGTGCCAGCTCTAGATAAATTGGTTAGGCTTTGGAATGGATTCAGGAGAAGTTCACTGTGATGTTGCCTGGTTAAGAGAGTCATAGCTAAAAGGAGAGGTTGGACAAATTTGAATTGTTTTCATTGTAACACCAGAGGCTAAGTGGTGACCTGGTAGAAGTATATGAAATTAGGATAGACAGATATGGTGTAGAGTCAAGCATTTTCTCCACAGGGCAGAAATGTCAAATATCAAAGAGCACAGATTTAAGGTTAGAAGCAGAAATTTAAAGGAGATTTATAAGGGCAAGGTTTTTTTCACACAGCATTGTGAAAAGTCTGGAAAATGTGCTGCCCATGGAAGTGGTAGAAGTAGACACAATAGCCACGTTTAATGGGGATTCAGAAAGGCACATGGAATCATTATGATATTTTTTGAGATTGCCCTGTTATCAAAGGCTATTGGAAGGGGAAACACAATGCCCTACAAGACATCTTTAAATGTGAAATACCCTTAGAGAGCAAGACCATATATTTTGTATATATACCTCAAGAATGGTTGAAAAGAGATAAGTATTTAATGAATATACTGTTGATGGCTGGTAAAAAGACTCTTAGTAGGAAATGGTTATCACAGGAGAGCCCAACTTTAAATGCATGGATGGAAATTACAATGGACATTTACAAAATGGAGAAGATAACTGCAACTGTTAACCATAAGCTGGAACAATTTGATTCATACTGGGAAAAATGGTTTAACTACATAATGCCTCATAGGCCTGATTTTATTCTCACAAATCAATGATTCTGTTGCAAAAAAAAGATCACTCCCTACTTGTACATAGTTCTTTCTTTTTGCTTGTTTTTTTCTTTCCACTCTTTTCTGTAAGTGTATGCCCCAAATAAATACTTTGTGGAGATTTGTGACATATATGATTATATGATATATATGTACAATGTCTAAAATACATCCTATGGAAATGTTTGTTTGAGGATGAACTTCAATTAAAAAAAATATAAAAAAATAGAAAGGCACATGATAGGCAATGAATTGAGAAGTATAGACCATGATTGGTGAAGTTTAAATCAGTATCATGGTCAGTTCAGCTATCCTTGGCTGAGGGCCTGTTCTTGCTGCACTGTTCTATCTTCTATGTTTTACAGTGCAAGCATTATTTCTCATTCAATAGATTGATCATTTGTGAAATTCCATGTTTAACTCAAGCAATACTGGTACTTATTTCTGACAGACTGAACCTTTGAACCAGCATGAATTTGTCATAACATTACCAATTATTCAATTTTATTATGAAGTAATTGTTACGTCTAACACACTATCTCAAACACAGACCCAAGATTTTGCTTTATTTATTTGGCAAATGTCTGATCCATTTTATTATTTTAAATAATCAAATTATGTGTCTTTTATTTGATTTGTAGTGCTAGTGATTAGGAACGTATAACACTGATCTGCAAGTTGACTAGCTGGACAAAGAACAGTGGTTAAGAATGAAAATCTCTTCTCTCTTTGAAAGATTCTATTGACAGGCAGCTCTGCAATGTCACATTTGATTTGTTACATTCCAGATATTTTCAAATGAGATATTTCTGCTAATTTAATAAAAGTTATTTTCTTCCCAGTTAATTTGTATAAAAGCTGGACTTCCTGATATTCTCCAAGCAATGGAACATACGACAATTGAAAAAATTTAAATGAACATATGCCAGCTTTATATAATCCTGTGTCCTTTATCAATAAAATAGAGAGAGTACAGAGAAGATTTACTAGAATGTTACCTGGGTTTCAGCACCTAAGTTACAGGGAAAGATTGAACAAGTTAGGTCTTTATTCTTTGGAGCATAGAAGGTTGAGGGGGGACTTGATAGAGGTATTTAAAATTATGAAGGGGATAGATAGAGTTGACGTGGATAGGCTTTTTCCATTGAGAGTAGGGGAGATTCAAACAAGAGGACATGAGTTGAGACTTAGGGGGCAAAAGTTTAAGGGTAACATGAGGGGGAATTTCTTTACTCAGAGAGTGGTAGCTGTGCGGAATGAGCTTCCAGTAGAAGTGGTAGAGGCAGGTTCAATATTGTCATTTAAAAAGAAATTGGATAGGTATATGGACAGGAAAGGAATGGAGGGTTATGGGCTGAGTGTGGGTCAGTGGGACTAGGTGAGAGTAAGCGTTCGGCACAGACTAGAAGGGCCGAGATGGATTTCCGTGCTGTAATTGTTATATGGTAATATGGTCCATGTGGGTATTTCTTGTATTCTGAGACTTGGAGGATGACTTCACCTTCAATATAAAAAGCCATTTTACTTGCAGGCATCCCACTGATGGAAGTGAGTGTTGTCGATGATCACACTTTATAGATTCCAGGCCTAATTGTCTTTTAAGTCTAAATATCTTAGAGTGGTAATTGCCTGTGCCTGTCACAGCATAAAATCCTTCAAGTGAATCCTTCACAGCATAAAATCCTTCAAGTGAATCCTTCAACAAGCCCTCTTATGATAGTCATATGTTACTGAAATACCAGATTCAGTTGAAATAGTTAGACTCACTGGGATTCAGAAGGATGAGAGGAGATCTTACAGAAACATATAAAATTATGAAGGGATAGATAAGACAGAGGTAGGAAAGTTGATTCCACTGGTAGGTGTGACTAGAACTAGGGGACATAGCCTCAAGATTCAGGGGAGTAGGTTTAGGACAGACATGAGGAAGAACTGCTTTTTCCAAAGAGTGGTGAATCTGTGCAATTCTCTGCCCAATGAAGTAGTGGAGGCTATCTCAGTAAATATATTTAAGAAAAGATTGGATATATTTTTGCATAGTAGGGTAATTAGGGGCTATAAGGAAAAAGTAGGTAGGTGGAGATGAGTCCATGGTCAGATCAGCCATGATCTTATTAAATGGTAGAGCAGGAAATATTTCTCCTATTTCTTACGTTCTTAAGTATTATTATGCATGTATCCTAAATCCTGGGAATTGGGAGGTGAAAGGAGGATGCCCTTTCATCCTGATTCATATTTACATAAGACTCTCATAGAGTACTATAATTATTACATAATTCCGGTGATATTCACACAGTGATGGCAACATATTACACACCTAACCCTTTTCTTTCTTATGACTGGTTGTTATAGGAAAATTATAATACAAGTATTTAACATTCTTAAGATAAATTATGGCTGGGTATCCAGCATCCTCATCAAACCCAGCGATGACACTCCCAAGGGGGAAACTGCAACCTTAAAATTAAACCTTTCACTCGATATTCTGAAGTTCATACTGATCATTATGCTCATGCTGGATGTACCTTCATCAATAACCATTACATTTAACTGAGTTGTTAAATGCACTTCCAACTCTTTACCTCTTTATTTTATTAGAGGATCAATGTACTGACAAGTTATAAAATACCCAGATAATGACATTGAAGCAATGATTTATTTTTTTTTTGGTGATGTGCTTATGGTAATAGCAAGCTTGTCTGCCCCTGCTTGGGTGCAGATGAAATATTTTAATATAATGTGCTGCAAAATTTATCAACATTTACTAATTCCTAGAACACAGATATGGACAACATGGTATAAAGCAACAGATAGGCAAATTAATGCCTATTAATGCATGTAGATTATAAATTTACATACAAGAAGATTTTTGAAGATTGCATACTTTGCAATTTGTTAGGCACTATATGGACTCAGGATGAATATCAATGCAAAGGAACTAGGAATCAGAATCAGATCCAGATTTATTACCATTAACATATGACATGAACATTGTTGTCTTGCAGCAAGAATACAGTTTAGAGACATAAAAGTCTTTAAATTACAATTTAAGTAGTGCAAAAAAAGAATAATGAAATATTGTTTATATACCGCATAGAAATCTGAAGGGGATGAAATTGGTCCTAAATCATTAGGGGATTGGTCTTCAAGCTTCTAAAGCTCATCCCTGTGGTAGTGAGAAGAAACGTGCATGTCTCAGATGGTGAAGATCCTTAGAGACGGAGGCAGCCTTCTGGAGGTGCCACTTCTTCAAGATGTCACAAAAGACAATAGACAATAGGTGCAGAAGTAGACCATTCGGCCCTTCGAGCCTGCACCGCCATTTTGAGATCATGGCTGATCATCTACTGTCAATACCCGGTTCCTGCCTTGTCCCCATATCCCTTGAGTCCCCTATCCATAAGATACCTATCGAGCTCCTTCTTGAAAGCATCCAGAGAATTGGCCTCCACTACCTTCCGAGGCAGTGCATTCCACACCCCCACAACTCTCTGGGAGAAGAAGTTTTTCCTTAACTCTGTCCTAAATGACCTACCCCTTATTCTCAACCCATGCCCTCTGGTACTGGACTCTCCCAGCATCTGGAACATATTTCCTGCCTCTATCTTGTCCAATCTCTTAATAATCTTATATGTTTCAATCAGATCCCCTCTCAATCTCCTTAATTCCAGCGTGTACAAGCCCAGTCTCTCTAACCTCTCTGCGTAAGACAGTCCGGACATCCCAGGAATTAACCTCGTGAATCTACGCTGCACTTCCTCTACAGCCAGGATGTCCTTCCTTAACCCTGGAGACCAAAACTGTACACAATACTCCAGGTGTGGTCTCACCAGGGCTCTGTACAAATGCAAGAGGATTTCCTCGCTCTTGTACTCACTTCCCTTTGTAATAAAGGCCAACATTCCATTAGCCTTCTTCACTGCCTGCTGCACTTGCTCATTCACCTTCAGTGACTGTTGAACAAGGACTCCTAGATCTCTTTGTATTTCTCCCTTACCTAACTCTACACCGTTCAGATAATAATCTGCCTTCCTGTTCTTACTCCCAAAGTGGATAACCTCACACTTATTAACATTAAATGTCATCTGCCAAGTTTCTGCCCACTCACCCAGCCTATCCAAGTCACCCTGAATTCTCCTAACATCCTCATCACATGTCACACTGCCACCCAGCTTAGATGTTATTTTCAATGCCTTCATCCAAATTGTTGACGTAAGTTGTGCCTCGATAGTGGGGAGGTTGCGCCTGGAGTCTATTAACCCCTGCAGCCTCTTTTGATCATGTGCACTGGAAACTCCATACCAGGCAGTGATGCAACTGGTTGGAATGCTCTCTACCATAAATCTCTAGAAATTTGTAAGTCATACCAAATCTCCTCAAACCTAGAATGAAGTAAAGTAGAGCCACTAATGTGCCTTTTTGTGTTTGTGTCAATATATTGGGCCCAGGATCGATCCCCTGAGATGCTGACACATGTGGACTTGAAGCTGCTTACCCTTTCCACTGCTGATCCCTCGATGACGACTGGCATGTCTTCTCTCATCTTCCCTTTCCTGAAGTCAACAATCAATTCTTTGGTCTTGCTGTCACTAAGTGCTATATTGTTATTGCAATAACACTCAACCAGCCAATCTATATTACTTCTGTAAGTCTTCTCACCACCATCTGAGATTCTGCCAACAACAGCAGTGTCATCAGCAAATTTATAGATGGTATTTCAGCTGTGCCAAGCCACACAGTCATGAGTGCAGAGAGAGTCGAGCAGCGGACTAAACACACATCACTGAGATGCAGACAGGACTCGTATACACTAAGACTGTGTATTTGGTTCAGTTAATCTTTAAACGTCAGAGAGAAGCTTAATGGTAATGTGTTTTGAGTTTGTGTTTGGATTAAAAATAAATGTTCATCATCAGTTACCAGGACTTCAACTTGAGTAGTTAGACTGTACTTTCTATTAGGTTACGTCCTTTATGAAAAGCTAACATTTTTAGTTTAAAAACTGTGTAGGTGAAGTCAGTTCTTCACCGTTTGCACTTTGCTTTAATTTTGTCTCATAAAGGGAAAGGAGAGGTAGCAGCAACCATTAAAACTTATAAACTATGTACGATTTTCTGGCAGTCTCCCTTTGATGTATTTTTAATGATTTGAACTGAAGCCTTCTCAGCTTGTTGATAATTAATCAACTGAAAGGACTCCAAGTTATGAAGCCTAGAAATTCTACCTTGCAGCAAAATATTGATGCATTGGAAAATTGGTGCAGGCACCTAATGCAGATAATATACTACCTTCATACAATGGTTTTGACAATTGCATCCTCCAAATCCTCATTTTCATTGTAATGTTAAAGATGATTGTCAGTATCTCCAATTTCTCATAGTTCCTAACTTGCTTCATGCACAACCATTTCTGGCATCTCCAAGCCTGAATGCTTGAAACTGTAGTGAGCAAAACAGTTTTGAATTATCTTAGTGTTTATTTCTCGCCAACTATCAGTGACAAAAATCACTGCTTTTTAAAAAACAAACACATGCAATTGACACTAAAAACTGTTCCCTCTAAGCACAATGTAGTGTTTAACAGCCACACAAGTGCACATAACTGACACAAGCTAGAAACTATTTGGCAACAGTCTCCTGTCGCAATTAAGTGACATAGTGACTTGTTGAAAGGAATCCTAGCTATTTTCTCAATTAGGTTTTATTCTTTAAGAGTTGTCCCAAATAAGAGGCTGATAAATGGTTTCAGTATAATATTCCCTTCCTCTTCCTAGTCTCCGTTCATTACCATTTGCAACTTGCTTCTGGTTTTTGACTCTCACAGCTACCTGGACTATTCCTCTTCCCACCCTGTCTCTTGCAAAAAGGCTATCCCCTTCTCCCAATTCCTCCGTCTCCACCGCATCTGCTCTCAGGATGAGGTTTTTCATTCCAGGATGAAGGAGATGTCTTCCTTTTTTAAACAAAGGGGCTTCCCTTCGTCCACCATGAACTCTGCTCTCAAACGCATCTCTCCCATTTCCCACACATCTGCCCTCACCCCATCCACCCACCACCCCACTTGGGATAGGGTTCTCTTTGTCCTTACCTACCACCCCACCAGCCTCCAGGTCCAATGCATAATTCTCCATAACTTCTGCCACCTCCAATGGGATCCCACTACCAAACACATTTTTCCCTCCCCCTCCTTTCTGCTTTTCACAGGGATCGCTCCCTATGCGATTCCCTTGTCCACTCATCCCCCCCAATCCCTTCCCACTGATCTCCCTCCTGGCGCTTATCCTTGTAAATGGAACAAGGCCTACCCTTACACTTGCACTGCTACACCTGCCCTTACATTTCCTCCCTCACCACCATTTAGGGCCCCAGACAGTCCTTCCAGGTGAGGCGACACTTCACCTGTGAGTTGGCTGGTGTGGTATACTGTGTCCGGTGCTCCTGGTGTGGCCTTTTATATATTGGTGAGACCCGATGCAGACTGGGAGACCGTTTCGCTGAACACCTTCACTCGGTCCGCCAGAAAAAGCAGGATCTCCCAGTGGCCACACATTTTAATTCCACGTCCCATTCCCATTCTGATATGGCTATCCATGGACTCCTCTATTGTCAAAATGAATCCAAACTCAGGTTGGAGGAACAACACCTTATATACCGGCTGGGTAGCCTCCAACCTGATGGCATGAACATTGACATCTCTAAATTCTGTTAATGCCTCTCCTCCCCTTCTTACCCCATCCCTGACATATTTAGTTGTTTGCATGTTCTCCATCTCCCTCTGGTGCTCCCCCCCACCTTTCTTTCTCCTGAGGCCTCCTGTCCCATGATCCTTTCCCTTCTCTAGCTCTGTACCACTTTCGCCAATCACCTTTCCAGCTCTTAGCTTCATCCCACTCCCGCCGGTCTTCTCCTATCATTTTGCATTTCCCTCTCCCCCAACTACTTTCAAATCTCTTAGTATCTTTCCTTTCGGTTAGTCCTGACGAAGGGACTCGGCTCAAAACGTCGACAGCGCTTCTCCCGATAGATGCTGCCTGGCCTGCTGTGTTCCACCAGCATTTTGTGTGTGTCGTTGTTCTGGTTTTGTTCATTTACTATCATTCAAAAGAACACAGTTGTATACACTGGATGAATTCTTCCATTGATAAATATTAGGAGCTAATACACAGTTTCATAGTACTGGAGTAGTATTGTTATTGCTCTATTTTTTCTGTATTTCACTTAAATACATGATTTGTTACTCAATTTGTCTTTTTTTAAAACTTTTTAATGATTTCCATGAAACTTCAACTAATTGGTGCAGCATCTTAATTGAGTCAAAATGTACTGGTCTCGATGTGTTCCAGTTAACTGGAGCCTGCTGTATTTAAAAGGTACCTGCCAGATGAAGCCCTGTGTTGAAATTCTATACTTACATCTTCTTCAGAATTCTCCCTCCATACCCTTGCCAATCAAAAGCCCACTCCACCCACAGCGGACAATTCCACCAGCACCCTGTTGACCAGAAAAAATTAAAATCTGCCAATTATCCAAGTGAAGCGAGCCGAGGACGGTGGAAGCAAACAGCAAATGTCTTTTTGTTGTTAATACTTTACTTCATTGTCACCAAACAATTGATACTAGAGCGTACAATCATCACAATGATATTTGATTCTGCGCTTTGCGCTCCCTGATGTACAAATTGAAGTAAATATAATAAAAAATTAAATTATAAATCATAATTAGAAAATAGGAAAGGGAAAGTAAGGTAGTGCAAGTCAGGTCCGGATATTTGGAAGGTACGGCCCAGATCTGGGTCAGGATCTGTTCAGCAGTCTTATCACAGTTGGAAAGAAGCTGTTTCCAAATCTGGCTGTACGAATCTTCATGCTCCTGAACCTTCTCCCGGAGAGAAGAGGGACAGAAAGTGTTTAGGCTGGGTGGGTCGTGTCCTTGATTATCCTGACAGCACTGCTCCGACAGCGTGTGGTGTAAAGTGAGTCCAAGGATGGAAAATTGGTTTGCCACTTGGTTCAAGGAATGAATGCTGCCATTTTGTGAGTCTATTGTTGCAGCCACTATTATGCGAGCAGTTTTGTGAACTGCATCTTGGTCAGGGATGACTTAATCAGAGCAATTGTACCTTGGCACAGTGAGGCTCTTGCTGATGATCTGTCAAACAAGTCTGTTTTCAAATTAGAAGGTGCTTATTTCATCGTGTAGAAATGCTAGGCTTGTAGAAAGAACACCCTGTGTCCTGAAGTAGGCTGAGCCCTGTGTTTGGCTGACCTGGCTAAACTCGCTGGAACTGTTCTGATTCAGAAAGAGCAAAGAAACTTACCTCAGCCACTAGCCTGGAGAAGATCCATAAGTATTACTGTTGGTAACCTTGGACCAGATCCAATGAGCTGCTGACACAGACTGATAAGATGAGCCTGAGCCAACAAAATCTACGCTACATATTGATCTAATAAGAAAGCAGATAAAAACAGAGAATTTCCAGAGGATAAGGAGTGGTAACTCTGGCAAGCAAGCTTTGTAGAATTGCATGACATCACATAAGGGTCAAGACAAACACCCGATTGGACTCCTATTCCTGGGTATTAACTTCTGGATTCTTTTAACTATTCAGACAATGTCAAGGAAACCTAGTGCATGCAGATATTCAGTTTTGTTTAATTTGTATACTTGTTAACAGAACCAAGAAAGGAATGTGTCAATTAATACAGATTCTCTCTGTGCCTCAGTAGTCGTTACTGTTGAGGGTGAATTCCTGCAAAAACCCTCCCCACCAACACTGCTTGATCAAGATTCAGATCCCATTTGCAACACTGTTATTCTTCTACCTTGAACAATCCACTTGGATATATAGTTCACAACCCAGAATTTTTATCCAGTTTTCTGAACTCACATAATGACCATGCAAGTCCTTATGTACTCAGAATGAATAAGCCTTGTTCTATTGAGCAAGGTACCTTGGGCCTTCGTACAGTCCGAGAAGTACTTTGACCTGGGATTTCATTACACCACATAAGAGTCTTGTCAGAATGATTCTTAGATAGTCAGAGCTGTACGTAGCTCAAGGGTGTTCTGGAGGTTGGAGTTCAATCCCAGTGCCACCTGTTAGGAGTTTGTACATTCTCCCCATGAATCGCATAGGTTTCCTCCCACAAGGCCAAGACGTTCTGGTTAGTAGGTTAATTGGTGATTGTAAGTTGTCCTGTGATTAGGCTAGTGTTAAATTTACTGGGCAGTGCAGCTCATTGGGCCTGTTATGCTCTGTATCTCTAAATAAAGAAAGAAAGAATCAATGTTGTGGCTATTGGAGACATGGAACCACTAAACAGTGATTTTCCCACGTAAGGTGAAATGATTTCTCTTCACAATTATGAAGTATTAGACTGCACCGATCACGCTAGTCTCTACATTCAGGGTCTTTCATCATACCAGATACAAACTTCTTCATTTGAACAAACACCATTACGTTGGAAAACAATTACAACTCCTTCTATCTCTATCTGCATTTTATACATGTGACTTATTTATCTTCCTCTGCTTTTGAAAGAAATTATTTCCTAACTTACCTTCTGATAACTGAAAAATAATTCATTCATACTCATTCTAATTTTATTTTCAAATCAACGAAAGTGAGTTTTAATCAATAATTATCCTGAATTAATTGTGATAAGCCAGCTACATTCATCACAGCATCCTACTTGAGTATTCAAACTAGCAGCCACTTTATTATGATTGCAGTGACTGCCCAAGGCCAGCAACCATTAATGAGTAGATTGCAACCATTTCTTGATATTAGAAATTTATCATACATCTAACATTAAATTAAAACAAAATTCTACCTTAAAGGTGAAAACATAATTAAAATATTATGTAAGTTTAAATGAGCACCATAATTCTTTAGCCAGCTGTTGTAAAGAGTTTGGTTTGTTACAGCTGAGTTCTGTTTCAACTATTGTCCCCTCTCTGGTATGGGAAAATTGGGACTGCCCAGATTACTAAATTATCGTTAACTTTTATTTACAAATTGATGACTGAATACTTACAGTGCCTATAAGAAGCATTCAACCCTTGAAAGCTCTCATGTTTTATTGTTTTACAACATTGAATTACAGTAGATTTAATTTGGCTTAATTTGACACTGATCAACAGAAAAAAACTGTTTTGTGTCAAAGTGAAAACAGATCTCTACAAAATAATCTAAATTAATTACAAATATAAAACACACAATTATTTGTGGAATCATTTTTGTGAACCTCCTTTCAACCCTCTCCAGTTTCAGCACATTATTTCTAAGATAAAGGGCCCAAAACTGCTCACAATACTCCAAGTGAGACTTCACCAGTGCTTTATAAAGTTTCACCATTGCATCCTTGATTTGTATTTTAGTTCTCTTGAAATGAAGGCTAACATTGCATTTGCCTTCTTCACTACAGACTCAACCTGCAAATTAACTTTTAGGGAATCCTGCACAAGGACTCCCAAGTCCTTTACACCTCAGTTTTTTGTATTTTCTTTCCATTTAGAAAATAGTCAACTATTTCACTTCTTCTACCAAAGTACATGACCATACACAACCCAACACTGCATTCCATCTGCCATTTCTTTGCCCATTCTCCTAATTTGTCTATGTCCTTCTGTAACCTCTCTGCTTCTTCAAGACTGGAAAGGAAGGGGGAATGTGCCAGAATTAAAAGGTGGGGGCAGGGAAGGAGGATAGCTAGAAAGTAATAGGTGAAGTCAGGTGGAAAGAAAGGAACCTGAAAAGAAAGGAGATTGGAGCCTTGAAGAAAGGGAAGGAGGAAGGGACCCAGGTGAGATGAGGTAAGCGGCCAGAGTGGGAAATAGAAGAGGGAGAAGTTGTATTTTTTATCTGAAGGAGAAGTCAATATTCAGCCATCAGGTTGGAGACTACCGAGACAGAATATAAAGTTTTGTTCTTACCCTAAGGATGGCTTCATCATGGCACAAGATGAGGCCATGGACAAACATGTTAGAATGGGAATGGGAAATAGAAACTTTGGCCAATGGGAAGTTCGGCTTTTGCCAGATGGAGCGGTGGTGCTCAACGAAGCGGTTCCTGAATTTACGATGGGTCTCACGGATGCAGAGGAGCTGCATCGGGAACACAGGATGCAATAGACAACCTAATACAGAGGACGCAACAGGGAGGAATTATCCAAACTTTTATCCTCAGCCTCTCTTTGTTTGTTTTTGTTGCTTATTTCAGCATATAATAAAGCTCTAGAAGCCCAGGTGGTTTCAGGAGGTAAAAGTAATTGTGGAGGGGGGAGTTACCTGTCCACTTGCAAACAAACCAATGAATTTCAAATGAAAATAACTGGGATATACAAACATAAAATATAATAATATAAAATCAATGCCTTCACCATCTTTTTCCTAAATCCCTCTTGTACCAATGAGACAGCATCAAATAAACCAATCAGATATAAGTTTGACTGTCTATTAAGAGATATTGTTCCATGTAACTAACTCAAACTCACTCCATTCCCTTAATTTCTGAACTCAGAAAGGTAACATAATGACACACAGGAGGCCATTCAGACTATCACATTCGTATGTCTACACTTGGTGAAGCAGACAACACAGAGAGCTCATCCACCCTGGACATTCTCTCTTCTCTACTCTTCCATCAGAAAGAAGAAACAAAAGTCTGAAATTATGTCAAGTCAACTTTTATTGTCATTTCCACCATAACTGCTGGTACAGAGCATAGCAAAAATGAGATAACGTTTTTCAGGACCATGGTTTACACGACACAGTACAAAAACTAGACTGAACAACGTAATAAAAAAAACACAGAGAAAGCTACACTAGACTACAGACCTACACAGGACTGCATAAAGTGCACAAAGCAGTACCGACATTACAATAAATAATAAACAGGACAGTAGGGCAAGGTGTCAGTCCAGGCTTCGGGTATTGAGGAGTCTGATAGCTTGGGGGAAGAAACTGTTAAATAGTCTGGTTGTGAGAGCCCAAATGCTTCGGAGCCTTTTCCCAGACGGCAGGAGGTTGTATGAGATTGTATGAGGGGTGCATGGGGTCCTTCATAATGCTGTTTCCTTTGCAGATGCAGCGCGTAGTGTACATGTCCATGATGGCAGGAAGAGAGACACCCAATGATCTTCTTAGCTGACCTTACTTTCCGCTGCAGGGTCTTGTGATCCGAGATCATGCAATTTCCGAACCAGGCAGTGATGCAGCTACTCAGGATGCTCTCAGTACAACCCCTGTAGAATGTGATGAGGATGGGGGGTGGGAGATGGACTTTCCTCAGCCTTCGCAAAAAGTAGTGACGCTGCTGGGCTTTCTTTGTTATGGAGCTGGTGTTGAGGGACCAGGTGAGATTCTCCGTCAGGTGAACACCAAGAAATTTGGTGCTCTTTACGATCTCCACCGAAGAGCCATTGATGTTCAGCGGGGAATGGTCGCTCTGTGCCCTCCTGAAGTCAACAACCATCTCTTTTGTTTTGTTCACATTCAGAGACAGGTTGTTGGCTCTGCACCAGTCCGTTAGCCACTGCACCTTCTTTCTGTAAGCTGACTCGTCGTTCTTGCTGATGAGACCCTCCACGGTCGTGTCATCGGTGAACTTGATGATGTGGTTTGAGCTGTGTGTTGCAGCACAGTCGTGGGTCAGCAGAGTGAACAGCAGTGGACTGAGCACACAGCCCTGGGGGGCCCCTGTGCTCAGTGTAATGGTGTTGGAGTTCCTACTCCCGATCCGGACTGACTGAGGTCTCCCAGTCAGGAAGTCTAGGATCCAGTTGCAGGGGGAGGTGTTCAGGCCCAGTAGGCTCAGCTTTCCAATCAGTTTCTGAGGGATGATTGTGTTGAATGCTGAACTAAAGTCTATGAACAGTATCCGAACGTATGTGACTTTTTTGTCCAGGTGGGTTAGGGCCAGGTGGAGGGTGGTGGCAATGGCATCGTCTGTTGAGCGGTTGGGATGGTACGCAAACTGCAGGGGGTCCAGTGAGGGGGGCAGCAGGGTCTTGATATGCCTCATGACGAGCCTCTTGAAACACTTCATGATGATGGATATAAGTGCAATGGATGGAGTCATTTAGGCAGGGCACTGAAGAGTTCTTCGGCATGGGAACGATGGTGACGGCCTTGAAGCACGTTGGAATGGTGGCGCTGCTCAGGAAGATGCTGAAGATGTCAGTGAGAACAACTGCTAGCTGGTCTGCACACCCTCTGAGCACTCTTCCAGGTATGTCGTCTGGTCCAGCAGTCTTCCGTGGGTTGACCCTGCACAGGGTTCTTCTCACGTTGGCCACGGAGAGACACAGCACCTGGTCATTCGTAGGAGGGGTGGACTTCCTCGCCGCTATGGCATCTTCCACCTCAAACCGGGCGTAGAAGTTATTCAGCGCATTTGGGAGGGAGGCATCACCTGCACAGTCAGGTGATGTTGTCTTGTAATTGGTGATGTCCTGGATGCCCTTCCACATGCACCGTGTGTCGTCGCTGTCCTGGAAGTAACTGTGGATTAGCTGGACGTATGCATGCTTTACCCCTCTGTTGGCTCAGGACAGTTTGACCCTTGCTGTTGTTAAAGCTGCCACCTGGTTCAGGGATAACTTCTATCCCACTTTTAAAAGAATATTAAATAGTTCCCTAGTAGATCATTAAGAGCACCAAATTTCTTGGTGTTCACCTGACGGAGAATCTCACCTGGTCCCTCAACACCAGCTCCATAGCAAAGAAAGCTCAACAGCATCTCTACTGTCTGCGAAAGCTGAGGAAAGTCCATCTCCCATCCCCCATCCTCATGTACTGAGAGCATCCTGAGCAGCTGCATCACTGCCTGTTTTGGAAATTGCATTATCTCGGATCATAAGACCCTGCAGCGGATAGTGAGGTCAGCTGAGAAGATCATCAGGGTCTCCCTTCCTGCCATTACAGATAATTACATCACACGCCGCATCCGCAAAGCAAGCAGCATTATGAAGGACTCCACGCACCGCTCATACAATCTCTTCTCCCTCCTGCCTTTGGGAAAAGGCACCAAAGCATTTGGGCTCTCACGACCAGACTTTCTAACAGTTTCTTCCCCCAAACTATCAGATTCCTCAATACCCAGAGTCTGGACTGACACCAACTTACTGCCCTCTACTGTGTCTATTGTCTTGTTTATTATTTATTGCAATGCCTGCACTGTTGTGTGCACTTTATGCAGTCCTGGGTAGGTCTGTAGTCTAGTGTAGTTTTTTGCGTTGTTTTACGTAGTTCGGTCTAGTTTTTGTATTGTGTCATGTAGCACCATGGTCCTGAAAAAGTCTCGCTTTACTGTGTACTGTACCAGCAGTTATGGTCGAAATGACAATAAAAAGTGATTTGATTTGACTTGACAAGATGAGCTCTTGGTCTTACAATCTAGTGACCTTGCATCTCATTATCTGATGGATATTCACTGTCCTGGGACAAGAGAGTTAATATTTGATACGTTTGCTTTTCAAACAACAGCAACTGCCTTAACCCTAACCCTAAGATCAAAAACTGTTGTAAGTAAACTTTCAACTAATATTAATTTGTTTAACCTCTGATCATAAATGGGAGTTGGTCTTCAATATTTGAAATGGAAATGGAAAGCGAATATCAGTTTGAATTTAAAAAGCACTCTCTATGGATCAGCATTGAAAATAGCTTGGTATATAGGAGACACTTGGTCTGTAGAACCTTGCTGCATTTACTTTACTTTATTGTCACCAAACAATTGATACTAGAGCATTCGATCATCACAGCGATATTTGATTCTGCGCTTCGTGCTCCCTGAAGTACAAATCAAAGTAAATATAATAAAAGTTTAAATTATAAATCATAATTAGAAAATAGAAAAGGAAATGTAAGGTAGTGCAAGTCAGGTCCGGATATTTGGAAGGTACAGCCCAGATCCGGGTCAGGATCCGTTCAGCAGTCTTATCACAGTTGGAAAGAAGCTGTTCCCAAATCTGGCCGTATTTGGGAATACGGAATCTTCAAGCTCCTGAACCTTCTCTCAGAGGGAAGAGGGACAAAAAGTGTGTTGGCTGGGCGGGTCGTATCCTTGATTATCCTGGCAGCACTGCTCCGACAGCATGCGGTGTAAAGTGAGTCCAAGGATGGAAGATTGGTATGTGTGATGTGCTGGGCTATGTTCATGATCTTCTGCGGCTTCTTCCGGTCTTGGACAGGACAACATCCATACCAGGTTGTGATGTACCCTAGAAGAATGTTTTCTACATTTGCTTTATTATTCCTTGAAATGCAGTATCAGACAATGTGTTGTTTAATTTTGGTTGTTTCAAACAAAACAGCTGACTCTTAGGTTGCTTAGTTCAAGGCAGCTTGCAGAACAGATGGGTAAAATCATTTAATATCAGGGGTTTAGGAGTTGATTAAGATTCAGCATGACATCTGAAACTTTGACAAACTTCTATGTGGTGGACTGCATATTGACTGGCTGCATCACACCCTGGTATGAAAACTCCAATGCCCTTGAACAGAAAATCCTACAAGAAGAAGTGCATAGGGTCCAGATACCAACTCTTTATGAAAGCAGCCAACTCTTTATGATTGTGTGGGACCTGGCTGAAACTGTACCACTATTAAATAAGATCACATGTAGTTCTTGTCTCCATGCATAAGAAAGATTTTCTTGCCTTGATGTCATTGCAGTTTAAATAACCTAATTGATTCCAGAGATGAGAGAGTTGTTTTATGATGGGATCTAGTAAAATTGGCTCATGTCAATGGAATTTAGAGGAACATGAACTGATTTCTTTGGAGCATAGAAGATTCTGAAAGAGATTGACAAGTAGATGCCTTGAGATGGTAGCTTTTTTTTCTAATTGGAGAAGAAAGAACTCAGGTCCATATCTCAGGATAAGTGCTCAGTCATTTATGACTTGAAAATTGCAGAAATTTCTTTATGTAAGGGGTTATGGAAGAATAACTACAGCACTTTTTCAAAGATTCAGCACTTGCACAATGATTCAAATGGCCTCATTCTCTGCTGCAACATTAAATTTGTACTGGCAGTCAACATTTTTTTTGAGTGAAATAACTTCACTTGGGTAGTGTTGAGTAAAAGTAAATCATTAGCAATGTTCAATATATTATTTGCAATAATTGCTAAGGGTGAGTGTTGAATAATGCCATTAAATCTTGCTAAATTTCAAAATGACCATTATTTACAAAAGCACTTGTTTATAATTTTGTTCAGATCTGGGGAAACTATTTTGCTCCTGCACATGATGTTATTTTAACTCTGTAATATGATGTTGTTTGACATAAAACAGTAAAAAAAAAGTTAATTTCTTTGCCCCTTATCCTCACAGTGTTTAAAAATGTTGATGGTATATCCATGGGAAAATCATTGTATGCCTTATATTCAAAAAAACTACAAATTGTATGCAGGTTTCAACAGTTTAACTTTACACTGAAGCAGAGTTAAGAAATCAATTTTCTAGATCTAGTTGCAGCACTTACTACCCATAATTCCCCTTTTTGGAGAATCACTGTGCATCTGGTGAAGATAGTCCACGGAGCTGTTGAAAAGGGATTTAAATCTAGAAATAATGAAGGATGAAGATATATCTCCAAATCAAGTACCTTGAGGAGAGGAGCTGCAGGCTCCCTGCCTGCCTCCCTGCTTCCTGCCTTTATTCTTCTTGGTGGTGAAGATTATGGGCATGTGAATAACTGGATGGATATTGTAGATGGTACACACAGCAGGCACTGTACAACAGTTTTGGAGGGAAGAAACATTTGTTATATTTTCTTACAACACAGGAGACAATTTGACCCAATACCTCTTTGCTGACTCTCAGAGCAATCCTTTCCCCCATTTATTTCCTGCAACTATTTTTTCCTCTTCTTACATGTCCATCATCACCCCATGATACTCCAAACACCAACAGGGTGCCCATCCAGTGAACTTCATTTGTCCTGAATGCTATTAATATTTTGGTTTACTACACAGAGAAAATATTTGAACCAGAGTGAATGAAGATCTGAATGCTGGTTTGGAGGTTTGTAAACATTCCAAAGGAGCCAAATTAATTGGGAATGCACCATTCAGTAACATACCAAAGGCCAACCTTCTCAATACCAGAAAAGCAAGTGTATAACTTGTATATAATTTGCTGCAATCTCCTTCATCACAATAATGAATGTGCTTCAAGCTCATTAGAATTCTTTGAGTCTGTGAAGGATGGCAGACACTTGTGAGATGTACCTGCAAGTCCCCACTTTGTATAAACACATGGACGGCAGAAGAAGAAGGATCGAAGACCATCCCACAAACCACAGTTAGGAAAACATTTTCTACTTCGTAAGTAACAACTTTTAGATTTACTGACTCTGCTATATAGGAAAGTATTCTAAATTCAATAAGACAACTAACAGATTCAAAAATTAATTATAAATTAATAGGAACATTAGTTATGTAAGATTAATCATCTTATTGGAAACAATGTGTAAAAACGACATTGTAGGGAGGTACACTTCTGGATGTAGTGATAGAAAGTAAAATAAAAATAGTTGATTATTGCAGTCACAAACATGAGAAAATCTGCAGATGCTGGAAATCCAAGCAACACACTCAAAATGCTGGAGGAACTCAGCAGGCCAGGCAGCATCTTTGGAAAAGAGTGCAGTTGATGTTTCGAGCCAAGGCATAGCAGGATTGAATATCCTCCAGTCCTGCTGAAAAGTCTAGGCCAGAAGCATTGACTGTACTCTTTTCCATAGATGCTGCCTGTCCTTCTGAGTTCCTCCAGCATTCTGTGTAATTATTGCAGTCGGTGATTATTTAGAAAGAGATGTTAAATCAGAAGCAATTAAGTCAGCCACAAGAGGGAGCAGGAACAAGGCTTAGTTTGATCATGAGAGGTTAGTGAGATCTATCATGATGTGCATCTGTTTACAATAAACCAATTTAATGGTTTATATTGATTTGCACATCTTTATTTTTTCTTTCGTTTGGTTTGGGCAAGCAACATTAGGAAAAGTTGAATGCTGAAAATGAATAAAAAGTTACAGACATAAAAGTAGGTCAACTACATCAATTGCTTCCATCTTTCCAGGAAATGAAATTTAGGGCACGAGTTTACAAGCTGGTTCATTGCTTATTCCTCAATACATTAAAAAAATCTAGTTTGTGATCCCTTGTTTGTTAAATAACTAAATCCACCCCCCCCCCGCAGTTTCTAAGTAAAGTAGTCCATGGTCCACCTACAACAATTGGAAAATTCATTAGATGTTACATTCAAAAGATGTGTGATTAAAATCAGGCTGAATAGGGTCCTACCTGTTGTCATACCCAGAGGTTTATCAGTGTACAGTTTGATATTAGAAAGTACTCCTCATCTGCCTGTCACATCCTTTTGATAACCCTGCTCCTACCTTTTCTGCTATGATACACACATCCTCAAATTACTTCTTATTTAGCCTTTCACCTCTTCCAATACCACCTTCCAGCCTCCTAATTAATCCCCACTCCCCCAGCCATTCACCTTCCTCTTCATTTGGTTTCACCTATCCCCTGCCAATTTGTAATCTTTCCCCTCCCTGCAGCTTCTTATTCTGGCTTCTTCCTCTTCCTCCAGTTCCAATGACGGGCCTCACCTGAAAAGTTAGCTGCTTATTGACTTCCATAGATGCTGTCTGACTGACTGTCTGAGTTCCTCCAGCATTTTGTTTGTATTGCATTAGGGACACTAATCAGCATAACTGCAAGAAAATATCCAGGTGGAATCTCATGTGGATAGGGTGGTGAAGAAAGCTTTTGGAATGCTGGCCTTTATAAATCAGAGCATTGAGTGTAGGAGTTGGGATGTAATGTTAAAATTGTACAAGGCATTGGTAAGGGCAAATTTGGAGTATTGTGTACAGTTCTGGTCACCGAATTATAGGAAAGATATCAACAAAATAGAGAGAGTACAGAGGAGATTTACTAGAATGTTACCTGGGTTTCAGCATCTAAGTTACAGGGAAAGGTTGAACAAGTTAGTTCTTTATTCTTTGGAGCGTAGAAGGTTGAGGGGGGACTTGATAGAGGTATTTAAAATTATGAGGGGTATAGATAGAGTTGACGTGGATAGGCTTTTTCCATTGAGAGTAGGGGAGATTCAAACAAGAGGACATGAGTTGAGACTTAGGGGGCATAAGTTTAAGGGTAACATGAGGGGGAATTTCTTTACTCAGAGAGTGGTAGCTGTGTGGAACAAGCTTCCAGTAGAAGTGGTGGAGGCAGGTTCGATATTGTCATTTAAAGTAAAATTGGATAGGTATATGGACAGGAAAGGAATGGAGGGTTATGGGGTGAGGGCGGGCCAGTGGGACTAGGTGAGTGTAAGCGTCGGCATGGACTAGAAGGGCCGAGGTGGCCTGTTTCCGTGCTGTAATTGTTATATGGTTATATAAAATATTATATTCAAACGATTTCAGTGTTTAGTGTAGCAGTACCTAAATCGTAACTTACCCAACTTGCTATTCCTTGTACACAGTAATGGTTATCAAAGTTAATTCCTGGAGCACGCCTGGAACTCTCAAAAATAAGTTCTTTACAAAAATGTGAAACTTGTCCATTCACTTTCTCCATGTTTTAATTCTAACCTGACCCTTTCTAGATGAAGCAAATATTTACCTGTCCTTTATTCAATTTAGTATGCTGAAATTGATGTTAATTATTCAGTGTACGTTGGTAAGAATTCCGATGGAAGATGGCACTGGCAACAACACACTGCAACGTTCTGAGGGCTGCACACAAAACTGTTTGATACACCTCTTTCGTACTTCTGAAGGTCTCGAGAGATTTAATTCTCAAGAATGAACGTACAGAACCTTTAAGCAGATGCAGGTACAATGCCATGACTGGAAGAGAGGGAGGAGGGTAGGACTCCAAACAAGACTGAAATGCCAGGATATACTTGCTTTACCCTTTGCCTTGTTAGGAGACGTACAGTCTTTGGAGAACAAGTTTGAGGACATAAGGGCAATATTGCTGTATCAGAGGGAAATAAGGGATTGCTCCATTCTGTGTTACATGGAGACATGTCCAAATCAATCATCAGTAAGAACTGGTGACTTCACAATCCACCAGATGGTCTGACTGCTGATTCGGAGAATGTCCACGTTTAATGATAAACTCTGTGTGGCTCTCAGATGCAGTGGTCTTGTTCCACTCTTGTTTCGCAAACCTGGAACATCTAATGATTAAGTGCTGACTGTTCTACTTCTCAAGAGCCTTCTCCATTATTCTGACTGCAGTTTACATACCTCCAATTGCCAATGTTAAGCAGGTACTCAAGGTATTGAGTGCCACACTAGCAAATGAGTAAACCAACACTTCTTAACTCTTTGTCAGGGACTTCAATCATGCTTGTTTGAAGAAACCTCTGCCCGATAATCAACAACATATCACCTGTAGTATCAGGGGTCCCAGCACACTCAACCACTCGTTAAGGAATGCCTGCTGTTAAATCACTAGACAGCATTTGGGCAATCTGAATATTTGACTACCTGTATACAGATAGATGCTGAAGAGCAAGGCTCCAGAAGTAAGGACAATGAAGAGGCAGAGAAGAGGCTTTGGGATTGCTTCAAGTCAGTAGACTGGGCCACGTTCAAGGACTCATCAGAGCATCTGAGCAAATACACAACAGTTGTCATAGACTTTATGAAAAGTGTTATAGACGAGTGTGTCCACACAAAATCATTCAGAGTCTTCCTAACCAGAAGCCCCGGATGACCCATGAGATCTGCGATGTGCTGAGGGCCAGATCAATGACATTCAGGGCAAGTGACCAAGTAAAATACAAGAGTTTCAGGTACAACCTCCGGAAAGCCATCTCACAAGTGAAATGGCAATTCCAGACCAAACTTGAGCCACTGAAGAATGTTTGACAGCTGTGGCAGGATGTGAATGCTTTCACCTCCTACAAAGTGAAACCAAGTGACATAGGCGACAACAAGGTTCTATTTGCAGATGAACTCAATGCATTTTGACCATCAAAACATGGAGGCACCTTCACGGATACCCAGAGCCCATGATGATCCTGTAATTTCAATCTCTGTGGCTGACATGAGAGCATCTTTCAGGATGGTGAACCCAAGGAAAACATTTGGCCCAGGCTGGGAATCTGGCCAAGAACTAAAGACTTTTGCAGATCAACTGGCTGGAGTGTTCACTGAGATCTTTAACCTTTCACTTCAACAGTCTGGGGAACCCACCTGCTTCAAGCAGGCTTTAATTACACTAGTGCTTCAGAAGAATGTAGTAACTGCCTCAATGGCTACTGTCCAGTAGCCCTTACATCCACTGAGATTAAGTGCTTTTAGAGGTTGCTAATGAAACATATCAGCTCCTGCCTGAGAAGGGACTTGGATCCACTCTAATTTGCCTACTGTCACAACAGTTCAACAGCAGATTCCATTTCATTGGCTCTTCACTCAACCCTGGAACATTTGGACAGTGAAGATGTATGCATCAGGATACTCTTCGTTGACTACAGTTCAGCATTCAGTATTATTATCCCCTCAAAACTAATCAATAAGCTTCAAGACCTAGGCCTCAATATATTCTTCTGCAGCTGGAACCTTGATTTTCTCAAATGCAAACGCCAGTCAGTTCAGTTGGCAGCAAAACCTCCTCCACAATGACCACAGGAGTACCAAAAGGCTGTGTGCATAGCCTCCTGCTCTACTCACTTTATACTTACGACATGAGACTAAGCACAGCTACAATGCCAAGTTTAAGTCTGATGATGTTCCTAGCTGAATCAAAGGTGACATTCAGCACATCGGAGGAAGATTGAATAACTGGCTGAGTGGTGTCACAACAGCAAACTCTCACTCAGTGTCAGCAAACCAAGGAGCTGATTATTGACTTCAGGAGAAGGAAACTGGTGGTCCATGAGCCCGTCCTTATAGCAGGATCAGAGGTGGAGGGGGTCAGCAGTTTTTACATTCTCAGAGGATCTGTCCTGGATCCAGAATGCAAGTCTCATTATGAAGAAAGCACAAAAGTGCCTCTAGCCTCTTAGAAGTTTTGCAAAGATTCAGCATGTCACCTAAAACTTTGACAAACTTCTATAGATGTGTGGTGATTAGATGCATCACAGCCCAGTATGGAAACACCAACTCCCTTGAACAACAAAACCTACAAAAAGTAGTGGATCCAGCCCAGCCCGTAATGGGTAAAGCAACTCCCCACCCCTGAGCACATCTACATGGACCACTGTCACAGGAAAGCAACATCTATCATCAAAGACCCCCTGCATCCTACCATGATCTCTTCTTGCTGCTTCCATCAGGAAGGAGGTACAGGAGCCTCAGGACCCAAATCAGCAGGTTCATGAATAGTTATTATCCCTTAACCATAAGGCTCTTGAACCAGAGGGGATAACTTCACCCACCCCATCACTGAACTGTTCTCATAAATTATGGATTCACTTTCAAGACTCTTTCTCTCATGTTCTCAATATTTTATTATTATTATTATTATTATTATTATTATTATTATTATTATTATTATTATTATTATTATTATTATTATTATTATTATTATTATTATTATTATTATTTTATTTTTGTATTTGTACAGTTGTTCTGTTTTGCACATTGCTGATTTGTCAGTCCTGTTGGGTATGAATTTTCACTGATTCTACTGTGTTCCTCGTATTTACTGTGAATGCCCACAAGAAGATGTATCTCAGGGTTGTATATGATGACATATACGTACTTTAATAATAATTTAACTTCAAACATTTAAAATTTGATGAAGTTATTAGTTTGCTGGGGTTCTCCATTAAAACTGCGGACATTCCCTTGAGCCACTGGTCACATCCCATTTTACTTCTGTTATGTGTCCTCTCCAATCACTCCATCTTCAGCTTGCAAACCTTTCCCAATGAAGTTCAATGGAAGTATGAGGAATCACAAACCATGTTTAGATTAGGTGCTTTACAGCCTTCAGGACACAGCAGAGGGCTCAACAATGTGGAATTTCCTATAATTTCTATTAGTGCAGGGTGTTATTTATTGTAATTTTGCTTTTACCATGGAGATTTGCATTCAAACCATCCTCCTTTTCTTGTCCTTTTATTATTGACTGTCACTATCCATTGGGTTATTGAATTGCTTTTTCCTTCTATCATGTTGTAAACACTCCTCTGTCTTTTCCCAAATCTTTTTCTGGTTTAAACCTATTAATCATCGATTTTATTGGATTCCAAAGGAAGGTTAATATCCCAAAACATGAACTGCCCTTTGCATTCCACAAATTCAGCCTGACCTTGTGTTTTAATTCATCACTTCAGCAGTTTAGCTTTACATGGTTGAATATCAGTATCCAAGCTCACAAATGATGCCACACTTAATTAGAATGGACATTCACCCAGTGCTGCATTTGCTAACCATGCAATGTTGTATGGTGTCCATGTTCAACAGAATCAAAGTTACAAAGTAGAATTCAGCATGGCTACATTACTATATCATGCTCTCGAATCATATCTGCAAAGTCAAATTTCCATCCCACCAAATCATGTCCATGAATACAAATTTCCACCAGGTTTCCCTATATAATATGCTAATTGATCATATTGTTTCCAAGTTGTTCATCTACACAAGCAGGGATCAGCCACAGATCTGTAATAAGCTTTAATAAAAATGCAGTCGATTCTTCTTTTCTTGATACGACAGACATAGGCATATGCAATATAGGTGACACTTATAACTGTCATACCTTACTGTTCATATCCACTAACTCTGGAATTTACTTTTTACATATTATTTCCATTAAGTAATAAAACATGATTCATATAGGACAACTAATTTGACCCAATATTTCACAGAATGCATTTTCATATTCAATGCCAGCCATTTTGATGCCTTTCAGAACAAGAGAGCTGGTACAATGACACTTTTGGACAGTCTTGTGCAGTAGGCTCTTGATATTTGGCAGGAAAAGTCAAAATTCATGCCATCTCTCCATGTTTGATTGAAGCTAATGCCCCAGAGCTGTGAGCACAGTTTACTAATCCATTACATTGAACAGAATGCACTATCCATCACGGCATGAACATTTATCATTAGTTTTAATTTAACAAACATATTTAACATTTAGATATTCAGAACTTTAACTGGAAAGACCATTCCTTCCCAGCAGCACTGTGGTCAATTAGAACATGTTGAAATTAAATAGATTGTTCTTATTATTTGCTAAGTGCCTCCAGATGATTCATTATCTGAACCAACAATTTGTACATCCATTAATAGTGTCCTTGAATAAAATTAATCTTATTTGTTTTGCTGAAAGCCTTGTGTGTGGTTGTGCTTCTGATCTCTTTAAATTCAATGCCTCAATGCTTAACAGGATGAAGACTAAACTAGATTCCTGAAAAAAAGTGGTCTGCCATCAGCAGGGCACAGAGCTCTTTCACATTGACACTTTCAATGTTTTTCCACATTTACAGATGACCTCAAATTGTATCAATAATTTTTTCACAGCAAGGTAGTGTATCACAATTTTCCAAAATGTGTTTTATTAAACAAATAGCAGGATAAATAAGCTTTCTTGCTACAGTGGTTTTCTTATATAGCTTACCAAACAGTGCAGCTCTAAATTTACAAGAGGAAGTATTTTAAATATTTAAGGCTAAATCTTCAAGTATTTTAATGTTAAATTAAAATAGGCTGATCTCTTGGCTTTATATTCTCTGGAGATATCATCATTTATAGCCATAAAGGTTCATTAATGTAAACATTACCAAGAAAACATTGTCCAAACACATGAATGCCATTTTCATATTCCTACTAAGCAAGTTACCGCTAAAGGGGAAAAGAAGCATCCATATGTAAAACGTTGAATATATGATTATTTGACACCTTAACAAGCATCAATGAGCTGCTTGGATGGGCCTTTGCAGCTCAAGACATTTTCTGTGAAAAATGTTGCTTAAACCTAAAGATACAGGATTGAGAATTTCTATATTCTGCAGAGAAAGAGCAGGTTAGACTGGTTCAAGAATGGCTAAAATAGAAGTTCTGAGTTTGATTTTCCACAGTTTACATCAACTGGCATGAATGAACTGGTGTTGTATTTACCTTACCTCTGTTGGCATGCATTCAATGAAAGCGGAACAGTTTATTGGCAAAGCAAATGTTAGAGTATGTACCTGGTACATATATGTGGGTGAAGCTTGTTTTGCACATGGTTTGCTTATCTATTTATTAAAAGACCTTGATTTGCAAATCCATAGTTATCAGCCTGAAAGAAGCTGTCATTTTACCCACTCAATACAAAACTCTTCGTAGAGGCATTGGCCAAAGCATCAATCTTAATGGGACATTGAGTCCAGTAATCCCTCTTTGATCCTATCTTGTTCTATTAACACCAAACAATTTAAAAAGAGGTATAAATACAATTAATAAACACATAGTACACTGCAGATGCTGTGGTCAAATCAAGACGTACAAAAAAGCTGGATGAACTCAGCAGGTCGGGCAGAATCAACGGCTTTCATGAGTTCATCCAGCTTTTTTGTACATCTTGATAAATACAATTAATGTTGCCCTTCTGCATGCCTATGTATACCTCATTGTGTTACTTATTTTGATTACCATTTAGACTATGGGTTCCTGACCTTTTTTGTGCCATGGATCCCTACCATTAATGGAGGGATTCGTAGATCCCAGGCTGGGAGCCCCTGATGTAGACTGACATTGAGCAAATTTATTCCATGCAATACTCCATAAAAGTACTTGAACTTCAGAGTGAAACATTGCTCTTTCCCACCCCTTTAGTTACAAATACAACGCTCCTCGGGGGCTGTGTTCTACTTCGGTTACTAACACCTTCTCAGATTTTTTTACTGTTGAGTCTGGAGTTGCCTATTTGCATCTAATTTGCATACAGGATCTGTTTATTTTTGATTCACTTGTTTTCACATCCTTCATAAACACTTAAGCATCTTATCCTTTATTAAGGGAGGGTGGGTGAGAAACTTACTGGTTAACTTGCTGAAGTATTTTCATATGTATAAGTAATATTTCCAAAAACATGATTTTATTTCACAAGCCTAATTGAGTTTTTCAAGGAGGAGACAAAAGAAAGTGATGAAAGTAGTGCGATGGGTGTGGTGTATATGGGCTTTAAGGCATTTACCAAGGTTCCTCATGGGAGGCTTGCCCAGTAAATTATGAAGCACAGGATCCATGGGGACTTGGCGGTATGGATTCAGAACTGACTTGCCCACAGAAGTCAGAACGTGGTAATAGATGGAGAAGAGTATTCTACCTGGAGGTCTGTAACCAGTCGTGTTTAGTAAAGCTTTGTTCTGGGACTGCTGCCCTTTGTGATGTTTATAAAGAATTTGGATGAGGAATTGGAGGGGTGGATTAATAAGAGTGCAGATGGCACAAATGTTCAGAATGTTGTGAATGGTGTGGAAAGTTGTCATAGATTATAAATGAATATCAGACAGGACAGAGTTGGGCAGAGAAGTGGCAAATGGAATTTACTCTGGAAAAAAAAACAAGGTGATACACTTTAGAAGGTCCAACTTGAAGATGGAGCACAAGGTTAATGACAGGACACTGGAGGGACAGATAGATCTTCGGGCCCTAGTCCATAGATCCCTCAAAGTTACCACAAAAGTCAATAGTGTAGTTAAGAAGCTATGTATATGTTGTGCTGGCCTTCATTATATAACCATATAACAATTACAGCACGGAAACAGGCCACCTCGGCCCTTCTTATCCATGCCGAACATTAGTTGAGGTATTGAGTTCAAGAGTCATGAGGTCAATATGCAGCTCTGTAAAATTCTGGTTAGACCACACCTGGGTGTTTTATTTAGTCCTGGTCACCTCGTTATAGTAGCGATATTGAAGCTTTGGAGAAGGTGCAGAGGAGACTTAGCAGGATGCTGCCTGGATTAGAAAGCATGTCTTATGGGGAAAGGTTGAGTGAGCAAGGACATTTCTCTCTGGAGTGACTGATGAGAGGCAACTTGATAGGTATATATGATTATGAGCATAGAGTGGACAGATAGCACCTTTTTCCGAGGGCAGCAATAGCCAATACCAGAGGGTATCCATTTAAGGTGAGTGGAGGAAAGTATAGGGGAGATGTCAGAAGTGATTTCTTTTTACACAGAGAGTGGTAGGTGGCTGGAATGTATTGTCTGGGTGCAGGTAAAGGCTGATACAATATGAATACGTAAAATGCTTTCTAAGATAAGCACATGGATGTAAGAAGAACGGAGGGTTTTGGGCTGTGTAGGAAGGAAGGGCTAGAATGATTGTGGAATAGATTTTTATTGATCGGCACAGCAACATGGGCTGAAGGGCCTGTATGGTTCTAAGTTCGAATCCACCTACAACTAATTAAATATATTTAGAAGTATAAAGTTTATATCACACGATTGCAGTTGTTCAGCAATGAAAATCTACATCTTTCCTGGCCTTAGCGTGACTCCAGGTTGTCCAAAGTGCCCGATCTTAACAGCCCTCTAAAATAATCTAACAAGCCACAGCACTCAGGGGACTAGAAGTAGATAATGAATCCGTGCTTTGCCAATGACAGTTACATCGAATGAATGCATAAAAACATCTCACGTTGTTTGAATCCATGGCAGATAAGCAGCAATCTGAAAACTATCCAGATTTATATGAGTCCAACCTGTGTTCTGCCTGTCAGCCATCTTGTCTCTGCCCTGTACATGATGGGGAACCATTCCAATGTCATTTGCATTAATAAGTGCAAATCACAGGCCTCATATATCAGTGGTAATTTATGTTCTGTGTTATCTGAATCTACAGTTCATGCCTGGGATTTTGCTGCAAGCTTTTCATTGCACCTCTATCTCACTGTACTTATCCATAAGACAATAAACACAACTTGACTTGATGTGACAGAGAAAAGGCCTATGTAAAAAAAAACAGTTATAATCTGTGTAAATAAAAATAGCTTGAAATCTATTTCAACTATATGGGATCCCAGAAATGCTTTCCTCCAAATATCAAATCTTAGTTTTTATTGATATAGTACATTTGAAGATTCTCAATTCAACATGTTAAGGAATAACAGTGATATTTTGTTACACTGATTATCTTCCAAGTTCATAGACTGTTTTTTATTCAGAGCCATATTATTGATAATTTGTAAATCTCCAGGAAACTGATTAAAATGCAGACTTGAACTATTTATTGTAGTCCGTAAGTCTTTTTAATGTGTCATTTGAACAAGAGAAGGTTCTACTTTCACTCTACATTAAACAAAATGTCATTAGATAACTCATTTTTCTTGCAATTGCAACCAGTGTACATATGCTACCATATTCTGTATGATGTTTATAAATAGAAGGCTTCCACTTTGAGCAACTTTATTTTGTAAATCCCAAATAAGGCATACCTAGAAAATGAAAGTCTGAATAGAGAAATCATGTTTTATGTGATAGTAAAAGATCTTTTCCTGTTTTACATTTATATTGAAGATAACAGAAATCCAACATCAATCAAATTTAAAACAGAAAAATAAAAGAAAAACTGCAGATGCTGAAAAACTGAAATAAAAGCAGAAAGTGCTGAGAACACCCAGCAGGTCAGACAGCATTTCTGGAAAGAGAAATAGAGTTAGCATTTCAAGTTGATGACCCATCATTGGAATTTCCTGGTGAACTTCTTAGAATTTAAATTATTCTTTTATATTTTAAACATAAGTAGGGAAAGAAAGCCCTGCGCTTGATCTTTTCACAGCTTTGGGTCATCCTACATGCCATAAATCGTTATGAGTATATTGAGGCTATTTGGTCCATCAGCTTATGCTGACTATCAGAGCAATTCTTTTCACCCTATCTCTCACTTATTTCCCTGTAACCTACTCTCACATTTGCTCATTAATACTATCTCTCCTAACATCCACCTACATTAGTGGTAAGTGACATTAGCCAATTAACCTACCAACATGTCTTTAGAAACTCAGAGGAAACCAGAACACTCAACTCATTAGAAACCTACGTACTCACTGGGAGAATGTGCAAACGTTAGAGTAGCTTTACCTGTGGAAAGTACGTTGAAACATTGAAACTTACAGTGAAATATCAATGGCTGACACAGTCCGAGAACCTGCTTGGGGCAGCCTACATGTTGCCATGTTTCTGGCATCAAAGTAGCATGCCCACAACATTCTAACCCTAACCTGCACATCTTTGAAATGTGGGAGGAAACCAGAGCACCCTGAGGAAACCCACATGGGCATAACAAGAACTGGCAGAGAGTGGGGCGAATTGAACCCCTCTCACTGCTGCCATAATGCACTAACACTAACTGCTACGTTACCGTTTCATCCCACACTTTTTTATATGACAAATGCCACAGATTTTTATAGGTAGTAGTGTGTGTAGGCCTCCATTAGTCTTGATAGACCATGGATTTTCACCTTGGAAAGTTTCCAGGGTACAAGCCTGGGCAAGGTTTTTTTTAATGGAAGACCGGCAGTTGCCCAAGCTGCAAGTCTCCCCTCTCCACACCACCAATGTTACCCAAGGGAAGGGCATTAGGACACATACAGCTTGGCACTGGTGTTGTCGCAGAGCAATGTGTGGTTAAGTGCCTTGCTCAAGGACACACACGCAGCCTCAGCCAAGGCTCGAACTAGCAACCTTCAGTTAACTAGACGAATGCCATAACCACTTGGCCATGCGCAAACACAATTTTTATAATTTCATAATTAAACACCTCAGAATCAAATACTTTTATCAATAGTATATGAAAATGGACAGCTAACTTAGAGTTTAGTCATGGACCATGACAGCATAGAAACTGGCCCTTCAGCCCATCTAGTCCATGCCAAACCATTATTCTGTCTAGTCCCATCGACTTGCATCTGGACCATAATCCCTCCATATCCCTCCCATCCATGTACCTTTCCAAATTTCATTTGAATGATGAAATCAAACCAGTGTCCACCATTTCTGCTGGCAGCTCATTCCACACTTGCACTACACAGCATTTTTTACAGTATGAAAAGCAGGTAAATTGAAATATACCCATTTAAAAAGACTGTTTACTGTGAATAATACTTCTTGTCCCAAGTTGTATAAAATCTTATTAATCAAATAGTGCTCATTATTGAATTCATGATGCTCAACAAATTGCAACATATTTGGCATAATGATTAACAAATTGATATCATTCTTTAAAAAAAATTGCAGCCACATTGGAATTTGTGGTTTAATTATACTGATACACTCTAAGAGATGCATTTAGATAAGGTAAGACATACTATAGATTTATGAAGATGGTCCAGGGATAAGTGATTAAATTATGTTATTTAGATAAACAAGAGGTATACTAAATGAAGCAGGAAGGTTATGAGAAATGCCTAAATGGAAATATTTCATATTTTAGAGTCTAAGTACTAAAGCACCATTTCCATTGATCGATGATGAATAGTGAGGGCAGACCGCTGAGACCAGAATCAAGAGCTTAAAATTGCAAGGCCTAATGGTGTGTAATATAATTGACTATTAAAGCCAAGCTCTCAGAACATCAAAGGCAAACACAAAAGTTGGGAAGGTGCAAGTAAATAAGATTGGGTGGCTCTGTTGAAGGTCAACCATTGGCAAGAGCATGAGAACCAGTATAACACTGTCATTCCTATGACTCCAGCTTCATTCAATGAAACAGCATTTACTCTGCTTGGAAAAGCTGAGTTGCTAACGACTGTTCAATCCTTTGACATTCTCACCTGCAAATAATTCAGCACATTGCAATTCTGTAAATATCTATCAATGCACATTTACAGCCTTTTGGGAGAACAGTCTGAATTTTCAATGCATTTATATCGAATATAATTTCTTTATTTTAGCCCAGGGTGGCTTAATGCACCAAAAACCCACAGGACTTTAAAGACAGTGGATGGCATAGCGGGCTATTTTATCCAATTTGGTTCATAACTTGGCCTTCTGAGCTTTAGTATGTCACTCTAATGACTGTGCACTGAACTTTTGCCCATTGCCCAAGCTGAATGCAATATCTTAAATTGATCCAACCAAGGCACGAACATATATCGACAAAAGAACTTTTTTTTGTATTCTCCTTAAGTGAAAAAAAAATCAATACCCTCATTATTTTATGCTCAAGTTCACTGGCTATTAATCTGTCTAACTGGATTCACAGAGTATACACCCTCTGACTTCTACTTGTTTTATAAACTGATGAGTGGAAAATCTTACAGCTCCATACAATGAACGTGCGCTTCATGTGGGCTGCGCACTGGTAACCTGCCCATGTGTTTTTATTAGGGTTTACCCTCACTCGTACCATCTTAAATGGACCTTGACTCTTGAACAGACTGCTCATTATGACCTTTCACTTTACCGTTCACCTGCTCTGCACTTCATCGGTAGCTTTTACACTTCATTCTGCATTGTTAGTGTCTTACCTTATTCTAGCTCAGTGCACTGTGTAGTGACTTGATCTGTGCAAACATTATGCAAGACAAGACGTGACAATAATGAACCAAAAATAATAATAATAGTAGTAAGACTGTATCAGCCATGCAACTGGGTTTACTCAGTAGTCGGAAGAGAAATGCAATAAAATCAGATCTAACATCGATGCTACATGATTTTACTTTGCATTCACTCCACTGTTAATTTGTTATAGAATCTGGCTTGCATAAATGTTAACCAATGCATTTCCCTAAATCTGAAAAGTAAGTAAACTATAAATCTTACAGTAAGGAAGATTATGCAATATTTGCTTAATTCTTGTCTTTTGGCAAATGTAAAAAATTTATGCAGAAGTAATTCATTAAGAGTTAAATCTAATTGTGTTTGACTGCACATGACTACGCGATTGCTTCCTAATAGCCTGCAGTGCAAATGGTGTAATCTCCATGCTATGAATAAATCTCAAAATATCTACATATTTCTGATTGCCCCAGCTAGTGTAAGCTTCCTTTGGAGGAATACACACCTAGGCACCAGAGAGAAGCTGGCAACACAGTTTTCATCCAACACTTGTATGAAGTAAGGCCACCCACTAACTCCACCGTTCAAACCGGATGAGAAAATCGCAAGTGGAGTAGACCCAGACTTTCTTGATAAGCACATCTAACAAGAAAGATATAGATAACAGAACATATGGAAGTAGGAATTGCCAATTTGAATTCGAGCCTTTAAGGCACCAGACGTCTTTAATATATTACCTGATTATTAAGAAAGTTTATGAAGCTAAGTTACTCAATCAGACTACTGCAATGATGCATAGCTTCTGGGGCTGAAACTCTGATGCCTTTTGTTTGCTGACTTGTTATGTTTCTAATCCATACTCACATCGTAAGTGAAAATGAAAATACTGCAGATGGTGGAAATCTGAAGTTAAAACAGAAACTGCTGCAAGTACTGAGCATGTCAGAGAGAGCTGATGAAAGGTCACTGACCAGAATTGCTAACTCTTTTTCTCACTCTGCAGAAAGATGCCTGACCCGTTGAGTATATCCAGCACCTTCTGTTTCTGTATCCTGCATCCTGAGTAATAACTTTCAATTATTCTTTTTGCAATACCAAGCTCATTAAATTGACATTTATTCTTATGGAGCTTGAACAGATGGGGCAGGAAGAGATAAATCCATATTTCAGTTACCTGGCATGTATTTATGAAATCTTGGCTCTGATATTTTTGCAAAGACGACTGGAGAGCATAGGGCTAAAAACACCCTTGGTTTAACGGTCTCATTTGAAAGCTTCACCTTCATTAGCAGGGAACTCTGTCAGTAATGCACCGGCTTGACAGCCTGGGTTACGGTGCTCGTGTCATGTAGCAGAAGTTAAATCTGCAAAGTTAATTATGCCTTACAGTACCAGCGACCCGCGTTCAGTTCCCACCGGTGTATGTAAAGAGTTTGTATATTCTCCCCATGACTGCATGTGTTTCCTCTGGGTGCTCTGGTTTCCTTCCACAGTCCAAAGACAGGCTGGTTGGTAGGTTAATTGGTCATTGTAAATTGTCCCATGATTAGGCTAGGGTTAAAGTGCGAATTGGGGGTTGCTGGATAGCATGGCTTGAAGGGCCGAAGGGCCTATTCCATGCTGCATCTCAACAAATAAAAAAAATAAGAACTTGGTAGTTTAGAAGTGAGGATGTCACCAACAGAACGGTAAGTGGCTTTTACTTTTGTATCCATGACTGTGATCTTCAATTTGTAATTGTGGCTCACATTAGAAAGGAAGTTGGCTGGCTAAAAATAGCACATGTTCAAATGTATTATAGAAGAAATAAACATTTGTTTCTGATTTAATCTGCTAAATAAATGGGAACAGACTCAGTTCTTCCTTCATTTACCACAAATCTTGAAAAAGCCATACATGTTTATCTTTTGCAGGTCGGGATGAGATGCAGTGGTTAAGCTTCATAATAGCTTGTCCTGAAAATAATGTATGTGTCACAGAGGAGTAATTTTCTGGTCTGACCTCTTCACCTTTTGCTCATGGCAACGCTGTTCTACTGGTGTTAATGAACAGTGATAGCCTGAGGCAGAGATCATTGGAAATACCACACATCCTGCAGATCGTGACATGGTGTTCTATTAGAACATTGTGTATGATGATGGAGAAGATACAGACCTGGCACGGAGACAGCAAGACTGGGACTTGTCTGGGCTGGAGTTATAGGTGGTGGAGATATGTCATGATTAAATATGGAGAGGCAAGTGATTGGTGCTTGGAATATCAGAGATCAGTGACAATTGGTGCAAAGCAGTCTGCAGGTTTCGTCAAGGAGCTGAGAGGGTGGAGTGAACACTTTGTTTTCGAGAGGGTGGGTGTGAGACTTGGTTGTGGGGGGGTAGTGGGACCTGCTTCTCCTGGTTCATAAAAATACTGATGCAAAATGCTTTCCGAGGACTAGAGATTCCAGAGTATCTTTCATGAACTCTGGAAATCTGTCAGCAAATGCAAAGGTTACTAGAGGCTCTCCATTCTGTTGCAGGAGACCAACTTAAACATGCTAACATGATGTAACGCTTCTCGAGGTAGGTCCCTCCTTGAACCCCAGCATGAGGAATGAAATGTGTATTTTTACATCAGGATGTATTCAATGGATCGGCCATTGGGAAGTAATACTGCCTGATCTGCTGAGTATTTCAAACAATTTACGTTGCATTTCAGATTTCCTGCATTGCAGTGTTTTGCTTTGGTGTCAGCTTTGTGCCACTTTCCTATTTACTTATTTAGCACTTTTCTGAGATGATCATTGACCTGAACCATAAACTCCATTTCTCTTTCCACAGATGTGCTGACCTTCTGAGTGTTCCAGCAGTTTCTGCTTGTGTTTTCATTTAACGTCTCCCCCACACTCTCCTCACCTGTCAACTGCAGGATGGCTAATGTCAATACTTGCGGCTAGAGATAAATGGTGTTTTATACATAAATTAGGGGCCACAGTAAGTTGTGTGACTGCAAGCAGAATGTTGTTAAGGACACAATTCAATTAATTGTGGGCAAAACTGTAGCCGACCAGGATTGAGCTTCAGCTAATCAACGTTAGTCCCTGGACAAATAGCTCAGGGATATTCTCCAAGCAATCAGATGCAAAGAGATTCCATCACTAAAAGCTAAGGGACATTCACAGCAGATCATTTAAAAGGTTAATGGAGTATTTTCCTTTGTTTTAAAGTGAATAAAATTAAAAATAGTGAACATTATACCTCAGTTAAACAAACCTGATTACATTGCAACAAGGCTCAAAATTCTAGCCATACGCACTAGTGAGGGGACATGGTGCCCTTTTTATCAGATACACCAATGATAAAAGATTCTCAGGTCTAGGGTTTAAATTGGGTTAAATTCCCTATAGTATAGAATGCTCTAACTGAGCTATGTCCTCCAGTGCAGAACAAGGAAGTGCAGTACTAAAATTAGAACTTGGCCATATACATTTCTGGAATACTATCTACAGTATGGGTCTTAGTTAAGGTAAAATATTGATGGATTGAAAGCAGTTCAGAGAAGATGTATCAGACTAGGACAGAAATGGAATAGGTAAATTGTCTGATGATGAAAGGCTGGACAGGGCTAGCTTGCAACCCCTGGAGTCTGCAAGAGTGAGATTAGATTTGGTTGGAAGCTCCTGATGGGATGTTAAAAGGATGTTTCCTCAAGTGGAAGAATCAGAAATAAGGAAAAGGGTGGCCGACGTCTGCTCCAAATTCGGATGCTACTCTGCTTTTCAGGGTGATACCAGGACACACTTCTTCACGCATTAACTAGTGCACATTTCAAACAAGCTCCCTTGAGCCTAGGACAACTAAAATATCAAAACTGAATATTTTTGGTTAGGCTAAGAGCTTTATGGGATATGAAACATGGACAGATCATGCTCAGCAGGAGATCAGCTATGATAGAATTCATCACTGAAAGAATGGTGGAAGTAGAAACTTTTATCACATTCAGAAGAGATGTAGACTACATACCTATTAACTGAGAGCTGGGAAGTAAGGTTAAGTTAAATATGTTCATTTTTAACTGGCATGGACATGATGGGCTCAATGGTCTCCTTTATCTGTTAGTTTCTGATTCCTGTTACTACTTTGAATCACCATTCTAGACACAACTAATATCAATCAGTATTGCTAAGAAATTGGATATGGTAATACACAATGTGCTGGAGAAACACAGCAGGTCACGGCTGGATAGATGAAATTTGACAGTCAATGTTTTGAGTTGGTACTGAATCAACAAGTTGTCCTTGGTGCAGAACTTCATTTGTACAGGACAGATCTTCACTGTTCGTTTTCCTCCTGACCTGCTGATCCCTCCAGCATCTGTGTGTCACTCCAGACTCCAGAATCTTCAGTCTTATGCGTCTTCACTGGATCTAAGTACTTTCCTTAAATCTTAACTCTGAGTTTTTCAATTCCATGTGATAATTCAGAGTCCCAACCTTTTAATAATTTATTGGATTTTAATCTTCACAAAGATGTAAAAAGTCAATTAATATAAAACCTAATTCATATAAATATACTTCAATTAAAATGTGTTATAAGAGAAAATATCCTATATTGAATGCAGCTATTGTAATAATGCTTTGGGTATTGCCACTATTTAAATGCAGGGCTGATTTTCTATAAGGAAAGAATGAATCATCCTCCATAATTTTCCATTGCATTCTAGAAATCAGTTTGTAGGCACTTGGTAGGCATTTAATACGCAAAAGTAGACTTGCATTAAAAAGGCCAAAATTTGGTCACCTTCACAAATTATGATTGCTCAGGATATTTTTCTCTGTTTCTGTTTACTCAGAAAATTGTTCTAATAGCAGGGTCATGGTGAAATCAATTAAAGGAATTGGCTGGCATGAATTACTGGATCAGCTGGTGACTAAGAGCAGAAATAGCTTTTGCAAAGGAAATAACTAGTCTATAGAATCTGCCCGACTTAATGATTGGATGCATGTGATATTAAATCAGTTCTCCACATAAGGTCAGTTCAATAACTCCTGGCTGATTAACTCATTGATGACATCAGTGCAATTAACTGGAATGCTATACTTTATCCAGTATTAGAGGAGTGAAATTAACAGAAAATTAAATATTCAAACTAGTCATTTCATGTTTAGACACATGTGGTATTACAATGATCTCCTGAAGATAATTTTGACTCTGACACTATTTGATCAGCCATCCTTTATTCAGGTTTTCACTGAATTCAATTTAAACCAAAACTGAGAGGGAGGGATCTCTACAGGCAACTGCATCGATATGATCTAATTTATATTACTGTCCAAAGTGAACATTATTTCTGAAGGTTAAAACTCCAGGCCCGGAGTTGCTAAAACATAAAGTCAAGCTGATGTGAGATGTGCCTTAACTCCTGGATAATGGGTTTTTACAGGGAATGATGGCAATCCATGCTTCCTGATTCAGAAATCTCATCAACGGGAAAAGTCGTGACAGGAAGTATCTGAGTGAATTTAGGAGGGATTCTGGTCAATCTGGAAGTGATCATGAACACTGTGCATCAGTTGTTTATAGGTAATTCTGAATCAAACACTGCAATACATTTGAACTTCTAGTCCTTTGAGTCTATACAGATCACATCTTAGGCTGTTCACATGGTAATAATGTGTAAATCCTTCATCAAAATGATGCCAGTACCATACTTCTACAAAGAAAGTGATTATTTAATTATTTTACAAATCTTTTATAAACCTCATTTATGCGCAATATAAGTTGGTGAAGAACAGTATTTTTATTCTATCCAAATTGAAACTATACAGTATATTGCAATTTATGTTTGAATTTTGACTGCTCAAAATATAATTATTTTTGGGATTTGAGCCAGTACTTATTCCACGTCCCTATTTGCCCTTGAGAAGATGGTTGTGAAGCATCGTCTTGAATGGAGGCCGCTTGTTTTGATGGAGGTACTTTTGCAGTGCAGACGGGGAGATCGTTCCAGCAATAGATTTCCAAAGGATGGTGGGGAGGAGAACCTGCAGGTGGTGGTCTTTTGTACACTTGGTGATCCTGTCCTTACTGGTGTTACAGGTCACATGGTCGAGAACAGCTGTCAGATTAGCCTGGGTGTGTAAATGTGTACATTTTGTAGACCTTGCAGTGACTGTGCTCTGGAATTTAGTGTATAGGGTTGCAATCAAGAGAGATGCTTTGTTAAGTTATTGGCACTGCACTCATGCCAGTATTTCATCACAGTCTTGATTTGTGCCTTGCAGAAGGTGAAAAGACTTTGCGTGGGATGGTGGGGATGAGCAGTATTGGTGTGGTTATGAGGAAGGTCATGTGAGTCAGGATATTCTGGATATCTAACTCATGGAGTTTTTGTGGCTGATTCAGTTGAGTGCCTGGTCAAGGGGATCCCAGTTTATTGATGGTAGAGGACTCGGCAATGTAGTGCCCTGGAACGTGAAGGGTAGATGAAGAAGGAGATAATCTCCTGCTGGGGATGGTCAGTACTATCTGTGAAGTTTAAAACTCAGGTGCTTCTATAGGGTTGAAGCCTTCTCACAGAGGGTGATGTATCTGTGGAATTCTCCACAACACACAGTTATGGAGGGTATATCATTGAGGGCATTTATAGAGGAACAAGAATCGGGGAGTTCAGAGCAATGGGGAATGGAAACAGTGGACGTTGAAATCTCGGATGGTCAGGGCAGGCTTCAGGGGCTGAGTGTCCTACCTCTGCCCAGATTTTCTTGTGCTCCAACGTTCTTCACAGCTGTGAATCGTTGATTATTCTGGGCACTACATTTTAGGAATGAATATTAAGATTGATTTGAAAGCATGTAAGATATTTACTAAAATAATTCCAGTTACGAGGTGTTACAGGTACAGTGGTTGATTAAAGAGGCTGGAGTTGTTCTCCTTGGAGCAGAGATAGCTTAGACTTGTTTAAAATCATGAAAAGTTTTGGTAAGCAAACAGAACTGTTTCCGAAGATTGCACTGAGGCAACTGGTTTCAGAAGACAGGCAAATAACCAGAGGCAAATGTGGTGAACATTTAACTATTGGATTACACTGTTTGATGGTTAACAGAAGCCACTTTCATCGTCTGTGACTTGAATTAGACAAATACTTGAAAATAAAATAAATTACACGTATGTGGGGAAAGAATGGCCCCATGAGATGATTCATTGAAAGTGATTGCCAGATGGGCTGAACAACCTCTTTCTCAGTGGCCAAGACTTCACAGGTTCTGGTTTCTTTAGAAAATTGGGGATTGTGGTGATAATCCAGAAAGGTTAGATTAGGGACATAAGGTACATGAGAAATCTCTACTTGTTTGAGACAATCAGAATTAGGGACATAAATAAAGGATATAGTGAGGAATTCAAGAATAAAAGCTCCATTCCAAGGTCCAAATATTAAGTACAGTTGAGGCACTTAAAATTTATACTCTTCTGAGGTAAGTAAGGAAGCACGTGAGGGAAAGCAATATGTTATTAAGATGGTTGTACTATGCAGGAACACAGACATAGATTCAGTGCTGCTTGCTAGGTATCAATTCTCCATAATTCTATGAATATGAAAATTATTCTGTGCACTGCCAGATACTACATGCATGTTCCATCACAGTCATACTGAATAGTCTATCATCAGCTGCATAGAAAACAGATAGATACTTCCTTCCTATACTTGCCAATAATCTCACAGCCACCAATATGAGCAACTGACCCTCAGCAAATATTTTTCCTAAACAAATGGAATTGTTCCCATTGCATCTTAACCACAAATGTCATGTGGGGAAAAAAATGTTGTTTGCAACAAAAGACTACGTGAAAAGGGGAGTTTAGTTGACAGCTGTCTTGTATTGATCTGACTGCAATGTTGAGCCACATTAATGAGACTGAATGACAGAGGGGAAAGCAGCATATGAATCAGTATTATGAATGCCTTAAGTATTGACCTGTATTCTAATGCAGCTTGCCACAACTGGCTGATCTCTGAATAGAGACAGACAACAACTAAAACATTCTAAACCTGAAGAGTGATAAAGCATCGGGAGTCTCTCTGGCCCCTTACCTTCAGGATACTTATTTTAAATGCATTTCATTATCGCACTGCAGTGTAACGATTGTGCTGATTGGAATAAGGTTTTACTAGGAAAAAGAAATGAAGAACTGTTGATGTTCTGAAGGCATCGTGACCTTGGTTCTGTGGAGTGCACCAGTGTTTTACCTGCAGATTTCAGCCACTTGATGGCTGAAGCCCTCAAGCTTAGATTTCCAATCATTTCAAATTGAAAAATTGCATTTTATGTCAACACAGATAAGTACTTTCAGTTGATGCCGTAAACTGTATCCAGAATCCATAGCATATTACGCTTATAGCTAAAAATGTTCTTAAAATTGTCAACATTCTTGTTTATGAAGCAATGCAGGCAGACAATGGAAACAGTACCAATTTTAAAAGATTGAAGGAGCTATATTTGAAGCACTCCTCCATCAACTCAGGCTTATTATGTAAAGAATCTGTTCTCAGTTCTCTTATGAAATATGCATTAGCTGGAGTAGTAAATGGAATGAAAAAAATGAGTATCAATATCTCTGTGGCAACTGCCAGCACTATATGGAATTAAATCATATTCCTTTAATTTTCATTCACGAGGGCATCAGAAAATGTGTACCGAAGCCAAGGTGAAATTGTACCCAAAGAATACCAGTGCTTAAGACGACGCTTATACAATCTTCATTACTTAGTAATGCCTGTCACTTGATCAGAAGCAGGAAGAAGTGACATTTATGACTATCAATTAATCTTGCCAAGCATGTGGCATTGAAGCCACACATTTCTTCGTTGTGCACAATAATTTCACTCCTCCTTTGCTGAGTGACTCAAGAATATTTATCCCAGAGTTCCTGGAGACCCAGCCCCCTTTCCCCTTGCCCTGCTCAGTGTGAGCAGAATGAGTCATCAGTGGTTGTGAGTGCAGCGTGATTACTTGTCAACTCCGACTCTCAATAAGCTTTGCACTTCTCATGATGCACTCTGTATAGAGCTGATCCAATCAATGGCACAGATGGAAGCACTCAGCAGATCAGGCAACTTCCATGTGGAGAGAAAACGTCAATGTTTCAGTTCGAAGACATGACAAAACATTAATTCTCTCTTTCCGCAGATGTTACTTCTCATACTGAGTGTCTCCAGCATTTTAAGTTTTTTATATATCGAGTTTTCAACATTTTGATCTTCATTGACATGTTTGCCGGAACTGGAACTGGTTTAGTTATTATTGTCCCATGTACCGAAACGCAATGAAAAGCTTGTCTTGCATACTGTTCACACAGATCAAATCATTGCACCCTGTATTGCGATAGAACAATAACAGAATGCAGAAAGCAGTAACAATTACAGAGGAACTGCAGTGCTGGGAAATAATGAAGTGCAGTATTGCAGTATTGTGGGGTCAAAAGTTCGGCTTATCATGCTAGGAATAATCTTATAACAGGAGAAGTTGTTCTTGAGCCTGGGGATAGGTGCTTTTAGGCTTTCATATTTTCTGCCCAATGGAAGAGAAAAGAGTATGTCCACGGTTGGTAGGGTCTTTGATTATGCTGGCTGCTTCACTGAGGCAGTGAGTTTTATATCAAGAGTCCATGTGCTATTGAGCTGTGTTCACTACTCTCTGTTTCTTGTGATCATGTGCAGGGCAGTTACCGTATCAAACCGTGATGCATCCAGATCAGGCACTTTCTATGGCACATCAGTAAAAACAAATGTCCAATGAGATTGCTTCTCATTGGCAAAGAGTAAGTGCTATCAGGAAAACCAGTGGTGACTGTGGTAACAGCTAGCCATTAACAGCATTTGCCATGCAGTGTGATCATCCACACCCTCGGTGCCAACTTTAAAAGCAGTAAAAATCACTTATTCCAAAATATATATATTGCCTTCAGATACTTTGGAGAGTTTATTGCCTTCAGATACTTTGGAGAGTTTATGCCTTCAGATACTTGGGAGAGTTTATTTGAATTAGACCCTTTTCAAAAAGGGCTTATTTCAAAACTTTATAATATAATTATGAAGATACGTTCAGAGCCCCTTTATAAGACTAAACAGGATTGGGAAAGAGAGCTTAGTTTTAGTATTTCTAGTGAGAATTGGGATAGAATTCTTCAATTAGTTAATACATCATCGTTATGTGCCAAACATTCACTAATACAATTTAAGGTTGTACATAGGGCCCATATGTCCAAGGATAAATTAGCTCATTTTTACTCTCATATAAGTCCTATTTGTGATAGATGTCATTCTGAAATTGCGTCTTTAACTCACATGTTTTGGTCGTGTTCGTTTTTGGAGAAATATTGGAAAGATATTTTTGATATTATTTCTGCAGTTTTGAATATTGATTTACAACCTCATCCTATTATCGCAATTTTTGGTTTACCAATGTTAGATTCACAGCATTTATCATCTTCAGCCCGTCGAATGATTGCATTTCTAACTCTGATGGCTAGAAGATCTATATTGTTGAATTGGAAAGAAATTGATCCTCCCACTGTATTTAATTGGTTCTCTCAAACTATGTTATGTTTAAATTTAGAAAAAATTAGAAGTGGTACTTTTGAGACTTCTATTAAATTTGAAAAGTTATGGAGACCATTTATTCAACATTTTCATATGATGTAATATGACCCTGTTCCAAGTTCATTTGATTTCCCAGCTTTTAGCTTATGTATTTTGAGAGGACCGGAAGTGACGGCATTGATGAATACTTATTTTTGTGAGATATTATAAACAGCCCACTTTTTTTCTCTCCTTCTCTTTTGTTTGTTTTTCTTTCTTTTATATTACTTATCAGTTATAGTTATTAGATTAGATTAGTTAGTTTTGCATTATATAATTTTTTTTTTGTTTTTTTTTTCTTTCTTTTTTCTGTTTTTTTTATATTATACATTATGAAATATTTAGATTTACTATGTCCATACATATATCTTATGGCTTATGTCTTGGTAAACTCATTTACATTGTAACTATTATGTATGTTTTTTTCATATGTAATGGAATGTGTATGTTGGTAATTTCTTTATCAATATATCATCTGTATTCTGTCCATATTACTAATATTAATAAAAAGATTTAGAAAGAAAGAATATATATATGCGCTTACTAGAGCTAGAATTTTGCTCCAAATCTGGGTTAATCACTTATGCAAGGACCACAAATGTCAATAAGGCCTCCCACATCATAAAGCCATCAAAAATATTGGTATTCTATTATTGTTTAATAGTGCAATTAGAGCTGCAGCTATTTTGTTAAATCTTTCATTAATTGCAATTAATGTATTTAATTGTTTGACAACCTGTAATTATTGAAGTGGCTACTTGTTGGCTAGTAGCCTGATTCCAATGCAGGGCACACCCTGTGATTTATTTCTGCATCAAATGGACTCAGAAATTTAAGTGCCTGATGGTCTAGTCATGGTTTGTGTAATGGATAAACAATGACTAGAATTTAGAAGGACGGAGAAACTGTTACCCATCTGTTTAGGTGTCACTCTGTATGTTTTAATGATCCACATATTGAAACCAGAAAACTAAATGGCAGTTTCATTTTGATGACAAAGTATTAACTGGCTGGTTGTTAATTTTCAGCATTATTGAAGAGTTGATTCTTTATCCGGAGCCAGTTTCTGAAGCAAAAATCCACAACTGAATTCAAGAAATGAGCTTCCATAGGTGGTAGGGGCAGGAGTAGTAACAATATTTAATGGATGGATAGTTGGCTGAGCAAGGCATAGAGGGATATGGAATTAATACAAAAAGGATAGGGATAGCTTGGCATGGTGGTTGTGAAGATGCTGTTGGCTGGAGGGTCTGTTTTTTGGGCTCTACAATGTCTCAAATGCTGCATGAGTACCTGTGCTGTACTAATACTAAAAGCCCAGCCACCAACAATCAATCATGACACCAATACCCTCACTTGAATTGACGCTGTCCCAGGTCCTGATTTCCATTGCCTGTTAAGTTCCATTGTGCCTCTCAGCCACCTCCTCCCAATCCTCTTTCTGCCCCTTCAATGTATGAGAACAAGAGTAGGCCAGTTGGCCCCTTAAACTTGCCCACTATTCAATAAGATCATGTTTGATCATCTCTTCTTCCGCTCTAGTCTGGCACAGACGCCAATTGCTTGGGATTTCAAAAATGTTTCTTTGGAGTTTAGAAGAATGATTTTTGATATCCTCTTTAAATATCCTTCATGAACTAGCCTCAACAATCTTCTGGATTAGAAAATTCTAGAAATTCAACTTTTGTGAGAAGTTCCTATAGATGACCACCCTCTAATCTTGTAACTGTGTCCCCTTGTTCAAGGTTCTCCTGGTGACAAAAAACATCTCTAGTCTACCCTGTCATGCTCAAAATATATGTCACATTTTTCAATAAGATCACCTCTCATTCATCTGAACTCCATAAGATTATGAAGCTTTTTATTTGTTTCGGCTACAATCCACAATCTAAGACCCAATATTGAGCAAGAGTCCTTTCACTGATTAATAATGCTGGATAGAACAGAGGAAAGAACATTGGGTATCACTTGTTCCATTAGGTCCAACACCTGGGAACACATGTGCAACTGAATATAGCAATAGCAAACTATTGCACTGCACATTTATTGGCCTGCTACACAGTTCTGCTTAATGTGCCTTTCTAGGCACAGAAGAATTTATAACCCAAAGATTTTCATTGATACAATGACTTTTACAAACGCATTACTGTCAATGGAAAAAAAAACTAAAGTGCAATCACTGTTGCTAATTTCACGAAAAAAAACCCTGTTTTATACAGCCCTGAGGGTAGACCTCCATCCACACAGATTACATACAACAAATTTGGGAATGAGCTCTGAACATTTTTCTGATCAATAATTTAAAAACATACAAAAAGTATTATTTGCAACTGATGCCCAAGTGTCCAATTCATGCATTGATACCTCACTTATCAATAGTTTTGCAATGCAATGAGTAATTAGCCCAACAATAGTCAATCAATAAGGTTTTGCCTACAGCCTGGAAAGAAATGTATGGATAACTGGACTTTATATGGTTACAGCTGTATAATAAGTTAAAGTCAAATTAAGATCTATTTAGTGAATACATTTGCAAACATTAAAACATTATGGGAAGCCAGAACTGGTGAAAAAGTAAGTTATTAATTATTGATGTATTTCTGATGATAATTGATTGTCCCTAAATTAAATTAGATCGACTAAATTCTATTTACATTTATCTCAGGACTCACTTATTCTCCATATTATGTTTAACTAATGAAGTTTGATGCTTGCTAAACCACTTACTGTTAGTTCTGTTTCAAAGAGAGAAATCCTTATCTGGCATACCATATTAAGCAAAAGAAAATCTTTAAAAGCTAATCAACAACAAACTTCTGTAGTTTCTAAATAAATGTGGTTACTATTGTTTAACTATTGTTTGATATTAGTAAAACTTCTCAAAACCATACGATTACTGTTGTCCTGCCAAAGGGTCTCAGCCCAAAACATTGACTGTACTTTTTTTCTTAGATGCTGCCAGGCCTGCTGAGCTCCTCCAGCATTTTGTGTGTGTTGCTTGGATTTCCAGTATCTGCAGAATTTCTCTTGATTGTCATTGTATCTCCAACATGACACAATTAAGAATAATATTTTCATGTAAATAAAAAAAAAATAATCTGTTTTACAGAAGGTGATTAGACAATTAAAGTGTCATTCCACCGAAAAATGCATGACTTGGAGAAAATTTTCAGGGAAACTTTTGTTTAGAAAAATACGAGAGGTTACTTAACAAGCAAATATGAGAAAATGTATCTTAATGATTAACAGCACTGACATTTCTAGCTATGAAACAGGTCATTTGTACCTGTCATTTTCTACCTCTCATTGGGTTTCTGAACAGATAAATTATTTCTTTTCTACTCCACTGCTATAGATTTATTCCAAGCTTCTAATTAAGTTCAGCAGTTTCTCTGAGGTTCCTTCAGGTTAAGGTCTTTTCTTCAGTGTTGATATGTTTCCAGTTAATGTCCTTGATTGTAAAACAGCCAAATGGACTATCTGACTTTCTCAGTATTTCTTTGTTATAAATGATCATTTCACTTCCCTCTGCTTAATTCTCTGTACTCTTTTGACCCTTGTCTTGTGCTGTTGTTCAGCACCGCCCTTATTTAGTGGCTCCAGAATTTCCTTGTACTCTCCTTCAGTTTCAATTCCCACACTTTTATTTCTTCTCTCTTCGCTCAATGCCTTCACCCAACCAATTTTTGCTACTTAAGTAAAATTCTTCCCATGTTTTGTTTCTAGTTGTAATCTTCTTCGTGCTTTTTTCAAACATCCATTATAGTTTCTGCGTTTTTCTCACTTTTTACTCATTTCTAGTTGTTCTGATTTTTCTTTTATCCAGCATCTCTGTTATAGAGTCTGAGTTTCTGACAACAGCCTGAAACCAGGACAACATTGGCTTCTTCTTACCCCTATTTCAAACTTTGCCTGATTTATAAATAGTAGTACTACATGAACATAAATAACAAATAAATAACAGAATAGCACATTCTGAAACTGGAAACAAAGCCAAGGCATGTGGAAATACAGAGTACATAAATTAATACCTATTAGTTTCAAGTTAAGGAGAAAGATAGTACTGGTCGACAAATGAAAGTCTTAAATTGGGGCAAGGCTAAGCTTGACGGCAGTAAACAGGAATTTGCAAAAGTGTATTGGGAGAGGCTGCAGAGGGGATTTCTGGCAAATGCAAGGTTTTTAAAAGTGAGACAAGGAGCTTTCAAGGCTATCCTTTTTGAGTGAAGGAGAAGTCTGATAATAATATTAAGGTTTCTGCCAGAGAAAGAAGGAGGTGTGTATCAAATATAGGCAGTTGGGATTAAGTGAGTCTCTTGAGGAGTATTATACATGTAAGAGGACACTTAAGAAGGAAATTAGGAGGGCAAAAAGGGGACATAAGATATTCCTAGCAGACAGGGCAAAGGAGAATCCAAAAAGATTCTTTGTATATTAGGAGCAAAAGGGTAATTAGGGAGAGAGTAGGTCCCATTAAGGATCAGTGTAGTAATTAAGCAGGAGCCATGGGAGATGGGTGAACACTTAAAATGAATACTTCTCATCTAGCAGAATCAGAATCAGAATCAGCATCAAGTTTAAGATCGGCATATGTCATGAAATTTGTTAATTTGTTAACTTAGTGGCAAGAGTACTTTGCAATTCATAATCATTTATAAAAAATACAAGTAAATCAATTACAGTAAACACACACACACACACACACACACACACACACACACACTCAGTAGTAAAATTAAAAATACCACAGAAACAGAAATAATAAAAAATGTGAGATAGTGTTCATGGGTTCAATGTCCATTTAGAAATTGGATGGCAGAGGGAAAGAATCTGTTTCCGAATCGCTGAGTGTTTGCCTTCAAGCTTCTGTACATCCTACTTGATGGTAACAATGAGAAGAGGGCTTGTCCTAGGTGATAAGCGTCCTTAATAACAGATGCTGCCTTTCTGAGGCACTGCTCCTTGAAGATGTCTTGGATACTACAGAGGCTCCACAATGGAGCTGACTAATTTCTGCAACTTTTTTCAATCCTGGGCAGTAGCCCTGCCCCCCATACCAGACAGTGATGCAGCCTGTCAGTATGATCACCATGGTACGGTGCATCTGTGTTTTTCATGTGTTTTAGTGAGAAACCAAATCTCCTCAAACTCTTAATGAAATATGGCCACTGTTTTTCCTTCTTTATTGCTGCATCAATGTACTGGGACCAGTTTAGATCTTGACATCTAAGAACTTGAAATTCCTCACTCTCTCCACTTCTGATCCTCCTATGAGGATTGGCTCAGTTTTTTTGTTCTACTCTTTCTGAAGTCCACAATCAGCTCTTCAATCTTACTGATGTTGAGTACAAGATTGTTGCTGCAACACCACACAACTAGCTGGTATATCTCATTCCTGTACACCCTCTTGTCTCCAGCTGAGCTTCTGCCAACAGCGTCTGCATCATCAGTAAATTTACAGATGGCATTTGAGCTATACCTAGCCACATATCCCTGAGGCGCGCCAATGGTAATTGTCAGTGAGGAGGAGATATTATTACTAATCCATACAGATTGTGGTCTTCTGGTTAGGAAGTTGAGGATCCAATTGCAGAGGGAGATACAGAGAACCAGATTTTGTAGTTTATTGATCAGGACTGTAGGAAAGATGGTGTTAAACCTAATATAGGTGTTTGAATTGTCCAGGAGGCTGCATGAAAAGCCATTGAGATTGTGCCTGCTTTGGAGAAGAATGTGGAAGCTGGCAACCTCCGAGAAGAGAACAGTGATATGCCGCAGCATATTGTCACTATGAAGGAGGAATTGTTGGCAGTTTTGAAGCAGGAAAAGATTAATTCCCCAGATCCTGAGCAGGTGCCTCCCTAGACATTATGAGGAGCAAGGGACGAGATTGTTGGGAACTTTCATACCTTTGTTAATCATGGATGTGGTACCAGAAACTGAGGGATGCCTGATGGTGTGCTTTTATATAGGAAGGGCTGCAAAGGTAACCCAATAAACTCCGAGCCAGTGAGCCTTATGTCACTGGTAGCAAAGTTACTGGGAAGGTTTCTGAGAGACAGGATTAATTTGCATTTGGAAAGGCAAGTACTAATTGGGAATAATTCAAGTCAAGTCAAGTCAAGTCAACTTTTATTGTCATTTTGACCATAACTGCTGGTACAGTGCATAGTAAAAATGAGACAATGTTTTTCAGGACCGTGGTGTTACATGACACAGTACAAAAACTAGACTGAACTACTTAATAAAAAAAAACAACACAGAGAAAGTTACACTAGACTACAGACCTACACAGGACTGCATAATGTGCACAAAAACAGTGCAGACATTACAATAAATAATAAACAGGACAGTAAGGCAAGGTGTCAGTCCAGGCTCTGGGTATTGAGGAGTCTGTTAGCTTAGGGGAAGAAACTGTTACATGGTCTGGTCGTGAGAGCCCAGATGCTTCGGTGCCTTTTCCTAGATGGCAGGAGGGAGAGGAGATTGTATGAGGGGTGCATGAGATCCTTCATAATGCTGTTTGCTTTGTGGATGCAGCATGTAGTGTAAACATCCGTAATGGCAGGAAGAGAGACCCCAATGATCTTCTCAGCTGATCTCACTATCCGCTGCAGGGTCTTGCGATCCGAGATGGTGCAACTTCCAAACCAGGCAGTGATGCACCTGCTCAGGATGCTCCCAATACAACCCTTGTAGAATGTGATGAGGATGGGGGGTGGTGGGAGATGGACTTTCCTCAGCCTTTGCAGAAAGTAGAGATGCTGCTGGGCTTTCTTTGCTATGGAGCTGGTGTTGAGGGACCAGGTGAGATTCTCTGTCAGGTGAACACCAAGAAATTTGGTGCTCTTTATGATCTCTACCGAGGAGCCGTCAATGTTCAGCGGGGAGTGGTCGCTCCATGCTCTCTTGAAGTCAACAACCATCTCTTTTGTTTTGTTCACATTGAGAGACAGGTTGTTGGCTCTGCACCAGTCCGTTAGCCGCTACACCTCCTCTCTGTAAGCTGACTTGTCGTTCTTGCGGATGAGACCCACCACGGTCGTGTCATCGGTGAACTTGATGATATGGTTCGAGCTGTATGTTGCAGCACACTCGTGGGTCAGCAGAGTGAACAGCAGTGGACTGAGTCCCCGTGCTCATTGTGATGGTGTTGGAGATGCTGCTCCCAATCCGGAGTGACTGAGATCTCCCAGTCAGGAAGTCTAGGATCCAGTTGCAGAGGAAGGTGTTCTGGCCCAGTAGGCTCAGCTTTCCAATCAGTTTCTGAGGGCTGATTGTGTTGAATGCTGAACTGAAGTCTGTGAACAGCATCCGAACATATGTATCTTTTTTGTCCAGGTGGGTTAGGGCCAGGTGGAGGGTGGTGGCAATGGCATCGTCTGTTGAGCGGTTGGGATGGTACGCAAACTGCAGGGGGTCCAGTGAGGGGGGGCAGCAGTGTCTTGATGTGCCTCATGATGAGCCTCTCGAAACACTTCACGATGTTGGATGTAAGTGCAACGGGGTGGTAGTCATTTAGGCAGGACACTGAAGACTTCTTCGGCATGGGGACGATGGTGGTGGCCTTGAAGCATGTTGGAATGGTGGCACTGCTCAGGGAGATCATGTCTCACAAATTTGATTGACTTACGAGGGCAGGGTGGTGGACTTCAGTCTATTTGGATTTGTCAAGATGCCACACAGCAGGCTTGGTGGTAGAAGGTTGTGTAGGAGAACATTCCGATTAGATATCTATAACCGGTCATGTACCACAGGGATCAGTGTTGGGCGCTTTATTGTTTGACTTGAAAGACAATATTGATGACCTGTGTACTGTTTGCAGTTGACACCAGCATTAGTGGAATAATGGACAGAGAAGAAGGTTCTCTAAGGTCACAACAGCATCTACATCAACCCAGAAAGTGGATGTGAGATGCACTGATGAAATTTAACACAGCCAAGTGCAACGTGATGCATCTTTGTACGTTAATCCAGGCTGGAAAATACATAGGACCTGGAGGAATATTAACTGCACTGCAGGTAAAAATCCATAATTCCTTGAAAGTTGTTGCGCAGATAGACAGAGTGTTAAAGAAGGAGTGTGGTATGCTTGTTTTTTTTTGCTTGGGTATTGGGTAAAGCATATTATCTTAGAGTTGTATAAATCATTTGTTGAGCTTCACTTGGAGCATTGGGTATAGTTCTGGTTGCCATGCTGAAGCTTAAGAAGGATGTAGAAAGATTCATGGGGAGGTTGCCTGAACTAGAGGCCTTGAGTTATAAGGAGAGATTGGATAGGCTGAAACTCTTTGCCTTGGAGTGAAGGATGCTGAGGCATAATCATGTAGACTTTTATAGTATGTTGAGGGATATAGATTAGGTAGATACTCTATTTTCCCAGGGTGGAGGAATCAAATATTGGATTAAGGTGAGAGGAGAAAGTGTTACCAGTTTCAAATATGACCCAAGTGTGGAATGAGATACACTGAAGCAGGTTGACAGTTCACAGACTTTAATATGAATGGTGTTAAAGGGAAAATAAACAATAAATGATGAAAAGAACAAATACTGCTAGTCATCAGAGTCAGTTGACTCGACAGTCCAATACCTCAGGGAAGGGCAATAGCAAACAGCAGCGAAGCATTGCTATGCTCTGTCCAAGTCTCGACCAGCACTACGACGACAAGTATGGAATTAAATACTGTCACGATTAAATAATAATTAGCTGGCACATGCAAGTTCACAAGTGCGATTGCCGTATCTACTGCGCTGCCAAATCCATGGTTGTGACAGAAAGATTCAAAGGAGATCAGAGCGGAAAGCTTTTTTTCCACAGAGGGTGATGGGTGTATGGAATGAAATGTCAGAGGAGATGGTAGGGGTTAGAACAATTACAAGGTTTAAAAAAACATTTGGAATAGTATATGGACTTGAAAGGCTAGAGGGATATGGATCAAATACAAGCAGTTCATGGTATGCATGGATGAGATGGCCAAAAGCCCTGTTTCCAGCCAGTTTATCTCTATGAATCTACAAACAGAGGTGGCTCTCTGCTATAGGTTTCTCAAAGAGTGCTCTCTGGAAGGATCTCATTGCACTAAATTAACTTACACTTACTGAAATTAATAACTATGATATATTTTCACATTTTTCTGTGATAATTAATAATGTATGTATTTTGAAAGACTTGTGTATTATTTCATTTGCTTTATTTTTTTAACTTTGAAATCAGTAATTAATTCACTTTTGTAATTTAATTTTCTGGTCCTCGTCAAAATATAGACACTCAAGCATAATTAAATTATGGCAATAAAATATTCATTTACACAAATAACAGGTTTAACAAACTACTGCAGCTGGCTTTAAAGTTAATATAAGTATGCTCAGTTCCACCTCAAGGATGCTTAATAGATATCATACCATTACATCTCAAATTTCTTCCCAACCAATGAATTACTGGAAAAATATATTACTCCTGGTTACATAAGCAAATGTAATAGGTAAAATGTGCACAGAAAAACCATAACAATTAATAAAATGAATTTTTAGGTAATGTTGGCTGAGGAAGAAAGCTATTTAGAACACCATAAGAGTTTCTTTGATTACCCATGAATTGGATATGTTCACTTTAGTTTAATGCCTCAATCAAATGATGAACTGTATCATTGTAGAACTGTTATGGGGCAGCACCATAGTGTAGTGATCAGCACATTCACTTTACAGCACCAGTGATCAAGGACAGAGTTCGATTCCTGCCACTGCCTGTAAGGGGTTTGAACGCTCTCCCTGTGACTGTGTGGTGCTTGTGCTACTGAGAAAGCCGAGTGGCCACGAGCAACACACATGAGAAACGCAGAGGCGAGAGACAAACAAATGCCCTCTCACATTTCTTTCAGTATGCAACACATGGGGAAACTTTACAGCGATGCATGAGGGTTAAAATCAGAATGATGTTTGTGAGTCATGAAATTTGTTAACCTAGTAGCAGCAGTACAATGCAAATATGATAATATAGAAAGAATAAAGAAATAAGTAAACCAATTACATTAAATATATATATATATATATATTAAATAATTGGATTAAAAAAGTGCAAAACAGAAATAATATTTAAAAAAATAAGGTTGTATTCACAGGCGGAGGGGAAGAAGCTGTTCCTCAATTACTGAGTGTGTGCCTTCAGGCTCCTGTACCTCTTCCCTGATAACAAGAAAAATAAGAAGAGGGCATGTCCTGGGGGTGATTGGGGTCCTTAATAATGGACGCTACCTTTCTGAGGAACCGCACCTTGAAGATGTCTTGGATACTATGGAGGCCAGTATGCAAGACAGAGCTTTCTATAGCTGTACAGTAGCCCCCTCATACCAGACAGTGATGCAGCCTGTCAGAATGCTCTTCATGGTCCATAGTTAGAAGTTTTCAAGTACCTTACTTTATACTGTACTGATGTAGTAGCACCTGCATTTAATTAGTAACCAGGGAAGGAATGCCCACAGGTGGACCAAATATTGACATCAAGAGGTGATGATCTGTCAGTAGCGTAAATCGTCGACCAAAGAGGAATTGATGGAATTTGCGATGACAATTACAAGTGCTTCACATTCACCCTGGGCATGGTGGGTTTCTGCTTGCTAACTATCCTTGATGCAAAAGCAATTGGACACTCTTCTCCTAATAGCATGATGTGTGAGGTAACTGCCCCCACACTGTGTCGTAGGCCTACTGTGTGGGCAATGATGGGTTGAAGTGTGTGAGTGCTTCAGATTGTGACAAAGTTTTTTTTGCCTTTTTAATATGCTCTTCACAGCGATCTGTTCACTGCCATTGTGTTGATTTATTTAAAGGCTCATGAAGTGGTTTCAGCATACTAGCTAAGTTATAAACAAACTTTGTTAGTAGTAAGATCCTAATTGACTTACAGTATGAGATGATGGGGCCTCCACAATTGCCTTCTCCTTTGGTGGTGTCTTGTGAAGCCCAGAGTTTTTGATTTCATGGCCCAAATATTCATTTGAGGGTCGAAGGAACTCAGATTTGTCCTCCTCAACCCTTAGCTCATATTCCTTGAGTCTTTGTAGTGTAGAATTCAAGTTTTGTAAGTGCTCTTGCTTAATTTTTCCAGTGACGTGTCATCCAGACAGCATTACACCCTTGTCAGCCTACTCAAGATCTGCTCCATTGCTCACTGAAAATGTGCAGGATTCGAGATGATGCCTTTGGTATCTGAATATTCCTTTGTGAGTCACTATGATCAACAGTTCCTGTGGATCTGGCTCCATGAGCATCTGCAAGTACGTTCAACACAAGTCAATCTTGCTAAGTGTCTGTCCTCCAGCTATTTTCATAGAAAGGTAATCAATTAGGGAAGAGGGTATTGTTTAGATGTAAGAGCTGGGTTAATGGTTACCTTGAAATTTCCACAAAGCCTTAATAACCCAACCCTTCTTAGGACAGGAACCACTGGAGTTGCCCATTTATTTAAACACACTAGTTTCAATACCTTACTCTGGACTAGTCTATCCAACTAGGCCTCTATCCTTGACTTGAGGGCATATGGAATAGGTTGTGCTTTCAGACATTTGTATGATATTGGGCTTAACAGACAGCTTAACAGTGATTCTTTTCATACTGCCCAGTTCTCTATTAAATACTTCTGCGTGGTTTTTCAATATCTCTTTTATACCAGTGCTCCCACCAATCCAGTGCACTTTATGCCAGTTGAGTTTGAGGTGTTCCAACCAAGTACTGGATAACCACCTGTAACAATGTACATTGGAAATTTCTTCCTCTGTTTGTTAATCTCCACTGTAACATGTACTACTCCTCCCACTAGAACAACCTCACCAATGTAAGTCTTTGAAGCCAACCTTGCCCCTTCTGAGGTGAGATGCTCCAATTTCTCCTTGTAAGCTGTCTCTGACATCAGTGATACTGCAGCACCCATGTCTATCTACATCCTCACTGTGTCCCCATCCAACCACAGGGTCATCCAATAGCCATCTCTCTGTCCTGAAACAGATAACATCTGTAAAGCTTCTTCATCCATGGAGTGAGAGTCCTCAGTATGCTCCCTCTTGTTCCTATGTTTTTTTTTTGTTTTTCAAAAACTCATTTTTCTTCATTACAGTGATTTTGGTTTACAGTGTATTTTTAATTTTACAGGCTTGTTCAATATGTCTCTTATTGCCACGGCTTTGGCAATCTAAATCCTTATTCTAGCATTCTTTTGCTGAATGCCCAGTTTAGCCACAATGCCAACATTGATTGCCTATAAGTCTAATTCTTAAAGCCAGTAGAAATTTTATGAACTTGGGATCTTGTGCTGAATAGCTGTGTTTCTTTAGCTGCAATCTCCATTGATATACTAATCTCAATTGCCTCCTGTAATGATAGTCTATCTTCTGCAAGCAAACATTTCTGAATTGCCTCACTATGCAGACCACATGAGTCAATCATGTAATGTGTCATTCAGAGACTGCCCAAAATCACAGTTCAGTCAATTGCTTCAGCACTGCCACAAACTGTGAAATAGATCCACCTTCCTCCTGATTCCTTTAATGAAGTCCAGACCCCTCAGCAAGAATTTAAGTTTTTGGTGAGTAGTGGTCCTTTAAGACATTAACTATATCCTCAGAAGGCTTATCGCCAGGCTTAGCAGGTTGCACTAGACTGCATATGAAATTAAAAGTTTTTGCACCCATCAGAAAAGTTGGAACATGAATATCATCTGAAGTTTGATTTGCCAGTGCAAAATATTCAAATCTCTCAGTATATGAACTCCATTGCTCTGCCATTTCGTCATATGGCCCCATGCTTCCAAACATTGTTGCCACTTTCAATCACAATCGTGTTCCAGAAAAGTTACCTAGTCATATCCATCTCTCTCTCCCTCTCTCATTTGTTTTATTTAACCGTCCCGTTCTCATTCTCTCTGCTCAGATTCCTCACTCACCATGCTTCCGGCGGCCATTTTCTTTTTGCTCACTCGCATTACACGTGTGCTACATGGCCAATGTTGGACTTGATATGCCGAAGAGAACAAAATAATAAATATAGTGTGAGGACATGCCATCTTGTTGCCAGTTATTATGTTTGTGGTACTGGCTGTGAATAACACACATGAGAGAAAGAAAAGTGAGGAACGAACGTAAAGCTGTTTACTTTGCTTGTAACTCATCTCCTCGGAACGCCCTCTTCACAATATGTTCAGTATGTAACAGACAGGGAAGCTAGACAGCAACCAATAAGGGTCAAAATATACATGAATACCTAACAGGTTACCTGCAAGTGCCTCAGCTTAAGGGCAGCCCAATAGTGCAGTGGTTAGTATCATGCCAGTGACCTGGGTTCAATTCCTGCCCCGTCTGTAAGGAGTTTGTACGTTCTCTCTGTGACTGCATTGGTTTCCTCTGCATGCTCCAGTTTCCTCCCATGTTCCAGAGACGTATTGGCTGGCAGGACAATTGGCTTCATGGGTATAATTGGGCGCCTTGGACTCATTGGGCCTGAAGGGGCCTGTAACTGTGATGTATCTCGAAACAAATAAAATAAATATCTCCCAGCACTGAACTACAGCACCATCCGAGCTTATCTAATCATGGATCAAGTGTCTACTATATCCTAGTTTGGAATTCAGAGCACTACTAAATAACAAAGATGACACTTTATAAGCTTAAATGGCCCCAATGCTCAAGGATAAATAGACACTAAATTTACTTTCGAAAGAATTAGGTTGCGTATTGTTCAGGGCATATTTATTATTTTATTTTCATGTCTCAGAGGTCATTAAAACTTTATGCCGCAAAATCATGAAAACATTATAGATGTTTATCTGCTCTGAAAGTTTACCTTAAATCTGAGGTCAGATTCAGGTTTAATTCTGTTAGTATATATATCCTGAAATCGGTTGACTTTGCGGCAGCCCTACAATGAAATACACAATAATAGAGAAAAAAACAGAATTACAGTAAATATTTTATATGTATAAAATAGTTAAATAAGGAGGGCAAAACTAGAAATAAAAAAGTAATGAGGTAGTGTTCGTGGGTTCAACGTCCATTCAGATATCGGATGGCAGAGGGGAAGAAGCTGTTCCTGAACCGTTGAGTGTGTGCCTTTAGGCTTCTGTACCCTCTTCCTGGTGGTAGCAATGAGAACAAAGCACAAGCTGGGTGATGGGGGTCCTTAATGAAGGATGCCACCTTTTTGAGGCATTGCTCCTTGAAGACGTCCTGGATTCTGTGGAAGCTAGCCTCATGATGGAGCTTAGCTTACAACTCTCTGCAGCTTACTTCGATCCTGTGCAGTATCCACCCCCCTCCCCACCACCCTCTCACCCATACCAGACAGTGATGCAGCCAGTAACAATGCTCTTCACTGTACATTTGTGGAAATTTTCAAATGATTTTGGTGACATACCAAACTTCATTAACTCCTAATGAAACATAGCTGCTGCCTTGCCTTCTTTATAGCTGAATCGATATGTTGGGTCCAGGTTAGATTCGCAGAGATATTGATACCCAGGAACCTGAAATTGCTCACTCTCTGCATTTCTGATCCCTCTATGACCCTCTCATATACTTTCTGAAGTCCAGATCAATTCTTTGGTCTTACTGACGTAGAGTTCAAGGTTGTTGCTGCAACACCACTCCACTGGCTGATATATCTCACTCCAGCATGTCACCATCCCAAATTCTGTGACCAATGGCTGTATCATCAGCAAATTTATAGATGGCATTGAGCTGTGCCTAGCCACACCGTCATGGACATTGCCTGACTTGCTGAGTTCCTCCAGCTTTTGTACATTTTGCCTAAGATTTTGAGCATCTGCAGAATCTTTTGTGTTTATGATTTCCTGCTCCACTGTAAAGTCTCTTCAAGGCATACTTACCCTGAAGAAGTTTAAATCATCTCTTTGCCCCACTTTCACTGCTGTCCCTCTCTTCTGCTCTCTGACTCTTCGAGCAGGTGCTCACTCATTGTCACCTCCCCTATCAGATTCCTCCTTTGTCAGCCCTTTACCTCTTCCACCTATCGTCTGTCAGCTTCTTCATCGTTCCTCCTCCACCTACCTCATTACTCCAAACTTGCAGGGACTTTTTTTAACATAAAGTGTCATGCTTCTGTGGATTAACTGGGTGACAACTCCTATTTATCTCAGAAGACAGGGCAGGCAGTGAACTTTTACCAGCTAGCAGGGACAGAGTGTGAAGAGAGAATGGGAATAAAGGCCAACTGAAACAAACATAGATGCTGCCTGACCTGCTGAGCTCTTCCAGCATTTTGTGTTTTGCTTAAGGTACAGGTATATTGTTATTTATTTTAGAGGGCAAGGAATGCTTTGTGTGCAACAGACTCTTGGCAAGCAACATCTGGTAGACAATCATTCACCATTCCCCACTGCCCTCCTGCCTTCTGTTTCTTTTTAGCCTTTATTGTATAAACTCATGAGCAATAAATTATTTCTTAATAAAATCATTTAAATTAAATGGTTAAAATTATATATAATAAATGTAAAAAATATAAACAAATTGAAAATAATTTTGTCAAAACAGAAATGCAATGTAATCTGTGGTGCCACACTGCTTCATGGTGCAGTTAGAAAGTATGTAATCACCTTTTGGTCCAGCAAAGTGATAATGTAACACTGACTCAAAACGAATCACGTCTTTCACAGTATGCTCTCAATGCATCCTTTGTGAACCTAATAACATACAGACATGAAACATGCACAATTTGTTAGTGTCCCTGCAAAGATTTTGGACTCCTTGAAACGAAACCCGTACTGGAATTTCAGTTATTAGATGAACTTTGGAGGTAAGGATTGATTTCAGTGACAACCATTTGTTAGATTATTGCTCTGATAGCCAGGCGCTAAATCCTAAATTAGCTGAAACCAAAGTTACTGTACATGCAAAAAAAAAGTTTCTGTGGAATCAGCTCCCTTGCTCACCGGGGACCGGAAGGATGTGCTGGAAGTACTGAGTGCCATAGCTTTGCCTGATGAGCTGTGGAGAGGCAAATGCAATGCTGTAAGTGGAAATCTAAGGCTTCAATGACCTACCTAACCACTGCTTTCTGTCGTTTAGTAATTATATTGTCATTTTTCTGTTTTTTTTCACTCAGATTGCACTAAATCTAATGATCTTTCCAGGGTTTATTATGGAACTAATGCATAGAATTGCATCAGTTGTTCAATGATTTATTTATCCATATTTTAGTATACAATACAGGCAGTTGCCACCATCTGTAACTGGGTGATTGTACTTGGAGAACCATAACCTGGTGCCATTCGGTCTCCAGCTGCCTGGGTGTAATATATCAGAGTCAGTTCTTGTGAGGACCTCCTTTTATTAGCACAGAACCAGGAAATCAAAGCTCAAGCTGAACAGATAGAGATTGTTGCCTGGCAACCATCCAGAAACCTTCCAGTTAAGACAATCCCTCTCTAGAACTTCCCAAATCCACCTCACTCGGGGTTCAGGAGAACTTTGTCTATTCTCAAGAATTGTGTTGTTGTTGGAAAGTGGTGGGTTGTCAATAAGCTCCCTTTCTGATCATAAATTTTTGAATTTAATGTTCCCAGAAAATGCTTATAATCCTTTTTACTACATTTGCAGATACATGAAAACAAGACATTATCCCCGGTTTTAAAATCCTAAGCAATTCTTTAATAATAATAATAAATCTAATAAACAATTAAAGAAATAAAACCACATAGTACAGTTGGGCATTCATTCAAACCACCTTTCATAGCTTCTGGCTTCACACAATGACTTCCCTTTTTCCTGACAGGACCAAGTATCCTTTCCCCAGCTACCCTCTTGCTTCTCAATAGCTTTGGAATTCACTTTAATTTTGCTGGTCAGGGCAATTTCATGTCCACTGTTTGCCATTCTAGATGCTTTCCCAAGATTTTTTTATATTTTCTATAAACCTCAAAGGGCTTACTTTGAACGTAGCCCAGTACAGAACAGGAACATTGATGCACCATCAATAACTCTCGGAGACGTGAGGCGAGAGATAGGCTTTTATTAGCTGGAAGAGAGAGCACTATCAGCAGCAAGAGACCATCATACCACATCCTGGAGACCGAGGGAGGAGCAGTACCTCCAATCTCCTTTATATAGGGGTCTGTGGGAGGAGCCACAGGAGCAGTCGGGGGGGGGGGGGGGGGGTGTCCAGACAGGTATATGTAGTTCACCACAAACATATTCTTCAGTCCCCAATGTCTGTGCCAAGCCAACCATAATGCCAGATGAAACTAATCACTTCTGCCTGCTTATGATCTATATCCCTCATTCTCTCCATGTTCACGTGTCTGTCTAAATGTCTCTTAAATGCCATTATCATATCTGCTGCAACCAACACCCCTGGTTTGTGTCCCATGCACCAACCTCTCCCTCTGTAAAGAAACTTGCCCCTGAACTTTCTCTCATGTTACCCTAAAGCTATGCCCCTCTAAATATTTAATATTTCTATATGTGCCTTTTATCATTTTATAAAAATCAAGCTTAATCTGTCATGCTCCATCGAAAACAATCCAAACCTGTCCAGCGGCTTCTTGTAGTTAATGTGCTATAAATCAAAGGACCATCTTGGTAAACTTCCACTGCACCCTCTCGAAAGCCTATGCACCATTTCAGTGTTGGGACAACCAGAACTGAACGCAGTACTTCAAATGCACCCTAATTGAAGTTTAATACAGCTGCAACAGCTATTGAGTATTGACTCCTATACTCAATGCCCCAGTCTGATTAAAAAAAAATTCCATTACTGACAAACATTTCCTTCTTTTTCCTGATTAAACCTCAATCAATTTGTTAATGAAGATTCCCTAATTCTACCACCTTTGCTTCTTAATTTTACAGCAGCATGATGACTCTGAACTCTAACTATTTCACTTTAATGCACTTCTCACATATCAAATGTTGTTTTTTCTCTCCGATAGCAATACCCAACCTGCTTCCACCAGGTCCTATCTTATACTATTGAAATCAATCCTCTCTCAATTGAAAACCTAAACTCTGGATTCAATATTATCATTTCCATATCTACCTTAAGGCCTAGTGAATTGTGATCACTGCTTGCAAAGGGTCCTTCTACAGTCATTTCCAGTATTTGCTCATTATCATTCCCTAAAACCAAATTGAGTACTGTTTCCCTCCCCAGAGTAACTCTCCACATTCTGTTTCAAAAGTCTTTCATTCATGCACTTAACAAATTCCAACCATCTCAGCTTCTTACATTGAGGCATATTCAGTCAATATTGGGAAAGTTACAATTAATTATTCACTACTACACCCCTGATGTTTTTAGTATCTTACTGCATCTTTTATACAACACACACAAAATGCTGAAGTAACTGATCCGGCCAGGCAGCATCTATGGAAAAAGGTACAACCAACATTTCAGGCCGAGACTCTTCAATCGGACTGGAGAAAAAAAAGATGAGCAGATTTGAAAGGGTGAGGGAGGAAAGAAACACAAGGTGATAGGTGAAACCAGGAGGGAGAGAGGTGAAGTAAAGAGCTGGGAAGTTGATTGGTGAAAGAGATTCAGGGCTGAAAGAGAAGGGGGAATCTAATAGGAGAGGACAGAAGGCCATGGAACAAAGAAAAGGCTGGAGGAGCAGCAGAGGGAGGCGATGGGCAGGCAAGGAGATAAGGTGAGAGAGGGAAAAGGAGATAGGGAATGGTGAAGGGGCTGTGGGGCATTACTGGAACTTTGAGAAATTAATGTTCATGCCATCAGGTTGAAGGCTATCTCAGATGGAATATAAGGTGTTCCACCAACCTGAGTGTGACCGCATCTCGACAGTACATATTTGTACGTAGCTGTCTTCAAAAATGCTCTGACTATTTGAAGGTCTATAGCATAATCTCATCAAAGTAATCACATCTTGCTTATTTCCAAGTTCTACAATTGTACAGCAAAATATAATAGCCCTCCTGGAGAATAACACTATCTCAGCGATTGAAGCTTGCTTAAAAGTACATGTAACTGAATTCTCTCCTCGGAAAGCTGCAGTGGAAGTATTTTAAGGGATTAAAAGCTATAACTAAAGTGCAAGTGATATACTGGTTGAAGATCAATAGGAGGTGCATGCTGAATATATAAACGCTGGAGACGAAGTGGCAACCAAGGGGAAGAAGGATCATGCCTTCCCCTAATAAACAACAACATAAACCGATACTCTAAAAATCTGAAATTAAAAAACAGGCAATACTGAAATTACTCTCCATCAGGACACTTTGGTGGAGTGAAAAACAGTTAATGTTTCAGGTCAATGGCCATTAATCAGAGCTGGAAAAAGCAATACAAAAGGTCCAAGCAAGTCCAGAAACAAGCAAGGATGTGTCAAGGAAGAAAGATGGAGAGGAAATCTGGCAAGATAGCAACAGAATTGATAATCAGACAAGCAAAGAAGCAAAAGCTGGGTCTGAGGAAAGTTTACAGAGCCAGTTTTTGTTTCTTTACTTGTCTAATTATCATTGATATAATCAGTTATAATCTGATGATTATTTAAATGAGGTTAAAAACTGTTCACTAATCAGGAGTAGTTCAGATCTGAAATTATTGAACCTTGTGTTGAATCCAGCTCATCAAAGATAAGCATTGTATAATGCCGGAGGTCGAGTGCAGAGTGGTCATTTTGGGAGTGTGACAGAGAATATAAATGACAGCGATCGCAGTCTGAGGACTTTACATGAACAAGGATATATATAAAACGCTCTTTGTATGATCCTCCCAATGTAAAAGGAAACTATCATATATACCATACTTGGATGTAGGACAAAGGATATCGGTGGTTGGATGTCAGACCAGCAGACAAACAAGGATCCAGGTCAGCGAGTCATCAGTGGATTTCGGGATCAGAGTTCCATGCGGGCAGAAGGAACGAGGCCCGGTAAACCCTAAATACACAAGTCAGCAAGGCTGGAGTTTGAGGCCTAGTGTTCAGGGTCCCCGTCGTTAGTGAGTCCAGAGCTTGAGGGCTTCATGCAGTGCCCTCATTCACTGTCATTGGTAAGCCTTTGCATTGATACTGAAGATCGAAGCTGAAAGGTCGATCAGGAGTCCAGAATTCGAGGCCTGGTGGCCGAAGCCTTGGATCTGTGAGTCTGCTGTGGAAGTCAAAGGCCCAATGTCTGGCAGTCCAAGTCCGCTGAGGCTGGAGGCTAAAGACAATCTATCCTGGTGTTGATGTGAATATGGGTGGGTAGGATGAAGGAAAGGGGCTTGTTGTGCTGTTGTTCGATTGTTACTGTTGTGCATGTGCTGTTCGGTGAACATGGGGGACTGGTGCCAGAATGTGTGGTGAGACTTGTGGGCTGCCCTACGTTGTGTTGGTTCTTAATGCAAACAACATATTTCACTGTATGTTTCGATGTACAGGTGAGTGGAGCACCAAACACAGAGGCTGTGTACAAGGGGCAGAGTCACCTCTAATTCCTGAGGAGATTGAGGTCCTTTGGAGTATGCAGGCCTCTCCTTCACATGTTCTTCCAATCTGGTGTTGCCAGAACAATCTTCTATGTGGTGGTGTGCTGGGGTAATGGCATCAACATGGGTGATGCCAACAGGCTCAATAAACTGATTAGAAAGGCTGGCTCTGTTATAGGAGTCAAACTAAACGCACTGGAGGCTGTGGTAGAACAAAGGACCCTCAGGAAAATTCTGGCGATTCTGGATAATGTTTCTCACCCTCTGCATGCCTCCTTGGCTGAACAGAGGAGCACTTTCAGTAAAAGACTAAGACAACTGCGCCGCTCCAAAAATACTATGAGATCATTCTTACCCCCAGCCATTAGGTTCTATAATGAGTCAACCTAAAGCTGGGAATGTCCTGTTAGACGATTAATAACCTAAGTTTACCAGAGCTCTGTTTAAGCTCTGTTTAGCGCTGTTTACCACACCCAGCTACCACGGATGCTCTTTGCAATGTTGTGCAATACTACCATCACTTCTTATCTGGAGAGTGTGAATGAGCCCCCATTACTGTATAAAATTACAGCAATTCTTGCGCTACCATCTTATCAGTGCGAACTTGGAAATCATGTAAATCTTGTAGTCTTTGACTTGTAAATCTTGTACATCAATTTAAAGGTAATTTATATTTTATATTGTTTCTTACTTCTCTTCTAATATTTGTATACTTGGGCACTTGTATTGTGACACTATAATTTCCTTTGAAGTCAATAAACTATCTATCTATTTAATGAATCTGAATCTGAATAGAGTGTATGTTATGTACAAAAAGTAAAACTACATAGACAGTTTAGTGTTTGCCACCACCTCATTTTCTTTAAAGAATTTAATCTATTTTCCCAACTTTTCCATCTCTGTTGCATTTTATTGTAATGATATTATCTGCTGGATCAGTCATTTTGATGTGGTTTTTCTTTCCCCTCTGTCATCACCATAATTGAAAAAGACCTTCATGGTGCCACCCTTCTCCTTCTTAGACAAGTATTCTTCTTATATCTAACTTCCTTCTGGTAAATTCTGCACAAACTGAACCATGAAATTTAGTTAATGAGTCCAGAGTAGAGCTTTCATCCATATGCTCCACCACCAACCTCTGCCCCTCCTATACAGCCACACCTTACACACACGCACAGAAGAGAGGACAGACGCAACATAAGGGGGAAAGGGCATACACTAGTTTCTACAGTATATTCTCATAGTACACTCATATAAAGAACTTGTACCTACAATAACTTAGCATGTAACATCTAGGTCTGACAATTTTGTTTATAAACAGTAATCACCCCAGGAAGTGATTAGTTACAGAAAACTAAACTAAAAACTCTTTCACATCTGATGACACCCCCACTCCCCCACCCTGCACTCACATTCCAAGATGCTTGTACAACCTGCAGCGTTCGTAAATTTAAGGAATCAACAATTTTGATTGGGTCAGCAATGATCTATCTAGGTTTAGCTCTTCCACAGACACTGCACCCTCACACTAAAGCCCCAACTTCGATGTTACATTTCCTAAATCTTGAAATTCAGAATATTCTGTTGCAATTTTAAGTTGTTGATAATTATAGGAGGAGAATATGTGTTTGATTCTCAGTAGGAAATGCAGACAGCAGTATCCACAGTTGATTTGGCACATCTCTCTACTTTCACTTCATTGATGTCATGAAGAGCAAAGCAAACAATGGGTGGCGGACATGATCCTAATCTTTTTTTGATTTGATATCGCTTGGCCAGCTTAGACTATTCTATCCAGAACAGTTGTATGCAAAGGTTCTCCATCTTTATTGAAACATCCTGCTGAGACAAATTTGTGTAGTAGGAAACACTGAAGACTTAGAGAGGGTGGTGGGGTAGAGATACATCTCTACCAAAGGAGGTGTAAGGCACTTCTTCCCTTCGCTCAGCTGCAGCTCGCTCTTGGGCAAGGGGTAGCACCTGCTTAGCCCCCTGCTCAGGGTCACATGGGAGCAGGTGGTGAATGGTTGAATGAGCAGCTGGTCCATATCACGTCCTGGTCATGATACCAGGTAAACACTCTCTGAAGAGCATTAATAATGGCTGAGGTCACCTGTCTTGTAAAGACACTGCCCAGAGGAAGGCAATGGCAAACCCACTTCTGAAGAAAAAAATGCCAAGAACAATGATAGTCATAGATAGGGAAGAGCAGGAACAACAGCTTGAAGGGGCTTTTCCCCACAGGCAGATTAAAGGCCGATGGAAAACCATGATCGCCCACGTTATATGACCTGGCGTATAATGATGATGATGAAAGACTTAGAATATTATTAGTTTATCAATATAAAGGCATCATTTAATTTTGTCATGATTTATGACTGAAATGTTCATGTGCACTTTTGCAAGTCTTCAGAGAGTTTGCTCTTCTCTGCAGATTTCACAGGAATAATAAATAGATAAGTCACCATGCATAGTAACATTGTAAGTGATACCTTCCAGTGAGTTAGAAGCACAAGAAATTCTGTGGATACTAGAAATCCAGAGCAGCACACACAAAATGCTGAAAGAACTCAGCAGGTCAAACAGCATCTCTGAAAAGGAATAAGGAGCTGACATTTCGGGCTGAGATCCTTCATCAGTACTGCTGAGTTCCTCCAGCATTTGTGTATGCCTCCTAATGAATTCTTTAATTTTCAACAAAACACTTACATTGTCTTACATGGTAATTAAGGAATTTGTTTCCTTAAGTGATTGGGAAGAGTTGACCCCTGCTCTTTTGGCTTTTGTTCGTCAGGGATGTCTTAAGTCTCTGGAAGTAATTGTTGTCTTAATACAGTTGGATGTTATGGGTAGATCTGATTTAATTAGAATTGACTGCGCAGACAGTTGAAGTAGCAGTCATTATAAAATGTGAGAACAGGTCACACAGTGTCTCAATTACTCAAGGTCATAATTATCACTGTGGGGATGTGCCTTATATTTCTCTAAATGTGTCTGAAATGTCAGCCAAAGGTTGACATGACAGGTGCATTTACTGGTAGTGGCAAATAGTGAAAGTCACGTTGTACTGTTCTGCTGAGCAACGTGGTGGCTTTGTGCTGTAAAGTTTCATCTTTTGACACTTAGTGCTCTGTAGTGAGAATGGACAACAAAACCCTCAACAACTATTTATTACCCCAATTCAAATAAATTCACATTCTATCTCACCAAATTGTGTCGGTATAGGAGCTTTCATGCATGGGAACATATTTGTACAAGGTTAATTTTTGTCTGGCAGGCTTCTAACATTAAAAACTATGAAAACAAGCTTTGTGACCAAATAGCTTGAGTCACTTATATATGGCAGTATTTTTTGTACAAGTGCACAGTCAAAATTACAAGTGTCCTACAGAATATATTGCATCCAAGCGTTGCTGGCACTGACTAGGTTAACTGTTGAATAATACTTGACAAGTTCATCGATACCTCAAAAAATCTTAAATTGTATTAACAAAGGCTGTGAAGTTATTCCAGGTTCGTAAGCTGTGGAGAGAATAGTGTGAGGTTATGGTTCTACGTGTGTAATTGAAGAGTCCTGATATTCAGAATGTGAAGTATAGCTGACCATAGGGAATGCTGTTGCTTTAAAGTACTGCAATGCAGTGCTTACACAATTCCTGCATAGAGCAGAGCACAGTTACTGATTTTCCTCTTATTAAAATATGCAGTTTAATTCAGGACAAAAACACCTTCAGCATGAACTAAAAGAAAAGTTAATATTAATAAGTGACAAATACCAGACAAAGCATATATATTCACTGGGTTTTTCTTCCTTGGCAAGGTGACCTTGACTAGGCCTTTGGCACTGATAGGGAACTTATATACAGAGAGACAAATCCTTTATTAAAATATCCCCTGAAGATATAAATAGATTTATTTCTCTACTGATCATGTTCTATTGCAGTCTAAATTAATAATGAATTGAAAAATTCAGTGTTACAGGAAACAGAGTAAACAAGGTCACTTAAAAAAATAATTCTGAAGTGTTCTCTTTGAAGCATTCTCTTTTGAAATTTATTTAGAAAAAAAAACGCTCTGATACTGCACACCCTTACAACTTCAGGAACTGAAATAAAAATTATTATAGACAAGAGACATACAGACAAACATAAGAGTATATTTTTGTTTATAGTATTGAAGGGTCCTAACCAAGTGATAGGAGTCATCTCTAAATTGATAATCATCGAATTACCAGAATAAGAAAGAGAGAAATTAAACATACCTCTGAGAACGGCTCCAATATTTTATGTGTTCCATGCAGTTCAATGTTAATTGCAAGTAAAACATAATGAAATATTGGGACCTACCATGTGTATTTTACCTCTGGATCTGCCGTGTGCCTAATGTACTGGTGCACAGAGCAATCCAAATATGCATGGCAATCATCAACAACATGTCATACATGTCTGGCTGCTACTTCCATTATTTTCATTCACATGCTGTCCTGGGCTTGCTTTAGGGCTAGGGCTACAACTTTGTTACTGGCCTGAGCAGGCACCAAGCCCAGTACTGGTAACTCAGTTGAGTCTTCCTGAATTGATTCACTTGATTGGCTCTTGCTTGGACCAGTTTATTCTGCCACCCTCCACCATTTCTCTATCCAGTATTCCCATATATGCCAATCAAAGTTCCCACTGCAAATCTAGTCAACCTGTCAACCATTAAGACCTGATTATTTCCCCAACTCTCAGTTGTACCACCCCCTCAGATATACAAACCTCCCCTTTTCCTCCTACCAATTTCTAGCAGTCAACCTTCTAACCACTTCTCACCACATTTGCTAAATGGCACTGACCTCTATTTTTCCACTTCCTGACACTGGGTCTCAGCCGCAGCTCTTTGTTCTATATGGCTCCTCAGTTTCTCTATAATCTTACTTAATTTTCTTCCTGTGTTTCACAATACAAAAGAAAGTCTTCCCCCACCCCCCACCAATTCAGCAAGGCCCTTTCATTCATGCCTGTACCTTGTGTTTTGTGTCTGAATTTCCTTGGGCTTGAATTTGCTAAGACAAACTCCTGAACCTGCCTGTGGCTGTGTTTGTTAATCCATAAGATAGAAACCAACTGGTGTTGGGCATACATCTTCTGGGATAAGCTGCAGTTATCACACTCCCTCGCAACGCCACACTATTCTTCATTGGCGCCCATATCACCAAAAGGAAACTGGACAGATCATGTAACTAACATTAATATTTTCCATTCAAATCAGGTGCATATTACAGAATGGATTGTTTTTGTTTCTGTAAAGATAATATCAATGATCATATTATTGTTTTCAGGAGCTTACTCCAACCTCAATCATCGAACTGCAGCATACAGACGACACATGCAGATGACAGCTGATGGGTAGTGCTGGAAGAGCAGATTTTCCGTAGAAAATCCTGAATATTACTCCTGTTGCTCCTTTTAATAATCAAAACACATTTTATTTCATATCGTACATGTTACACAGAAATATATTTTTCCCAATGAAATGAAATTAATTACATAGTAATATAATAGATTTTCCCAATAAATCTGGTTGGTTTAACCGAAACAGAAATGTACAGGCACCCTGAATCGCAGCTTTGGTTAAAAACCTTTCCAAGTTTCTGGTCCCTGGTGTTTTGGTACCAAATCCTGGTCCATCAGCCCAACTGGTCCATCACAGTCCCAGCTGAGGCCTTAGCTACTCAGTAGACTCCCAACTCTGTCTGTACATTATCACTCACATCTGGATCTCCAGCTCATGCTCTAGACCAGGGGTTCCCAACTTTTTCTATGCCATTGAACAGTATCATTGAGCAAAGAGTCTGGATCCCAGGTTGGGAACCCCAGTTCTAAACTATTGTATGACCCAGATGTCAAACCAGCAGGATTTCTGGGCAGCTGGGTACCAGATGATCCAAGTTTTATAAGTTATTGTTATGAATTAGTGTCTTATAGGGCACCAGCTGTCAATTAATCCACTTTCTTACATCCTACTTCCCCCTCATCCATAGGAACGATTAGCCTACTAACCCAAACCCCATACATCTTTGGAATGTGGGAGGAAACCAGGGTACCCAGAGGAAACCCATGTGGTCACTAGAACTGCAAACTCCTTACTGGCAGTGGTGGGAATTGAACCCAGGTCACTTGTGTTGTAATAACATTACACTAACCACTACACTACCGTGACTTGTGTTCTTATTTTCTATTTTCCTCAAAAGTGCTCTGTCAAGAATCCTTCCCCTCACTTCACACTGTTAAGGTTTCACCTAAGATACCTGAGTCAAATAGATTTTAAAGACAATTAAAATAATCTATTGAATCCAATATGCTGTATTATCAGTAAATATATTAAAATCTTCCACTTATTCAGAAAGAGGCAAGTATTTTAAAGAGCTTACTTCACCATATTCGCTGCTCTAGAATGCTGACAACTGGGTGTGCACAAGACATAAAATAAATTCGACCTCTCAGGTCTGCAACAAAGAGCCCAGCAATTAGCTTATTGACTGTTTCCAGGATTTGTAGAAACATCCAGTTACTTTCAGCTGACAAGTTCCTAGATCTTGATAACTAAATAGCAAGTGAACCATTCTCAGCCATTGCTTTGTATCATCCAGTTAACAAATCATTAAAACAGAAAGAAAATCAGGCAAATTAACAGCAAATTTATTGCTGGATGTGTGTTGTGGAAATGGTTCCTTGTGTGCACTAAGTATTACGTGCTGTTTTTATCCTCAGAAAAAATGGTTGTTTATGAATTTGAAGGTAAGTCATTAGAAACATGTGGAGATTTCACAATGAAATGTTTTGTAAACAGGATGTTCTCCAATGCCTCAGTAAGTAACAATCATTAATTAAAACTGCAGATGCTGAAAAATTAAAACAAAACAAAAAATTCTGCTAATACACGGCAGGTCAGGTTGCATCTGTGGAAGAGAAACAAGGTTAACCTTTCAGGTTGAACACCCTTTGCCCGGATTGATAAAGTTCTGACCAAGAGTTTTCAGTCTGAAATACTGACTCCGCTTCTCTTCCCACAGATGAAGTCCGACCTGCTGTGTATCTCCAGGATTTTCTGATTTTACTCTCTAGGTCCTCATTGCCAAAGGGGAATGAGAAATAATGCATACTATGGCTGTGTTATTTATAGTTACTTTAAATTGTTCAGGGGTAGCCTGTAATTTAAAATCAGAGGCATTTTAGCCTAGGTATGACCTGGACACTCAAAGTAGTTTAAACAAAAGTCATCTGTCCTATTGAAATGGGTATATATTACTTAGAGATATTAAAAATCAGTCTTCTCAGCAACTTATTTGCAATTACAAATGATATACCATGCAACAGGACCAGCACAAATGGTCCAGAAACAAAGTGAATGTTGTTCAGTGCCTCTGGCCAGTAACTATCAGAGCAGAGAGCACTTGCTCTATTTACTGGAAGGATTAAAGGGCATGAGAAAACTTAATTTATTGGGAATAGTCATTCAATAGAGCTTGCAGTTCATTTCCTGGGAATATTACTGTTATGGCTAATATATCAAAATTTTACAGCAAGGATAAACATTCTTGCAGGTGCGTGAATCTGATGTAAATTCATCAGCATATTTCATTGCAGAAGAGTTGAAATGAATGTGGCAAGAAAATCAAAAAACAACTACAAAAGTTGACTTAAACAGTTTCTGAAAATAAAATGTCAGATATCTAGCAGACTCTGGATACATTTCAGTATTTTCAAATAAGAATTCTAGTTCTCTAGCCCTACATTACTTTACTCAATCAACCTCTTTGCCTTTTGATATCTCCAACCATCCACCTTATCACCTACATCTCTCCTCCCCTTTCCACTTCCTCTGCATCTTATCAGTTTATTTTCCCTTTAACTTTCCTCATTTCTGAGGAAAATCAGAGAACAATCTGAAACATTAAGGCTCTCTATCTTTGGAAACTGACTGACTAACAGGCTATTTTCATCATTTTCTCTTTTGACATTACAATTTAATATCTATTGATATGCTCCTAAAATTCTACTTTCTTGTGAAGACTAAACTAAAAAGATGCAATAGCTTTTAATCTTGATTTAAAAATTATTGAATCAGAAAGCTATGAACATTGCCAATGCCCTATGCATATTTACTGTCTGTATCCATATTCATTATCCAACTTTGCTGCTTTCTACAATGTTCTTGTAACATCTGTAATATGGAGCTAGAAGTTATTTCACACAGGAGAACGTTTTTTTCCTGTGCTACATGAATTCATTTTAACTAAAACCAGTTCTTTGCACTGCTTGAAATACAACATCGGTTCTCTTTCCGTCTATTGCATCTATTTACAGACAGCCCAGGTATCTGTAGAGATATTAAATTGTGTGGATGCTGTGGTTAATTAATTCTCTGAAAAGTAAGGAGAACAGAAGAATACTCAAGGGTTATAAAGGAATTTAATGCTATGCAAAGGTCATAGCACCAAACTTTCCTCATTTAAGATTGGATATTATTACGGCATTTAGAAGGATTTCAAGCTGCTTCAACACATTGAGCTGCTTCAAGGAACAGTGGCAGAGTGGTTAAAACAATGACATTCACAGGCCTGAGCTCTTAAACCAGAGCTTTAAGTTGAAATCTCTCCATTTTCACCTAAGTCTCTGGATTAACGAAGTTGAATTAGGAATAAAATCACAGCTTCTGCATTGGTGGCCATGAAACTCCCTAATAGTAACAGACCATCTGCTTCCTTCTGCTACTCAGGAAAGGATATTCAGTGTCCTTACCTGATGCGGTGATATACATTCAATTCTAGCTTTCACAACAAAATGCAAACCATGAGAACGAATAAAGCAAAATATTGTTTTATGTTTTCCACTGAAACAGCAGCTCTAGTAGGCTGCAAACAATGAAAATGCCTACACTAATTATGCACAGTCACAACGTGCTCTGCAGCGCTGTTCTTCATCTCTCTGACATTATGTGCTATAGCTACTCTCATAAGCCTTCCTTTAAAATGATGCTCCTGAACGAAGGCTCTGACATTATGTTTCTCACGATGCATTTCAGTATCCGGCACAGGGGAGCATCTCACTACAAAATAAAATCATTGGACCCTGCTGATGGTGTTTGAATAAGGATGGGTCTTTAATTGTAAAGGAATATGGATTGCATGGTCAGGTTGCTGTCACTGATTTCCAGTCTCTGCAGAAGGATATTAGGAAGAGTGATGAAACAAAAGTAAGTCTTTAAGCAGTCTTCATACCTGCCTTGGTAACAACTTATCATAGCAGTGAATATTATGATCCTCTGAACTCCAACAGGGTCAAGGTTTGACTGTAATTTTTTCTCAATCCAATATAATTGATCAAATTAGAAATCAAAAAAAAATAATAGGAGCCTTAAATGAAATATACTCTGTTTTTCTTAGAGACTAAGAAATTGGGTTCAAATTAAATAGCAAGTTCACAAACAATTTTACATAATTTGCTGATGCACCACTGAAAAAGAACTAATCCTTGAAATAGAAAAGGGAAATTCTGATAAATCTTCAGATATTGGCTTGGTGAAATATTTATCTAATATCACAATTATTCCATTACATCCTGCTAATCTGTGCCAAAGATCTGTCTACGTAGCACAGACTGCAGTGAGGATGAAATGTTGCATATATATTACATATCTATTTCATTCTTCTGTAATAGCCTTGCCTTCTGGTCCTGTCAAATTGATCCCATTTACATCGTAGTTCAGATTCCAGGGCAATGAACAAATGAAGCTGCTGACTGTAGTAATGCTGTGCTTCAAAGTCACATTTCACTACTTACCTTCTGGCTGCAGGACTTGCTGGATGACTGAAAATGACCCTTATAAATCAGTGACTGAAAATTTCCATTACTGGCCCGCACAAATGCATTGTACATTCAACATGCCCCCGGCTAAGGAAGGAAAAATTTTACATTCCTACCACAATACTTTACATGTAAACAATCATAATGGTGTTATGTTCCTCAGCAGAGTTGGGATAAAACTCCATTGTCATTGACAGTGCTGAAAGAGGAACACATTACAAGTATTGCTTGTGATTTTACATAAGGGATCAAAGAAAATTGATGCCCTGACCTTCATCTTTCTCTTGCAGGTTAATTCATGGGATAAGGTTGACAATAACGTTGCCTTGGAAGCAGATTATATATGGTAATGGAAAACAGTTGCACCCATTTGAAACGGTCATGGTTGGGTGGGGGGATTGTTGTGGGAGTGTCGATGGGCTGAATGGCCTAAATCCGCTCCTATGTTTGATTCTTTTATGGTCTATATGTAAATTGGGTACAAATTACAATGCTATTGGTATCATTGACTATAACAATACCAGGAGAAAAGAGTACCACACTTTCTCAACAGACACAAAATGCCGGTGAAACACAGCAGGCCAGGCAGCATCTATAGGGAGACGCACTATCGACGTTTCGGGCCGAGACCCTTCGTCAGGACTAACTACACACAAAATGCTGGTGGAACACAGCAGGCCAGGCAGCATCTATAGGGAGAAGCGCTGTCGACATTTCAGGCTGAGACCCTTCGTCAGGGCACCACACTTCCTCAACTTTATTTACCAAAATAGTCAATCACAAGGTCAGATTCCCACTATGTTTTTCATTTGTGCTGTTTCATCAGACTGTGGAGCCTGATTTCCAAAACTAAAGGTTTTACTGTGCTTGCTGTGTAATCCACATATCAATGACTCAAAGATCATGGTCAAAGCTGTGTTGTTCTGTGTTAAAATTACACAACCATCGTCCCAAATTCTATGCATCATCCTACTCAAGAGGAACAGCACTGCAAGCAAGCTTCAGAATCAAGTTTTACTAAGCCTTGCTTTGAGTTCCGGCAGTGGGATAATGAAGTGCCGATGAGGCTAGTAAAATAGGCTTAAAACTAAGCAATGTCTTAAAACAAACCGTAATCTGAGTTGATACCATATGCAGGCTTGAATTAGATTTACTTCCTTTCAAGTTTACTACAGTCATAAGAGAACAGAGCTTTAAATCTGGCATTAGAAAATAAAATATTCATTGAATTTTATATAAATTATAGGAAATCACAATATCCTACAAATGTCTGGAAAAGGGCCAAAAATATCATGAAGGATCTCACCAACCCTGCTCATGGACTGTTTGTCCCATTCCCGTCAGAAAGGAAGCTACGCACCATCGACACCAGGACCACCAGACTCAAAAACAATTACTTCCTGCAAGCAGTAAGGCTGATCAACTCCTCCATCCACGAACTCACCCATCCACACCCCCGTCCACTACTACTTTATCATTTCCTTTTAGAGTCACTTTAAGTACAGACCCTCCTGTGCCTAGTGTCACTTTACAGGCATGCAATCAATCTATGCATATCAGCTTTCTTTTGTGCTGTATCAGATCTGGAGTAACAAATATTTTGTTCTCTTTTACACTTGAGTACTGGAAATGACACTAAATAATCTTGAATCTTGAAACAAAAACTAAACATTCTTCACCAGAGTTATTTTCACAAGCTGATATAATTGCATTCATTCAAGATTCAGTCCACAATATTTCATTTTTAAATATTGCAATATTTGTTTTATATAAATGTAAATAAGGTTTACCTTAAGAATTTCCAATTTGGAACATCTTTACAAGTGTTAGGCGTGTCAGGCACATATCCAAAGTACAGAATCAAGCATTTCATGTTCTCAAAGTTTGAGTCAGCAACCATCTAAAAACAGTCAGCTGTTCAGGACATACAATCGTAAATTGATGAGTTTTCCGTCAGATTCGAAGTCTGTCCTCTGACAAAGTGGATTTTCATCATTTTGTGGAAGTGGGTTAATTTTGGTTAATGTTCTTCATTAAAATTGATTTACAAACAAACCCAATCACAGACAGAAGACATTGCAACAACAACGTTTAAAAAGTATAAAACATCAGTGGTTCATCACTTTGAGTAAATAAATAGATTAAACCTAGTAAGCAGAACAAAATATTGTACAACTCAGTTGGTGAATAATACTGGCAGTGATCTCAAACTTCGAGCACCTGGATACTCAAGCCTTCTGACTCAGGTTTATGGAATTTCAGTTTAGATGATATCAAGAACAATGGACAATTCATTATCTAAAACATCACGTCAAATGGTACTACTACTAATTTCCAGGGAATTCTCCGGAGCAGGGGTTCCCAATTTTGAGTTCACACATTCCTTGCTTAATGGTATTGGTCCATGGCAGAAAAAAGGTTGGGAAGCCCCTGGTCTGACCATTACTGTGACTTGTGCAGAGAGTACATGTTCTTTAAATAATCATCTGCCAATACTACAAAACAGATTGAAAACTCTGCATGAAAATTCATCTCTTGTGTCATATGCCGGGGGATGATTAAGTCAATGTCCTGTTGAGATTTGTTCCTGAGATTTATGTAAGGAGACAATTATTATTAAACTCTTTTAAAAACGACTTTGACAGCTGCTTGAAAAGGAAAGGTTCAGAGGGCTATGAGTCAAACATGGACGTATGGAATTGGCTCAGGTGGAAATTTTGATTGGTATGGACCAATTGGACTGAAGAGTTTGTTTCCACGCTATTTGAGGCCCCTCCATTGGTAACAGTCAACCAGGAATCAGGAGTTTCATGTGTCTACATGATACTAGTGTCCAAACCAAGGCAGTAGGGGATGGAGAGGAAGCTGTTGTACGTGTAGCAGGCCTCACCTCTCCACACAGCTGATGATTCCAAAGGAATAACCGAGGCCAATACAGTTTGGCACCAGTGGTATCACAGGTGTTCCATCCTTATTCCTTATTACTATCCTTAAGCAGTTCATGTCTATCCAAATACTTGTATATCCAGTCCCTATGAATACTCTCCAACAACGTTCCCACTATGAATTTCTGACCCACAGGCCTACACTTTCCTGGTTCATGTTTAGAGCCCAGTAAAATAACTTTGGCTCCCCTCCCATCCTCTGGTACCTCTCCTGTTGCTAAAGCTGACTTAAATGTCTCTGCTAGGGCCCCAGCATTTTCTGCATTTGCCCCCTGTAGGGTCTGAGGAAACACCTTGTCAGGCCCTGAGGATTTGCCTCAGGATAGCAAACACTTCTCTCTGTAATCTGTACAGGGTTCATGAAGCTGATGCTGCTTCACCTCACATCTATTGACTCCTGAGTAAATACAGATGCAAAAAAAAACCCTTAAGGTCTCCCCAGATGTTTTGATTCCACACATGGTTACTATCCTGCTCTTCCGGTGGACCAATTTTGTCCTTTGCAATTCTTTTGTTCTTAGCATATCTGTAGAATCCCTTAGGCTTCTACTTGGAAAAGATTAATGACAAATGTCACTAATTTGCATGTAAGCCCACACATGCCCACAGCTATATTGACTATATTTCCTCCCACTTATTTTCATTCGTTCAGTTCCTCTATCTCCACTACACTTGCTCTGGTGATAAGACTTTCTGCACAGAGGCCCCTGAGATGTCTTCCTCTGTCCATAGTGGTCAGAGTTCTGAACTTTGTTTCTATGTCTTGTTCTTACCTCCTCTCCTTCTAGCTAGAGCAAGCATAGAGTTTCCATAAATCTTTTCTTCTTTTAAACCACTTCCACATTCAGCAATCATCCTTTGTGCTTTCCATCACATACGATAAGATTTCATCACTCTGACTTATCCACCTGTGACTTTCTGCAAAGGTTCAACATAATCTTGAGGAACAGAACCGGAAATTCTACCTGTTCTCTTCTAAACTAAATGTCAAATTCTCCAGCTTCAGGGAAGTTATTTTCTTTGTCTGTAACATGACTGGCCACCCTCCGGCAAGCACTCCATCTGCAATATGGGCTCAGTTTATCTCTCCTTCTCTACTGGTACAGCTCGATGTGCTGAGCCTGCTCCATAACCTTGCACTTATGAAGATATTTTGAATCGAGAGCAAGTTACAGCTTGTTATTCAGCTGGGAGCTCAGAGAATTCGACCGTGTAGGTAGGATTTAAGCCTACCTGGTCAATACCTGTGGAGGAGGGGGAACTGCGCAGCCGCGAGTGACGTCAGCGTCGAGCGCGCACTTTAAAAGGCAGGACTTCTTTTCAGAGCGGGCAGCGGAGTCTGTGGAAGCAGAGTCCTGGGCTTTGGCTAAGTGGGCTTTGGCGTAAGGGGACTTTGGTAAGGCTGTGTGATTGCTCGCTGAGGGGAAGAAGGTAAGGTCGCTAGGTGCTTTTTAGACTTATTCTATTAATCCAGTTCAGGTATGGGGGAGACAGTCAGAGCAGTGGTGTGCTCCGTATGCAGTATGTGGGAGGTCAGGGTCAACACAGTTGTCCCTGATGACCACACCTGCAAAAGGTGCGTCCAGCTGCAGCTCCTATCAGACCGAGTTAGGGAGTTGGAGCAGGAGCTGGATGAACTATGGATCATTCGGGAGGTGGAGGCAGAGATAGATAGGAGTTATCAGGAGGTAGTCACACCAAAAAACCATGAAGTAGGCAGATGGGTGTCGGTCCAGAGAGGCAGGGGGAGCAGGCAGAGAGAGCAGAGCACCCCTGCGGCCATTCCCATTGACAATAAGTATACCGTACTGGATACTGTTGATGGGGATGACCTACCAGGAATGAGTTGTAGTGGTCCTGCCTCTGGCACAGAGGTTGAACCCTCAACTAGAAAGGGGAGGAGGGAAGAGAAGAGAGCGATAGTTTTAGGGGACACTATAGTTAGGGGGGCAGATAGGAGATTTTGTGGGGCAGATCGGGAGTCTTGGATGGTATGTTGCCTCCCTGGTGCCAGGGTCCGGGACATCTCAGATCGGGTGCAGGCTATTCTTGAGAGTGAGGGCATGAACCCAGATGTAGTGGTCCATGTAGGGACCGATGATGTAGGTAAGGTGAGTCCTGCTTAGAGAGTTCAGGGAGTTAGGAGTGAAGCTGAAAGGCAGGACCTCCAGGGTGACAATCTCGGGATTGCTACCTGTGCCACGTGCGAGTGAGGCGAAGAATAGAATGATTATGCACATTAATACGAGGCTGAGAGCATGGTGCAGGAAGGAAGGGTTCAGGTTTTTGGATAATTGGTCTTTGTTCCAGGGACATTGGGATCTGTTTCGAAGGGATGGTCTACATCTGAACTGGAGGGGTACTAACATTCTTGCAGGAGTATTTGCCAGTGCTGCTCGGGGGGGTTTAAACTAGATGTGCAGGGGGCAGGGATCCAGATCCAGAGGGTTGGTCAGAAGGTGCATGGGGTTAAATGTGTAGAAGGTTTGGGTGATCTTGAGAAGGTCATCAAAATTCAGGTTGCAATTTGCCCGATGGAAGTTCAAGGAGCTGGGTTAGGTACAGTAGACAGTGTTTTAAGCAAAGAGAGGAGGAATGGGCTAAGAATTCTATACTTGAATGCGCGTAGTGTCAGAAATAAGACAGATGAGCTTGAAGCTCAGATGAAAATGGGGAACTATGATATTGTTGGGATAACGGAGACATGGCTGCAAGGGGATCAGGCCTGGGAATTGAGTATACCAGGGTATACGTGCTATCGTAGAGACAGAAATATGGGAAGAGGGGGTGGGGTGGCCCTGTTGGTGAGGAATGAGATTCAGTCTTTAGCAAGAGGTGACTTGGGAACAGGGGAAGTAGAGTCTGTGTGGATTGAGCTGAGGAACAGTAAGGGTAAAAAGACCCTAATGGGTGTTGTGTACAGGCCCCCAAACAGTAGCGTGGATATTGGGTACAAGTTGATTAGGGAGTTAACATTGGCATGTTATGGGAGATTTCAACATGCAGGTGAACTGGGAGAATCAGGTAGGTGCTGGACCCCAGGATAGGGAGTTTGTGGAGTGTCTAAGGGATGTATTTTTGGAACAGCTTGTGCTTGAGCCAACCAGGAATGAGGCTATTTTGGACTTGGTGATGTGTAATGAACAGGAATTGATAAGTGATCTTGAAGTAAAGGAGCCATTAGCAAGTAGTGATCATAACATGATAAGTTTTTATCTACAATTTGAGAGGGATAGGGGCAGATCAGAGGTGTCAGTGTTGCAATTAAATAAAGGAGACTACGGAGCCATGAGGGAAGAGCTGGCCAAAGTTAAATGGGCGGATGCCCTGGCAGGAAAGACAGCGGATCAGCAGTGGCAGATATTCTTGGGCATAATACAAAAGATGCAAATGCAGTTCATTCCAATGAGAAGGAAGGATTCAAAGAGTGGGGAGGGGCCACAGTGGTTGACAAAGGAAGTCAGAGATTGTATAGCATTAAAGAAAAAGAAGTATGAAAGGGCTAAGATGAGTGGGAATACAGATGATTGGGAAAGTTTTAAGGAACAGCAGATCTTAACTAAAAAAGCAATACGAAGAGAAAAAATCAGGTATGAGCTCAGTCTAGCCAGGAATATAAAAGGGGATAGCAAAAGCTTTTTTAGCTATGTGAAGAGAAAGAAGATAGTTAAGAACAATGTTGGCCCCTTGAAGAATGAATTGGGAGAAATTGTTATGGGAAACAGGGAAATGGCAACAGAATTTAATGCATACTTTGGATCTGTCTTCACCAGGGAGGACACAAGCAATCTCCCAGATGTATGGATGGGCCAGGGTCATAAGATATCAGAGGAATTGAGACAGATTGACATTAGGAAAGAAACTGTGATGAGTAGACTGGTAGGACTGAAGGCTAATAAATCCCCGGGTCCAGATGGTCTGCATCCGAGGGTTCTAAAAGAGGTGGCTCAGGAAATTGCGGATGCATTGGTGATCATTTTCCAATGTTCCTTAGATTCAGGATCAGTTCCTGAAGATTGGAGAGTGGCTAATGTTGTCCCACTTTTCAAGAAGGGAGGGAAGGAGAAAACGGAGAACTATCGCCCTGTTAGCCTAACGTCAGTCGTGGGGAAGATGCTTGAGTCCATTATTAAGGATGAAATAGTGGCACATCTTGATGGCAGAAATAGGATTAGGCTGAGCCAGCATGGATTTACCAAGGGCAAATCATGCTTGACTAATCTGTTGGAGTTTTTTGAGGGTGTAACAAGGATGTTAGACGAGGGTAAGCCAGTGGATGTTGTGTACCTAGATTTTCAGAAGGCATTCGATAAGGTGCCACATAGGAGATTGGTGAGTAAAATCAGAGCTCATGGCATTGGGGGCAGGGTTTCAACATGGATAGAAAACTGGTTGGCAGATAGAAGCAAAGGGTAGCAGTGAATGGGTGTTTCTCGGACTGGCTGGAGGTGACTAGTGGGGTACCACAGGGCTCTGTATTGGGATCACAGCTCTTTACGATTTATGTCAACGATTTAGATGAGGGCATTGAAAACTATATCAGCAAGTTTGCTGACGATACTAAACTGGGTGGCATTGTGACATGCGAAGAGGACGTTAGGAGAATACAGGGAGACTTGGATAGGCTGAGTGAGTGGGCAGATACTTGGCAGATGTCATTCAATGTGAATAAATGTAAAGTTATCCCCTTTGGAAGCAGGAACAAGAGGGCAGAGTATTGTCTGAACGGTGTCGAGTTAGGTAAGGGAGAAATGCAAAGAAACCTAGGAGTCCTAGTTCACCAGTCAATGAAGGTGAATGAGCAAGTGCAACAGGCAGTAAAGTGGGCAAATGGAATGTTGGCCTTTGTTACAAGGGGAATTGAATACAAGAGCAAGGATGTCCTTTTGCATTTGTACAGGGCCCTGGTGAGACCACACCTGGAATATTGTATACAGTTTTGGTCTCCAGGTTTAAGGAAGGACATTCTGGCAATAGAGGAAGTGCAGCGTAGATTCACTAGGTTGATTCCTGGGATGGCAGGGCTGTCTTACGCAGAGAGATTGGAGAGATTGGGCTTGTACACGCTGGAATTGAGGAGATTGAGAGGGGATCTGATTGAAATGTTTAAGATAATTAAAGGATTTGATAGGATTGAGGCAGGAAATGTGTTCCAGATGTTGGGAGAGTCCAGTACCAGAGAGCATGGATTGAGAATAAGAGGTCAGTTATTTAAAACAGAGTTGAGGAAGAGCTTCTTCTCCCAGAGAGTTGTGGAGGTGTGGAATGCACTGCCTCGGAAGACGGTGGAGGCCAATTCTCTGGATGCTTTCAAGAAGGAGCTGGATAGATATCTGATGGATAGGGGAATCAAGGGATATGGGGACAAGGCAGGGATTGGGTATTGATAGTGAATGATCAGCCATGATCTCAGAATGGCGGTGCAGACTCGAGGGGCCGAATGGTCTACTTCTGCACCTATTGTCTATTGTCTATCACACTTCCTTGCCTGTAGTATTACCCTGTAACTGCTCCCCATTAACGTACTTGACAGCAGGACCCCTCTGCAACTGACTCCCTGTCCTCCTTCTATCACAGATAGTTAATCTGTCCTTCTATCCTTCTCCTTAACTTCCCTCAAATTAAGGATATGAGATATTGTAGATACTGGATAGCAACACACACAAAGGAGGGGAAAAAAAGTGCAAAGACTTTGGGCCAAGATTTTGACTGTTTGTTCTACTCCATAGTTACTACGTGATTTGCTGAACTCCTCCAGCATTTTTTTGTGCGTTTCCTGAAGCTAAAACAACTTTTTTAATATCTTCCCTTCCCAGTTCTGATTTTCAATGAAGAGTGTTCAATCTGAAATACTAACAAACTTCCTGTTTGCACAGATGATGACAGATATACAAAGGACTTTTAGCAGTTTCTGTTCTTTCATCTGCAGTAATATTCTCCCCCTGTAATTATAACAATGTTTTTTCTCTCTCTTTACCCTGATGTGCTGGGCAGCTTTCTCCTTTTAGATCTGGCTGCACAGCAGCTTTAATTGGAATTTCATAGCTATACATTCTCTCTCTCTCTCTCTGTCCCTCTCTGCCTCACTCTCTCTCTCTCTCACTCTCTCTTTCTTTCTCTCCCTCCATCTCATCCTATCTCTCTCTTTTCCTCGTTTCTCTCTCACTGTGCCTCATTTTCTCTCTCGTTCTCTCTCTCTCTCTTTCTCTCTCTGTACCCAATAGAACATAATCTAGTCATCGTAATGGACCTCATTTATCTATTAATCAGACAGTTTCACTGAAATCATCCTTGGAACCCAGCCTACACCATGTCGGAGATAACACATCAATCTTGTATGTCCATCAACCCCAATCGCTGTAAATTAAAACTTGCTTATTCTGACTTTTTCTGATGAAGTGTTTTCAAGCGCATTATTTCTCGTGACAAAGCTAAAGGCCATTCACCCCCATAAGTGAATAGCAGTTCTCAGAGCAGATGTATCACAGACAGTCCCCTACTTATTGTATCTCATGGGCCCAGTATTAACACACTGACTCCTCCGACGGCAACCTACTATGGAGTAATTTACAGTAGCCAATTAACCGAACAACCAGGAAAGTAGAGAACCCGGGGGAAATCCACACAAATTTCACACTGACAGTACCTGAGGTTAGGATCAAAGCTGGATCACTAGAGTACTACCTGTGCTGCCCCCTGAATTGTTAATTCTGTTTCTCTTCCAAGAGGTACCCTCTGAACTTGTGGAAGGATTCAAGTGTTTTCAGGTTTGTAGTACCAGCAGTTTTTCTGATTTCCAATAACTCCAAATTGTGTGATATATTCCTTTATGTTACGTATGTGCAAAAAATTGAACTTCTCAACCAATCATCATCAAAATACTAATCTCCATAATTCTTAACTTTTTTGGTGCTGCATTACTAATCCATTACTCCAGCAGGTATTAACAGGAAGTCTGAGTCAATATGTTAAAAAAAAACAGGGGTAAGGACACTGCTAGGACAGAGATTGAGCAATTTTATACATTTATCAATTAATTGCATAGGACTAACTCTGATCAAAAAGAACAGAGCAGCAGGTTTTGTCACATTTGGAAGGAAAGCTACGGTATAAGGAAAATAATATTCAAGGTTTTTGAAGTTAATCCTGTATCTGAAATATCAGCAGATTTTATGAGCAATTATATAACATGACTGCGATATAATTCATGTTTTATATCATAACTATGACATTAGTTGAGCTCCACCTGATAAACTCAATATTACCGTAGGGCCTAACTGACAAATTTAATGTTGTTCTGCCTCTATCTGACAAACCTAATGTTACTCGACTCATACCTGATAAGCTGAAAATGTTACTCAGGCCCAATCTAACAGACTTAGCAGAGCCACCATTTGAAAAAAGAAGGAAGAGAGACATCCAGCCTCACAGCAGTAGTAAAGAAAATGCTTGGATTTATTATGAAGGAAGTGATGACAAATTCTCAAAAAAGCACTAAGAAGAGAGAATCAACACTTGAGTTATGAAGGAGAAACTGGCAATTTTCTTGGAATACTTTGAATTTTAACACGTAGAATAGATAAGAATAAACTGATGGACATTGTGTAAATGGGCTTTCAGAAGACCTTCAGGTAAGCGGTCACCCAGGAGATTGTTAAACTTGATACTGGGGTAATACACTATTATGCATTAAGAACTGAGGATTGCTCATTGTCTGTGACTTTCTGCACTGTGCTAGCTTGACTCAGTGTAAACTTAAGAAACAGCACCATATCTTCTGCCTGGGCGTATTGCATCCTCCCAGAGTCAATATGAAATTCTGTACCTTTAGGTCACTCACTTTCTTTCTGTCTCTATCAGAACTGGACATCTCTGCCTGTTACCGTTTTGGTTCAGTTCTCTTCTTTTTCTCTAGCTATAGTCTGGCCCACTGTGCATATTCTGGAGCCTTGCAATTAGTAATACAATAATAAATAGACATTGAGCATAATCTGATCTTAACTGCTGCACCAGGTGAAGGGTCTAGATCCAAAACTTGACTGTCCACTTCTCTCCACACATGCTGCCCAACCCACTGACTTCCTCCAACATCTTATTTGTTTCCAGACTCCAGCAAAATGCAGTCACTTGTGTCTGTGTCTGGCAATATTAATCCAGTAGGTCTCACCTTATCAGAGACAGTCCCTTCGTTTTTACTTAACCCCCATCTCCTGTGCAATTAAATGTAGCTTCTTTTCTCATTTTCCCTGTTCTGATAAAGTGTCCAGGACATGAAATGCTAGCTTTCTCTTTCCATCTAAAGCTAATGTGCAAGTTCAACGAGCAATTATCAAGGCTAATGGTATAGTGGCCTCTGCTGCAAGGGGATTTGAGTAGTAAAGAGACATCTTACTGAATCAGGTTCAACATCACTGGCATATGTCATGAAATTTGTTGTTTTGCAGCTGCAGTACATTGCCACACATAATAATAACTTACAGTAAAATATATATAAAATTAAATTAAATAGGTAGTGAAAAAGAAAGCAAAAATTACAAATAGTGAGGCAGTGTTTATGGGTCCATTGTCCATTCAGGATTCTGACGGCAGGAGGACAAGGCTGTTCCTGAAATGTCGAATGGGTGTCTTGAGGCTCCTGCACCTTCTCCTTGATGACAGCAATGAGAAGGGGGCATGTCCTGGGTGCTGTGGTCCTTAATGATGGATGTTGCCTTTTTGAGGCATCACTTTCTGACGCTGTCCTCAATGCTGAGGAGGCTAATATCCATGATGGAGCTGAGTTTACAACTTTCAGCAGCTTTTTCTCATCCTGTGTAGAGGCCCCTCTCCATACCAGACGGTGATGCAACCAGTTAGAATGCTCTCCAAGGTACATCTGTAGAAATTTGCAAAAGTCTTTGGTGACATACCAAGTCTCTTCAAGCTCCTAATGAAATATAGCCACTGTCGTGTCTTCTTTGTAATTGCATCAATATGCATCCAATTATATAAGACCCCAGTAAGACTGCATCAGGAATATTTCATGTCAATTTGTTTTCAACAAGAAAGGATATAAGTGTAATAGAGAAAAGGTTTACCAAGTTGATTACTAGAATGGCAGATTTGTCACGTGGGAAGAGATTCAGCAGACAAAGTCTGCACTTTCATGAGCTTATAAGAATGAGAAGTGATATTGAAAATTACAAAGGGTTTGACAGAGTAGGTGAAGAGATGATGTTGTCTCCAAATACCCTATCTTGATCCAGGAACCACAGTCTGAAAACAAGGAGAGGAGAAACTTCGCTCAGAGGGTGGTGAATCTTGGCAATTCACCACCTAAATGTGCTCTTCTCAGTTACTCAAAGTCAAAGTTGAGTTTATTGTCATACAAACAAGCACATGTAAACACAGGTGCATACAATATATTCAAAAGGATTGGTTAAAGATTTTTAGATATTAAGGAGATGAACTCTCAGCTACCTTCAGGGCACAGTGGGAGTGTGTTGGAATATTTTACATTTACCTGAATGCAGATCTACCAACATTCAAGAATTTCAACACTAACAAAGGCTATCTAAGACAATCTCCCACCATCACTTATATACAGATCACCTGTATATTTTGACATTATACATACTTCGATAATAAATTTACTTTGAAATTTGAAGTTTGATTATTTTAAGCATTCAGTGTCTCCATTGCCATGGCTACATTATGTATCATAAACATGCTTGTCATCAATGCTTCCTCAACAGTATTTTCCAAATCCCCAACCTCAATTAACTACAATCAAAATTGCAACAGGGTGTGAAACTACAGTGCATTTTGTAGGTGGCAAACAATAAAGACAAAGTACATTCGTGCAAGAGGGGGTGGATAATACAACTGACAAAACTGAGATAGTTGTTATTCAAAAACATGAGAAAATCTGCAGATACTGGAAATCCAGAGCCAACACACACACAATGCTGGAGGACCTCAACAGGCCAGGCAGCATCTGTGGAAATGAATAAGCAGTCGACGTTTTGGGCCTAGACCTTTTGTCAGGACTGGAAAGGGAGAGAAGTCAGACTAAGAAGTCTTCTGAATTCCCTTCTTTTTTTCCAGTTCTGCGGAAAGGCTTCGGCCCAAAACATCAACTTTTTTCTAGAGATGCTGCCCGGTCTGCTGAGTTCCTCCAGCATTTTGTGTGTGCTGCTAGTTCATATTCATTACAGATATGTGCTACTTCCTACCTTTTGAAACAGTCCAGTGAAGGTTTTGTGTTTTCCATAGTTTCTCCAGTGAACAAAAACGACAATATTAACATTTAAGATGGCACATTTAAAGGTAAAATAAATCCTAAAGCACTCAACAAAAAGATCATAGCCATCCAGACAAGTAAAGTCATTTCAAGGGAAATGAAATATAGAAATAGATGACATTGAAGAAGAATGTCAAGGAAAAGGGATTTGTGTGCAAGAAAACTGTGAGCCCAATGGCCAAGCAATGAAAGATTTTTTAAACAACACACAAAATGTTGGTGGAACACAACAGGCCAGGCAGCATCTATAGGAAGAAGCACTGTCGACGTTTCGGGCCTTCGGTCTCAGTCCGAAACGTCAACAGTGCTTCTCCCTATAGATGCTGCCTGGCCTGCTGTGTTCCACCAGCATTTTGTGCGTGTTGTTTGAATATCCAGCATCTGCAGATTTCCTCGTGTTTGCTAATGAAAGATCTTTTTCCTAGTTTGGACACATATAAAGATGTAGTTGCAATTAATGCAGCATGCCTCACTATACAAAATGTCTTTTGAGTAACAAGCATAAACCAAAGTGTGGAGAAAAATCAGAGTTATAGCTCTAGGGGAAGACCTTCTTTTGCTACACTGCTACTCACAATCTTAGATAAATAATATTTTAGTGATTGATGGAAAAATGTTTGCCAAGATACAGAGAGAACACCCCATTTTGAACACAAATGCAGGTTGTACATTGCATCAGTATGAGTCATCATGTTGTTTGCCCTATCCTGTTGGACTTTAGTGTTCAGGCAAGAATTGACCAAAAAAAAAGAAATCCCATTTCTACTTCTTGAATGTAATTTATATGGTGGCTTATATTCTAATCTTCTCAAATCCTGTTTTATTATAAAAACCAATTGCTTTTATGCTCAAAGCTCAGTGAGATTGATCTGGAGCTATCTGCTCTGAAAAACAACTAATTCAATGTATTTGACTCTGGAACATTACATTTTCCGAATGAGATACCAACTGCACAGCTATTTGCAAACCAACTTGAGATGAGACCACCAATTTTGAAACTAATAAAACAAAATAGAACCCATCAGATCAGAGAATAAAAATAATTCTCTAAAATCCTTTGGTGATCTTTGAATTTAAGACAATAAGACATTGGAGCAGAATTAGTCTATTTGGCCAATAGCCTGTACCGCCATTCTATCAAGGCTGATTTATTATCCCTCTCAACACCATTCTCCTGCCTTCTCCCCATGACCTGTGATAATCAAAAACTGATCAAGAACCCAACAACCTCCGCTTTAAATATAACCAATGACTTGGCCTCCACATCCGTCTGTGGCAGTAAGTTCCACAGATTCACCACCCTCTAACAAAAGAAATTCCTCCTCATTTCTTTTCTATATGGATGTCCTTCTATTCTGAGGTTGTGCCCCCTGATCCTAGACTCCCCCCACTATAGGAAACATCTTCTCCTCATCACTCGATATAGGCCATTCAATATCCAATAGGTTTCAATGAAATTCTCCCTCATTTTTCTAAACTCCAGTAAGTACATTTTTAATTATTCAGTTCACCTGATATAGATTTTCCAAAATTGGACAAATATCTTTTAGATTATGTAAAGTTTATCAAGCAACCTGAGTGAAGAGAGAAACAGAGGTAATGACTCAGGTTAGGACTATTCCATCTGAAAGAAATGAGTAAGAAAACTGTTAAGTCATGTTGCAGAGAGGAGAAGAGGTGGAGAGAACAGAGAACATGTCTGATAAGGTGCAGACCAAAGTTATTAAGGTAACAATTACTATTTTTTAAAAAAATAGCCATAGCTAGCAAAGAAAAATGAAACAAAGGTACAGTTACATTGTGGAAGAAGAGAAAACACGACGTTGTGTTTACCTGAAATTGTAAAGACTAATATTAAATAACAAGGGCTTTGATGTACACAAAATGAAAATAGGTGTTATTCCTTGAGCAAAGATTGGATATTGTTGGGAATTGTAGGCAGAAGTCAGAATGGGATTGGTGTGGAGAATTAAAGGGCAGGTTAGTGTGATGTCTATAGAGCAAATGGAGCTGTTCTGTAAAATAATCTATCTATCTGCATTGAGTTTCACCAATGCAGAGAAATCCACACTGTGAACACTGAGTACAATACACTCGAGCTTTCAATTCTGTGCACTGCAATGTTCACAATGTGGTTTCTTCTCGACTGCAGAAACTAATTGCAGGCGAGTAACCCCTCTGTTCAGTCTTCTGACGTGACACTGACCTTTGCCATTTGTTTCAACTCCCTACCTCAGTTCCATTGTGATTGTTGGTATCCAACCTTGAGGGTCAATGTCAGCTGCAGGAATAACACTTCATCAACCATTTGGATGAATATGATTAATATTGAAGTGAACACTCTCATTTATCTCTCTTTCTCTCCATGAATGTGCCAGTACTACTCTTTTTCAATGTTTGTTTGAAACTTACTGTCTCCATCTGCCAGTTCTTAAAATGCATTACCTCGACAACTCTGTGTTGCACTCCTTCAAGACTGTTCAGACAGAGCCCTCTCAGAACTTGTTTTGGTTTCACTTTTTCAGTTCTAACCTGATATACCAACTCTGTTTCCTAATAACTCATTAAATACTATTGTCAGATTTCCATCATCTGCAGTTGAAGCGTAGGTAGGACAAGTGGTAGGAATATTGTTGGGGAGGATGATTGCCCTAATATAATGTTTATAAAAGCATAATAAAAGTATTTATTATTCTGTTTTAGCCCCAATGTTTCATTCAGTACGCCATTTTCCTCCCCCGCAACCATGGTGAATGAACCATGTTAATCTAACTTGTGCTTTGGAAGGATTTTTATATTGCTTCACCTGTGACTGAAACAAAGCTGCAATGAAGATAGAAAACCCTGTTGCCGCAGCTTGGCTTTTTAATAGTGTGGGATCTCTGGGTCGGTAATTTTAAATGTGATGGTGCACAAGTACCTGCCAATCATTTCTTGATCAAGTACATCATATTTTCTGGCTGATTTAAAATGTAATTCATTATAATGACGTTGGCACCAGTAGGTGCAAATGTGACTTGATGAGAAGATAAATATTTTCTGAAAGGAATTTATAAAAAACACCTTTCACAATCTTATCAAGGCACACACCAGTTGCATGAACTCAGCAGGTCGAACAGCAATTTCAGTCCTGATGCAGGGTTTCAGTTTTGAAACACTGGTAATTTTTTTAACCTACAAATGCTGCCAGATCCTTTGAGTTCTTCTTTCAGATTGTGCACAAACTTCATGACATCTTTTACTGTGAAATTACAGACATATGAGGAACATAGCAGCCAATTTTTGCAGAGACTGCTTTCAAGTGTAGCAAGAAAATAATTGACCAATCTCTTTTTGTTATTGATTCAGGAAAAAATATTAATCATTCTATGTCACATCTACAAAAGTCTCAAATATAACCTATACTCTTAAAATGAGGAATGACACACTGGATACATAAAGAGGAATTAAACGAGGGCATGGTTCTTCTCAATTACACAGATATAGGCTATGCTTATAATATAGTTTATGAAATCTGACATATCCCTGACATGGAGGCAATATGTCGAAAATTTGCCATAGTTGGTATGAATACTATTACTGTTTTTTGCTGAAAAGGCCAGGGGCCAATTAGTAATGTTTGATGATGGTGAATTCCTCAAGAAGCATTGAATATCTTTACAGAACCTAGAAGTTAATTTGTCAGCAAATATTTATTTTTTATTTATTGAGGTACCGCACAGATTGACCCTTCAGGCATTTCAAACTACACTGCCCAGCAACCCCCCTCCCCCCCGATTTAATACTCGCCTAGTCACGGGACCATTTAGCAACCAGAGCAACTCTGGACAGTGGGAGGAAACCGGAGCACCCCAAGGAAACACACACGCTCATGGTGAGAACGTACGAATTCTTTAAAGGAAACAGCAGGAATTGAACCAGGGTCACCTGTACTGTAAAGCATTGTGCTAACCACAAAGCTGCCATGTCACCCTAGAGGAGATGGATTCAAAAAACCTCCTAATATTCTGTATAATAACCTTTTGATCCTATTTTTGGTTTGTATAGAGCACAACATCCTTTTCTACTCTTGGGTTGTGTCTAGAACTAAAAAAAACACACACTATCTGAATTTCTAGTCAATGATTATCCACAGATAATCACATTGACAACAAACTGGCTACTGTACAACCTCCACTGATTGGTCTATTGGTGTACTTCATTCACTGAAAATAAGTTTGAGACTTCCTCAGCCCTTAAAAAGTACTTGGCAATTGCCTTTCTGCTAATCACAAATATAATGGTTTGAAGGAATCACAGCACTGCAGTGCTTACAGGAATTTATGTCTTGTCAGTTTCCTTCTGATATAAATTGTAATTTGCACCATTATGTTTTATTTATTATGTGAATAATGCTGTGCTTTCAGTGTTGAGTAAAAATGATTATTTACTCTGCAGTCTTCCCGAGCAACCCATCAGCAATCCCAATCCACTAAAGCATTCGTGGACATCTGCAGTGCAGTAGCAGCAGCACAAATAGGCATTCTGTTACAGCAGAGAACTGTTTCTCAGTCTGATCATGAGATACGAGAATTCCAGGGAAAGCAAAAGAATGGTTCTGTTTTGTGCGCAATGAACCGCTTACCTCAATATGGGAAAGGTCAATAGAGGTTTGAAAAAGAACTGCACCTTTTGATTTGCTGAGTCCACCTTTTGGAACGACTGTTAAATGCCAAATTTTTCAGCAAAAGATATGGATTGATGGGCATCACCCAGCAAAAGTTCCCTAATCACCCACCGTGGTTGAATAAACCAGTGAATCATATACTGACCCAAGGGCAAAGTAGAAGCTTCTATTCACCCTGTACATTTCCCAAAAAAACACCTCTAAAACAATTCAGACTGACATGAAAATTGGAAACACCTGATGCATCCTGATATATAAGAAGTTCGGTTTGGAGTGAAAATACAGCCATTGTGTGATTTTTGCTGCATGATAACAAAAACTCACTTCAAGTGAGGATACAGTCATGATATTCTAAATGAGGAGCATTGCAACTCACCCGCAGCAGTAAACAGCAAATGACAAAATGGTTGTCTTAAAACAACTGTTAAAAAAACCCCTGGAATTATTGAACTTCAATAAAAGCTGAACAAGATGGAAACAGAATCTGATCCAAGAAGTTGAAGGTAATTTTGATGTTATTGATCCAAGTAATTATGAACCTCACAACAAACTGGGGCTTCATTAATAAAGTTCAAGATATATGCATAATGCATCAGCTCTGGGTGGATAAAAATCTTTGAAGATGCAAATATGTGGAGAGACTGCTATATTTATCCTTCTTTGAGAATGAATGCAGAACTCCCAAGCAATTATACAAATTATGGAATTGCTTTACATGCTCCACTCATTATGTTTTATTAGTCAATAATTTCCACAGGCTTTTTTTCCGTATGGTTTCAATGAATAGTGTAACATACAGTATTGCAAATAAATTCCTTATTCATACCTCATGCAGAATTATTTTACATTGATCTCATCTGAATTAATGCATTGTGAATTTCACAGTGTAAGACAATAGACTGTATCGGAGTGTTAAAATGCCTTTTACTTTACTGAGCATTGTTCTGACATTGGTGCTTACAATTCCTATACGATTTTCAGTAATCTGTCTTATTTGATGTTGCCATGCAGATGGCAAATATCTTCTAATATGAAGGATGGGAAATGACTTCTGTGTAGCTTGACTTTTCTGATAGACACTTCATGTGGGAATTACAGTAATTATATCAAGCGCAGTTATTTTCAATTAAAGTTGTAGAAGAGTTTAGTGTGATTTAGACTAGACCAAGTAACTGTTAATGGAGTGGAGCTGAATGACCTATATAGCTACTGAGGAGCACTGGGAGTATATGAAACTGTGTAATGTTCCTGCAGGAACAAGAATGTAAAAATACAGAGATACTACTGAATAAAAAAAACATAATGTCTAAAGTGAAAAGAAAATATCTTAGTTGTAGAAATAGCCCCATCATTTTTAAACATAATTTGTAATGAATTCTCAGGTCAAAGTATTTAGAACTCAAGAATAAAATTAACTGGTATTTGGTTCACTGGATGTAATGTAGTCTACATTTGTGTGAGACAAGCTGCACTGTTGTAGGTACTTCTACAGAAATGTTCTGTTTAGCCTCCAACCTGATGACATGAACATCGATTTCTCCAACTTTTGGTAATTTCTCCTCCCTCCCCCTTTTACCATTCTGGTTCTTTTCCTCACCTGCCCATCAGCTCCCTATGGTACCCTTCCTCCTTCCCTTTCTCCAATGATCTACTCTCCTCTCCTCTTCTTTAGCCCTTTACCTCTTCCACCTATCATCTCCCAACTTCTCTGTTCATCCCCCCTTCCACCTGCCCTCCTTCCTACTTACTTAGTTTCACCTATCACCCACCCACCATTTTGTGCTCCTCCCTCCCCCCAGCTTCTTACTCTGGCTACTTTCCCCTTCCCTTCCACCCCTGATAAAGGGTCTAAGCCCAAAACTTCAACTGTTTTTCCTTGCATAGATGCTGCCTGACCCGCTGAGTTCCTCTAACATTTTGTGTGTGTGATGTTCAGTTTTAAGACACTTCTGAATCAGAATAGTCTCACTGGAGTTCATGATTTACTCTTGCCAATCTTCCATGGAGACAACCACAACAACAACAACTCTCAGTTTCATATCACCATTCATGTTCGGAAACATCCCAAAGCATTGAGGTTGCTGTGTGAAGTTGTTGTGAATGTAACTATAAGACAAGGGACATGGCGAGAGATTAATACCTGTATATTCTCTCAGTTTGGTGAACTACCATTCAGGGAAATCAGCAAAGTAATTCTGGGCTGACAAATCCTGAGAGTGTTGCATTAGAAGAATAATAATTGAACTGAGAGTGGAAGAAGGTGGCCTTGAGTGGATTCATGAACACAGACCCTATGTGACCTCTCTGCGCTGAGCATTCATCTGGGAGATATAGCTCGGAGAAAGTGCAATCACTTGGAAAGTTTCTGTAGAAAAGAAGTTCAATTACAACACAATCTTGACCTTGGACCAAGTTACTATTTTGAGCTTCATAAAGTGTTGTAACTGAGGAAATATCAGTAACTGTTATACAGTGTTACACTTGGCTCATATCAACTAGACCTGATTGTTGTTTGGCATGCTTTGATTTTGCACAGTCACTAACACTCTCTCAGCTATGACTGTTGTTTTCTGTCCCCTATGTTATAGGGGTGGCATTGCCAGAAAGTTGGCAGTGTGGAATAACCATACAGTCTCTCTTATAATATATACAATACCACAGAATTCACACAGTAAGAGCAGAGAAACAGAGAAAGGGAGAAAGGATTCATGCAATGGTAATATAGCATTTGAGGTGATATGAAATCATTGTCAACTTTGGCATAAATCCTGCTGTATCATAATCTGGAGATCCTCTACAGAGAGAACAGCGGGCTGCCCACATGTACCATTCCTTTGCTTCAGTAGAGCATGAACAGCTTCATGGGAAGCACTCCTGAATCCACAGGAGGCTGAAAGTTGCCACTATTTTGCCCAATGAGAACAGTCTCCTCACAAATTGCATTGTTCTTCTTTGCGAGCATAGCAAGGTGCCCCTAGTGGTGCATCACTGCTCTTTTAGAGATTCAGGTTCCCCCGTGCGGCAGAGACCAGACTTCAGCCGACTCGAAAGTAGTAGGGCTTCATGCAGGGCAGCAAACCAGATGCTGGCGGAACCCAGCAGTTCAGGCAGCATCTGTGCGAGGAAATGTTTCAGGTTTAGACTGACTTCATCTGGAGGAGTTTATGTAGCATTTGTTTATGACTCAACCCCAGCTGTTATTTGCCTTATATATATATATAAACATATATTTTAGGAGTTGGAAGAGGCCACTTTAGCCTGGTCTATCATTTAATGAGATCATGCCTGACGCAATAGTAACCTCAACTCTGCTCTGCTGTCTGTTTGTGGTAACAGAGCTGTATAGCACAGGAACAGGCCGTTTGGCACACAAAATTATACCAAACTAATTAAGTTAGCAATCAAACAACCAATTAAACAAATCTCTTCTGCCTACGTAGTATCAATATCCTGCTCATTCCTATGCCTGTCTCAGCGACTCTTATTTTCCTCCACAACCACCGCAGGAGGCGCATTTCAGGCACCACCACTCCCTGTGTAAAAAACTGCCCTGCACGGCTCTTTTGAGCTTAACCCCTCTCACCTTAAATGCTTGCCCTCTGATACTAGACAACACAACCCTGGGAACAAGGTACCAGCTACCTATCTAGGCTTCTCAAATTCTTATGAAGTTCTACCAGTCTCTGCAGCTCCAGACAAAACTTCATAGCTCATGCCCCCTAATCCAGGGGGCATCCTGGTAAGTGTCTTCTGCATCCTCTACACAGCTTTGGCATCTTTTCTATAATCGCTCATATTACTTTTCACTATATTGCTTATCAATAACGCCTGTGCCTCTGCTTCTACTTCCCTTTGGGAAAGAGAGTTTAAAGACTCAAGATGCTTCATGAGGGGAAAAAAGAAACCTTGCCAGCTCCCTGCTTTATTCTTAAAAAATGTTCTCTATTTCTGAGATTCTTCTACATGAGGAAAGATCCCTCTGTCCCACTCCCTCGTATTATTATTTGTTTCAGTTGTTTTTAATTTCTATCCTCTATTCGGTAGGGTGTACTTAGTGTGTCCAACCTTTCATAATAGGATTAACCTCTGAACTGCTTCCGATCTACTAACATTCTTCCTTAAATAAGGCAGCTGAACTGCCTGTGGCACAGGTCTCAGGTACGCCGGCCCAGGTTCGACTTTGACCTCTAGTGCTGCCTCTGTGGAGTTTGAGTGTTCTTTCTGTGACCCCAGCTATTCCATTTTCATCACACACATTAATGATATGATGTTTCGCAGGTTAATCGGCTAAAGTTCAAAGTAAATTTGTTATCAAAGTACATATATATCACATATACGAACCCTGAGATTTATTTTCTTGCAGGCGTACTCAGTAAATGCAAGAACAATAACAGAATCAATGAAAGACCCCACCCCCAACAGGATGGACAAACAAACAATCTGCAAAAGACAACAAACTGTGCAAATACAAAAGAAATAATAATAATAAATAAATATTGAGAACATGAGGTGAAGAGTCTTTGAAAGTGAATGCCGAGGTTTGGAACAGTTCACTGAAGTTGAGCTCATTAGTTCGAGAGCCTGTTGGTTGACGAGTAATAACTGTTCCTGCACCTGGTTGTCCTGAGGCTCCTGTACCTTCTTCCTGATGGCTGCAGTGAGAAGAAAGCATGACCTGAATGGTGTCCATAGTGTGGATGGATGGAAGGAGAATTTGATTTGGGGATGGGTATTGATGGGTGTAGCTATGCAAGAGAGAATAGGCAAAGGAAATAAGTGGGGCAATGGGATCAGTGGGCATCATCTCAGAGCTGGCATATATTTAACGGGCTGAATGAAATTTTATGTCCTATAAATTAAATAAATATGTGAGACCTACACTGAGCACACTTCTTTTGGTGTGGTCTCGTCAGTGACCCACATAATTGAAACAGGGGCTTCTTTATTATGTACACCTGTACACCTGTTTGTTAATGCAAATATCTAAGCAGTCAATCACCTGGCGGGAACTCAGTGCATAAAAGCATGCATGGTCAAGAGGTTCAATTGTTGTTCAGACCAAACATTCAGAATGAGGAAGAAATATGATCTAAGAGACTTTGACTGCAGAATGACTGTTGGCGCCAGACTGTGTGTTTTGAGTATTTCAGAAACTGCTGATCTCCTGGGATTTTCATGCACGACAAACTTTAGAGTTTATAGAGGATGTTACAAAAAAACAAAAATAAAAATCATACAGTGAGTGGAAGTTCAGTGGGTGAAAATGCCTTGTTAATGAAAGTGGTTAGATGAGAATGGCCTGAGCTACTTTATTTGGTAGAGGAGGTAACTAATAACGTGGCCACTGAGTGTACCTGACTACTTTTGCATTCAAATCTTCCCTCAATAAATAACATACCTCCAGTTTTCCTAATTATTGTACCTGTACACTAGCCTTTTGCCAATCAGGTACTGAAATGCATAGCTATATATGCAATTTTTCACTGTTTAAATAATTTGCTTTTTAAGTGTTTTCCTACTAATTTTTTGGTTGTTCCTCATAATCTTCCATTTTGCCAGATAATTTCCCATCCAGATAACATGTTCTTTTTCATGGTTTCCTAATGTTGTCCGTAGAACATACTTTTCTACATATCCCTGTATCAACAGATATAACAACCATATCTTTGGACTCTTCGTCCAGGATATTTACACAAAATAAAAATATTATGGGCCTGGGACCAATCACTGTAACATACTCGTTGGTGCATCTTGCCAAACTGAACAACATCCATCTATGACTGCACTTTGTTTCCTGTTGGCCAAACAACCTGTACTATTAAGCCTTGGTTTTATGCATTATTCGATGTGACCCTATTATCGAGAATTTTGTGGTGGAACTGTTGCTGGTATCCAGCAAGGAATTGCAAGTGACCTCAGGTACTCTGGCTCAACGTACTTTTCTTTAAGAATCTGTCGATGGATTGCGCTGTGCTCATTGCCAGCTCTTGCATTCAGTCAGGGAGACCCGACAACTGTGCGGTGAGTGATTGGAGGCAATGGTCCTCTAAGTAAGCTGTTGTGTGATGGCAGACAGTGTATATTGGATTGATGAAGTGTGCTCATTAGAAGGAAGGCTGATCAAGTGAACTGCATCGATATGAATGATTCATCTGGTAGATGAATAAATGTCTGAAGATGCCAAGAGAATGTCCTGTTCTTATTTATACAGAGCATACATGTACCTGAGAAACGGATGAGTATTGATTTTATTGTCAACCATTCTGACAGCACAGCTTTCCCTTATTATTGTATCAATTTGCCTGTAACAGAAATTTTGCTAATTGCATAAACAATAGACCATTCAAACTACTCCGCCCAGCTAGATATTGGCCCAGTTCCAATGAAGAAACAGTAACCCACGCACAACAGAATGGACTCCTGGTGGGGAAAAAATAACATTAAAGACCTCCCTAAATATGTTTCTTTTCTGGATGTGAGCACATTTGGCTTGATATCACATCAAGTTATCCAGGCCCACCTACCTACAACTGCTGATGGAGAATAAACTGAGGTCATATCCCTATTAAAAACAAATAAAAGGTCTTAGAAGAGGTCAGTACCTACGGACTCATGACCGAGGAACTAACTCCATGTGTATCAGGAAAGGTGAATTGTCAGGACCATCACAATCACTGTGGTTTTCCTATCACAAACCAGAGAAAAGCTGCAGATGCTGGAGATGCAAGTCACACACACGAAATGCTGGAAGAACTCAGCAGGCCAGGCAGATGGATATTTCATTTTTTTCGCCTGTCCTGCTGAAGGGTCTCGTCTAGAAACATCTACTGTACTCTTTTCCAGAGATGCTGCCTGGCCTGCTGAGTTCCTCCAGCATTTTGTGTTACTGTACTTTAGTCTTCCTACTCTGTTCATTCCAATGAAATCCAACAAACTCAAAGCTCTTTCATTTTTGTCATTTCAGCTTACTGTGATTTCAGCTTTCCAGCATCTGCAGTCTCTTGGGTCTCCACTGAATTCATCAGATTTCAGAATCTCCTTGAAGCCCATCATCTTTTCAGTTATCCTATCATTATTCCCTTCACCACTGTACCTTTTCCCACTTTGTCAATTAACGCTGTCTGCTTCCTACGCTATCACACACCTCCCTTTCATGCTTTCCTTCCTTTTGGGCCTCATTTTCCTCCAATATTTTGTTGTTGTAATGTTATGTCTTTATCCTGAGGCACTACCCTATTTATATCACTACAGACACTGCCTGAGATGCTGAGTATTTCCAACATTTTTGGTTTTGATTTGCAGGTCTCCACAATATGCAGTATTTTGATTTTCTAATTTCACCTGTTAGTGTACACTGTTACGAATGTGCCACAACTCTGAGGGGCCAAAGGGTACAAAGTCGCCCCCTCCTTTTTGAGAATCGCAAGATCGCTAGTAATTCGGGTCTTGGACCCAGGAAATGAGAGAGAATCCACAAGGTTTGGAATGTGTCCTGGCCTCAGCGAAACAAAACCACTGATAACGGCTATTGTCTCTTGGAGATGGAATTGTGTATTGAGTACTGTACTATTCATTGAAGCCCCTCAGGAGACAACCAGAGTGGGCTGGTTGAGGGATTGCATCATCCCAACCTGATTGACATCTGAGACCCCATGAGTAAGGATAAAAGAGGGTCTGGAGAACAACCCCTTTAGACGCACCAGGAGAAACGCTGGAAATCCAGTAACAGCGTTTTATAGCGAATGCCAGTGAGGGCTTGTGTGCGTCCTCCCTTGCCAGGGTAGCGGGCTCATCACGGAAGAACGGCTTAGCTAAAGAAGAGGCCACAAGGGAACGGCCACACCAACAAGACTCCGACGGATCAAAATCATAAAAGGAAAGCCAGCAAGTTTTTCTCCTAAAACTCTCTCTCTCTCCAACCATTGCAAACCCAGCGGTCCCCAAAGGCTGCAGCCTGCATGAACTGAGTGACTTTTATATTTCCATCAGACAATACATTATCCCCTAGACAACGATAGAGCTATTTCTTATTGATTATTATTATATCTGCACTTTTAGGTTTAGTATTGACAACGTATATTATCTGTATATTTGCATTGATATTATTTTTGTGTATTTTTACTAATAAATACTGTTAAAAATAGCACCATCAGACTCCAACAGACCTCTCTATCTTTACTGGTAAGTGACCCAGTTACGGGGTTCATAACAACACGCATTCTTTCAATTTAAGAAAAATGCCTGGAATGAATGTCAATTGCAATATGACCAATTTTGAATCCATAATCACATGCCACTTCTATTTTTAGAGAATGATAGGCATAGATGCTATTGTATGCAACAGCAAAGTAAGAGAAGGCAATATTTCTTGCCTTAAGCTCAAAACATTTATGATCTTGCTGATAGATCCCGTCTGCACAGGTTCAGACACTATAGACCAAACATCTTTCATGTGGAGACTGGAGGGCTGGTGGAAAAGACAGGGGAAATCTGTTGTGAATCTGCAGTGGAAGTAAACAATGAATACAACAATCTGGGAAACAAAATAGAAATAGTCAATGTTTTTATCAATGGCAGTGGAGGGCAGTTTGAAAGAGACACACCTAGGTCATCATCTGAATGGATAAATGGAGTAATTAGAGATAACAGGTATGATAAGATAAAGCCAAAAGCAATTCTGGTTATTGCAGATCCCATTCCACCTGAGTGCATGTCCTTTAATCATCATGCTAATATTTAATCTGCTTATCAGTGGATTGGTATTGTGCTGTAGATTTTCTATGGTGTCTTGTATCAGTGATTATGTGCAAGTAAAACTTGGTAGATATCCCCTATTGTTATCTAAAGAAGTTACAGCTGTGCAGCTTCGAGGAACCGTCCAGCTCCATGGCCACTGCCAGGGCTGCCTCTATACTAGTCTTTGCTGGAAACAGCCTACCCCTTTGAATGTGGTCAGAAGCATCTGGACAAGTGTATTGTGGTCTGAGTGCACAGGTAACTGAGTACTCTAAGATGCAACTGATAGGTCCAAGTGTAATTGTATCTTCTTCTCATCTCATCGGCATAAGCTACGAATGGAAAGGTGTAAAGTCAGAAAGTGTTCTGATTACCCAACTCGTCAGGCAGCATCTCATAGAGCAGAGAAACTGGCCCCTCAGTCCAACTGGGCCATACAGAACACACCATTCTCTCTGCTGGTCTCAGTTACCAGTGTTTAGCTCATAACCCTCCAAGTCATACCCTTCCATGTACTTAGAAAAGTTTCTCTTAAATGTTGCCATTGTGTCTGCTTCAACCATTTTCTTTGGCAGTTCTTTCCAGGTATTGACTACCCTCTGTGTATAGAAGGTACCTCTCAGGTCTCTTTTATATTTCTCCCTTCTTATCTAGTATCTGTGCCCTCTCATTTTGGCCCTGAGGAAAAGATTACAACCAAGATTACCACCTTATCCAAATCCCTCATGATTTTATAAACTTCTAATGAGGTTCTCTTTCATTCCAAGAAATCAAGATCCAACGTGGCCAACTCCTAATGCAATGGTCCATGAAGGTATCTCAGAACTACCATCTTAAGAGTAATTAGACATGCACAGCTAAGGCTGGACTTCCCAACAAAGCCTGAAAAAAGAAATTAATTTGCTAAACGTGAGTCTAAAAGTGACAGCTGATAAAAACATGGCACAAGGAAAGAAAGTTCAGTTCCACCAGTTAATTTCCAGCACTTGATGCTATAATTACAATCTTGTCTTTACCTTACATGTAGATTTTAACTTAAAATTGAAAACATGAAAATAAACACAGGTTTTGGAAATCTGAAATAAAAACAGAAAATTCTAGAAACAACAGTTCAGGCAGAATCTGAGAAAAGAGAAACATAGTTAACACATCAAGTTAAAGACCCTTCATCATCGAATAAAGGTCTAGGTTTGAGCATTGAAAAGAAATGTAATAATTGTATTACAAACTATAGAACCTAACATAGAGCAGTAATCTATTTGAGAAAAGCAGAATTAAAGTTCCTGATCAATAACCTTTCATTAGAATTCATTGAAATAGAATATATCAGAAATATAGAAGTATTTCCAGTGATTTAATTGTCTTCACAATTATGGAGATGGGACCCAAATTTACAACAAGTGCTAAGCTACAGTTGAAAAATGAATTGGCAAATGTTAGTGCCAAGTCTTAACTAGAAGTAAAACAGCAGCAAGTGCTACGAAAAAGAGCAAGAAGCACTTGTTCATTTAAAAATGAATAAATAATCTTCAATTTCTGTTCTTTTCAAAGTGAATGAACATACACTCAGTGGCCAATTTATTTGGTAATAAACAGGCCACTGCGTGTGTATATACGTGATCTTCTGCTGCTGTAGTGCATCCGCTTCAAGGTTTGATGTGTTGTGCATTCAGAGAGACTCATCTGCACACCACTGTTGTGGTTATTTGAGTTATTGTCTCTTTCCTGTCAGCTTGAACCAGTCTGGCCATTCTCATCTGACCTCTTTTGTTAATAAGGCATTTTTGCCCCAGAACTGCCACTCACTGGATATTTTTGTCTGATTTTTTTCACCATTCTCTGTAAACTCTGAAGACAGTTGTGCATGACAATCGCAGGAGATCAGCAGTTTCTGAGATACTCAAACCACCCCATCTGGCACCAACAATCATTCCAAGGTCAAAGTCACTTCTTCCCCTTTCTGAAGTTTGACTTGAATGACAATTGAACCCCTTGACCCTATTTTCATGCTTTTACATATTGAGTTGCTGCCTCATGATTAGCTGATTATGTATTTGCATTAATGAGCAGGAGTACCTAATAAAGTGGCCACAGAGTACATATCCATTGCTGTACTTTAAATCTTAAAGTGGGTTTTCAGTGCTGGAAGTGTATTGTTATTGGAAAATGTGTTGACTTTTGTCGATAACTCATTATCATGATTTTCCCTCCAGAATAAAGAAATCAGCGACACAAAAGAAACTGCGTCTTCCCAGAACCATGGAAAACTGCAGCTTGCTGTGATGACAAGGTATCCTATCGACTCATTGTGAATTAGGTACAATGTACCCAATTGACTCTCTGTGCTGCTGAAGGACATCATTATATAATCAGCTCTACTAAGTTCTGCAGGATCACTGGCAAATCACCTTGTAATTTGCTGCTGAATAAATATCAACAGAAATCAGCACTAACTCACCTTTTACAATTTTATGTAAATGATTTCATTTTGTATGGTGTCAAGAAGACTCTTTGAAATTATCATCCCTACCAAATAAAAACATTCTACTGTGCTTCACAGGAATTCATGGCTGTGGCTGGATCCAGCAGGGAAAGGGGTGGACCTGCAGGAAGAAAGCATGTATTCATTTTGAAATTATTATATTTATCTTGCTATTCTTCCCTCATGTCTTCAGATGCAGCCATTCAGCTTATCAAGTCAATGCCAGCTGTCTGTTCCATCCTTCACTTACCTTTCTCTGTAACCTGTTCTCTCTCACATGCCCATCAATTCCCCGATTTGTCTGTCATCCAGCTACAAGTGCAGTGACACATAGAATCAGCTGAACCTAATAATCCGTGAGCTTACTGGATGTAAGGAGAAACCGGAGCATCAAGTGAAAACCCACACAGTCATAGGGAAAATACACAAGCTATAAATGGACAGACCGTGGAGCGAGGAAACCTGGGTTAATGGTAGGGGTTAGGGTCTAGGGAACAGAGAACAATACAGCCGGAAACAGACCTTTGGCCCAACTCTGCATATCTCCAAGCCCTTCATATTCGGATATCTATATGTACATTGTGTGGGCAAAAAAGAGAGTAGTTTAATTAGGCATTTAATTATTGGTTTAATTAGTTTGGCACAACATGATGAACCGAACAGCCTTTTTCCTGCTTGGTGCTGTTTTATGTTCTATTCACGGACCTGTCCTTGAGTCTTTTACATGTTCTTGGGACATGGATCAGATGCTAGAGACTGGAGAGTTGGGGCTTGTGACCAGCTGTTAGGAGATAGGGAGCCACCAAGCCTGGGGCAAATTTTTCAAGGTGGGCTGAGGGTTTCTGTCAGCTGATAGGTGAATGGTGGTCAGATGATCAATGCCCAAGTTGGGGTGGTCACATGATGAGCCAGGGACTGGGTAATTGTTGGGGGAGGGGCATAGTTGAAGAGGAAAACGGATGATTAAATGATGAGAAATGATGAGTTGGGCATTGCTACCTTTAAGGAAGGTGAAGTAGAGGATAAAGGAGATGTAGTAAGCAGATAATTCAAATAGTCACAACCTGAGACAGGTTCCCTGTACCAGTCTTGGACCTTGTTGTAGTAGTTCATTTAAACCACAGAATACGCAGTAGCTTGGCTGTGAATGACTAAAGTGACCTAATTTCCTCAGGCAAATCAATATAGTCAAAATGAGATTATCATGAAGATCATATGCATTAAAGAGTTAACTCACGATCATGTTATATTATCCTACAAGGCAACCAAACCACTCCAACTCTCAAAGTTATCCCAATATCCCAATTCCCCACAACACACACAAAATGCTGGTGGAACACAGCAGGCCAGGCAGCATCTATAAGGAGAAGCACTGTCGACGTTTCGGGCCGAGACCCTTCGTCAGGACTAACTGAAAGGAGAGATAATAAGAGATTTGAACAATTCCCCTCTTGATTTCCTTGTAACGCAGCAACATTGCCTGATGTTCACTGTGTACGCTATCACAAGATCGGTGACGGTAGTGGAGGTGGAATTTCAAGAGTAGTATGGTGATACAATTCAGAAATCAGCGTAAATGTATTTTACTCTGGAAGAAATTGATCTTCATTTGCACAAGGCTAGAAAGGCTAGGGTCATGTGAGTTGACAGGAATAAAACTGCATATAATATAAAACAGAGATTGCAAAAGCATTGCATAGCATTTTATACATATTTATATTCATTCAAAACAGATTTTGGATTTGTTGTTTCCCATAAATAGCAATTAGAGCATTAGCATTCTCAAACTAACTCATACAACAATAACTTAAACAATGACCATAGTGTCAAACCAATCCACAACCAAAAGAAAACGTAGTGCTCCATTAAACATGTCTTTTTATACCCCACGTAAAGAATGTCAGCAAGGATGCACCTTATAGTCATAGGTCATGCAGCTTTGGATCTTACTTGCTATGAGCTTCCATATCCTGCTGATCTACATATCAGAAGCTTCATTAAACTGAATTAAGCAAATACACATAGCCTCAGAGTTAAATAACAACTTTAGCTTTGATGGAAAATTGTAATATTTCATACTTAGGAAGTATAGAGAAAAGGTAATTTTTTGTTGCTCATTTTCACTCTTCTCCTCGATGTGAACCTCAAAGTCTCAAAGGATTCAACATTTTGCAGATCACTTCCTCACTTGCATAGAGTGTTGGGGTTTGATTATCACACACCAATCTCATATTAGTCTATATGACAAGAAGACATAGGAGCAAAATTAGGCTATCTGACAATTGAATCTGTTCTACCATTCGGTTATGGTTGATCTATTATCTCTCTCAACCCCATTCTCCTGCCCTCTCCCCTTTGAAATATAACCAATGACTTGGCCTCCACAGCCGTCCGTCTGTGGCAATGAAATCCACAGGTTCACCAAATTCTGGCTAAAGAAATTCCTCCTCATCTGTGGTGCAATGGTTTGTCCTTGTGTTCTGAGGCTGATCCTGGACTCCAGTACAATAAGAAACATCCACTCCACAGCCACTCTATCTGAGCCTTTTGGTGTTGGATAGATTTCAATGAGATCCCATCTCATTTTTCTAAACTCTTGCAAATACAGGCCCAGAGCCATCAAATGCTCTTTACACATTAACCCTTTCATTCCCAGGATCATTCTCGTGAAACTCCTCTCTAATTTCAGCATGAGCTTTCTTAGCCCAAAACTGCTCACAATACTCCAAGTGTGGTCTGACCAGTGCTTTACAAAGCCTTGTTTTTGTCGTTGAGTGCCGTCGAGTCGCTGTCGACTCATGGCAACCCTATGGGGGGTGTAGTTTTCCACTAGGTTTTCGTGGCAAGATACAGACCTTTCTTCCACGCAGATACTGTTGCTGCCCAGGTTGGGACCTGGCTGGATTCGAACTCAGGACCATCCATCTCAGAGTCCAGTGCTGATGCTATTACACCACCGGCTAGCCCAGCTAATGCCTTAGCATTACATACATGCTTTTATATTCTAATCCTTGTCCTGATATCACCCACCCAACTCAAGTTTCCCCTGCTTCTGCAAAAATAAGTTTTAATTTGCAATTCATTCCCTCTGCTAACCACTCGTAGCTAGTTATTACTCCCAACATATGGAAGTATTATATAATGCTTATGCTTTTCACTTTCCTGTTATTCACTTCTTTATTAATTGTAATAGATCAATTTTCTCCAGTATTCTGTGGAAGTACAAAGTTACTCAAAGAAATTCCTAAACTATTTACCCAAATGCAGAGTGAAAAAAAGATTGTAATTTCCTGCATTAATGCCAGCAAAGATGTGATTTCCACATTGTGTGCACAAATGCAGTTGTCTTAAGCTTCTGGTGAAGGAGATTCAAGTATTAACTGCAAGTTACATTTCTATAAATATGATCATCTCAGTGAGTTGTCATTTTATGTGCTTATCCCCAGATGATCATGACTTTGTGGAGTTGACCAGGATGTGTGTATTCTGTTTGGGGCCCTAAATGGCAGTGATCTCCCAGTGGCCTGACACCTCCTCCCTCCCTACTATCCAGGGCCCTAAATAGTCCTTCCAGGTGAGGTGACATTTCACCTGTAAGTCTGTTGGGGTCATTTACTGTGTTCGGTGTGGCCTCCTGTACATCAGTGAGCCCTGGAGTAGATTGGGAAGCCACTTCACCAAGCATCTACACTCCATCCATTAGAACAAGCAGAATCTCCCATTGGCACCCATTTTAACTCCACTTCCCTTTCCCATTCCGACATGTCCATCCATGGCCTCCTCCACTGTCATGATGAGGCCACACTCAGGTTGGAGGAACAACACCTTATATTCCGTTTGGGTAGCCTCCAGCCTGATGGCATTAACATACATTTCTCAAACTTTCAGTAGTGCCTCCACTGCTCTGACCCCCTTCAGCCCATCTGCTTTTCCCCCTCTCATGTTATCTCCTTGCTCACCCATCACCTCCCTCTGGTGCTCCTCCTTTTTTCTTCCTTCCATGGCCTCCTGTCTCTTTCACCATCAACTTCCCAGCTCTTTGCTCCAACCCTCCCCCTCCAAGTTTCACCTATCACCTGGAGTTTCTTTCTCCCGTTCCCCCACCTTTCAAATCTACTCCTTAGTCTTTTTTTTCTCCAGTCCTGCCAAAGGGTTTTGGCCCAAAACATCGACCATGCTTCTTTCCATAAAGGCTGCCTGGCCTCCTGAGTTCCTCCAGCATTTTGTGTGTGTTGCTCGAATTTCCAGCATCTGCAGATTTTCTCTTGTTTGTTCCCCTCAGCCTCTGATGCTCCACAGAAAGCAAACCCATTTTCCCCCAGCTTCTCTTTATAGCTAATGCACTCTAACCAAGGCAGCATCTTGATAAACCGCTTCTGAACACTATCCAAAAACTCTAATTGTTACTGGGATGGCAAGTGATAAAGATGGGCATGCAATACACCTATTTGTTCAGTGAGGGAGTTAAATGAACCACATCAGATAGGTCAGATGGTATTACATTTATTACCTTACAATCCTTTGCTACATTTCCAGAATCTAGGAAATTTTAGTTTACTAATTATCTCTGCACCTACCTTTTTCATAACTTTAGAATATGAAATACCAAATGTAAAAGATTTATTGTCTTTGAGTTGTATTGAGCTCTCCAGTACATTTTAACAAAGTATTTATTTTAGATTTCTCTTTTTCAACCAGCCTTGCTTTCTCCATTTATCCTGCTATGTTAATGGTTTAAGCTGATCATGACAAAATATATATCTATGATTTTAAGTAGTTAACTCTTCGCCATTGGAATTTTCTTGTTTCTGTTTTTCAGGGGCTCACTTTAACTTTCAATGATCGTTTCACATTAAATACAATGGAAAGGTTGTTTGCATTGTTATTACTGATTTATTCTCATTTCTTGTCTTTCTAATTATCAAGGTTTATTAATTCTTAAAATTCCTCCAATCTACAGATTTAATATCTTTTTGCAATACTTTAAACCTTTTCATCTATTATAATACCAGCTCTTTAAACTCATTGGTTAGCAAGAATGGAATGAATTTCTGTGTAACATCTATAGTTAAATAAATTGCAAGTTAATTAAGGACTGTGAATTATTTATTTAAATGTTTGCCATAGTTAGTCAAAGGTCATACATTTTAATTGAGTTCTCCATTCTAACTTAGCCAACTCACTCCTCATGCTGACACAAATTGATGTATTTCAGTTTAAAAGTCCAAGTTTCGTTGACACTTTCTCTCTCTCTCTAAATTTCTCTCTAGCACCTTATAATTGCTATTGGCTAGGTTATCCTTACAAATGGAGAAGAAATTAACTTTGTCTCAGGATAAGACACAAAAACCACCTGTTCCCTGATTGTAACTAAAGTGTTTTGTAACTTCAGGAACTTATTGGCAGAAAAACACAGGAGCCAAGAAATGAGTCTACTTAGTTTTTACTTTTACCGGGGCGCTCGAATATGACATGGTGCCATCGTACGTGTATGCCATTCACATACTCTTACATATAACCCATAATGAAATCTGTAAACAAAGAATGCTCAATCAAATAATAAATTTACAATATTACTCAAATATTACTGAAATATTAAATAATCTACACTCCTCCATGCACTATAAACTCCAAATCAATATAGAATGCATCTCACCACAAAGATGTAACACTTTGCTCTCTCTCTCTCTCTCTCTCTCTCTCTCTCTCTCTTTATATATACACACTATATAATACAACTACTATATTGACACATCCACAGCATAGTTAATTTTAAATCATCCTATCCATGCGGGGGAAGGGGGGTTCATCTGGGTAGGTGAGACTTGTGGCTGTGAAACGATCTCAAGTTTCTGGGGCCTCCTCCGTGGTGCTTGTAGGAGTTGACTCTGGGACTGCAGGAGGTGCTTCAGATAGCTTTGGACACCTTTCTTCTCTAATGATTGACTCTGCTCTCCTCAACTGTTCAATGTGACATCTCCAGATGGTGTTAGATGCGATCTCCACTGTGTAGGAGAGAGGTCCAGTTCTGCTGCAGGTTTTCGCAGACAAAGTGAGGCATTTTATGTTTAAGAAAAGAAAAACCATAACCGCTCATTTAGTGAACTCCAAAAAACTGAACTCAAAGTGTGGTAAAAGCCCTTTCCACAATGACGTCATCGTGTCTGACCAGCCTCTTAGAGTGAACCCAATCTCAATGCTGGTGATTGAGAATTAAGTACGTTTCCACCAATAACATTACCCTACTCAGACCCCCACCCCCAGGATTCACTAAAGCCTGCATTGTGAGCCTGTCCAGAGCTTGGATGAGCTAGTTCGGCTCGGGTCCTATGTTCTATGGGTGGAGGAACAGCAGGTGTCTCTGGCTCACTTAGAGGTGTTTTGACGTGCTCATGGTCATGTCATGACAGCAGCGGCATGGTAACGGAATCCTCCAAAACTTGGTGGGCCCGTTTAAGGCAATCTACCAAAACACATTCAGGTTTGCCCCTCTTATCTATGATAAAAGCCTTTTCTCCCTGTCCCAAAATGTAGAACGGGCCATCGTAAAGGGATGTTGGTATATGTCATGGCAGACAAAAAGAAAAACAATGCGGAATGTAGGTCAACAGGAACCCAAGAGTGCTGTACGCCATGAATGGAGATAGATGGTGCGAAGGAAATTAATTTACTGAGGAGAGGCCAACCAGGCTGTCATGGCATCAGGAATAAAATCCCCTATGTCTTCAGCCCATATACCAACTCAGCCACGGTCGACTATGGGCCCTCTTTTGGAGCAGTACTGAGCCCCAGCAGGACACACATCCCAGCACTCATCCATCACCTAAGCACTCAGAACAGCTTTTGAGGAGTGGTGAACCCATCCACATAGGCCTTTGGACTGTGAGTAACACACTGTGGTGTGATGTAGCCTATCGCCGAGCTTCTGGACCATCACTATCTGCATTGAATTGGGGGGCTTCGGTCACGGGAAGTATTAGATGGGGTGCCAAACCAAGCAACCCAGGTCCTGATGAATGCCCGAGCCACAACTGAGGCCATCGTTGGTTCTAAAGGGACGACCTCTGGCCACCTGGTGGTACAGCTCACCATGGTAAGGAGATGTGTGATCATATAGAGGGGAGAAACCGAAGGGCTATTGGACTGGTGTACAATATCAAGTCTTTCCACATTGGAAAACTCAACCTTTGCAGTTGCCAGTTTTTCTGGGTCCAGTCTATGCACAGGACATGAACTGACAGGCCAGTTGTGGGAATGTGGTGCTCAACCCCATGTTTTATGATGGTAGTGGAGAATGTGGGCTTGGTGAGGTTTGGGAATTCACCCACTAGTTGAGCAAATTCACTTGTAGTGGTGCATGCACTTGACAGACTTGTTGTTCAGAAGATACTCGGGTAGTAGGGTAACGACCCAAAGTGCTTGACATCCATAGCCAGCGGTCCTTAGGATTGATTAACAGTCCTTGGACACACAGGAAATCTGCACCAAGCAGCGGTCAAGTCACTTTAGCCAGGTTGAAGCCCCCTGTGTAAAGTTACCCACGGAAGCAGAGCATCACTTGTCGTGTCCTGTAAGTCTGGATCTTGTTGCTGTTGGTGGCCTCCAGTGAGGTTTCATTGCTCTTTACCTTCTCAACAATAGGTGTTGCTGGCAGCACACTCACGTGAGCACCCATGTTACATCGGAAGCATTGCTCTGAAAAGGTGACTGTAATGAACAGTAGACGACCCTGGCGGCTGGAACCCATGGTGGTCACAGACCTCTCCCGATGCACTGGCACTGTCAAAGCTGCAAGGCAGTTGGCAGTTCCTAATGTTCATACTGAAACTATCATGGCAAAAGTACAGACCCAGTGTAAACTATGTCACAGCATTAGGTAGTAGTCTGTTTTGAGTGCTTATTTTGGAAGCTATGTTGACTGAGCTTATTGAGGCATGGAAAAGAGGAGAAAGTTTGCACCACTGCCTGGCTTGGTGTAAACTATTATCCATTTTAGCAAACTTCCTATAGTCCTTCACGGGTGCATTAGTGACGACTATATGAACTTGATCAAGCATTTGCTGCACGATGATGATAATGATGGCTGGTTCTTCACTTGTGAAAATCAGGAGGGGAAAAACAATCTTCAAGAACAACGGCACAATCACTGGTGACTGTAGAAGCCAATTCTGGATCTGCAGACTGTACCTTTCCTGTGTCTGCTCTTCTTTTCAGTAGTTGCTCTTCTGGATTTCTCGAAATTCTTGGCTGCTCCATGGGGCAGCGTTCTCCATTGGTCTCTGTCACATGGTAGCTGCTGCCACATGGTAACTTCAATAGTTGCCTGAGAGAGTTGCTGCTTAACTTGGACTTCGTACCTCTTCTGCAGGGCACCACAATCACTCCTGTGCTGAGAGAGTTCTCCTGTAGAGTACTACTTTCAGTGACCATGCGGGACACATGGCATGACCAGCCAAGCTGTCTGAACAGCAAAGGGGCTTCAATGCTTGGAAGTTGAGCCTTCTCCAGGATCTCGTTGTTGGAGACATGATCCTGCCCGCTGATACCCATGATGGAGCGCAGACAGGAGAGATAGCATGTGGTCTATTAGCTCCAATGGCTTAACATCGCTGAAAATGGGCAAAGCAGAGAAACAGCTTGGTGCATTCAGACTCTGATAGTCCAAATGTCTGTAAAAAGGGAGTTTTCAGTGATCGATGTTCAGACAGGTGTTCTAGTAGACTCACCACTCATGCAGCCGTAGAGTTAGCAAAGCGATGTTACCACATAGTAGAACTTGGTGTTGTTGGTGGTAATTTCTCACAGTGTGAACTGAGCCTCGGCTTGTATAAACCAAGCAATGGCGTTTTGTTCTCAAAACTCTGGCAGTTTCAAAGCATTGGTCAACATGTTCAATAACTCTGGAATCGTCCAAGAACATCAGGGTCACCAATGTAGATTTTCACAAATAAAATGGCATGAGAATTTTTATGTTTAAGAAAAAAACCATAACAACGTATCTATTGAACTCCAAAAATCTGATCACAAAGCATGGTAAGAGTGCTTAACATCATTACATCATCACTATAGAACAGCTTCTTAAAGTGATGCCCCAACTCAATGTCAGTGGTAGTGAATTACGTACGCTTCCATCAATTACATTACCCTCAACTGTCTTTATTCTTCCCAAGTACTCACTTTTGATCACCTCTGTAATCCTTCACCACGACTGCTTGCCCAGGAGTGAAACATCAAACCTCCTTGTTTGAGAAGCCCTCAGTTCATCTCAACTGTTTCTCTTGCAGACACCTTCTGAGACTGGGTTTGAGGAGATCCAAGCACAAGGGACAACTCAGGAACAGAATATCTAGTGAGTTGTTGGTTGTGCATTGTGATATTCAAGGAAGAAATTGGTGACCTTCTGAATCAGTGTAAGTGTAGTGTGCTCCTCTGACTTTGCTTGCAATGCATTCTTTAGACTCTGGACAAACCTTTCCACTAAGCTATTTGTAGCTGGGTGGTACAGTGCAGACATATTATGTCTCATTCCATTCATTTTCAGGAACAACTAAAATTGTTTGGCAACAAATGGTGGTCTATTATCGCTAACTATGTGTTCCGGAACACTATTTCCTGAAAACAGGTTTCTCAGCACATCGACAATGTGCAAGGCTGCCGTGGAGGCGGTTGGAAGCCCTCTTCTGACCACTTTGTAGCTGTATCCACTACTACCAAGAAATGTGTGCCCATGAATGGTCAGGCAGAATTCACACGAACCCTCTGTCAGGGCAATGCAGGCTATTCCCAGTGATGGGAGTGATATTGCTCTTGGCATCTTCTGGACATGTTGGCATTCCAATCAGTGCATGGCAAACTGCTCAATCTGCTGATATACCCCAGGCCACTAGACAAAGACATGAGCCAAAGCATTCATTTTTACCATGCCTAGATGACCAGAAAGTACAATAGCTTCTCTAACAATTTAGCTCTCAACCAGGAACGTACAACAACTCCCCATTCCCAAATAAGGCTACGCCCATCAAGGGCAAGTTCATCCCACCACTGAGAGAAGTGGAGGCTCTGGAATTTCTACAGCACATTCTAGCCATTTTCAGTTGTTATGTAGACCTGACATAGTACGATTTTTTTCTCGATTCCCTTTGGATCATCTCTGCCATAATAGGAAGACTTTTGATTTGCATTAGGGAGAATATATCAAGAGGAATATCCTCTTTTTAAAAATTTTTTTTTATTGAATTTTCAAATAGGTTACAGAATAGAAAGAAATATTATCAGCCCTTCCCCCTCCCCTTAACGCCTCCCCTCTAACATGTCCCTATATCCTCTTATAAATTTTTCAGATATTTCCTTTTCCAAGGGTAAATGGGACAATCCATCAGCATTTCCGTGACTAGTCATCCTCTGAATTCGATCTTGTAATTGCCCTCCAAGAAACAGAGCCCATCTCTGCAGTTGTAACACAATATGTGATGCTTGGTTTAAAGATTTCACACTTGTTGTGCCATGCTCTGAACCCATAATCTCCTGATCATTTTAACATTGTCTTGTGATGTTTGCAGTGTTCCTTATCATCCTCACCAGTAATACTGATAGCCCGGACAGTCTTGTAGCACCTGGTCCACAGCTTTCTGCTGGTGGTGCAGGTTCTACAAAAATAAGCCAATTATTGCGATAAAGCTCTTTGTGAATGTTTATGGAGAGAAAGACTTTGGCTTCCTCCATCTCCATCTGCAGGTAGGCCTCAGCTCAATCCACTTTGCTGAAGTGTAACCCTCTAGAAAGGTTTGCAGAGATATCCTTCACCCTGGGCAAAGAGAATTGATCTACTTTCAGTATTTGGTTGATGGTGACATTAAAATCACCACAGATCCTGACAGACCCATCCTTCTTGGCAACTGGGACCACTGGCGTTGCCCATGGGTTCCACTCAACTTTGTAAAGAATTCCTTCAGTCTATATGTGAACCAGCTCACAGATGGTACAAGGAACCAGGCGGGCTTTGTAAAGCTGTGTGGCATTTTATTTAGCACTATTTTACCCTTGATAAGTTTGAGTTTTCCAGTGCCATTCTTGAACACTGTTGTGGCATCATCCAATACCCTTCTTAATTGGCTGCCATAGGGCTTATTTGCTGGGGAGTTGGCGTGAAAATGGTGGGTGGATCTCCAATCAAGTTGTAGTTGTCTCAGCTAATCATGGCCCTATAATGCTGGTCCTCCTGTTTTTACCTTATACAAGCCTAATGTGGCTTGTTGGTTGTTGTATTTCACTGTTATGAAAGTCATTCCATAGGTGTTAACTTTTCTTCAGTATAAGTTCTTAGTTAGATATCTGCAGGCTTCAGTTCAGTGTCTTTGAAATGTCATTCAAACTCATTTTGTGGAATGACTGAAGCAGCTGAGACAATGTCCAAATCCATTTTAAATAATTCTCTGTTCACTTCCAACTTGTAATTTCAAATGCTCTTTTAAGTTCGAGATGTACTGCAGTTAGGAGCCATTTTTGAATGCTTTCTTGTAAGATTCCTCAAACTAAACCATTTCTCAGTGTGTCAAGTCCATCACTGAACTGACAATGCTCAGACAATCTCTTCAATTCAGCTACTTAAGGTGAAATGGAACCCCCACCCCCCCTCAATTCCCCTTAGGATACTTAAAACACTCTGCAATCAACAATGGTTTTGGTTCTAAATGTTCCTGCATAATGTTCATCAAAACAGTAAAGCTCTTTTCAGCCATTTTTATTGGAGCAGTTAAACTTCTAAGCAAACTACACTTCTCCACCTATGCACTCAGCAAAACTGGCACTTGTTTCTTATTGGCAATTTCACTTGCTTTAAATACTGCTCAGTTCATTCAGCATACATCATCCAGCTATCTGTTGCGCAATTGAATGTGACTATCTTTCTGACGTGGTCAGCCATTTCTGCTTTTTTAAATTAATTATTATTATCACCTGGTACTCACTGTTTATGAACCCATGAATTTCATTGATTTTCTGCCTTTTTAAAAAAAAACCTCTTTCCTTCCAAAGAAACACGTGCTGAACGTTTCCTTTAACTCAACTGTCTCTCTCACCTCTTGTGAAGAAAAAAGCCATGCTGAACTTCAGCAGATAAGTAGTCACCTTGAGTTAGATTTAAACCTTCCTTGACACCACTGTTATGTTAGTAACTCCAAAGACTAATTGAAAGAAAAACATAGGAGCCAGGAAACAGTTGTACTTAGCTTTCTGTTTTTAGTGACCCACTCAAATACAATGTGGTCACATAAATGACATATGCCAATCATCTTCTTCTTGCACATAACACATAATGAATTATTTAAACAAACAATAAAAAGCTTAATTAAACAATATATTTCCAATATTACTCAAATATTACTGAAATAGTAAATACACTACCGTATCCATTACAAATTGCATAGGAACATTTCTGAAAGTATTTTTTCTTCTTAATAATTCATCCAAATCCTTAAGTCCTGACAGAAATGTCAGCTGTTCCTTCATTTCCATAGATGCTGCCTGACCTGCTGAGTTCCTCTAGCATTTTGTGTGTGTTACTCTGGATTTCTAGTATCTGCAGAATTTCTTGTGCTTATGATCTTAACCCTCCATTGCTTTTGGGTGGCAGTGAACATGGGGTTGAATAGGTGGAGGGGTAGCATGAGGGTAACTCTGAGTTACTCATGTTTTCTGTTTTTTATTACCCATAACAATGTGCTTGAGTGAAGAACAATTCTTCTGATCCCACTTAATTTTGTAGCTTTCCAAGTCTTTAATCACAGTAAAATCAATTTTTTTGAAGAATAGGGACTTAAACAATGTGTCATTTTATTCACACTTTTATAATACAATGTTACATTTTGGAAAGATTTTCAAGTTACATATCGAAAAAATAATTTGTTAAGCAACATTTTTGAGTTAATTGCATGAATTTTAATTCATTGAAACCTAATTATTATGATGTTGTGAATAAATTGGCACATATTTTATCAAAATACTCAACAGAGGTTTAGCTGTACTTCCATGCTGTGAAAAGAAAATCCTTTCTTTCCTTGGTGGTTTGTATAACTGTTCGTTGTTGATTCCTGTTGTTTTCATATTATGCTCCTTGCTGCGATTGGTAATAATTTAAAGAAAACATTTTTCAAACCAAAGTTGCATAAACAGCCCCAAAATATCTAAAAGTTTTTCTTTTCATCCATCCATTTACAAAAGATGAGTTCTGTACACCAGCAAAATTAGCTGCCTGCAGTGGCAAAATTAGTTAGCCTCTCTTCTCTGTTGTTCATCTAATTCATCAGAAGTGGCACATAATTTATTCAAAGAATGAAGAAGCATCCTGTTCATCATCGTTGGGGCCAGACCCTTCAATCAAGGGCTTGTGACGTGAACTTTAAGCTGGAGCATTTTGCTGGAGGAAGAGGGGTATCAACACAAGGCATGGACAGAACTGAGGATAATTGGTGTCATTATCACATTCTGTAATTAGCACCTACAACAGAAGCAAAATATTTTAACCCATCATCCTTTTGCAGATTGAGAATAAACATTTCGGAGTTGCAGTTGACCATAATAGAGAAGCCATGAATGGCAGGTGTAAGAACTATCTCTGTATGGAATATCTTATCATATGCAGCAACTAGTTGGAAATTGTTTTGAAAATCTTTGAAGGGAAATCTGATAAATATGATCAAAGGCACTTAAAAATTAATTAATTACTTCAGAATCCACTTTGAAAAAAGTCATCTAAATTTTTCAGTTATTATGCAGAAGTAAAAAATGAACGAACATTTCCAACTGTTGAGTTGCCATCCATTGGCTAGACATAATATGATATAGCCTAATATCATATAATGTTTAGGGAGGCATGGTAGCTTAGAAGTTGTGTGTGTGTGTAGTGCTAGTGACCTGGGTTCAATTCCTGCCGCTGCCTGTAAAGAGCTTGCACATTTTCCCCAGGACTATGAGGATTTCCTCACACATTCCAAAGACCTATGGGTTGCTAGGTTAATTAGTTACATGAGTGTAATTCCAGCTGGGCTCATGCACTGGAAACCGTGCTGTAAGCCTCAAACTCTACAAATCTCCAAATTGTTCACTTCCATCTTAGTGGCTGACGGCTCATCATCTTCCTCACTCACAGTGATTCTCCACTTTGACAATGAGGGAAGATCAGAAATTTTGATGAAGGTCCCAAATTTGCTTTGTAACTCAACCTGTTTGCTTTTTAACCTGAAAGCAAGTGATTGTACAATGTGTTTTAAGATGTAATACCTCAGTGAGCTTTAAAGACAATGATACTGGTGAAAAGACAGATATTACTGCATTATTTTTGGATCATCCAGACATTTTTGTGGCTCCTCTCAGGCAGAGTTGAATTAACTGTTCCAAGCATTTGGTGGTTACGCAATAGTTGGCTGAACTAGTCAGCTGCCAATCCAAAAACCTTGGCTGAGCCTGATAAGACCCAAGAACGTGGGCCAAAAATTCACACCTCAACTACCACAAAAAGCAGAAGACTGCCTTGCTTTATGAATTCTTATCTTAGTAGTCACATTGCGTCTTTAGCTTTCAACTGACATATTTCCCTTGTTTGGTTAAATCTGCGACTCAGTTCAAATGAAGTCAACCACTTGAACCAGTTTAATCCAAACACTGTTGAGCATAATTTCTTGTTCCTGTTTATAACCATTCCAGCAGCATTTTACATTGAATAAGAACTTGTTTAAATTATAAATAATAAGGCCTCGTATCATCTCCTCCTCTGAGACTTATGTTAATTCAACAACAATCACTAATTCTGAGCTCAGAGCCAAAGCCCACAGGCCCTAGAGTTTCATGGGGCTTGGATTATTAGCAAGAAGACTTTTTCATTTTCTGCCTGACTTCACAATGCTTTGCTTTCAGGCAAATGTTTATTTTTAGATGCAGGAATGGAAAACCGATATTACAAAAAAATGTTTATAGGCTCGCATAAAAGTTAACATGAAATAAAACATGAACATGGAGAAATTCATCCATTTTCACTAAATGCCCGACACGTTCACATCAACAGTTCCATTTGGCCTCCAAAATTTGTTCCATTGAAATCAATAGAATGAATTTCAGAGGCACAATAAAATGCCCAGAAGACCTCTCCCACTTGAGGTTGAACTTTCATTCAGTGTTTTTGCATTAGTGAGGTAGATCTTAACTTGTGTGATAGGTAAAATGGGTGAATTGAAACAGGAAGTCTACTTTACATTGCTCCTGCTTTTTACTTGGAATGATAAGCTCCTGTCTAGCTGAGGTGCACACATCGCTTGGTTCTACGTTGATACTGGTAAAGTGGAAATGAGGTTGAAACAGGGTTTGAAAACTCAAGTTGCCATTTTAATGACAAACGGTCCAAGTTCTTTCCAAATGAACAGGATTCAAGCCTGAATTGACATCTTGCTGCTTTAGACTCACTTTAACATGTTTACTTCTTTTGCTCAGCTGCCCCATCGCATACTTATGATACTTGATGCACCATCAATAACTCATTCTGAGACGTAAGGCGAGATATCGGCTTTTATTGACTGAAGAAGGAACCAGCAGTAAGTGACCATCATATTACATCCTGGAGAATGAGGCAGAGGATCAGACCTCGATCGCCTTTATACAGGGGCCTGTGGGAGGAGCCACAGGAGCAGTCAGCGGTGGGGGGGGGGGGGGGCGTGTCCAGACAGGCACATAGTTCACCACAATACTAAATAGCAATGAAGTATGAGAAGTATTCAGGAAATGTTGGAAAGACTAGGCAGCTCAGATGGTATCCAGGGACGAGGAAGCAGTTAACATTCCAGCTCTGGAAGACTTTGTCAGAATCTTCCTTCCACCTCTGCTTCCTGGCATGCCAAGCATTTCCACAACTTCTGTTCTTGTTTTCGATTTCCAGCAACTGCAGTTTTGATTTTCTTTTACCAATGAACAGTTGTTGAGGGATATTTTTTATAGAGTGGTCTGATGGTTTTCCTCTTTTGATTAAAACAGTTACAATGCTAACTGTAGAAAAGTACTGAAGTCTCGTACAATTGTTCCCGAATCTAGGTTCAGTTTTATCGAAGACTCTGTACAGCTGTATCACAACACTAATCTGAAGATCAAATTGCACTCCTTACAATCCCTCTCCCCTCTCCACACCCATCATACCACCACCCAACCTTGTTCTGAGAAAAGTCCAGGCAATTATTCGAGTTGCATCCCTGAATCGTAAAATAAGAGTTCAGTGTTTCTTATTTGTATGGAATCAAATAAACGTTAACTGTACACTCCACATTCACTATTTAAAAATGGCTTTAATCAAGTAATGAGAAGAGGTCTCTGATTTCCTCACATATTCAAAGATATACAGGTTCTCAAGGATTAGAAAGTTGAGGGGATGCTATGTCGGCACCAGAAGAACATTCTTGGACTCTGCAACTATGTAGGGCATTGAAACAAACAACACATTTCACTGTATGCTTTGATGCTTCAGTATACATGTGACAAATCAAGCTAATGTTAAGCAGTAAGCCAGGAGTTTCATAATCATTCTTCTGATTGTGAAGGCCAACTGTTCAAGTACTTCCCATCCTGGGGATTGCCAGTCGAGTATTACTCATATGCTGCAGCAGGGAACTCGTAATATTTGCAAGAAAGGAAAGGTCTATTTAATTCAACCAAGCAACACATCAAAGTTCTATTGATTCACCCATGGTGAATGAATGGCCTCCAAATTTAATTTTTATTTTCTGGACTCAGTAGCGGCACAGCCTGGCACTTTTACCTTGAAATGTCACCTTGAATTTGAGTTGTCTGTCTAGTCAAAAAATATTACAGACATAAATCTTCCTAAACCTATCAGGAAATAGATGTTGAAAGTGAAACCAGGACTGAATTAAAACAAAATAATTAAACAAAAGTGCACTGGTTTCAAGAAACCACATTAATTGAACACCATCTATGGAGAGAGAATTGGAGTTAACATTTCAGAACAATGACCATCCATCAAAATGTCGACTAGAAATCTTCAATGTGTTTCGCTCTCCACACTTCGTGTCTGACCTCCAGAGCAATTCCAGCATTTCATTTTTTAAAATTATTATTTCAGACTTGCTGCATTTGTAAATTTTTGATTTTTGAGTCATTGGGATTTTTTTTCTTAAATTACCCAGCGTTCCACGTGTACAAGTAAGGCACAATGTTTATCTTATTGATTATTGATTGAATTAAAGAGTAGTAATTAGAGGCAACTCACTCATTAAGCTTGCATTGACTAAAGAAAAAATCCATTGTACTATTATGTAAACAAATGGGCAGACCTGCAGTTTGCTGCCCATACACGAAGCTGCTTCTTCCAGACTGGTCCAGGCATTCCCCTGAATGACAGACTGCAGTTGCTGGAATTTGACTAACAACAGTCTGCTAGAGGATCACAGTCCTGATGGAGGGTTTCTATCCAAAATGTCATCAATTCCTTCTTCACCCGCAACCCCCCAGATGCTGCTCGATCCACTGAGTTCCTCCAGCAGACTGTTTCTTCTGCTGCGAGCCTGGCACCATGTACATCAGCAAGGTCCAGAGCCGGCCAGTGCAATTCATGGCATTGCCCAGCACAACTAACTGCCTGTACTGGCACAAAGACCTTGAGGGATGATGAGTGTGTGTGTGTGTGTGTGTGTGTGTGTGTGTGTGTGTGTGTGTGTGTGTACAGTACTGTCTTAGGCACATATACAGAACTAGGGTGCCGGGGCACGGCATGGTGTAGGTGCAGGCACACCCAGCAAGGTTATTTGCTTTCAAACAATTGGCTTATTGATCATTACAGAATATCTCTTTGGTGCTTTCTGCTCCCTCACCTCTCCCTTCCCCTTTTCCAACCATGATTCCCTCTGCCTTCCCCCTTTTCCAACCATGAGTCCCCTCTCCCTTCCCCTTTTCCCAACTTTCCCTCTCCCTTCCCCTTTTCCCAACCTTGATTCCCCTCTCGCTACCCCTTCTCACTTCTCAGTCCACAATAGAGACCCATATCAGAATCAGGTTTATCATCACTCACAGACGTCATGCAGAAGTACAGTGCAATGTATAAAATTACTTCAGTACTGTGCCTATGACTTTTGCACTGTGTATATAAATTGGTCTTACTTCAAAACTGTTTAAGCTAATTTAGTTAAATAAATTAAGAAGCACTACTTCCATTTTAATGGGACCTCTGTAATTGAGATTTAGGTAATCTATGGAAGCTGACACAATGCCCATTAATTGCAGTCACTTTTTGGTGTTCTTTGGCTGCTACCCTGCAGGTATTGGAGACTTCATTCACAAATAACCCAGTTACAGACATACCAAATGGCAGACCCAGACAGATGTTGCTGAAAGGTCTCTCAGTATCCCCCTAACCCTGCCCCCATAAACTACCTGTCTGTCCTTGGCCTCCTTGATGGCTGGAGTGAGGCTAAACACAAAGTGGGGGGAACAGCACCTCACTGGCTGCCTAAGTGATACAATGAATACTGAATTCTCCAATTTTGCATAAGCCTTTGTGTCCAATTTCTCTCTCCTCCTGGCCTACCCAGTTCTTCCTGTACACCCCAACCTGCTAATATCCTACTTCTTTTCCTTCCTTTCCTCTCCTTCTGGCAATTATCTGCACACTCCCCCCACTGGGTCACTTCCATCTTCTCTTCCCCACACCCACCTTTCGTGCTCTGCCTTCCTTTCCTATCAGATTTCATCAGCTATAGACCTTTGTTCTCTCTACGTAGCACCTTCTAGCTATCACTATTTCCACTCTTCCCTCCTCCATCTGTTGCCCCCTTCTCAACTGGATCTACCTTTTGCCTACCAGTTTTTGCTCCATTCCTTCTCCTAACCTCTCTATTCGATCTCCCCTTTATCTTAATTTGAAATATTGAATCTCCATTTCCCTCCACAGATGCTGCCGGACCCATTATGTTTCTTAAGCCTTTACATTGTCCGGTATTACTGTCTCCCATTATTGATTGCCATTATTCAGGAGTGGAAATAGTGTACAATTTTCAGCATATGGAGAGAAATATGTGCTTTTAGGACAAAACATTTAGCCACAATGTACTGTACAATTCTCTATAAAATACCCAGACATGCCAATTCTGTATTGAATTCTGTATTGTAGATTTTTTATGATAAACATTTCTCCTATCACTGTAGATGCTACATTAGTGAGAAATTCTCATAGGGTTGCAGGAGATCATTATAAATTAGAGGAGAAGCATTCAAGGATCTGTATACAATGCAATGAAATATGGGTAGACTGCTAGTCAAGTTGCTCTCTCATAGTTCCAGCAATCTCTGTCCAGTTTTGAGCTCCGCTGCTATCCACGTGGAGTTTGCATGCTCTAGCTACAACTACATGTGTTTTCTCCAACAACCCAAATGCATGCAGGTTGGTAGTTTAATCACCCATTTTAAATTGGCCACAGTTGGTAAGTGAGAGGTAGAATCTGGAGGAATGGATGGGAATGTGGGGAGGATAAAATGAGAGAGTTGTAGGATCAATCTAAAATGAAGCCATGATGACTGGTGCAAACTCAATGGGCTGAATTCTTGTTTCCATGTTGGAAGGCCAATGACTCCTGTTGACTGGGACCTCAATGAGAAATGAAAGGAACTAACTTTGGGCAGCACAGTGGCTCAGCCACCAAGGACGTAACTACAGCTCCAACAAATGCTAACCAACTGTTTTCCTATACATTCTTATCATTTTATCATTGTATCGGATCTGGAGATTATGCTGTGAATATCTGAATATCTGAGACTATTTTACAGTTCTAAGTTACATACTTTGGGCGCTAAATAAGAATCTGCCAATATGATCACTTATTTCTAGATAGTCTACTCATCTCCTTTCATTTTTTCCATGGTATGTGATCACTAGGTGAGCAAGCTCAAAGTTTAGAACTGAAATCATGCTTCACTATCTTAAATTTCCTGATATTCTATCTTTATACAAGGCAAAGAGGCAACAATGCAGAGATAAGCACTACCTTTACAGTTGAATAAATCGATTTGATCAATCTTGCTGGGGTTGCTCAGGCAAAGAGCAGATGTTATCAGAGACTTGATCAGATTTGTCCCTTCTGCTGAACCTGTCAGGCAATTTCATATATCTTATTTATTTAAGCTAGGCTAAATAACAAATATTCAGCAGATGCTGGCTGTTTTAATGTCTTACTGCACAATAAAACAAATACCATCCCAATTGTCACAATTCATTTCAAAGTAGACATTATTAAGTAGGTACACATTCAACTTAATATTACTTGACTTGGTAAATTTAATCTTTTTTTTCAGATTAGTGTGGATTAAATCCACTGTATAGCTGATATTCATTTGACTGACAGTATTTTAAGTCAGAATTTATTAACAAATTATGTGGGGGTTCATATTATGGTCCAGAATACATGGGCATTTTTCAATAAAAGTTGTCTGGGGTAGAGATGTTCTATTTTTATTCCAAGGACTTTTGGATATAACTGTTTTGTACTAGTCATGCCAAAACAATCTTGAATACTAACTTCTGTGAGAGTATGCAACACTTAGAATGGACATCCTTTGAAACTTACACCATCCATTAATATTTCCCTACCTTCCCATGCAGAAGCTGATCTCGTGCATATTTCTTACAGTTACAGCAGTAATGCTTTGATATAAATTTATTCTCCAAAATGTAGATACAGAAAACCAGAACAGACCTAACAGAAGTGAAACAGAGTGTGTCGCTGCATTTCTGAATACCTGTTTCTCAGAATTTAAGAATATATTTTAACTGTGATGGTATTGGGTTTACTGACCACAAAACTCTAAACTCAAAGATCCTAAGCCCTATCTGACATAGATTGCTATGGATACCCTCACTAAAGGAAAGTTATGCTTAGCCAACTACTCTTCAAAGGCTAGATGACGTCCCCATTTATCTTCCACAGTAAGTTTAGCTGCCAATGCCTACTATTTGAGTGGTGGGTCTCCCCATTCCTACCAAGAAGGAGATGCTTCCAGCTAGTAAAGCAGTTTAAACACGGTTCATTTATTTTTAGTGACGCACGTTTAGATCCAGACAAAATTCTTAAAACACACTTAAAACTCACAGAGGTGTTCAATCTTGTAAAAGATTTCCAAATTACAAGTGATTTCTAAAACGCTAACAATTTCCAAAACAAAGTTACAATTGCAATAAACTAAAATGACATAGCAACAAGTTGCAGATGAATGAATCATCCATTGCAGAAACTGAAGGCAGAGGAATGGATTCCAGTCACCCCATCTTTTTGTCATTCTTCATTCTGTCCCTTGATAATTTCCAACAAGTCTGATTGCTCTCTAACATTTATCCAGTTTTTTGTCTCTTTGATGACTTCAAACACTATAGATACCTTTTCATACAAATGGTTTAAGTGCTTCTAGAAGCAGAGTTACCAAACTCCCAATGTTAATGATGCGAATGCTGGCCCTGTATTAATTCTAATTCCCTCCTTACTCTTCAGATTTCTTAATCCTATATTTATGCCTGACATTTCTGTGTCCAATAACTTGCCAAGTTGAGCTCAACCCATTTGTAGGACCATTTAACTGTTCACCATGAGATATTGCCCATTCGACCATCTACTGCTGAAAAAGAATCCCAAATTTCCTTCCTACATGCAGATCCTGTTATATTCTTTTTTTAAAATTATTCCCAATAGCACCAGGAATAATTGAATATTTCTCCATTTGCTTTTTAACTTCCTCCCTGGTTCCTGCAATTCTGACATTATTGCTCCTTCTCCCCCTTGTCATTAGTTTCAACTTGTGTAACATCTAGAGTTTGTAATGGCTTCCAATGAGCACATATCTTCAGATCACTTGCAGGTACAAGACAAATTCTATACAAAAATATCAAAATGTATAAATTAAAGCTTTATGCAAGTTGAGTACCTCTTATCCAAAATTCCAAAATTTGGAAACTTCCGAACTCGAATTGCTTTGAGCTCTGACGTGATGGAAATTGGAAAATGGAAAATTGCACAAAGCACTGGGAAGGTTTCCAGGCAACGAGCCGGTCTCTCTGCATCACAGACAGTTCTGAGAAGTGACCACACATACGTAATGAACAGAAGTTAATGAAAATAGAAAAAAAAAACATTACATAAAGTAAAAAATGAAGGTCTTAATTGTACATTGAAAGAGTGCATTCGTCATCATCGGAGTGAGCATATGCTGCTCAATGGTATGCTGATCGTGAAACAAGCAGGGATCTAGAACTATGACCAAACTATGACCAATAGCTTTGAGACGAGGGGATTTCACTCAGGTCCTCCGCCCCAGTAGAAACAAGAAGCAGCCGGTGGTAGCAGCATAATAGAGCTTTGACCAGCAACCAGTCCGTGTTCGAGATTGATTAGCAAGAGGAAATTAAAGGAAGACAGGGGTAAGCACAGTGGCCATCGTCAGTGTGGACACATTCAGACTGGTGGGCTTGAGGCTTTAAGTCTTCAGGGCTTCAGCTAGAAGAGGCTTTAGTCAGAGCAAGCAAAGAAAAGAAAGGCTCTAGGTCGAGTTTCTTTTCTTTCCCTTCTTTGTATGAGCTCAGCTAGGACAGTAGAGATGCCAGGCAGGATACTGGAATGCTCCTTCTGTGGGATGTGGGAAGGCAGGGAGACCTCCAGTGTCCCTGATGGCTACAGATGTGAGGAGTGCATCCAGCTGCAGCTTCTAACAGTCTGCATTAAGGAGTTGGAACAGGAACTGGATGAACTCCGGATCGTTCAGGAGGCTAATAGACTGATAGATAGGACATATAGAAAGGTGGTTACACGCAAGGTGCAGGACATAGGAAACTGGGTGACATTCAGGAAGGGAAAAGGGGTTAGAAGCCAGTGCAGAGTACCCCTGCAGCCATCAACAGCATCAGATAGACCTAACAGAGGAAAAGTCACAGAGGTTGGGTCTCTGGCACCGAAACTGCCTAGGTAACCTAGAAGGGAAGAGGGAGAAGAGGCACGCTATGGTGATAGGGGATTTGTTAGAAGAATGGACGGGATGTTCTGTAGGTGAGAACAAGATTCACGGATAGTATGTTGCCTCCCAGGTGCCAGAGCCCAGGTCATCTCAAACTGAGTTCTCAGCATTCTTAAGTGTGAGGGCAAACAGCTAGAAGTCATGGTCCATGTAGGTACTAATAACATGGGTAGGAAGAGTGACGAGGTTCTGCATAGGGAGTTCGAGTGCCAAGTTAAAAGGCAGGACTTCCAGGGGTATGATCTCAGGATTGTTACCCATGCCTTGAGCTAGTGAGGCCAGAGCTAGGAAGATTATACAGTTTAATACGTGGCCAAGGAGTTGGTGTAGAAGGGAGGGCATTTTTGGATCATTGGGCTCTCTTCCAGGGAAGGTGGGACCTGTACAGAAGGGACAGTTTGCACCTAGTCAGCAGGTTTGTTAATGCAGCACAGAGGGGTTTAAACTGGAGTTGCAGGGGGATGGGAATCAGAGTGCCAGAACAGTTAGTGGAGAGGATGTGGAGGCAGATATTAGTAAAACCTCAGACAAAGTCAGGAATCAAAAGGTTGAGCATGGTGTGACTGCATCCTGAGCTCCATATATTTAAATGCAAGAAGTATCGTAGTAAAGGCAGATGAGATCAAGGCATAGGTCAACACTTGGAATAATGATATTATAGCTGTTAGGGAGACTTGGTTGCAGAAGGCACAGGACTGGCTGCTCAGTTTTCCAAGGTTTCCTTGGTTTAGACATGACAGAGCAGAAGGGAATAAAGGAGGGGAGAATTACCAGTCAGGGAAAGTTGTCACCAATCTTATAGAGTTTTTTGAGGAAGTTACCAGGAAAGTGGATGAAGGCAAGGCCGTGGATGTTGCCGACATGGACATTTCACAAAGTCCCACATGGGAGGCTGGTCAGGAAGATTCAGTCAGTCAGCATTCAGGATGAGGTAGTAAATTGGATCAGACATGGGCTTTGTGGGAGAAGCCAGAGAGTGGTAGCAGAGGGTTGCCTCCCTGGCTGGGGGCCTGTGACTAGTGGTGTGCCTCAGGAATCATGCTGGGTCCTTTGTTGTTTGAGATAATGTGATTAACTGGATCAGCAGACTTGCAGATGACACCAAGATTGTGGGTAGAGTGCACAGTGAGGAGGGCTAGTGTGACTTGTAGAGGGATCTGCACCAGCTAGATAAGAATGATGGATGGTACTTAGTGCGAGGTGTTGCTCTTCAGTAGGACCAGCCAGCTTAGGTCTTACACAGTGAATGGTTGGACACGGAGTAGTGTGGTAGAACAAAGGGACCTGGAAATATAGGTGCATTCATTTTTTGAAGAGTGGCATCACAGCTAGGTAGGGTCATAAAGCAAGCTTTTGGTATATTGGCCTTCATAAATTAATGTATTGAGTACAGAGAAGACGGGATGTTATGTTGAAGATGTTAGTGGGGTCTAATTTGGAGTATTGTGTGCAGTTTTGGTCACCTACCTACAGGAAAGATGGAAACAAGGTTGAAAGAGTACAGAGAAAATTCACAAGGATGTTGCTGTGTCCGGAAGAACTGAGTTATAAGGAAAGATTGAATAGAACGTAGAAGATTGAGAGGAGATGTGATAGAGGGGTATAGATAGAATAAATCCAAGCAGGCTTTTTCCGCAGAGGTTGGTGGGACTACAACCTGAGGTCATGGGTTAAAGGCGAAAGGTAAGAACTTTAAGGGAAACATGAGGGGAACTTCTTCACTCAGTGGGTTGTCAGAAGGTGGAATGAGCTACCAGCACAAGTGGTCCATGTGAGCTCAATTTCAATGTTTAAGAGAAGTTCAGGTAGGTACATGGATAGTAGGTGCAGGTCCTTGCAAGTAGACAGCTTAACTTGTTTTGGCATGGACTAGATGGGCCAAAGGGCCTGATTCTGGCTGCACTTCTCTATGACTCTACCTGTCATAACAAACTGAAAATTAAAAGTAATTGTGAATATTCAGCAGGATGGGTGCAGAAATTGAAGACATTTTTAATGATTTTTAAACACTTTAATGATAAAGCATCTACTGATCACGAAGCATTAATAAGTTTGCAAAGATCTTCTCTGATGAAAATCTAACACCAGAACAAGTCTACAATGTTGATTGTTTAGCACCTTACATCAAACCTAAAAAACAAGTACAATACAAATCCAGTGTACGGTAACATTTTAATCAAACCATGGATTGTAGGAGAAGACTGAAAGCCTGCCGTCGTTTGGTGTTGTTCAACAATTGATTGAGGTATTTTCCCGATGCTGTCGTTGCCCTGCACACATTATATTTTCATTATATTCATGGTATGTAATAATTTTTACTGTTAAGTACATATTAGTGATGGACAAATGTAAGATAGGCACTGCTTAACAGGAGTACATAAATGGTGATCCCAAGTTATCTTATTATAAATTCCTAAATCCAAAAATATCCAAAATTTGAATCACTTCTGGCCCTAGACATTTTGGATAAGGGGTACTCAACCTGTATTAGTATTTACAAGTCTCCTGCTTTATGGTGTATCATGATATATATGACACATGCAGCATATGTTACCAATTCATGACTTACTGAAATGTTCACTTTCCAGAGATACCAGAGGCTTATTTTCCAGTTGTCTACATTTTTGCTTGGTGCTTTCTGTGATTCTACAGAAGGTTTATCTTCTCCTGATAAGTGCAAGTCTTCCTCTTAGGACATAAAGAACTCCTATGCATGGGAGACCCCACTTGCTTTTTTCCACTAACAGGCTTGCCATTGAACAGTCCTTTAACTGGAAATTTTATCTTTACACTATGAACTCTCCAGAGAATTTGCCTTTTCTGTTAAATGGGGCATAAACTTTCAGAACCTGAACTTCAGAAATGTTCACTGACAAGTGATACGATAGAATTGGCTTATATCTTTTCAAGGTCTTCAGCAGGTTGTCACAAGTTTATTATGTGTCCTAACCACTCAGCAAAGTGCTTTAAAACTCATACATCTTTCAATTCAACACAACTGCTATATCTTTAAGGTTCATTGACCATGTTTTGTATTGCCAATTATTTTCTACTTAGAACATCGCATTTCTTCAGGACATCATTCATCTACCTGTTAATGCCATGTGTTTGACAGTTTTTAGTACCACACTCATTCTGAAAAAGAGTGGTTCAGAATGGTATAATCAGTGCAATTATTAGGAATTGCAGCACATAGCAAAATCCTCCATTGGCAGCAAGTCAGGTAATGTAGATCTTCAGAGAACACACCATGTATTATTTAACATAGTTGACTTTAGATGGATTTGTGTCTGTCTTCAGGATCACAATAACACAATGTACCAGTCTGTAGCTAATCCTCCTGGAAATCATCCTTTTGTTCTGTATCAGTAACATTCCCATTCACTTCCAGTGTTACTAGAATGAACATACAACTGGGGTAAGAACTACAGAGAGTTTTTGCAATATTTTCATTTTATTTATCAGTCTTCTGAAAGCATGGGAAACTTCATATTTGTCCACATCTTCTGCAGCTACTCCTGAACAACTCAACTAGCAGCTTAATGGTAATTACAGAAAATCATGCACCCCACCAACTGGAAACTTAACTAGACCACCACATAATTTCAGGTATCTCGTGCCAGATAATTCATTCCAACTCCATTTCACCATGTACATACTGTCACTCAGTCATGGAATATGGATGGGTGTAGTTCCAACAACTCTCAACAAACTGGACACCATGTAATATGAAGAAGTTGGCTTGATTAACATCTCTTCAACAACAACTGCAGTTGGCTCTTTTTTCAAGGAGCACTGTGGTTAGTTGCCTATGCATCTCTGATAGCAGCTTCTAAACTCATGGCGTCTCCCACCCAGGAGGTCAAAACCAACAGAGATGTGGGAACATCATAACCTGCAGCATCCGATGCTGGTCGCATATGATTTCGATATTGAAACATATCACCGATCCTTCAACATTGCTGAGTCAAACTCCAGGAAGAACAGCAGTTTGGAGTACCTTTACCAGAAAAAACTGCCACAACCAATTTCTCAAAGACTGTTAAGGGCAGTCAATAAATATTGGCAATGCCAGCAACACCGAGTTAGTAAAATATGAATATTTTTTTAAAATACAGATCCCTTTGAAGACTATACTTGAAATATTAGGTGGAATTGTGATGGCAATGGCCAAAGCTTCTAAGGAGGTTCATCTATATTCAAAAGCTCCCAGATAGGCAAGTCCTGAACATACATGGACCTACTCTTTGTTTTTAATTGTTTCCAGCAATTTTATGATTACTAAATGTGTCTGCAGAGATTTAAAAATAGAAAAAAGTGTTAGTATCTAGTAGCTTTGACTTAAGATAAAACTCTTCTTCCACTTTTAAAAGCTGTCAGAGGATTCTGGGTGGGTCCTTAAAACAATGCTGCAGCTTACCTCAAAAGCTTTGCTACACCCCATTACATTCCTGTGGTCAGCTCAGTAGAACAGGAGAATGTCGGTGAGCAGAACCCATGGGTGGCCATGCTAAGAGTAACGAGTCAACCTCGTAATGGGAGGCTAAATTCTCATGCTCAGAACATGCAACCACTGGACATCCTTTTCCTTGAAAGACATTTGAAACAGTTGACGTTTCCAAAATTCTGAAAATTTACAATGAATAAAAGTAATTATAAAAATCTATCAAGCTAATATTATCATGGTATCTGAGCTTGCAACCAATGGATTGTTAGTCCTGTTCAGTTAACAGTATGTGTCTGTTTATTCAGATCTTTAAGGTGAGGTTCTCATTGCTTCTATTTTAGTTCTGTGATAAAGTGTTAATTCACTGAATCACATTCACTGACTTTTCTAGATATTTAGGAAACATTACAACTAAAAATTAAAGATTAGCTTGATTTGTCACATTTATATTGAAAAATTAAAAAAGACAGAGAAATGCACCGTTTGCATCAATGACCAACACAGTCCAAGGATGCAGTGGGGGCAGCCCGCAAGTTATTATAGACAATAGACAATAGGTGCAGAAGTAGACCATTTGGCCCTTTGAGCCTGCACCGCCATTCTGAGATCATGGCTGATCATCTACCATCAATACCCGGTTCCTGCCTTGTCCCCATATACCTTGATTCCCCCATCCATAAGATACCTATCTAGCTCCTTCTTGAAAGCATCCAGAGAATTGGCCTCCACTGACTTCCGAGGCAGTGCATTCCAGACCCCCACAACTCTCTGCGAGAAGAAGTTTTTCCTTAACTCTGTCTTAAATGACCTACCCCTTATTCTCAAACCATGCCCTCTGGTACTGGACTCTCCCAGCATCTGAAACACATTTCCTGCTTCAATCTTGTCCAATCCCTTAATAATCTTACATGTTGCAATCAGATCCCCTCTCAATCTCCTTAATTCCAGCATGTACAAACCCAGTCTCTCTAACCTCTCTGCGTAAGACAGTCCGGACATCCCAGGAATTAATCTTGTGAATCTACGCTGCACTTCCTCTACAGCCAGGATGTCCTTCCTTAACCCTGGAGACCAAATCTGTACACAATACTCCAGGTGTGGTCTCACAAGGGCTCTGTACAAATGCAAGAGGATTTCCTTGCTCTTGTACTCAATTCCCTTTGTAATAAAGGCCAACACTCCATTAGCCTTCTTCACTGCCTGCTGCACTTGCTCATTCACCTTCAGTGACTAATGAATAAGGACTCCTAGATCTCTTTGTATTTCTTCCTTACCTAACTCTACACTGTTCAGATAATAATCTGCCCTCCTGTTCTTACTCCCAAAGTGGATAACCTCACACTTATTCACATTAAACGTCATCTGCCAAGTATCTGCCCACTCACTCAGCCTATCCAAGTCACCCTGAATTCTCCTAACATCCTCAGCACATGTCACACTGCCATCCAGCTTAGTATCATCAGCAAACTTGCTGATGTTATTTTCAATGCCTTCATCTAAATCGTTGACGTAAATCGTAAACAGCTGTGGTCCCAATACCAAGCCCTGTGGCACCCCACTAGTCACCACCTGCCAATCCGAGAAACACGTGCATTCACCGTTATCCTTTGCTTTCTATCTGCCAACCAGTTTTCTATCCATGTCAATGTCTTCCCCCCAATGCCATGAGCTCTGATTTTTCCCACCGATCTCCTATGTGGGACCTTATCAAATGCCTTCTGAAAATCGAGGTACACTACATCCACTGGATCTCCCCCGTCTAACTTCCTGGTTACATCCTCGGAAAACTCCAACAAATTAGTCAAGCATGATTTGCCCTTGGTAAATCCATGCTGGCTCCGCCCAATCCTATCACTGCTATCTAGATATGCCACTATTTCATCTTTAATAATGGACTCTAGCATCTTCCCCACCACCGCTATCAGGCTGACAGGTCGATAGTTCTCTGTTTTCACCCTCCCTCCTTTCTTAAAAAGTGGGATAACATTAATCATTCTCCAATCCTCAGGAACTGATCCTGAATCTAAAGAATATTGGAAAGTGATTACCAATGCATCCGCAATTTCCAGAGCCACCTCCTTTAGTACCCTAGGATGCAGACCATCTGGACCTGGGGATTTGTCAGCCTTCAGTCCCATCAGTCTACTCATCACCATTTCCTTCCTAATGTCAATCTGTTTCATTTCCTCTGTTACTCTATGTCCTTGGCCCATCCATACATCTGGGAGATTGCTTGTGTATTCCCTAGTGAAGACAGATCTAAAGTACTTGTTAAATTCTTCTGCCATTTCTGTTTCCCATAACAATTTCACCCAATTCATTCTTCAAGGGCCCAACATTGTTCTTAATTATCTTCTTTCTCTTCACATACCTAAAAAAGCTTTTGCTATCCTCCTTTATATTCCTGGCTAGCTTGCGTTCGTACCTCATTTTTTTCTCCCCGTATTGACTTTTTAGTTAAGTTCTGTTGTTCCTTAAAAATTTCCCAATCATCTGTCCTCCCACTCACCTTAGCTCTGTCATACTTCCTTTTTTTTTAATGCTGTGCAATCTCTGACTTCCTTTGTCAACCACTGTGGCCCCTTTCTCCTCTTTGAATTCTTCCTTCTCCGGGGGATGAACTGATTTTGCACCTTGTGCATTATTCCCAAGAATACCTGCCATTGCTGTTCCACTGTCTTTTCTGCTAGGATATCCATCCAGTCAACTTTGGCCAGGTCCTCCCTCATGGCTCTATATTCTCCTTTGTTCAACTGCAACACTGACACCTCCGAGCAGCCCTTATCCTTCTCAAATTGCAGATAAAAACTTATCATATTATGGTCACTACCTCCTAATGGCTCCTTTACTTCAAGATTGCTTATCAAATCCTGTTCATTACACAACACTAAATCCAGAATAGCCTTGTCCCTGGACGGCTCTCGTACAAGCTGTTCCAAGAATGCATCCCGTAGGCACACTACATACTCCCTATCCTGGGGTCCAGCACCAACCTGATTCTCCCAGTTCACCTGCATGTTGAAATGCTTCTGTCGCTAACTACCATTTGCACATGAATCATGAAATAAAGGACCTTCAGCAATGCTTTTGGGGGATGCATATTTTTGTTCCTATAAAATGCAGTCTCATCTCCCCAATATTTTCTGATTTGAGTTGAAGCTTGAATCAGCAGTAAGGATTATAACTGTACTATTGTTATAAATGTCTGTCTCTGTTTTCTGGCAGACTTGCTTGTATCTTTGGCTTTACTTCACATAATGTTTTGGCTGGAGTACATTATTAAGCCATGGAGATTCACCTATGTTTTCAGCTGATTTACACTTGCTTTTCCATCTGTTAGCTTTCTAAATGCACTTATTGACAGCTTCACTTCTTCCTATTTGGAAGTACAGTTGCAGGGACAGTCCATAGATAAAGGTTTGACCAATCGTTCACTTCACAAGCTGTCTTGGATAGGAAGCAGGAATCCATGGAATCATGGAAATCTGTAGGGAAGGAAACTATGCAGTACATCCTCTGTGGAACAAGGCTGACTATTCACTCTGATCTCACTGACCTATCTCTTTGCATTTTAAGTACACTTACCAATTTGTCGCTATCAACGTCCCAGTCTCTGCCAATATTTCCACTCTACCCTCCTCCACCTTCATGTTAACTCACTCAATTGGATCCATCTGTTAGAGGTCAGGTAATTCCACCCAATAATTCATCCACTTATACCAGCTAATTCATCCCTATTTTTTCAGTCCGGATGAAGCACCCTACATAAAATCTTCTGTCCAATTCCCTCCATAGATGATCCAATGAGTTCCTCCAACAGTTTTTTTCACTATTTATTCAAATTTTGTTAGATTTTGGTCACATCTCCCATTGTTCTGCCAATGCTTATACTGAATTTTTTTTTAGAAAATACCAGATAATAAAAATAGGTTTTTATCTACTTGTCCTCTTAAATCATTCATAATTTTTAAAAATTCTTTAATGATGATTGTACTAAAATAAAATGAGCTCCTGCAAGTTCCTTCTTCCACTGGAATGAATTCTGAAAACAAAGTTTAATGTGCAGCAGCTGTAATACTTATTCAGCATCACTGATTGGAGATGATTTTCAATACATTTATTCTTAGCAGTCTTTCTCTATTCTTTAAAACCATTGTTTTCTGGTAAAGCTGTTTGTTATAGGATAAGCCTTGTTCTGTCATTAATCCCACAGTATGTCTCATGTAACTATTTCAATATTCCATCAAGGACTTCAGCATCCTCTTAGACGAATTCTCTAAATCCAATTACTACACTCATATATCTATTTTTTTCCACTTTTATATGTCTCTTCTACCTACAGATCAACTAAAAATACATCAAACTGCAGCCTAAGATCACTCAGATCCAAATTTAAAACATGGTTCACATCATTCAAGTCCCATTCAGAGACTTGGGCTTCTAGTGAAGAGATGAAAAGAAGCATTGTCATCTTCAAGACTGTCAATTTCTTTGCAGCTTTCTTTACAATGTTCCACACCCTTAGGTTTGGTATCATTGCATACAACAGTCTTTATAAGCCGAAGTAGTTTGGATGAAATGATAAGTAATCAAAGATCAAAACCAGGGGAGTGAGGTTGTATTCCCAATTATCCATTGAGGTAGAGCTTTTTTCTCAAGTGCCATTGCATGATATAATGGGCATCTGGAGACAATATTATCTTAACAGGTATTTTGCTGAAACTGGAATTACTGGTTTTTGAAATACTGAAGGACAATCACCAATGTATTCACAAAAATCTTCCTCTGGCTCAATAAATAATCCAGAAAAAATGTGTCGCTATATATAAATTACCCTGACTTTGATGACAGTTTGGAGGACAGCCCTAGACATGGATCAATTGTCAGGCAAAACAACAGGACTGCTTTTTCCCAAAAATGTCTTTCTTGTTGAAAAAAAGGATTATGTTCTGCAGTTGTAATAATCCTCAAGACTGCTATGTGACAATCAAATCCAATTGTTTACTGTTTTAAGCAGGAAAGCAGCCCAAGGAGCTGTCATTTTGCAATCTAATAACCAAGAACTAATGAGGCACAGATATTTTCCAGTGTTAATAAACGACACTATTTAAATAATGTATCACTCACTCTACTAGAACACACAGAACATTCAGAAAGTTTATAACAGCGATTTATTTTATTGGGGGCAATGCTGAAATGGATTTGGCAGACAATGTTTTTTTTATGACTAGTGATTTGAGTTCTATAAGTCTAACTGGGTGGTTATTTTTTCAGTGGTGTACACTGAAGGATTCAGTATAGTTTACCCTCATCAGTTCACTGACCTCCATGGTTCAGCGCCTCTTCCCCAGGGCACCACTGCTCAATACCAGAGGACATGGCTTTAAGGTAAGGGGTGGAAAGTTCAAAGGGGATATTAGGGGAAGGTTTTTTACTCAGAGTGTTTGGTGCGTGGAATGCACTGCCTGAGTCAGTGGTGGAGGCAGATACACTAGTGAAATTTAAGAGACTACTAGTCAGGTATATGGAGGAATTTAAGGTGGGGGATTAATTGGGAGGCAGGGTTTAAGGGTCAACACAACATAGTGGGCCAAAGGGCCTGTACTGTGCTGTATTGTTCTATCTTCTATGTTCAGTCCAGACAGTCATCTTCAGTAACTGCTGTTTAAGAAATTTTCCTCCCAAAGATGCCTCTGAATGTTTTCCAGAAGATGTTCAATTGTAAATATTGAATTGAATATTGCTTGATTCTACTCCATTATACATTTCATTTTAATAGAAATCAGTTAGTTCAATATTGTAGCAGCCAAACGAAACCAAAACCAAAACCAAAACAATAGCCGCTGCCGGAGACCCTATGGTTTTGTTGTATATGCATGACATGCCTCCAGCTCCAAAAATGCTGCTTCAAAAGTCAAGGATATGTATTCGATCCTTTATCAGCAATTAGCAAGCATGCAATCTTGAAGTGATGAAACTTAACTATTAATGAGTGGTCAGCAAAAGATATGACCTCCATTGGCCCCCCGCTTCCAAACTGCCCAGAACAGAGCATGAAGATGTAACTTATTTCCTTTGCTTTTACCATGTCCCCACTAGTTACCATAATAAATATAATAAAAACTCAACAAATACAATGTAGACGGGTAACAGATACATGGTTCCTACAAGATCTGAACTATTGTATTCTGTGACTTATCTTCCTTTGCTGTTATTATAGTTGCAGCATTTGTTGACCTCCATGCAAGGTGTTACACTGAAAATTATAACAACAAAGTATAATCAAATGAAATCCAGTATCTCATTGGTCAGAAAGCATTATAATCTAATTCAAGGTAATCTAGATTTTTCTACTGTGGGACTGTTTGCAGTGTCATATTTGCAATACTGCTTTTTCAGTCATAAGCATTCCAATATGCTGGCTGCGCCATACCTCAACTACAAACTCCGATGCATTTTCTTTACTTTAAACTTACTCTTTTTTTGTATGTAAGCTTTCACTTGTCCATTTACTTTCTAGAATGTTTAATTTTATCCATCATGGCAAAACCCATTAAAATTAAATTACAACAATTAAGAATAATACTAAGACCTTCATTGGTAATCCCTTCTCTCAAATACGGGTATAAATTGATGCTAAACAAATTGTGGTCTTGAGAATATTTGTGACAGCTCTTGGACAATTTCACCTTCCATAAAAATGTACTTAGAATCTACCATGGAAATCCAAGCAACACACACAGAATTCTGGAGGAGCTCAGCAGGTCAGGCAGCATCTATGGAAAAGAGTGCAGATGTCAGCTGTTTACACTTTTCCTTAAATGCTGCCTGGCCTGCTGAGTTCCTCCAGCATTTTGTGTGTGTTACTTGGCTTTCCAGCATTGACAGAGTTTCTCTTGTGTGTGGAAAAGAATCCTATTGTAATAGGTTTGGGGATCTTCAATTTCTGAATGTTTTGACACTTGATTCAGTAGTACCGTGTGTCATAGGTTGGCAATGCCCAAATAAGCTATGTGTGACAAACTCAGGAAATTTAATGTATCATTTTCATTGAGAGATGTTAATTTCACAGTGAAATATGCATTGGATTAAATCAGTATTGTGCTGCCTTTGAAACTAACAAAATTTATAGCACAGGAAAAGGAATACTTAGATGAAAGCATTTATATGACTTCTTAAAAATCATTAGATTGTCTCCTGAATCAGGAAACAAAGTTGATGGAACTTCCAAAAGCTTGAACTAATTGTAATAATGCACCTACTGATGCACCATCAATAACTCTAGGAGACTGGAAGTGAACGATAGGCTTTTATCAACAGCGAAAAGGGAGCACGACATGTCGAAAGGGAGGAGCAGTGCCCAATCGCCTTCATACAGGGGCCTGTGGGAGGAGCCACAGGTGCAGTCAGCAGAGGGGCATGTCCAGACAGGTATACATAGTTTACCACACCTAAAGCCAGCAAATCAAAATTATTTATTTTAGTTTTCACTCCAGCTCAGCAATGAGAAATTCCCAACACACTGGAATTATTTTATATTGAATAACATAACCCAAAACATCTCAGCGTTCTTCCAGTAACTTGTCACTTGCTGCCTGACCTGCAGAGTTCATCGAGCCTTTTTGTACGTCTTCATTCATTCAGTCAGCTGGTTGAGTAGTGTTGCAGCAACAACTTTGCACTAAACACCAGTAACACCAAAGAACTGCTTGTGGACTTCAAAAAGGGTATGACAAGGGAAAATATACCAGTCCTCGTTGAAGGGTTAGAAGTGGAAAGTGTGAGCAATTTCAAGTTCCTGGGTGTCAGTATCCCTGAGGATCTACCTTGGGCCAAACATATAGATGCAACTACAAAGGCAGCACAACAGTGGCTATTTTTCATTAGGAGTTTGAGGAGATTTGGTATGTCACCAAAGACACACACAAACATTTACAGGTGTACCGCAGAGATCAATCTAACTGGCAACATCAATGTCTGCTATGCGGCAGGGAGCACTGCATAGGATTGAAGTAAGCTGCAGAGTATTGTGAACTTAGTCAGCCCCATCACGAGCACTAGCCTCAGTAGTACCCAGGACATAAGTATACCGTACTGGATACTGTTGATGGGGATGACCTACCAGGAATGAGTTGTAGTGGTCCTGCCTCTGGCACAGAGGTTGAACCCTCAACTGGAAAGGGGAGGAGGGAAGAGAAGAGAGCGATAGATTTAGGGGATTCTATAGTTAGGGGGGCAGATAGGAGATTTTGTGGGGCAGATCGGGAGTCTCGGATGGTATGTTGCCTCCCTGGTGCCAGGGTCCAGGACATCTCAGATCGGGTGTAGGCTATTCTTGAGAATGAGGGCATGAACCTAGATGTAGTGGTCCATGTAGGGACCAACAATGTAGGTAAGGTGAGTGAGGGGGTCCTGCTTAGAGAGTTCAGGGAGTTAGGTGAAGCTGAAAGGCAGGACCTCCAGGGTGACAATCACGGGATTGCTACTTGTGCCACGTGCGAGTGAGGCGAAGAATAGAATGATTATGCACATTAATACGAGGCTGAGAGCATGGTGCAGGAAGGAAGAGTTCAGGTTTTTGGATAATTGGTCTTTGTTCCAGGGACATTGGGATCTGTTTCGAAGGGATGGTCTAAATCTGAACCGGAGGGGTACTAGCATTCTTGCAGGAGTATTTGCCAGTGCTGCTCGGGGGGGGGGGGGGGGTTTAAACTAGATGTGCAGGGGGCAGGGATCCAGATCCAGAGGGTTGGTCAGAAGGAGCATGGGGTTAAATGTGTAGAAGGTTTGGGTGATCTTGAGAAGGACATCAAAATTCAGGGTGCAATTAGCCCGATGGAAGTTCAAGGAGCTGGGTTAGGTACAGTAGACAGTGTTTTAAGCAAAGAGAGGAGGAATGGGCTAAGAATTCTATACTTGAATGCGCGTAGTGTCAGAAATAAGACAGATGAGCTTGAAGCTCAGATGAAAATGGGGAACTACAATATTGTTGGGATAACGGAGACATGGCTGCAAGGGGATCAGGCCTGGGAATTGAGTGTACCAGGGTATACGTGCTATTGTAGAGACAGAAATATGGGAAGAGGGGGTGGGGTGGCCCTGTTGGTGAGGAATGAGATTCAGTCCTTAGCAAGAGGTGACTTGGAAACAGGGGAAGTAGAGTCTGTGTGGATTGAGCTGAGGAACAGTAAGGGTAAAAAGACCCTAATGGGTGTTGTGTACAGGCCCCCAAACAGTAGCGTGGATATTGGGTACAAGTTGATTAGGGAGGTAACATTGGCATGTGCTAAAGGCAATGCAGTCGTTATGGGAGATTTCAACATGCAGATGAACTGGGAGAATCAGGTAGGTGCTGGACCCCAGGATAGGGAGTTTGTGGAGTGTCTAAGGGATGTATTTTTGGAACAGCTTGTGCTTGAGCCAACCAGGAACGAGGCTATTTTGGACTTGGTGATGTGTAATGAACAGGAATTGATAAGTGATCTTGAAGTAAAGGAGCCATTAGGAAGTAGTGATCATAACATGATAAGTTTTTATCTACAATTTGAGAGGGATAAGGGCAGATCAGAGGTGTCAGTGTTGCAATTAAATAAAGGAGACTACGGTGCCATGAGGGAAGAGCTGGCCAAAGTTAAATGGGCGGATGCCCTGGCAGGAAAGACAGTGGATCAGCAGTGGCAGATATTCTTGGGCATAATACAAAAGATGCAAAAGCAGTTCATTCCAATGAGAAGGAAGGATTCAAAGAGGGGGAAGGGGCCACAGTGGTTGACAAAGGAAGTCAGAGATTGTATAGCATTAAAGAAAAAGAAGTATGACAGGGCTAAGGTGAGTGGGAATACAGATGATTGGGAAAGTTTTAACGAACAGCAGATCTTAACTAAAAAAGCAATACGAAGAGAAAAAATCAGGTATGAGCTCAGTCTAGCCAGGAATATAAAAGGGGATAGCAAAAGCTTTTTTAGCTATGTGAAGAGAAAGAAGATAGTTAAGAACAATGTTGGCCCCTTGAAGAATGAATTGGGAGAAATTGTTATGGGAAACAGGGAAATGGCAATAGAATTTAATGCGTACTTTAGATCTGTCTTCACCAGGGAAGACACAAGCAATCTCCCAGATGTATGGATGGGCCAGGGTCATAAGATATCAGAGGAATTGAGACAGATTGACATTAGGAAAGAAACTGTGATGAGTAGACTGGTAGGACAGAAGTCTAACAAATCCCCGGGTCCAGATGGTCTGCATCCGAGGGTTCTAAAAGAGGTGGCTCAGGAAATTGCGGATGCATTGGTAATCATTTTCCAATGTTCCTTAGATTCAGGATCAGTTCCTGAAGATTGGAGAGTGGCTAATGTCATCCCACTTTTCAAGAAGGGAGGGAAGGAGAAAACGGAGAACTATCGCCCTGTTAGCCTAACGTCAGTCGTGGGGAAGATGCTTGAGTCCATTATTAAGGACGAAATAGTGGCACATCTTGATGGCAGAAATAGGACTAGGCCGAGCCAGCATGGATTTACCAAGGGCAAATCATGCTTGGCTAATCTGTTGGAGTTTTTTGAGCATGTAACAAGGTAAGCCAGTGGATGTTGTGTACCTAGATTTTCAGAAGGCATTCGATAAGGTGCCACATAGGAGATTGGTGAGTAAAATCAGAGCTCATGGCATTGGGGGCAGGGTTTCAACATGGATAGAAAACTGGTTGGCAGATAGAAAGCAAAGGGTAGCAGTGAAAGGGTGTTTCTCGGACTGGCTGGAGGTGACTAGTGGGGTACCACAGGGCTCTGTATTGGGACCACAGCTCTTTACGATTTATGTCAATGATTTAGATGAGGGCATTGAAAACTATATCAGCAAGTTTGCTGACGATACTAAACTGGGTGGCAGTGTGACATGTGAAGAGGATGTTAGGAGAATACAGGGAGATTTGGATAGGCTGGGTGAGTGGGCAGATACTTGGCAGATGTCATTCAATGTGAATAAATGTGAAGTTATCCCCTTTGGAAGCAGGAACAAGAGGGCAGAGTATTGTCTGAACGGTGTCGAGTTAGGTAAGGGAGAAATGCAAAGAGACCTAGGAGTCCTAGTTCACCAGTCAATGAAGGTGAATGAGCAAGTGCAACAGGCAGTGAAGAGGGCAAATGGAATGTTGGCCTTTGTTACAAGGGGAATTGAATACAAGAGCAAGGATGTCCTTTTGCATTTGTACAGGGCCCTGGTGAGACCACACCTGGAATATTGTATACAGTTTTGGTCTCCAGGTTTAAGGAAGGACATTCTGGCAATTGAGGAAGTGCAGCGTAGATTCACTAGGTTGATTCCTAGGATGGCAGGGCTGTCTTACGCAGAGAGGTTGGAGAGATTGGGCTTGTACACACTGGAATTGAGGAGATTGAGAGGGGATCTGATTGAAATGTTTAAGATAATTAAAGGATTTGATAGGATTGAGGCAGGAAATATGTTCCAGATGTTGGGAGAGTCCAGTCCCAGAGGGCATGGATTGATAATAAGAGGTCAGTTATTTAAAACAGAGTTGAGGAAGAGCTTCTTCTCCCAGAGAGTTGTGGAGGTGTGCAATGCACTGCCTCGGAAGATGGTGGAGGCCAATTCTCTGGATGCTTTCAAGAAGGAGCTGGATAGATATCTGATGGATAGGGGAATCAAGGGATATGGGGACAAAACAGGGACTGGGTATTGATAGTGAATGATCAGCCATGATCTCAGAATGTCGGTGCAGACTCGAGAGGCCGAATGGTCTACTTCTGCACCTATTGTCTATTGTCTATTATCTTCGAGACGCGAGGCCTCCATAAGGTGACGTCCATCATTAAGGACCCCCATCACCCAGGACATGTCTTGCTCTCATTGTGACCATCAGGAAGGAGCTACAGGAGCCTGAAGGCACATACTCAATGATTCAGGAATAGCTTTTTCCCCTAACTATTTAATATATATACTTACTGCAATTCACACTATTTTCTCTATTATTATGTATTGTATTGTACCATTGCCACAAAGACAACAATTTTTATGGCATATTCCAGTGACATTAAACCTGATTCTGATTCTGATTCAGAAAATTCTCCAACAATTTGTTGACTGGCCCAGAAACCAGTCTGCAATATGACTGTAAAAGAAAAAAAATATTTTTGGTTTTGGTTTTATTAATGCTATATATATATGCTCTTTCCTTACTGACGTAAAAATCAATTTTAGTATTTGGAATGCAGTTGTGTAAATATGGCTAAATTATTGGATCTAAAAACTCTTTTTAAGCAAAAACATGTTTGAATTCATCTTGAAAGGAATTCTCAGAGATGCACTTAAGCCAAAGGGGATTTTTTCAGTAGTATATTAATATTCATGAGAGCATCTTCTCATAAATAATCTTACAGATGATTTTTTTATCAGTGAATTAATTTGCTTTTCAACTACAGCACAATGTGAAGTTACCAACATACATTTACTAGATGATTTTTTAAATGTAAGTTGCCATTGGTTTTATGATCTTCATACAGTAAAATTATGTCATCATCAGATTTCAGATTATTTTATTTAATTTATTTTGGGGTACAGCATCGAACAGACGCTTCCAGCCCAAGTCATGCGACCCAGAAAACCACTGATTTAACCCTAACCTAACCACAGCACAATTTACAATGACCAATCAACCTACTAACCAGTACGTCTTTGGATTGTGGGAGGAAACCGGAGCAGCAGGAGGAAACCCATCCTGGCTATCCCTCGAGTTCAAGAATAATGGTCTTCATTCAGTTTCCAAGGAGTGAAGACACCCGTGCGTGTATTTGTTTAACGTGTACTTGATGTTGCAAGAAACACACGATACTTCACAAATCAACCAAATGATTCCAATGGCATGGAAACCATGACGATTGGAGCTGGTGGATTTGTTGCAGCCTTCATCCGCCTTCACAGCCATTGAGTTCGAAGTAACTTCATTCGCCTGTTCCACCGTTAAGGTCTCGGTTGGATTGTTCTCAATAGGAAACCCACACACTCATGGAAAGAACATACAAACTTTCTTACGGAGAACACCGGAAATGAACTCCAACCTCAAACACCTTGAGCTAAAATAATGTCACTTTAACCACTGCTCTACCGTCTACTGCAGGGGTTTCCATCCTGGGCTCCATGGATCATGAACCCCCTCAAAAAATGATAGGGTCCATGGCTACAGGAATTGATCCACAAGGGAAATGCATTATGAAATTATCAACTTTACTTGTTAAGTAGTTTGAGCACCTTTCTACACTTCATAGTCCTACTCAAATTTCCTGCTTTCTCTACTCACAATGCACAATCGCAATAACCCTAAACTGATTTATCAAATCGAGTGTGTCTTCCAGTTGTTAACACATTTCTCACTTGAATTTTCCTTTTGGTTGTGCATCATTCCAGGATTAGGCAACATCAACTGTTTTCCAAGAGCTCCTCAAACATGTTCAATTGCTAATTTAGATCTTGATAGAGTTAACTCAAGTGCAAACTGTCCACATTGGATGCTAATACATTTTAATATTAAAAAAATCACTTTGCATATTATTCATGAACTTATTTTGACTATCTCCTTGTGGCATCTAATTAAAGTGTTAGTGAAATTATGTAACAACTAAATTGTCATACATATTAAATAAGCATATATGATAATCATGATTAGCTGAACTATTTGAGCATATAAATCATATTTGTGATGCACTTAATACTGTAATAGTGTTCTTTCACAGATGTTCTTTAGAAGAGCCAGTGGGAAAATTTGTCTTAATATATCCAAGAAAAATTAATATTTTAGTTCATAATATATAAAATTGTATGTACATGAGAAGCCTATGGCTTTTATTATAATGGAGGTCTGTGACCAGTGGTTTGCCTCAGGGATCTGTTCTGGGACCCTTACTCTTTGTGATTTTTATAAATGACCTGGATGAGGAAGTGGAGGGATGGGTTAGTAAGTTTGCTGATGACACAAAGATTGGGGGTGTTGTGGATAGTGTGGAGGGCTGTCAGAGGTTACAGCGAGACTTTGATAGGATGTAAAACTGGGCTGAGAAGTGGTAGATGGAGTTCAACCCAGATAAGTGTGAAGTGGTTCATTTTGGTAGGTCAAATATGATGGCAGAATTTAGTATTAATGGTAAGACTCTTGGCAGTGTGGAGGATCAGAGGGATCTTGGGGTCCGAGTCCACAGGACGTTCAAAGCTGCTGCGCAGATTGACTCTGTGGTCAAGAAGGCATACAGTGCATTGGCCTTCATCAATTGTGGGATTGAGTTTAAGAGCTGAGAGGTAATGTTGCAGCTATATAGGACCCTTATCAGACCCCATTTGGAGTACTGTGCTCAGTTTTGGTCACCTCACTACAGGAAGGATGTGGAAACCATAGGAGAGGAGATTTACAAGGATATTGCCTGGATTGGGAAGCATGCCTTATGAGAATAGGTTGAGTGAACTCACCCTTTTCTCCTTGGAGCAAATGAGGATGAGAAGTGACCTGATAGAGGTGTATAAGATGATGAGAGCATTGATCATGTGGATAGTCAGAGGCTTTTTCCCAGGGCTGAAGTGGCTAGCACTAGAGGGCATAGTTTTAAGGTGCTTGGAAGTAGATGCAGAGGAGATGTCAGGGGTAAGTTTTTTTAAAATGCATAGAGTGGTGAGTGCATGGAATGGGCTGCCAGCGACGGTGGTGGAGGCAGATACAATAAAGTCTTTAAAGAGTCTCCTGGATAGGTACATGGAGCTTAGAAAAATAGAGGGCTATTGGTAAGCCTAGGTAATTTCTAAGGTAGGGACATGATCGGCACAGCTTTGTAGGCTTTGTGCTTTAGGCATTCTGTTTTTCTATGTTTCTAAATATGTACAGCATTATCTCTATGAGGCTGAAGGAGGTGAAGCCCTGAATTCTAATCCTGCTGAGAAACAAAAACTGCAGGAAGTGCATCAGTACAATGTTATATACCTGGAATATGTCAGATCAGCAACGTTCCATGTGTCTTATTTGTAATACTGTACTGTCCAATGAAGCCATGAAACCATCAGATTTCAGGAACACTTCCATAAAAAAAAACACCCTGAAAAGGCTATTTATGATACTACCCAGTTCCAGAAGATGAAAGAAGCATTTAAAAAGCGTTCCACACTCGTCATTTGCCAAAAAAGCTAAAAAATGACCTTGATAGTGGTCTCATTGCTTCTTTAACATTTCCAAAAGGATAGCAAAGTGTTGAAAATCTCATACAATTTGTGAAAGATTAATAATGCCTGCTGTATCCGAAGTGCTCACCACTGTTTTCAAAATGGATACCAGTACTTTAAAATCAATTCCTCTGAGTAATAACTCTGTAGATTGTTGTATTGACGAGATGAGTGAAGGCATTGAGTATCATCTATGCACAGAGCTACAAAAAACAGAATTTGGGATACAATTGGATGTGTCAACTGTGTGAGACAATGAGGCATTGCTAATGGCATATGTACAGTTTATCAAAAACAGAAAAGTTTATGATGAGATTCTCTTTTTAAAAAGTTAAAAACAACTATCAATGGAGAATCAATCTACGATGAGCTCAAAATGTATATTGAGGTTAAGTAGTCTAATTAGGAACATGATTTCTTGTGCAACAGATAGAACATCTAGCATAAACGCTGCCCGGGCAGGGCGAAAAGCATTATCATGGATGCATCTCACCCTACCCATGGACTTTTCACTCTCCTCCCGTCCAGTAGGCTCTACAGGAGCCTCCACTCCCGCACCAGCAGGCACAGGAAGAGCTTCTTCCCTGAGGCTGTGATCCTGCTGAACCTCACATCACAGCGCTAAGCAGTATTGCACCCATATTGTACTGTCTCAGTACTTTTATATTTGTGTGCTGTAGCACTTACTTTTTATTTGCAGTTATTTTGTAAATTACACTATTCTTTGCATTTCTGATTAGGCGCTAACTGAATTTCATTTGGCTTTGTATCTGTACTTGGCACAATGACAATAAAGTTGAATCTAATCTAATATAACAGCACTATGCTATTTTAGTGGCATTTATGAAACAAGAAATTCTAAGTCTGTTTGCAACCCATTGTGTAATTCATCGCCAACATCTCGCAATCAAGGAACTCAGTCAGCAACTTGTTTCAAGCGTGACTATTGTAGTATCTGCTATCAACAAAATTAAAGTTCATCCATTAAATAGCAGAATATTTCACCAGCTATGCCAAGATAACAATGAAGAGTTTGAACACTTGCTTCTTCACACTGAAGCGTGCTGGTTGTCAAAAGGCTGCTGCTTAAAACATTTCTTTGGACTTTTTGACACTGTGGTTGAAATTTTACTCACAATCGACAAGAGCTTGGGAAAGAAAATTGAACTTCTACGTGGAGATGTTGGATACCTAGCCGATCAGTATGACAAAATTAACATTCTGAGCTTTAAATTGTAGGGTGAGAATTTCAATTTAATCCAGGCAAAAAGTGCAGTGTCCACTTTTATTGGAGAATTGGAAATATATATGCAAAACATAGGGAGAAGAATGTTCTCACAGTTTCCATTCATGGGAAGTATGGCACCCTCTTTCACAGATAGTGATTTTCAAGAGTGCAGTTTCCATCTGCAGTCACCGAATCAATTTTCAAAATCAATTCAAGGGTTTGAACGAATTGGAAACTCAAAACTGGTTAATTAAGTCATTTCTTTGCAAGGTGGAAGAACAGGAAGAATGCTTGCAAGAAGAAATTATCAAATTCAGAATGATGAAGAAGCAAGAATGCTTTTCAAAAATGTTGGCTTTTGTGGTAATATGGCTACACTGTCATACGAGGTCTCCTGGTCTTTGGAGAAGAGCCAAACTGCTCTTCGTTGCATTTCCATCCTCCTACCTTGTTGAAAGAGGCTTCAGTGCAGTGAACCACATACTCACAGAAAACAGAAATCACATGAACATTGTTACATGTTGGGGACTTAAGGCTTTTGCTGTCACAACTTGAACCCAATATTTCAACTCTTGCTAAAAACCATCAAGCTCAAGGATCACATTGATATCGAAGCTGCTGTACAGTGCACAGGTGCTGTGCCAGCTAGGTTTAAAGACAAATAAAATTTTAAAGCAGAATCATTTTTCTCATGTTAGCATATGGTAGACATGATTTCACACAATGGGTGTGCTGGGAAGTATATTGTGCCTAAAAGGGCTGTTGGCAAGTATGAAGGTGCTTTAGGAGGGAGTTGAGCTGAATGTCATTGGAAACACTGATTAATGGTGTGATTTAATAAATAGCAGATAAATTCCATTACTTCTGATTTCCTTGTTTTGCAAATAGTATATTATGCAGGTGTGCACATGCAAAATAGATCTGTTTAACTGTTAGTAATCAGAAGAAATTACCAAGCACTGCTAATAGATAATCTCTTAAATGATAATCTCATACGCCTAAAGAAATCAACACAATCTGATTAAAATGGGTTAAAGTTTTCTTTCTTTTACTAAATTCTTTCACTTTAATGTATATGCCTAAAACGTGCTGTTCAGTTCTGAGGAACATTTTAATTACCACATTAATGACTAACATGAGGGAAGACATCATTCAGTCTTTGGTATCCAAAGATCAGGTTGTAAATTCAGACCTTGGAATAATTTTCAAAATGACAGCTTGAAGTAAATCTGGTGCAGCGGCAGCAATCAAAGCAGCCCACACAAAACGCTGGAGGAACTCAGCAGGAAGGCAGCATCTATAGAAATCAGTAAACAGTCAACATTCCTGTTTCTTCAGGACTGGAAAGGGCTGGGAGAAGATGCCAGAATAAAAAGTTGGGGGTAGGGGAAGGTGATAGGTGAAGCCAACTGGATGGGAAAGGTCAAGGGCTGGAGAGAAAGGAATCTGATAGGAGAAGAAAGTGGAGCAAAGGAGAGCAGAAAGGAGGAGGAGTCCCAGGGTGAAGTGATGAGGGAGATGAGAGAAGGTAAGAAGCCAGAGTGAGGAACAGAAGAGAGGAGGGTGAGGGAATTTTTTTTTACCTGAAGGAACAATCGATATTCATACCACCAGGTTGGAGGCTACTTAAATGGTATACAAGGTGTTTCTCCTCCACCCTGAGGTTGTCCTCATTGTGGTACAAGAAGAGACCATGGACTGACATGTCTGAACATGAATAGGAATCTGAATTAAAATGTTTGGCTGGATGGAGCAGAGGAGCTCGGCGAAGCGGTCTCCCAGGATACCACAGGTCTCACCAAAGTAGAGGAGGCAGCATCGGGAGCACGAGACACAATAGACAGCCCCAAAAGATGCCCTTTGCTCTGTACTGCTTGTAGCTTATCACCTTTCTGTTTAATGTACATGCTAATAACAAGATAGTTCACCCTGGGTCTAAGTGCTGAGCAGCATTATTGCATTTCCGAACTCTCCCTCTCTCACTTATTTGAATGAAAAAACACGCAAACTCTCACCCTTGTTTAAAGTCCTTCATAATCATGATTCAGCATCTGAATTGATTGTGTCTGTTCAAAGTAAATTAGTCATCAAAGTACATATATGTCACCATATATGACTCTGATTCATTTTCTTATGGACAGTCACAATAAATACGTACAAGAAACACAATAGAATCAATGAAAGACTGTAGCCAGTAAGACAGACAAACAACCAATCTGCAAAAGATAACATGCCATGCAAATACAAAAAGAAAGAAAAGATAACTAATAATAAATATAAATAAGCAATAAGTATCAAGAACGTGAGGTGAAAGTGCTTGAAATCTTGAATAGGTTATGTGAAAATTTCAGTGATGGAGCGAGTGCAGTTTACTCTTTGGTTCAAGAGCCTGAAGGTTGAGGAGTAATGCCCATTCCTGAATCTGGTGGTGAGAGTCCTGAAGCTCCTGTATAATTGTTAATATAGTATGATTGTCAAATGAACAAACCTTTTCCAAGTCTGAGTTTCCAGTATCCTGAAATCTCAGAGGTACATTAGAACACATGAAAGGACGGGAGATATATTGACCTTTAATTCAGTAAAATGCTGGCCTTGAGTTTCAGTGCACAACCATTGCACAGTGCATAAAAATACTAATACTGCATGTTCAAAATCTTAATTTCAACAAAGTAAGATCGATTCCTAATCCTCAGCAAATTGCCTGAATTGGTATGTGAATGGATATGGTAAACAATCCCACTGAGATAAAAAGGCATTTCAATACAATTATTGGCACTGAGAAAGTGTATTACATTAGCCCACCTGGACCACTTACGTTGGTAATGTTGGCCTCTATAATTCTTCAGACCAAGATTTGCACACAAATATTATCAAATTATAGTTAATGCAACCAGAAATTATATACAATTTTGCAACATGAAATTCCTTCATGTTGGATCTGTTTGTTTCGTGATCCTTGGGATTCTTCCAGGAGACAGGAATGACTAGCAGTCTTAATTCCAAGATTGCAATTTAGCTTAGAGTACAAACAAATGTACAAATACTAAGCAAACTAACTAAAGAGCTGAGAATCAATATAATGAGGTGTGTGGCTGCAAAGGAATAAAGAAACCAAGCCTCTGATAAATCTATCACCTTTTTAATAAGGTAAGGAAAATTCCTTAGATAGGAATGAATTACTTGATAGGCTACTTAATTGAAACAATAACATCACATTACTCAGTCAATGAAAAATGAGGAAGGTGATAAACTGTTAATTTAGCTACTATACCACTTTCTGCCAGTGTTGTTACAAAGTACAGTACAAATTCTGTACAAAGTATTATTAAAAAAGCAGTGGTTCCCAACTTTTCTGATTAGTTCATCCAGGTTTGGTTGAAGAAATATGTAATTCCTGCCTATTTCATTTGCTTATTGTAATGATGCCTGGGCTTTAATCTTGTCACTAAAGGTTAAGCACGAGTTATCAGATCCTTTCTAGCATCATTTTATTTTCAGCTTAATTCACTTATTCACAGAAGAACACTGTGATGACACTGAATGCAGAAATTGTAGATGAAGCATAAAACTGCAGGTACTGGAAATCAGAAACAATAAACAGAGGACTGGAAATGCTCAGAGCAGAAAAGCAGAAACCTGATGTTCATACCTTCATCAGAAATGGAAAATAAATTGTTAGCCAATTCCATTTCCTTTCTCTTAAATTTGAGTGTGTCAAATACTTCAGAATAATGTTAATATACTGATCCCATTTATTCAAGAATTTAGAATAATGAGTTTTACTGATTGAAATTTATATAGGTTTGGATTTAAGTTTAGGCACACGCAATTTTAAAGAAAATATGGGAAAAAAAAGATTAAATCCCCATTGGAAACATATCATGAAATGTAGGAAAGCAGAAAAAGTTTTGAACGCAAAACTGTTTTACATTTGTAGTTGGTTACCAATGATGAAAAAAGATGATAGATTTAGGGTTTTAGCATTAAAGACATTGAATGCAAGAGAAAAGAGCTTCTAGATAAACTCATAGAAAGGCAATTTATTAGGCCACAGATAAAAAAAAAGTTATATTGCTCTAGATGGCAATTGGCAGAGGAGACATTAAAAACAAGTGAAACATAAAACTTGTAATTCACCGAAGTGATGGAAAGGATGCAAACTGTTCAATGAGAAGATAGCTGAAACTATCTAATTTCAATGAGGCAGATATGAAAAAGAGACAAAGTTATTGAAAACTTTAATGGAGTGAAAATAGAGAAGTTATTTTCTCAGTTTGGTGAAGTGACATCAATTTGAAACTGTCTTCAGTGCAGCATGGGATAACTGCCTTTACACGGAGAACTGTTAAAGTTAAGGATTACTGTCCCATAAGAAAAAAGTTGATACAGAAGAATGCAATGAAAGGGGAGGAGAAGGAGGATAGCTAGAAGATAAATGAAGCCAAGTAGGTAGGAAAGATAAAGGACTGGAGAGAAAGGAATCTGATAGAAGAGGAGAGTGGATCGTAGGAGAAAGAGAAGCAAGAGTGAACACAGGGGGAGGTGATAGGTAGGTGAGATGTGGTAAGAGGCCAGAGTAGGGAATAGAAGTGGGGAAGGAGAGGAGAAATCAATGTTCATGCCATCAGGTTGTAGTCTACCCAGACAGAATATAAGGTGTTGTTCCTCCATCCTGAGGGTGGCCTCATCATAGCATGAAGAGGCCGTGTACCAACATGTCGGAACAGGACTGGGAATGGAAATTAAAATGTTTGGCCTCTGGGAAGTTCCGCTTTTAGTGGATAGAGAGGAGGTGCTCGACGAAGCAGTCCCCAAATTTAAGGCTATGACCGTATGTTATCCTGGGATTAATTCAGATTGTGGTTATCAACATATTACTTTCCTATTATTATGTCATTGTTTTGAGCACCAATAGAAAGATTCCTCTTCCAGTGGCTGGTCCCCTTTTGGATTGGATCACAGTCAGCTTTCGCCATCTTCATTGCTGCATACTGTTAAGTTTAGAAACTGGCTTGTTACTTTCATTTGGTAACACTTTTGCGGGTATGATCCAAAAAGCACTGTCTCTAGCTTATTTTTAAATAGCTGACAGAACACCTTTGTTCTAAAATGGGTGACTAGAGAAGTGTAGATGATATTGCATTAACTAGAGCTGAGCTGCTTAAATACAGCATTACTCAACGTTACTCAAGAGCACTTTTTTGCCATTTTCTGATTATCCTTCATTTCCTTACTGATTAGAAATCAGAATTTGAATTTAGAAGGATGGATGGGTGGAATCTCATTGAAACTTTTCAGACAGAGTAGATATGGAAAGGACATTTCCCATGGTGGGGGAGTCTAGGTCAAGAGGGCACATCTTCAGGATACGGGGCATCCATTTAAAACAGATGTGGAAATAATTCTTTAGCCAGAGAGGGGTGAATTTGTGGAATTTGTTAGCATAGGTAGCCAGGTCGTTGGGTGTACTTAAGGCAGAGCTTGATAGGTTCTTAATTGAATGACATCAAAGGTTACGGTAGAAGGCTACGGGGTGGGACTAAGAAGAGGAAAAAAAGATCAGCCATGATTGAATGGTGGTGCAGACTCGATGGGCAAAATGACCTAATTCTGCACCTACGTCCTTATAGTCTTATATTAGCATTAAATATACCAAAGTATTTGGCTCCCATGACTTTCTGTTGAAAGCAGTTCCTAAGACTTACAACACTGATACCAATTCTTCCTCAAATTAGTCTTAAAATTATATGCCATCATTCCTCTGACTCTGAAGTCTCCTGTGAGAGAAAATATCTTCTCAGAATTTATCCTGTCCCACCTTCTAAGAATCTTAATATATGGTCCATTTAAAAAATCCATATTCATTTTGGGGTTAGATGAAAACAAGTTACATAATTGAGTCTTAGAATTTCTCAAGTTTCAGATAATTATGATGAGTTTACCGGTTTTTAGTTACTTGTTGCTTGAAGTTAATTTTATAGCAAGAAGTTCACCTGTGGTTCACCCTCAAAATAACTATCCTGTCACTATTTCAGTGGGTTCAGATTCTGCTCATGGCAAATGCAATGATCAGCACCATCCTTCTATCCTCTTGCAGTTTACCATATATTGTTGGAACTTACCATATAGTTAAGATACTTCTTGATGTCAAAAAGAAATGGTAAAACTTGGATTGTTAAACATGCATTAGAAAAATCAAGTCAATCCATGTTTTATTTTATTTTCATTAGTTAACAAAAAGTTAGAGCATTGATACGTCTGAACTTACATTGTGGAAAAACAATTTCAAGGGTGAATAGGAAAAATCTTCCAGTAAGCACTTCATTTCTTTATCTTGAAATAAGTGGCATAGGAATATCTTTTGCAGAATGTGGTTTAGTGACTATGTGAAAAAGATATGACCAGAAAAGGAGTACACTCCTGAAGTTGTGATGTCTTCAAGAGTATGTCCTGTTTTTCACTCACCATATGTACGTTTGAAGGTCTATTTAACAGGAAGTGAAATAAAGATGACCTGTGATGCTGAGCATGAATAATCTTGTCCAGAACACAATAAATAAATATTGCTTTATTTTATATAAATAAAACAATAAATTGCAGCTTGGCTTGCCTGGCAATTTGAGAGACAGTTACCATACAGCTACTACAATCTATCATTGTTAGAGCAAAGTGGTTTGTTGTGGCAAGTAATTTGTTATCACTCAAATCCACCTATAAAGCTCCAGTTTCAGTGCCTTCAGGACTGTTCATCTGTTCATGCAAAATTGTGTTACCTGAGCAGCAAATCATAAAGCATGAAATATGCAAAGAAATCATTTTCTCACAGGATATAATGCCAGCCTTAATCATTTAACCTAATCATTATATTATCAAATCCCATTAATGATTCCCCAAGTTTATTCTCAAATCATAACACTTACTTCATGGGTATCATTCTAACCTGATGCTTCATTTTAGAAAGTATGAAAAACTGTGTGTTTTATCAAAAAATACTTCATGCAGTGACTTTTTTCTCCTTTCTGTTGCTCCAACCAAAGCAAATGCATTGAGTTCTTTGTTCAAACTAAACGAGGGATATTAATGTTTTATCCTATGTTTTTTTTTAATCTTGATTACCTGTTATCCCACTCACAGAAATATTATTTTATCTATATCTTCAGTGGAATTTTTGACATTTTATTTCCATCTGACATTTTCACCTACTCCATTGTTTTCTCTATCTAATCTGTGCCTTGTTAGCCTCAAAGCAGCATTGTGATTAATCAAGAGTTTTAATTGTACAAATGGGACTAGTTGGATAAATGTTTTCATAGGAGCTTCTTCCTGCCTCCCAACATTCAGTAACACCATTAAGAAAGGTCCAAGCTCATCCTTTTAGCTTCAGGGTTGCCTTTTCTGAAATCTTGTTGAACCTAATCTTTCTTAATTGTATTTGGGTCTAATGCCTCAGCATTAAACAAAGCACCTAAAACTGCATATTCGCCGAAGCATCTACTTATCACAAATCAAGAAAGGAAACAAGTAATTAAATTTAAAGTGAACTGCAAGAAATTATAAATAGGAACAAAAAATAACTGCAAATACACAGCTGCTCAGTTGTCTCTCGATAAGCTCTGGGTAACGTGGGTAAGTTACTGCTGCCCTGTATCTGGCATTGTTTAGTTCACAGCTGAAGAACTTGTATCATTGGTTCCACTCCCAGCCAAAGATTAAAGCAAAAGCATTTCAGGAAGTTGTAAATGAAAAGCACATAAATGTAATTTTCTATTTTAAAAAGAAAATTATACTTTTATAATATATTCATTCAGTTCAGGTTTCAGTCTTAAATATACATTTTTCTGTTATAAACCCCCTATGCTCCTAACCTAAACTGGTACCTTGACTTAAAATATATTTTAGATTTACAAACAAACCTGCTGTAAATAATGTCTATAAACAAAGCAGTACCTGTGGAGAGAGTAACAGAGTTAACATAGCAGGTGGAAGCCACTTCATCCACAAAAGTGATTGAGTGGTCAGTGATCTGCCAAGATTCAGATGCCTTTCATAATGTAACCAGTCAGATCTGTTGTGAGGATGACATTTGATGTTATTAGTCAGACTGTTAGAAAGGTGCCCTAGTTGCTGAGCTGCCTTTCACTGGTCAAGTAGAATGCCTTAAAAATGGAGGGCATAATAGATTATATGATGATAGTGTTGCCTTGTTTGATGATGGGTACCTTGAATTAATCAGAGAATTTTCTAACAGTGACTGCAGGTTAATGAGATGGAGCTACTTGACGTTGATCAAATGCTCAGGTGCTGATGAGGCACCCTCAAGACGATTAACGTGGAGACAAATTGCTCCTTAAATCGAATATCGTGTCAAAGAATCTCATGCATGCTCAGAGGAAGAGAAAGATAAACATGGCCGTCTCCCAGGCTGCCCTGTTCTGTTGATCTTACCACACTGCCTCCATTTCATTTGTTTCTCACTGGAGCAAGACAGTAAATCCCTTGCAAATGCCACACACTGAGTACGTTTGAAGTCTCCACAAATAACTTCTCCTATCAGCTAAATCTATATCAACAAACTTCCAAGGGTGTGATTGTTTTAAACAGATGGAGGATTTCCACTTCTGAATACCAGGGTTTCCTTGTTCAATTAACACAGAGCATTAGCTGGTTACATACTTCACCATTAGGCACAGTAGGAATCAACATCAGCAATTGTCTGCTCTGCAAATTTCTGGCATACCCACTATCACCCTGTCTGACGGGCAATATTCTAGGAGAAATGCTAAATGGTGGCCATTTTGTTACTTGCAGAGCTATGCAGCCTATTTTCTTGATACCACTACTCATAGTGCAACATTTAGTTCAGTATTACAGTGAAGTTTTGACTGCGGTATGTAATCTGATTGCTTATTTGTAATTCAAAAGGATATCTCAAAAACCGTAAAGCAAAAAAAATCCAAAATCTCCATCGCACACACCTATAAATACAAAAGTTATCTTCTCTATTATTGTCTCTTAGTTACACTAACTATTACAAAGGAATGGATCCAAAGGTTTTTGTTGTGTCTGTATCTAAGGTATTCACTCAGACCTCATTTTTTTTTCTAATTCTATTCCCAATTTCCCTCGGGATCAATAAAGTATGTCTGTCTGTCTGTCTATTCTTTTCTGCAGATTAAGGGAATTACAGAATCACTGACGGGGTAGCTCTGTTCCTCTTCTGCAAGTACCATTTTGCGAGGGAGTAATGCTGATAAACGTTCAAGCACTTTCAGGCAGAGGAAGCACACTTCCTTAACCTAAAAAACAAATTTTATAAAATATATGAGTAACAAACTGAAACCCATAATGCCTATTTTGAACACACCAACTTGAAGAAAAGGTTTTAATATTTGCAAGTAATATCAGATATATCGCAACTTCATCTATTCTACTGAAATGCCTCCAGCTCAGCTGTGAAGCTGAACAGCTAATTTATCAGAAATACCACTTACTCTGATTTCATAATTTTTCTGGAAAATTTGGTGAAGTCCCGCAAGAACAAACTATGGCCCTTGCCTGGTAATGAGGAATTTGAGAGATTACCTTATTAAGTTATTTAGGACAATTAACACCTCTTGCACACTTGGATAAATGTAAAGGTGTGCAACAATATATTCCTAAAAGGATGACCAGATTTCTACTGGCTTACCTATATCCCAGGTAATGTGCCTCACAGATGTAGCAACATAGATTCAAGCCTGATCTCTATACGGAGTTTGGACTCTATCCCTCACCAACCATCTGCGTTTCCCCAAACAAACCCAGCAAACTCCAGCAACAAATAGGTTAATTACAACTGTAAATTACACCTGGTTTGTAGTTAAGAGGGAGAACCAGCTGGGGAGCTGATGGGAATGTGGGAAGAACAGACTACTGGCAGAAATTTTTGGGGTAATGGGACTGGTCTGTAAGGTAGTTTAGAGTCCATTCGCTAAATAGTCACCTTCTATGTCTTAAAGAAACAAATACCATGGGTTCAGCCATTGTCACCTAGGCAACAGAGCAAATTAGCTCTAGGGGGGTGAGGAAGTTTAGAGGAGGATGAGGAGGTTGAAGCATAAAAGCATGGGTATATGAGACAAAAAGCAAGGACAGTATCGTCAAGTGGTCACAGACCACTTCCTTCAGCCATAAAATCTGCCTGAAGTCCTATGCACTCTATTTCAGCCTCCCTCTGTAACTTACTCCCTCATCATCCCTTTGGCCAAAGGTACCAAAAATCAAGTCAAGTCACACATAACAGAAATGATCACTGGATCCACTGATGCATCCTGGCCATCTACACTTACCCCATTTCCCAGCACCTGCTCTGCAGCCGTCTATATTCAAGTGCTTGTCAGAAAACGTCTTAAATATTTTGAGAACCTCCATCACCTTCTGAGTGTGTTTCAGATTCCATCCTCCTTCTGGGGGGGGGGGGGGCGCGTTGGGGAAGGAAACCTTCCTCAGATCCCCTCTAAACCTCTTACTTCTCATCTTCAAACTGTGTTTTCTGGTTGTTGACTCATCTGCTATGGAAAAAACTTCCTTAGTCTCTATCCTAGCTAGGTCCCTCATAATTATGTCAACCCACATTCTCTTCTGCTCCGTAGAAAACAAACCAGCCTGTCTAGTCTCTCCTCATAACAGAAACATTCCATCCCAAATAATCCTAGTGAGCCTCCTCTGTACCCCTTCAGTGCAATCATACCCTTCCTACGGTGTAGCAAATATCCCACATGCATTTTGGTCACCAGATCTATCTGTGCTGCCATCTTAAGGGGTCTTCAGAGTTATACAATAAAGTCCCTCTTCTTGCTTAAAATTGCACTCGATCCTAACATTCAGAGAACATGGAAACAGAAAGCCAATCAATTAAGGAAAGATGTTGGGAAAAATGATCACAACATTTAAGCTGCTCCCATGTGTGTGTTGCATACCAATAAAACCAAAGAAAAATAAGGTGGCATTGGGCATGTGGTGAAGCAGCGTAGCAGCAAATGGGAATATGATATCTCAAAATAAGTATTTGCAATAATCATGAATAATATTAACCTCTGTGTATTTAATATTTCAATAATATTTGAGTAATCTTTTGTATATATGGTAGATTAAGCAATCTTGTTCATTTAAATAATTCATTTTGGGTTATATGTAAAAATACGTGAATTGCACACATCATCATGATACCCGCAGGCCTCACTGAAAGTAAACTCAAAGTTAGACCTGCATTTTGGACTTCTGTGTCTTCATTTGATTTAGTTTAATGTTTTGAAGGTACAAAACATAACATCGGCGACAAGGTATTTTTAAAACGAACCCAAAATGGCTACCGACCTGCTAAAGCACAGCGAGACGATCGAACCAAAGGAAACGCAGCGAGGAATGGCGAGTAAAATACGCAGCCCAGCACGTGCCCACACTGGTCAAGTTTTAAAAAATGTAGCACAAATGTGATCTTTTGAAAGGAAGACACGATCAAGTTTAAAAAAAGGTCAGAAAACTCTCCACAGGTTCATAAAGAGTGAGTACTGAGGGATGATCATTTAAAAAAATCAGAAATGGCTATATTGACAAGTTTTATTACACAACAGGTAATTGGCTCAAGCATATTGAGCTATTGCAACGGTATTTTGAATTAAATGAAACAACCAATGAGAAGTGAGTAAGTGCATTGGGTTTGAAGGCATACAGTTTGCTTCAAAGTTTGACTTCTCCATTAGCTGATATTGTAAAAGTCATTCAGGAGCACTTAGAACTAAAGCCATTGTTGATTGCAGAATGCTTTAGGTTTCATAAGCGGAATCAGAAAGAAAGGAATTCCATTTCAGTGTACGTGTTGAACTGAAGAGACTGCCTGAGCATTGTCAGTTTGGTAACGTGTCTAATGATGCACTGAGAGATTGTTTAGTCTGTGGAATCTTCAAAAAAAGCATTCAAAACTGGCTCCTGACTGAAGCACAAGTTGCATTTAAAAGAGCAGTTGAAATCATTGTTGCAATGGAAACTGCAGACAGAAACACAATTGAGTTACAGTCAGGAATGGAAGTGAGTGTGAACAAAATTGCAGTGTCCAAACAGAAATCAGCCTGGCCAAACAAATTGTGTTACAATTGTGGCAGGGGCTCATGTATACCAGATCAATGCAGGCTTAAGGGTAAAACTTGCAGAAAATGCAACAAAATAGGACACACACAAAGAGCACATTGGGCAGATAAAAGTAACTGACTAAACAGAGAAGAGAAAAAGATAAAGATTCAAGTTGCAGTTTCAAAAGGAGCACTAATTTGCATGCTGTTGATGAAAAATCAGATAATGATGAGTGACACAGGACTGTGTAGCCTCGAGATTCACAATTTGAAAACTAACAGGAGACAAGTAGTGTGACTTACACCAGAAGTGAATGTGAACTAATTAATATGGAATTGGACACTGGCTCAGCTGTTTCAGTCATTCCACAAAACAAGGTTAAAACAGCATTTCAAAGATTTATACCAAAGCCTGCAGTTATCCAGCTAAGAAGGCATACTGGAGAATAGATAACTCCTGTCCTTTTTCAGCTTCAAGGAAGCAGAGCAATTTCAACAGCGATCGTAAATGAATATTTAAATAATAAACGGGGATCTTATCTGAAGATTTTTGCAGATGGCTCAGTGGACTCAGAGAGTAGTAAGGCAGGATTTGGGATGTCCATGTCTCAACTTGGAGTTGAGATTGGTCACTGGGTTTCAGATGGTGTTTCTGTCTTTACAATAGAATTATTAGCGATCCTCTGGGCCTTATGGTGAATAGAAGACACTCAACCATGCAGGGTTGTCATCTGTTCAGATTGTGCCACTACCTTAGAGGCTATAAAAGGGAATAAATCAAAAGCTTATCCTGACATAGTCATTGAGATTCTAGTGGCTTTGTTTAGAATAGGAATGATGGGTTGTGAAGTCAAATTTACATGCATACCTGGGCATGCTGGAGTGGAAGGAAATGAAATTGTGGATGGCATTGCAAAGTCTTCCTTACAAAGTGGGCAAGTAGGAATTAGAATACCCTTAGGCAGTACAGAATTGAGAAGTAAGATAAAAAAAATGTATAGAGAAGCAATGGCGGAAGTATTGGAAAAATGAATTAAAGGAAAGGCATTTCTTTTCTAGTCACCCGTAGTTAAAAAGGTCTCAGACTGATACTCTTTAAATTGTAGAGATATTGTGAAAGTAACAAGACTTAGGTTGGGGCATTGTGGGCTAAACTATTACTTAAATATAATAGGAAGACATCCAACTGGATTATGGGACTGTGGTAGTCCAGGGACAGTTCTGCATGTTTTGCTGAGTTGTAATTGATATAAAATTGAGAGAAGCATATTGTTCAAGAGACTGTCTGACTTAAATGTATTTTGTTTTTCTGTTAAATCATTGTTTGGCCACCAAGAGAACCACCATCTGACTGAAAAATTTATTATTCTGTTTCTACGTGCAACTACTGTATTCTCAAGAATTTGAGTTTCTTGAAACTCTGCAACTAATTATACATCCTGCGGAGGGCAATATTACGCCTAGATGCGTCTAAACTGTGGGAAATGGAGGAAGAAGGAGAAGATAACTCCTGTGGGAATGACTTTCATGACAGTGAAATACAACAACCAACAAGCCACATTGAACTTGTATGTGATAAAAACAGGAGGATCAGTATTGTGGGGACGTGATTGGCTGAGACAACTACAACTTGATTGGAGACCCATCCACCATTTCAATGCCACATTCCCTGCAACAAAGCCTACTGAAAGTGAATTGAGAAAGGTATTAGATGGTGCCGCATCTGTCTTCCTGCTGAACATCATGAACCGTTGCACAACAGAGGACAAACAGGTGCTGGTGCCGACCTATGTGGTTCTGGTTGGTAGGCACATTGGACCAAGAAGGGACCATCTTGCTCAAAATTGTGAAAGTGACAAAAGCAGTGGTCTGACTACAACAATTTTTGTAGGCAACAAGTCTGAGAAAGGTTCTGACATGTTAATCAGGCAGTTACTTGTGAAATGTGGCTTGACTTCAAGCTGGAAGAGAGTTCAAGGAGCTTCAGAAGAGTTGCAAACACGTAGCTTTTGTGTGCGTAAAGGACCCGAATCTACTCTGCATGTATTAAGGTTATTGCAAGAATTTCAAGTGGAAGACAAGGAGCTGTTTGTAAAAGTAGATGCAAGGCCAAAGCCCGGTTGGATGAATGGAAGGCCAATAAAAGGAGTCAATGGAATTACAAACTTGTCAAATGGTGCTGTGGATGTAGAACTCAAGAAGAGAGATCAGAACGTAAAGGGAGCAATAGAAGGATTAATAAAAGAATACTCCAGTGAACTAAATGGACCTTCCCAAGATCAAGATGCACAAACTATAAGAAGAAAAAGTAGGGAAGAGAAGGAGAGAAACATGACAAGAAAAAATGTGTATAAGAAAGAGAATGGTGTGAAAGAAAAAGAAAAGGATCAGAGTAGATCCAGAGACAGAAAAGAAGAAGAAAGGTGTCCAGAGCTGTCAGAACCACTTCCTGCAGTCTCACAGTCAACTCCTACAACCACCACACAGGAGGCCCTAGTACCTGAGATTGTTTTCTCAGCCAAGCAGAGGGATCCCACTTGTCAGGAAAGACGTTATCCCACAAGAGTAAATAAGCCTCCACAATGATGAAATCTTTTAGCCTGAACAGGACAGCTGAAAGTTTACTATGGTGTTGCTGTCCATATATAATAGCTGTATTATATAATATATTGTGTATATAGTTGAGATACATTCACTATTGACGAGTTTGTAGCTTAGCAGGGAGGAATGTTGTGTATTTAATATTGCAATAATATTTGAGTAATCCTGCATACATATTGGTTGATTAAGTATTCTTGTTCTTTTCAATAGTTCATTATGAGTTACATGTAAAAATACATTAAGTTCATACGTCATTATTCTACCACATGCTACATGCATGCCTCACTTAAAGTAAACTCAAGACAGGGCATTTTGGACACTGTGTCTTCCTTGAATTAGTTTAATGTTTTGAAGGTACAAAGTATAACATTAATGAATGGTTAATGATACCCGATTTACGGAGACCCACATTTATGAACCAGATGACTTATGCATTGTTGTCCTTCTGAAAATTTTCAAAACAAGTTAAGCTTCCTTGACTTTATAGCAGAGATTCTCTGGAGAACGTGAAGTGAATTAAGTGATTTGAAGCCATCCAGTGTGGTTGGATCCTAACTATCCAGCAGTATGCTGGGGAAGTGGAACCAATATTTTTGGCGTGAATTAGTGGTCTGAACCAGTCTGTATGGGAATGGATTAGTCAGCAGCTGCAAGGTTACAGGCATTTCCATGGAATTACTGTGAGTGCAACTCCTAAGTTTCAGGAGAATAGTTCAACTTCAAGGTGAGAAGCAATAGATTCAGAACAAGGTGCTACAGTGAGGTGAAATTGACCGAGTATTGCAAAGATGATACAGTTAACAGAGATGTTGAGATTGTGTGAGTTCCAGGGGAAAGATTGTTCTCGCTACTGACAGGATTGCTGAATGCACTAAATCAAAAATGGACTGGATTGGATAAGGGCACAATTGTAAATGGAGACTTGGACTTATTGATGTCACCCCAACAAAGTACAGAAAGTGTGCAATAGAACCATAGAACACTACAGCACAGTACAGGCCCTTCAGCCCTCCATGTTGTGCTGACCCATATAATCCTTAAAAAAAAGTACTAAACCCACACTACCCCATAACCTTACATTTTTCTTTCATTCATGTGCCTGTCCAAGAGGCTCTTAAATATCCCTAATGTTTTAGCCTCAACCACCATCCCTGGCAAGTCATTCCAGGCACTCACAATCCTCTGTGTAAAAAACTTACCCCTGATGTCTCCCCTAAACTTCCCTCCCTTAATTTTGTACATATGCCTCTGGTGTTTGCTATTGGTGCCCTGGGAAACAGGTACTGACTATCCAACCTAACTATGCCTCTCATAATCTTGTAGACCTCTATCAAGTCCCCTCTCATTCTTCTATGCTCCAAAGAGAAAAGTCCCAGCTCTGCTAACCTTGCTTCATATGACTTGTTCTCCAAACCAGGCAACATCCTGGTAAATCTGCTCTGCATCCTCTCCAGACTAAGAACAGTCACATCAAAACTTGGGAAATGGTCTGGGAAGGTAAAATCTGAAATGATAACTTTTTGACTTCAAAAGTGAGAACAAGACTTGGCTTTAAAAGGAAAGTAATAGAATTGGGATGTTGTATTATCAAATGTAAATATATTGAACAGGCTAGGCTTCTATTCTGTATCATTTAGAAGAATGAGAGGAGATCTGAGAGGTACAAAATACTAACAGGACTCCAGGGAGGGAACTTTCTTCTGGATAAGAAGATTCAAGCTAGGAGTTCCAGTCTTAAAATAAAGGATAGATGATTTAGGACTGAGATAAGAAAACAGCTTTTCAATCATAGGGTTGTGAGATTTTCAAATTCTCGACCACGGTGGTGCATGGAGATGTAACTATTAAATCCAAAGCAGTCATTATCTGAATAGTGGAGGAATCAAGGCTAACGGGATAATGATTATGGAGACTAGCAGAAAAATAATGTAGAAGATCAGCCACATAGTCAGATGATAGAGCAGGCTCAAAGTACAGAATGGTCTCTTAATATTGATAGTTTTAAATGTCCTGGTGATCAACCTGACCTGTTGTATAAACAAAATATTTCAAGTATCTGCAGGAATTGCTCCCCCTTACCCTGCTCTATTGCAACTCTATTCTGAATTTATCAAATGTGAAACTTTCTCTCAAAACCAACTCATCCATCAGCTTCATTTTTCATCCTGAGAAGCTTTATAAAGACTATTTCTGTTACTGTGCAGTTGTAGCAATCTCATCTCATTACTCATTTTCATCCCCTGATCAACATCTTCGCTCATCTATGCAAAATCCTAAAATAGTCATCCAATTGAGGATGCTTTATAAATCTAACATGGACATCTGAGGGAAGGTTTCTTTTCACTGCAGACATTGCAATTCCAGACTTCTTAAATTACCGAGAGAATTCACAATAATCTTAAAATCAGAGCTATGTCCAGGATTGTGAATTGAGTTCGCTTTCCAATAGTTGGCTTAGCATAATAAAGGTACCTCTTGTAGAAACTCTCAACATCTCACAACTGTTCCTTAGTTTATGCATAATCTTCCTCCTTATTCCTTTCTACAAGTCACTATTTGATGACATCATTGTCAGAGTACTAACATTCACATATAGGCTGACGACACCAAATTATTGTTATTTATTATTTAAAGATACACTGCAGAATGGGTCCTTCTGGCTCTTTGGGTGGGACCACACAGCAACCCATCTATCTGACACTAGCCTAATTACAGAGTAATTAACAATGACCAATTAATCTACAAACTCTCCATCCCCTCCTTCAACCCCTGCATTTTTCTTGGATGATTGAAATATTCTTCCAGTGAAGATACCAAAATAATATTCAACTTTGCTCACGCAAGCTATAGAGGCGATGGCGTATTGTTCACTGGTACTGAAAATCTGTTCTTTTGGCTGGCACAGTGGTGCAGCTGGCTCATAAATCCAGGCACCAGGTTCAATCTTGCCCTCTGGCACAGGCTACATGGATTCTGCACATTCCTCTTGTGTCTATGGAGTATGCTCAGAAGAAAATTAGTCTCAGCTGTATATGGCGACATATCTACTTTGATAATAAATTTTACTTTGAACTTTGAACCATTGACTGCATGTCTCCTATAGGTGCTTCGGTTTCCTCCCACAACTCAAAGGCATGATCAGTGATAGGTTTACTTGTAAATTAACTTAATATGTTGGCGATTGGTGGAATCTCAATGAGGAGAATAAAATGGGATGAGTGTAGGATTACTGGAAATGGGTGGCACAGTAGCACAGTGGTTAGCACAACCACTGTAACCAGAACAGGCGAAATGGGTTCAATTCCCGCTGCTGCCTGTGGGGAGTTGGTACATTTTCCCCGTGACTGTGTGGGTTTCCTCTGGGTGCACCATTTTCCTCCCACAGTCCCATGATTAGGCTAGGATTAAAATGGGAGATGGGTGTGTGGTGTGGCCCAAAGGGCCTATTTCACGCTGTATCTCAGTAAATAATAAAGAAATAAATCTCAGTCTTCATTGTACAGACAGTTTGCATCTTTAGCCCATCAGTCCATGAAACTCTCTTTAATGTCTTCCATATCAGTTTCAAGGTTAGCCACATCACTCCAGTCAGTCCAGCAACTGCCGACTTCTCTGTACTCATCTCACTCCTTTCTTTTCTATCCTGCTACAGAAAAAGAATTAGCAGTACTAACTTTTCTTCCTTCACCCACAGTGATATCAGTGGAGGTTTCCAAGGTCTGAGGGTCATTGTCTGCGCCCCCTCCCCTCATTTCCCATCTGCAGGCTACACACAGCGACTCTGAGCCATATTGTTCCCCACCAGCTGTACATTGTATTTGCCTCCCAAGGAATCCCTGCAATTACATTTGCCCTTTGTAGCCACACAGCTCCCCCTTGGCCCCACTGTTCCAGCTATTCCATAAAGTGGATCAGCCCATTATCAGCATCAGACTCGGGGAGGAACCCCTGATCCTATACAAGTGGCTTTCCCACTGTTACCACATTTCACTGTAGATTTAGATACAGTGAAATTACACTTAAACCATTTTAAAATAATTAATGTATTTTAGAACACATTTAACTAGTCTGATTTATTATTTATCCTACTGAAGGAGATCGCTTCTCCTTTCTGTACACAATATAACATGTATCACTTTCCTTTCCAGGTGTTCAATTGTCCACACCGTATTTGGCTTCACAGCTTACGTTCATACATCAGTGACTTACAGAGAATACATGTCCCTATGGTGCTACAAGTTTCCCTCCACCAAACCTGTTCATTTCACTTGCTAATGCTATTCTCAATCCATGCTATTACATTAACTTCTAAAAATACGAGGCCGAATTTTGTTTCTTAACCTTCTATATAGCACCTGACTGCAAAGTTTCCATCTCCTCTCTGAACAAGTGCTCCATTTGGATAGATTCTGGCTCTGCTAGTTAGTCTAAATGGGTTCCAGCTGATTTCCCTCCTCATCCTTGTTTGAATTTGCTTCCTTCCAAGCTACAAGGATCATTCCAGGATCTATGGACTTCCGACAGATCAATACTTCTGATCAAGGCCTAGGAGGCATTGAGATCATTGTGTGAGTTAGTCCCATTGATTTCTGCAGTAATGTTTCTTTATTATTAACAGTCTCATTCTCATTAGATTCCTGGGTTTTGTGCTCATTTTTGTATGGCTTTGTGTCTTCTACCATGAAAAGAAAAAATCATTTGCTTAATACCTTTATCAATTCCTCCTTAACAGACCCATGATCTGTTCACGTTAACTTAACCATAGCAGCTTTAACAACCGATTATTACATACTATACATGTAAATTCGATATACATTAACATCTGTCATTAGGCAGGTCAACACAACGTCATGGCAGATAATCTCTCCCAATTACCTACCTTGTGCAATCTAGAGGAGGTGGGGGTGATGTGACAGAAGGGGTTGGCACTGCTAATCCTCCCACTAACCTCGCCCCTTTGCCCGGTTAGTCACTCCTCCTCGTTCTGTCCCTGGTCTAGTTCCCCCAGTAGCTCACACACTTTGCCCTCCTGTTCTGCTGTTCTTGGGAGTTCACCATTGACACACCCCAACAGTAAAACAATCGCTCGCTTGCTAATCAAAATAATCCCTTCAAGTAACATGCTCTACTAGTTTATAACATATAGATAAGGATTCTAGATGTGGGCATTCCAAACAGTTTCATTTATTTTCACTCACACTCCTACATCGGTTTGTAAACAGCAGAACGACCCGAGGGACAGTTTGGGGCGTCCTGAAATAATACCTGAGTAGTGGGAGCAGGCGCACTACACCCTACGCAGGCAACTCCACTGGTGAGGAGGTATTACTCGTTTATATTCATCTGAGCCTGTGGACACTGATCTATGGGTTCAACAAGTGTCCAACTAGATAGATAGATAGATACTTTATTCATCCCCAAGGGGAAATTCAACATTTTTCCAGTGTCCCATACACTTATTGTAGCAAAACTAATTACTTACAGTATTTAACTCAGTATAAATATGATATGCATCTAAAATCACCCTCCCAAAAAGCATTAATAAATAGCTTTTAAAAAGTTCTTAAATAGTTTACTAAAGTGCATTGAGTGGTAACTTAAGCTCAGTCCTAACCCCGGCACTTTAACATGTCTTGCCCCTGGTGGTTGAATTGTAGAGCCAAATGGCGTTGGGGAGTAATGATCTCTTCATCCTGTCTGAGGAGCATTGCATTGACAGCAACCTGCCGCTGAAGCTGCTTCTCTGTCTCTGGATGGTGCTGTGCAGAGGATGTTCAGGATTTTCCATGATTGACCGTAGCCTACTCAGCACCCTCCTCTCTGCCACCGATGTCATACTCTCCAGTTCTGTGCCGATGACAGAGCCCGCCTTCCTTACCAGCTTATTAAGACGTGAGGCGTCCCTCTTCTTAATGCTGCCTCCCCAGCACGCCACCACAAAGAAGAGGGCGCTCTCCACAACTGACCGATAGAACATCTTCAGCATCTCACTACAAACATTGAATGACGCCAGCCTTCTGAGGAAGTACAGTCGACTCTGTGCTTTCCTGCACAGGGCATCTGTGTTGGCAGTCCAGTCTAGCTTCTCGTCTAACTGCACTCCCAGATACTTGTAGGTCTTAACCTGCTCCACACATTCTCCATTAATGATCACCGGCTCCATATGAGGCCTAGGTCTCCTAAAGTCCACCACCATCTCCTTGGTCTTGGTGATATTGAGACGCAGGTAGTTTGAGTTGCACCATATCACAAAGTCCTGTATCAGTTTCCTATACTCTTCCTCCTGACCATTCCTGACACACCCCACTATGGCCGTGTCATCAGCAAACTTCTGCACATGGCAGGACTAAAGCAGTTTTTACGAGATAAAACCCTCTACGATGTTAGAATCCCTGTCTACAACTTTCCTATTCTTCATCTGAAATAATTATTATGGTCTGGTCACGTGATTATCCCCCCTCCCTTCAGACCAACAGTAGAATATACTGCTCCTTCTCTGCCAGGCGGGGGCAGATTTAAACGCTCAATGTGGTTTCACTGCCTTAGGTGAGCTAGGTCTCTTATAAGGAAACTGGACATGATTCAGGCTCAGGCTCTGAGAGTGTGCAATGGGGCTTTTAAAACATCACCAATAGCAGCCCTACAGGTAGAATTGGGAGCGAAGCAGGAAGTAATTGATGGCAAACTACTGGGTTAACTTGCAGGGGCACAATGATTCTCACCCTGCAAAAGGAGTGTTGCAGGAGTGCTGGGAGGATGGGAGTTTTCAGAGGGTTAACTTTAGTCGGGTAGGGAATGATACTGCTAAACAATGTAGAGTATTTGATCTAAGGATAAGTCCTTCAGTAGTTTATCCGGTTGTAGCTCCATGGAAGATTGTATGGCCTGACATAAGCTGGCATTTGTTAGAGGTAAAAAGGAAAGGAAAATATAAAATTGATTTGGTAAGTGCATTTAACTATCATGTGATGGAGATGTATAGTGGTTATCCTCAGATTTGTATGGATGGTGCTTAGGAACCTGAAACAGGAGTGACAGGGTTCGGGGTGGCTGTACCAGCAAAAGAAATTGGAATCAGCAGAACATCTAATAATTAGGAGTGTATACAGTGGAGACGTTGGAAGTTTCAGTTGTGTTGCAATGGGTGGAGAAAGCTGGACTAGTCAAAGTGTTGATATGCTCAGATTCATCTTCAGTACTGGCAAGTTTAGGGTCTTCTCACTCAAACAGCCGGCAAGATGTACTTCATGAAGTCCTTCAGTCAGTCACGAGTTGCAAATCAGGGAGGTCAGATTACATTTCTATGGGTTCCAGCTCATGTAGGGGTGAAGGGGAATGAGAGGCTGGATGAGTTGGCAAAGAGTGTGAGAAAGAAAATATAAAAATGCTCATTAGTATCAGAAAAGCAGAGGCTAAGTGTATAATCTGGGAAAGAATCATCCAAATGTGGCAAGAAAGATGGGACAGAGAGGGGAAAGGGAGGCATTTATATCAAATACAAAAGAGTCTTACAGCTACTAGGGTAGGCAGTGGATACAGAAGAGAGGAAACTGTGGACTAGGTTAAGGCTGGGGCACTGTGGACTAAACAAAACATTGAAAATGATAGGAAAACACCAGACAGGACTGTGTGAGGAATGTCAGGAAGAGGAGACAGTAGAACATGTAGTTCTGATTTGCAGGAAGTATGGGATATAACCATATAACAACTACAGCACGGAAACAGGCCATCTCGGCCCTTCTAGTCCATGCCGATGCTTACTCTCACCTAGTCCCACTGGCCCACACTCACCCCATAACCCTCCATTCCTTTCCTGTTGTAACTATGTGGTTTTGTGCAGGTCTTGTTTGTCTGGTAGATTTGGATCTCCTTTCCGGGGAACGCGCTAAGACGGTAGCACAATATTAATATGCAGCAGCCTCTCCGGACTCTGGATTGGGGATTGCCGAACGTTATGCGGATTTTCTGGTGTAGTCTGTTTTGTCATATGCTTTAGTGATATCATTCTGGAGGAACGTTGTCTCATTTTTTAACTGCATTGCATCTGTGGTTTCTAAATGACAATAAGCTGAATCTGAATCTGAATCTGAATCTGTCCATATACTTATCCAATTTTACTTTAAATGACAATTATGAACCTGCCTCTACCATTTCTACTGGAAGCTCATTCCACACAGTACCACTCTCTGAGTAAAGAAATTCCCCCTCATGCTACCCTTAAACTTTTGCTCCCTAACTCTCAAATCGTGTTCTCTTGTTTGAATCTCCCCTACTCTCAATGGAAAAAGCCTATCCACGTCAACTCTATCTATCCCTGTGGTGAACTACATATACCTGTCTGGACATGCCCCCTGCCTACTGCTCCTGTGGCTCCTCCCACAGACCCCAGTATAAAGGCGATTGAGGTCTGAGCCCGGCCTCTCTGTCTTCAGGATGTAGTATGGTGGTCAACTACTGCTTGTTCCTTCTTCCAGTCAATAAAAGCCAATATCTTGCCTTTATGTCTCAGAGAGAGTTATTGATGGTGCATCAATCCCCCTCATTATTTTAAATACCTCTATCAAGTCCCCCCTCAACCCTCTACACTCCAAAGAATAAAGACCTAACTTGTTCAATCTTTTCCTGTAACTTAGGTGCAGAAACCGAGGTAACATTCTAGTAAATCTTCTCTGTACTCTCTCTATGCACCATTATTCCTAGATCACTCTGTTCTACAACAGAGAGAACTCTGTTCTCACTGGGATACAGAGAGAGAAGATGAGAATTAGTCTAAGGGAATTGGGGGTGCAGGAATTCACATTAAAAGGGTCATAGGTGAGAGAACACAGGTCAGGGTACTTTAGCTTTCTTAAGGGGTACAGGGTTTTTTTTATAGGATATGATTGATAAGCAGGAATAGGGTACTAGGATGGCCAAAGAAGAAAGGATAAAGCGCAATTTAGGGTGGGTATGTGTGTGTGAATGGATGAAGGGATTTAGAATGTAAGTCTATCATCTGATCCACACTCTGGAGCAGAAGGTGGCGGTAATGCACCATTAAGCTGGGTGCCAACCGCTGTAAAACAAGAAGGAAGGAAGGAAGCTGCCTCAGCTGGTGGTAAGTTGCCTGATAAGGGTCACCAACTGAGGGGAAAAACACAGATCATCAGCCACAGTAGCACGTTAGTGCAATGGGTTTTATTTCGTTCCCAGAAGAAAAAGTACAAAAGCTGCCCAAAAGTTGTGAAGAACAAAAATAGAGTAGACAAACGAAAAGAAACTAACATGTATGTACAAACATTCACAAATATACAGAAGTTTTCTCCATGACACGCTTTGCCTTTAAGATATAACTGTTCACCAACTGTCAAATCCAACCTCTGCAACTCACGCTGAGGGACGGAAGGAGGAGAAATAACTGAACAGGCAAAGGGGCAACGTTGGCGGGAGGATTAGAATTGCCGACCTGTTCTGTCTGAACAATGACTCGTGCACATTACAAAAAACTGGAGATTCTGTTTTCAAACAGCATTTCCTTTTATGTCTTCTTCCCTTTCTATCGCTTAATCCCATCATTTTTTTCTTTAGTGAGATTCATTTACAGTATGCATGATTGTGTAATGAATTAGGAAATATAATGTACTGTATACTTCCAAATTAAACTGTGTGCAATATAAATTCAGGAATTTGCTTTGCTGAACGGAAGTATTGCTTTGTAATGGTTTCCTCCATCCTAGATGACTTATTATGCTGTACTGAGCTTTCAGTAGGTGTAACTTGTCTCACAGAAATCTCTCTTTATATATATATCCTTATCCATTCCTACTATTCCTGTCATAAATTGAATTTCCTGACTACTCCCTCATGCTGGTCTTCCTTTAAGACTGAACAAGGTTACTCATAATCCTGCTGTCCTATTTGACCTAGGAATCAGCATTTATCCTTTAGACCATGACAGAATTAGGCCATTTGGCCCATCAGGTCAGTTCTGCCATTCAATCATGCTTGATTTGCATCCCTCTAACCTCATTAACCTGCCTTCTCCCTGTAACCTTTGACACCCTTACTAATCAAGAACCTATCAACCTCCACTCTAAATTTGCTCAATGACATGGCCTCCACAACTGTCTGTGGCAATGAATTCCACAGATTCACCACTCACTGGTTAATGAAACATCTCCTCATCTCATTTCTGAAAGGGTTTTCTTCTATTCTGAGACTCTGCCCTCTTGTTCTAGACTCTGACTACTGGAAACATCTACTCCATGTCAACTCAGTCTAAGCCTTTTAATATTCAATAGATTTCAAAGAGATCCCACCTCATTCTTCTAAACTCCAGCAAATGCCGGCCCATAGCCACCAAACACTCCTCATATGTTGACCCTTTTATCCTTGGGATCATTCTGATAAAACTCGTCAGGACCAATCCTAATGCCAGCATAGAACATAGAATAGTACAGCACAGTACAGGCCCTTTGGCCCACAATGTTGTGCCAACCCTTAAACCCTGCCACCCATATATCCACCCCCCCACCTAAAATTCCTCCATATACCTTAATAGCATATCCATATGTGGCCTAAAACTATTCACAATACTCCAGTTGTGGTTGGACCAATGTTTTATAAAGTCTCAGATTTACATCCTTGTTTTTATTTTCTTATTCTCTCGAGCAGAATACTAACATTGCTTTTGCCTTCCTTACTATTGATTCAATCTACAAATTAGTCTTTAGGGAATCCTGCACAAGGATTCCCTAGTCTCTTTGTACTTCCGATTTCTGAATTTTCTGCCCATTTAGAAGATAGACTAGACTTTAGTCCTTCTACTAAAGTGCCTGACTGTACACTTCCCTACACTGTATTCCATCTGCCACTTCTCTGCCCATTCTCCTAAACTGTCCAAGTCCTTTTGCAAACTCCCTGCTTCTTCAACACTACAAACCCCTTCACCTAGCTTTGTATCATCCGCAAACTTGACCACAAAGCCATCAACTCTGTCATTCAGATCATTAACATATAACATGAAAAGTAGCAGATCCAACACCACCCCCTGTGGAACTCACTAGTCACCAAGGTCTCGTGAGGTCCTCAGTGACTAGTGGCTACCAAGGTCGTATTCATGACGATAAATACCTCAGTAATTTCAATCAGCTTCACGGTTGTTGTTTCAAATATTTGCTCTTGTACTGCAATAAGGCTTATTTACATATTATATTCATAATAAAATAACTGCTACTGGATTCATGTCTGTAATTTCCTCCTGTAAATGAAGCATTGCCAACACAATTGGTCATTGATTTAAATCAACCCTTAGCAGATGTTGCATTGATATTTTCCCAACCTGCAGTGGGATTGCACATGGGGAGATATTATATTGATTGCTTTCCAGAAAGAAGCACTACAGTTAAACCTGGTCTATTGATGCAGATTGAGGCTGCAACAATGAAAGCTTTTTTTAAAATTAATCATATAATGCAGTTGTAACAGAAAAGGATAAAAATAACTTCTGAAAAATCATTTTCAAAAATGCAGATCAAACTGATTTTCCACTTGATGTGGCAAATTATTTTGGAACACCTATATCTGGGTAGATTTGTCATGCACTGGTGAAGTGATTATCATTCCAGAGTCAACAGCATGAATGAATATTACTGCCGTATAAGTGAGGATATAAAATGGGTACACTCTTGTTATTATGTACCCCTCTCCAGCACAAAGAAAGTGTCACATACACCTCCAATTCCAAGGAAGTATGTGAAATACATGAGGCAACACAGTATAGAGCTGGAAAATTACAATTATTATCACTGTCTAGTGTTAGAGGCTTGTATGTTCTCATATGTTGTGAGCAGAACAAATTTGAGTTCTATCTTTATATTGTATGAAATAATGAATAATAGTAGTCAAGAAAAGAGTTCCATATGCATTTTATTTTTCAGTAGGATTCAATGTGCCAACATAACTTAAACCCACCACTGCATTAAGAATCCTGGTTCAAACTGAATAACAAACACTTCTTTGTCTCCTGGCTGCATTTAAAGCTTCATTTCAGATTTCTCTGTAGCAGAAACATTTATTTTGTATATAGACCTCAAGATTGTTGAGCCTCTTGCAGGGTCTGCTTCTAAATGTCCCTTTATTGCAGCAGTTTATCCTGCAGTGTGCACTGTAACCACAGCATGGCACCAGTCCAGCCTCAGTGTTCAGCATTCCTGCTCAGTCGCGTGGTCCCTGCCTTGCGGAAGCCCCAGTGCCCCAGGAATATTACTGCGACAAACATGCTCTGCAGTGATTTGATGACAGCTTTGATAAATGAGGACCTGGAACTGCATTACATGCTGCAGTGCTTCTCTTGAATCTGAATTCATTTCATATGTGTATTTTTAAGACCTCTCAAGTTATTGACATACACTTAGCGTATTTGCTCCAGTTTTCATTGTACAAATAAATTGATTGAATTTCACAGATGTACAACGGTATGTTCCAAACTCATCTTAATCTGCAAACTTTACACTGGATCACCATATATAATTCAAATAATCAAATACTTTGAAATCTTGCCTCCTAGATTTCACACTGGTTTTCAGAGATTATGACGCCTAAAATCCTGACAACTTGTTTTTGACCAGAAGATGGGGGCAAAAGCTGCTTCTGCTAATTTTTCAAACCAATGAAGCAATACGTAAATCTCTAAACTCTTATTTGGCTCTTCTATGCTCTCCCACAATCCCTGATTAATCTACATTAAAACAATTGAATCTCATTCCTAGTCGTTATTTGATGTCAATCTTGGGACAAGTTGGACTGAGAAATATCAGGGGTAACTTTTGGTTGGATCAATGAAGGTGAGGAATTTTTGAGAATGACAGTAAATGGTTTGAACAGTCAATTTTTCTCTGAGAATGACTGTGAGCTTAGACTACTGTGGAAATACCCCAAGATCGTGAATCCTCCAGGTTATTTAAAATTATTCCTGGAACAAAAGCTTTGCAGAAGCAGGATAGGACTTGTCATTGGTATAGCTTTGGAACCAGGAAGAAGACAAAAATGGAAAGGATGAAGGAATGGAAAAATGGAAAGAGGATGAAGGAGAGTGAGACTGGATCTGGGAATATATTCTGGAATATGCAGACAAAATATTTCCTATTATGAAGTGCCTCATCAAAGAGGCAACAGAGGAGCTGTGCAAATTACCACAGGAGGACATGGAGCTGTAGTCTGCTTTACTCTATGCGATAAAGTAGGCCACAGATACACACAGAGTTTGTGTGTAAGTTTATGGAGAGAGACTGAGATTGGATCAGAACCAGAGAGTCAAGGGATTGCTTGATTTTCTTATTCTTTTCCACATTATTTCCACATTCTTAAACATTCAGATATGTCCATGAAGAAAATTTCACACTTCTACTGTTGCTCATCAATCCCTTCCTCCTTTTACAGGAAAAGAGGTTTAGAGCTGAAAATGATTGGACACAACCTCCTTCACTTTATGGACACTATGGCATGACACCTAGTGCCTACGTTATTTGGTACCTCCTGTACCTAATAAAGTAGCCATTGAGTGGATATAAGAGAATAAGATTTAGAAGCAAAATTAGGTCCTTTGGCCCACCAAGTCTATTCCACCATTTCATCATGGCTTATCCAATTTTCCGCTCAGCCCCAATTTCCTTCCTTTTGTCCATATCCTTTCATGTCCTGACTACTCAAGAACCTATCAGCAGCTGCCTTAAATATACAAAGGACTCTGCATACCCAACTGCCAGTGGCAAAGAATTCCACAGATTCACCACTCTCTGTTTGGGATGTTTACTGTATATCCTGTGCCTTCTGAATTGCTTCCAGAAGTTCCAGCCATTGCTGCTCTCCCATCATCCCTGCCAGTGTTCTTTTCCAATCAATTCTGGTCAACTCCTCTCTCATGCCCCTGTGATTCCCTTTCCCCCACTGTAATACAGGTACATCTAATATTAGCTGCTTCTTTTCAGAGAGAATTTGACCATATTATGATTGCTTTCCCCAAGGATTCTCTTACTTAAGCTCTCTAATCAATTCAAGTTCATTGTACAACACCCAATCCAGAATAGCTGATCCCCTGGTGGGCTCAACCATCAGCTGCTCTAAAAGGCCATCTTGTAGGCACTCTAGAAACTCCCCCTCTTGGAAAGCAGCACTAACCTGATTTTCCCAATCTACCAGCTTGTTGAAATCTCCCATATCTGTAGTCTTTTGCTTCTGTAGCCTATCTACTGCAAGGTTTGTCATGTTGTGCATTCAGAGATGCTTTTCTGCACACCACTGTTGAAACTCATGGTTATTTGCTTTACTGTCACCTTCCTGTCAGTTTGAACCAATCTGGCCATTCTTTTCTGACCTCTCTCATTGAAAAGGCATTTTTTGTCCACAGAACTGTTCATGGGATGCTTTTTTTACCATTCTCTTTAAGCTCTAGACACTGTTGTGCTCAACAATCCCAGGAGACCAGCAGATTTTGCGATACTCGAACCACCCCATCTGGCACCAACAATCATTCCATGATCAAAGTCACTTACATCTCAGTTGTTCCCCATTCTGATGCTTGGTCTGAACAACAACAAATCTTGACTATGTTTTCATGCTTTTATGCATTGAGTTGCTGCCACATGAGTGGCTGATTAGTTATTTGCACTCAAATATCTAAGGTGTACAGATGTACCTAATAAAGTGGCCACTGAAAGTATGTACAATTGTCCACACATGCTGCTTTTTTGGGATATACAGAAACTGTTCAGGCATATGCTATCTAACTTGGTGTCAAAGCCGTCACTGATCTCATCATTTCCAACAGTATGAGCACATGCTGCTTTGGCAACTTGCTGGCGTGCTAGTTACAAAAGATAAATATTAGGATTGGCCATTTTACTTACTGTCATTGACTGGCATCATCTGCCAGTCCCTCCTGCAGCAAGATTCAAGAAATTCGGTGAAGGTTTGTAATACTGGGTAAACTCTCAGGTACCCTTGCAAAGCTAGTCTTGTGATATTAATCTTTTAAAGAGAAAGCTGTTTGCAGTTTATTGATGTTGGTGGAGATGTTGTAGACTACATCCACTGCTTTTACTTCAAAAGAGTCTATAGAAGTGAGACATAGCAGCATTGAATTGAAATGACTTTATTACTTATGTCTTTCAGATTTATGAGTAATATCTTTATGTTACATCTTTATGTAACAATCTCAGGATTGCTACCTGTGCCATGTGCGAGTGAGGCAAGGAACAGAAGGATTATATAGATTAATACTTGGCTGAGAGGATGGTGCAGGAGGGAGGGCTTCGGGTTTGTAGATAATTGGGCTTTGTTCCAGGGAAGGTGGGATCTGTTCCGAAGGGACGATTTACACCTGAACTGGAGTGGTACTAACATTCTTGCAGGGAAGTTTGCTAGTGCTTCTTGGGGGGGGGGGGGTTAAATTAAATTTGCAGGGGGCGGGGATCCAGAATGTGAGGGAGGATAGCGAGAGGAAGAATAAAGGACAGGTGGGAACTACACAGTCCCGGAATATTAAGTGTGTAGTAGAGGAAGGTGGGGCGGAACAAGTGATAAGGAGAACTCATGTACAGAGGGATGGTCTGACGGAACATGGAGTTAAATGTGTTGAAAGAATAAGTAAATTTAGGAAGGACAACAAAATTCTAGTGGCGTATAGCCCGATTAGAGTTCGGGAAGCTGGGTTAAGCACAATAGGCAGCAATTCAAACAGAGAGAGGAGAAATGGGTTAAAAATTCTATATCTGAATGCACGAAGTGTCAGAAATAAGGCAGATGAGCTTGAAGCCCAGGTGCGAATGGGTAACTATGATGTTGTTGGGATAACGGAGAAATGGCTGCAGGGAGATCAGACCTGGGAAATGAATGTACAAGGGTATACGTGCTATCGTAGGGACAGAAATGTGGGCAGAGGGGGTGGGGTGGACCTGTTGGTGAGGAATGAAATTCAGTCCTTTGCAAGGGGGGACATAGGTCAGGAGAAGTAGAGTCTGTGTGGATAGAACTGAGGAACAGTAAGGGCAGAAGGACCCTAATGGGTGTTGTCTACGGGCCACCGAACAGTAGCATGGATATTGGGTGCAAGTTGAATAGGGAGTTAACATTGGCATGTGGCAAAGGTAATGTCGCAGTAGTTATGGGGGATTTCAACATGCAGGTGAACTGGGAAAATCAGGTTGGTGCTGGACCACAGGATAGGGAGTTTGTAGAGTGCCTACGGGATGCATTCTTGGAACAGCTCATACGTGAGCCGACCAGGGACAAGACTATTCTGGATTTAGTGTTATGTAATGAACAGGATTTGATAAGCGATCTCGCAGTAAAGGAGCCATTAGGAGGTAGTGATCATAATATGATAAGCTTTTATCTGCAATTTGAGAAGGATAAGGGCAGCTCGGAGGTGTCAGTGTTGCAGATGAACAGGGGAAACTATGGAGCCATGAGGGAGGAGCTGGCCAAAGTTGACTGGACGGATATCCTAGCAGAAAAGATAGTGGAACAGCAATGGCAGGTATTCTTGGGAATAATGCACAAGGTGCAAAATCAGTTCATCCCCCAGAGAAGGAAGGATTCAAAGGGGGGAATGGGCCACAGTGGTTGACAAAGCAAGTCAGAGATTGCAAAGCATTAACAAAAAGGAAATATGACAGAGCTAAGGTGAGTGGGAGGACAGATGATTGGGAAGTTTTTAAGGAATAACAGAACTTAACTAAAAAGACAATACGGGGAGAAAAAATGAGGTACGGACGCAAGCTAGCCAGGAATATAAAGGAAGATAGCAAAAGGTTTTTTAGGTATGTGAAGAGAAAAAAGATAGTTAAGAACAATGTTGGGCCCTTGAAGAATGAATTGGGTGAAATTGTTATGGGAAACAGAGAAATGGCAGAAGAATTTAATGAGTACTTTAGATCTGTTTTCACTAAGGAAGACACAAGCAATCTCCCAGATGTATGGATGGGCCAAGGACATAGGGTAATAGAGGAAATGAAACAGATTGACATTCGGAAGGAAACAGTGATGAGAAGACTGATGGGACTGAAGGCTGACAAATCCCCAGATCCAGATGGTCTGCATCCTAGGGTACTAAAGGAGGTGGTTCTGGAAATTGCGGATGCATTGGTAATAATTTTCCAATATACCTTAGATTCAGGATCAGTTCCTGAGGATTGGAGAATGACTAATGTTATCCCACTTTTTAAGAAAGGAGGGATGGAGAAAACAGAGAACTATCGACCTGTCAGCCTGACATCGGTGGTGGGAAAGATGCTAGAGTCCATTATTAAAGATGAAGTAGTGGCATATCTAGATAGCAGTGATAGGATTGGGCTGAGCCAGCATGGATTTACCAAGGGTAAATCATGCTTAACTAATCTGTTGGAGTTTTTCGAGGATGTAACCAGGAAGTTAGACAGGGGAGATCCAGTGGATGTAGTGTACCTCGATTTTTAGAAGGCATTTGATAAGGTCCCACATAGAAGATTGGTGGGTAAAATCAAAGCTCAGGACATCGGGGGGAAGGCATTGACATGGATAGAAAACTGTTTGGCAGATAGAAAGCAAACGGTAGAGGTGAATGGATGTTTCTCGGATTGGCAGGTGGTGACTAGTGGGGTGCCACAGGGCTCGGTATTGGGACCACAGCTGTTTACAATTTACATCAAAGATTTAGATGAAGGCATTGAGAATAACATCAGCAAATTTGCTGATGATACTAAGCTGGGTGGCAGTGTGACATGTGATGAGGATGTTAGGAGAATTCAGGGGGACTTGGATAGGCTGGGTGAGTGGGCAGATACTTGGCAGATGACATTTTATGAGAATAAGTGTGAGGTTATCCACTTTTGGAGTAAGAACAGGAAGGCAGATTATTATCTGAATGGTGTAGAGTTAGGTAAGGGAGAAATACAAAGAGATCTCGGAGTCCTTGTTCATCAGTCACTGAAGGTGAATGAGCAAGTGCAGCAGGCAGTGAAGAAGGCTAATAGAATGTTGGCCTTTATTACAAAGGGAATTGAGTACAAGAGCAAGGAAATCCTCTTGCATGTGTACAGAGTCCTGGTGAGACCACACCTGGAGTATTGTGTACAGTTTTGGTCTCCAGGCTTAAGGAAGGACATCCTGGCTGTAGAGGAAGTGCAGCATAGATTCACGAGGTTAATTCCTGGGATGTCTGGACTGTCTTACGCAGAGAGGTTAGAGAGACTGGGCTTGTACATGCTGGAACTAAGGAGATTGAGAGGGGATCTAATTGAAACATATAAGATTATTAAGGGATTGGACAAGATAGAGGCAGGAAATATGTTCCAGATGCTGGGAGTCCAGTACCAGAGGGCATGGTTTGAGAATAAGGGGTAGGTCATTTGGGACAGAGTTAAGGAAAAACTTCTTCTCCCAGAGAGTTGTGACGGTCTGGAATGCACTGCCTCGGAAGGTAGTGGAGGCCAATTCTCTGGATGCTTTCAAGAAGGAGCTAGATAGGTATCTTATGGACAGGGGAATCAAGGGATATGGGGACTATTTTCTATTATCTATCTGTCTAAATGTGCAATGTACAATTTATAGTAATTTGTAATAAATAGTATGTACAACAGGACAGTCAATATAGCATAGAAATACAGTTGTGTCAGCATGAATTAATCAGTCTGATGGCCTGGTGGAAGAAGCTGTCCCGGAGCCTGTTGGTCCTGGCTTTTATGCTGCGGTACCGTTTCCTGGATGGTAGCAGCTGGAACAGTTTGTGGTTGGGGTGACTCGGGTCCCCAAAGATCCTTTTTACACACCTGTCTTTGTAAATATCCTGAATAGTGGGAATTTCACGTCTACTGATGCGCTGGGCTGTCCACATCACTCTCTGCAGAGTCCTGCAATTGAGGGAGGTACATTTCCCGTACCAGTGAGGTTCCTGGTAAACTCCCCAACAGACTTTATAAGATTGTTTAACACAAACTACAGCACACAAAGCCACGGAGCTTCGTAGAAGAGAAGGCTATGGGTAAGCCTAGATAGTTCTAAGGTAAGGACATGTTCAGCACAGCTTTGTGGGCCGAAGGGCTTGCATTGTGCTGGAGGTTTTCTATGTCTTCTAACTAGCCCTAATCAGTCCCTATCTGTTCAAATATTTATATATCCAGTCCCTTAAAATGCATTCAAATAACTTAGCCACTACTGACATCAAGCTCAACAACCTATAATTTCCAATTTTATTCTGAGAGCATTTTTTAACAGCAGAACAACATTAGCTATCTTTTAATCCAATGGCAACTCATCTGCAGCTAAGGACTTTTTAAATCCTCTGCAGCAGCCCCCATCAGGGTCTGAGGGAATACCTTGTCAGGCCCTAGGGACTTCACCACCCTAATTTGCCTCAAGATAGCAAGCACCTCTTCTTCTATAATCCATATAACATCTATTGCTTAGCTGCTGTTTTGCCTCATTTCTTTAGGCTCTGTTGCCATATCCAGAGTAAATACAAATATAAGGCATCCATTTAAGATCTCCTCCAACTCTTTCAGATGATGTGACCATTAAATTTCTACATATCAGCAGTTTGAGCGTGAAAGGGGTATTACTATCCACAGTTCACAACCATCCTGAACCCTGTCCTCTTCTAAAGGTACCCAAAAGATTTTTCAGAACATTCTTCAGAAGGATTCTTGTCTTGGAATTCAAATCAAAAAAGTACTTGCAACAAAGGTATGTCTCATCTTATCCAAGTTAAACAGAGTAACCTTCCTAGGTCATTCCTGGTGCTTTATGACAAATTTTATGCTTTATGCTCGCAGGTCTATCAAGCAATAATTTAGTATAAAACATAAAGAATTTTTCTGTATCTTATTTTTGCAAGTATCCTTATTTTCTTGGCTTTAGGGTTCCCAAAGGAGATTGCATAATGATGATTTCTAAGCTTTCTCAACACAAAGCTTCATTGACTCACAATTCAAAGTCATGACATGCATTTTTCTTCACATCAAGGGATCCTTTCCTAATACACTTTGTGATATTTTAGTTTTGGATTCTACAATGTACGGTTGCAACTTGCAATTATTACTCTTATATAGATCCTACTGCATTATAGTTCTTATTTCCATGAATCAAATGACTGTGCATGTGAAAAATATATTTCCAGCCACCTGCTAAGTGAGTCCATTGAGCATAGTCACGGATATTACACACAGAATACAGAGCAAATTGGGAGCAAAGTTCCCTTATCTGTTTTGCAAATGATTTGTTCTCTCTTCAACGCTGCACTTTCTCCTTCACAACCCACAGAATAATACTGTCTTTTTGCATTCGCTCTCTTCATTCTAATATGTTGCTTTTGTTGTTGATCAGGGAGCAAAGGAAAAATTTGGAGAGTAGAGAATCTGTACTGACCATTACAATTGTAGCATATTAGTTCATCCACGTCTCTATGTATCTGGCAGGTAGTAAATGCATAAGTTAGCACAGGCTGGTTCATTGATTTGATTTTTTATCTTTATTAGTAATTTCTATATAAGATCTTCAATGGAACAATGAAATACAATAGAACAAAAGGCAATCTTGCAGCAGAATTTATAACACAATTAGCTTTCCAAGTAATTGATTCTCACTAAAGAAATAAATATCTATCCTAAATGCGAGATAGTCTGCAGATTCCAGCAATCCAAAGTAACACACACGAAATGCTAAAGGAACTCAGCAGGTCAGGCAGCATCTATGGAAATGAATAAACAATCGACATTTCGGGCTGAGACTTTTCTTCAGGTCTGGAAAGGAAGGAGAATGGTGCCAAAATAAAAAGGTGGGGAGCAGGGGAAGGAGGACAAACTAGAAGCTGATAGATGAAACCAGATATGTGGGAAGAAAAGGACTAGAGAGAAAGGAATCTTACAGAAGAGGAGAGAAGACCATAGGAGAAAGAGAATGAAGAAAGGGACCCAGGGGAGGTGAAAAGTAAGTGAGAAGAGGTAAAGAGGCCAGAGTGGAGAATAGTAGAAGAAGGGAAGGGAGGGAGAAATCAATGTTCATGCTATTAGGTTGGAGGCTACCCAGATGGAATATAAGGTGCTGCTCCTTCACTCTGAGGGTAGCCTCATCTGAACATTATAGGAGGCCATGGACTGGCATATCAGAGTTAAAATGTTTGTCTACTGAAGAGTTCTGCTTTTGGTGGATTGAGTGGAGGCTCCTGAGAAAGCGGTCCCCCGTTACAATGGGTCTCATCAATGCAGACAACTTCAAGGAGTAAGTTGGCATGAGCATTGTTGATAGAAGCAATTGTGGAAATATGTGAGGCGCACATAATTAGAAGCCATAAGAAATTTGTTAGTGACAATGTGCACAGGGAATTAGTAATGCTTGTAGACAAGACAACGAAGGCCAGCTTATGGGTGAAGGAAATGATTTCAAAGCATATATTTTGTCTACTTTAGCTACAAGTGTATTTCAGCACAGGATTAAAAGGGTTATTACAATCTGTTAAGCCTTGATGAATCTGTACCTGAAATATGGTGAATAATTTTGTTCTCCCTCTTTTAGAAAGGGTGGACCTGCTATTTAGGAAATGCAGCAAAGATTTGCTATATTGAATCCAGGGATGTTAAAAAACGGTCGCTAAGGTTGGTTGCCTTATCAGGAAAGATCGATAATATTGGGAATGATTCTCTAGAGTATGGAAGAATAAGTCGGGAACAGCACATATAATATTCTTACAGTGTTTCACAGATTAGTGCAAGAATAATGTTTCCTTAAGCAAAGGAACTTAGGACCGGGAGGACTGTTTTACGTTAGGGGTGAGCCATTCAGGATTGAGATGGGGAAATATTTCTTCACGGTGATGATTAATTGGAATCCTATACTCTGGAAAACTGAAGCTTTGGTTATGGTGTATATTCAAAACAGAATTTTTCTGGACAAGAATAAAATCAAGAGAAAGGAAGAGGCCTAGAAAGTGAAGCTGGAAAGAAGGTCAGCAATGATGTGAATGAAATTTTTACTACTTTCAAGTATGATTCTGCCATAAGATGATGAGAGGCATTGATCATGTGGATAGTCAGGCTTTTTCCCAGGCTGAAATGGCTAGCACGAGAGGACACAGTTTTAAGGTGCTTGGAAGTAGGTACAGAGGAGATGTCAGGGGTAAGTTTTTTCAGCAGAGAGTGGTGAGTGAATGGAATGGGCTGCCAGTGATGATGGTGGCAGTGGATACGATTGGGTCTTTTAAGAGACTCCTGGACAGGTGCATGGAGCTCAGAAAAACAGAGGACTATGGGTAACCCTAGGTAATTTCTAAGGTAAGGACATGTTCAGTACAGCTTTGTGGGCCAAAGGGCCTGTATGGTACTGTAGGTTTTCTATGTTTCTACTATGCTGCATGTGATTGGAACCCGTGATTTGCATTTTGATTGTGTGTTTTGGGACCGATAGAGCAACCTCGCACTTTGCTGTCTCCAAGGGAGTTCAGTGAGGTTTGGAGTGGTGTGTATGGCCTGGAGGCCTGGAAGCCTGGAGACAGGACACAGGCCCATGATTGACTCCATTGTTTCTCCGACTGAGGCTTCAAGCAAGGTTGAAGTTGACTAAGATGAGAGCGGAGGACAAGCGGGTGTTCAACACCATCTGTCTGTGTTTCGCCAGTCTGCCTCTCTCTCTTGCTAGCTGTTGTCAGAGGAAAGAGCAGGAGTTTTGGGATCCACGTTGCAAGGATTAACCAGCAAGGCTATGGACTCATTTTGGGGGATTTTGACGTTCATGTTACATGTGTTCCTGTATTCTGGTTACCCTTTTATTTACTGTTTTTGAGTGGTATTACCGGAGCAATCAATGTGTACTGGGCGCTTCAGTGAAGAATGGCCCTGCATCCTGCAGTGAGCTGAACTAAACTGAACACTCCTGGGCTCCTGGTTTGTGTTTGATATTCTCTGTGTTGTTCACCCGCTTTTTGCCGTTTGCACAATCTGTTCTTTTTTCGCACGTTGGGTGCTCGATGTTTTCTTGAACAGGTTCCGTGGTGTTTCGTTGTCTTGTGGCTGCCTGTAGGAGGATGATTCACAGAGTTGTACTCTACTTTAATAATAAATGTCCTTCCAATCTTTGAATCTTTGGTGGAGCAGGCTGAAAGGGTCAGATTTCCTACACAATCCTTCACATGAGAGTGAGTAATAATTGATAGATTACTTTAACACTTGCCTCCTATCTAACTCAATACAGAATTCCACAGCAACGGAATCAATCTGACAAATCATTATACATTTCTAATCCATTTTCTTGGCAGAAACACCTGGTATCAAGTCAAGTGAATGTGGCTATATTCTTGCAATCTTACAATGGTCCCTTTGTGCATCAAATGACTGAAAATTGCAAAATGTGAAGCTGTATTTTAATGGGGAAGTTATAGAATTTTCAAATTTTACACAGAACCGTAGCTTCAAGCACCAATTGTTATCTAATCTTAGTCATGACAAAATCATGACAGTTAAATTGCTTTCACTGTACAGACTGTATAGAATAAGTCCCATCTGAAAGGAAGGCAAACTTTTGATGCATTGAAGGAAACTCTTATAACTGTGACTCCAAATCATTTGTTTTCCTGGTTTCAGACTGTTTGGTCACAAATCAAAGCATCACATCTGCCTTGTCTATCACACTGGTTCATTTGCTTCAGTTGGTAAGTCTTCTTAGCAGCTAGACTGGACAGCATTATGGATTATCACATGAAGGTGAGGTGGTCTGGTTAACCCCAATGAAAACAGATTGATTCTGTCACCTGCAGTGTGATTCAGTTGCAGTTGCCCACTAATAAGAAGAGGCTTCCATCTATTCACTTCTCGACAGAATAATGGGCAACAAATGCACCAGAAAATAGGATATTATTGGATGAGTGGTGCTCAATCTGGCCCATCTATTGCTTACAAGCATTCTATTCCACTGGCTGCAATTTTTGTGGCCTTCAGGTCCCCTGCTGCAGGCAGTTCGCCATGGCAATAAGTCTTGGATGATGCCCTTTTTTGTACTCTGCCCTGGACACACTGGTCTAGACTTCTGCTTTGCACTACATAAGCACAAATGCCAGGACATTACAAACTGAGCACGGCAGCCAGCTGGCAGTCATCTATTGAACCACCAGTATCAACATCAGTACACCCTGCCCTATTATATAAAGGAAACAGTAATTACTGGTAGTAACAAATAAACTGAAACTTTAATGACTGATGCCAATTAAATTAAAAGATCAGAAACATTGCTTAGCTGTAAAGGTGTTCATCAGCTTGGCACATCGTTGTTGACTTGTTAGATTGATATTTTGATCTGAGACTTCATTCCACAATTTGATTATCTCATTACCTAAAATGCAAAGAAGCCCTTTGTGATCTGGAGTAACACCTTGCACTTTGATCACATTTCTATAACTGCGTACAATGTTTCTCAGTGCCTAGAATTGCAATTGGATTACGATATTTTATTCAGTGGTATACAACTGAAATATTCCAACTCCGAACCCCCCAGCGAGAAAGGCAATAATAATAATTTTCCATGTGTTTTGAAGCATGAGTCACCTTTATGCATCTGACGTGATTTTCACAGCAAACTACAAATTTGTGACATCATTTCTGATGTTATGCTTCTTTAGGGCCAATGGAACTTGGACCAGGTTGTCCTGAGCATATTGGTCACTCTAAGGGCAGTCTGGATTTCTCAGGTCAGTGTCGGATAGGGTTACTGACAAACTGTTCACACTGTCACACTTCACCCTCTCACCCAACCACCACTGCCTAAAATTTAACCATGCCTCCTCATGGAGTTTGCACATTCTCCCTGTGATCACGTTGGTCTTCTCTGGGTTTTATGGTTTCCTCCCTGTAAGATCAATATACTTTGGAGCCGGAGTGGCCATTCTCCCATTGAGTCTCTTCAGCTATTCAATCATGTTTGATTTAGTTTTCCTTGAACCCCATTCTCCTGCATTCTCCCTGTACCCTTTGACTCGCTTATCAATCACAAAACTTTAAATATACCTGCTTTAAATATACCTGTTGACTTAGCCTTTGTGACAATGAATTCCAGAGATTCACCATGCTCTGTCTAATGAAGTTCTTTATCTCTTCTGTGTCAAAGGGATGACCTAATCTGAGGCAGTTCACTCCGGTTCTAGACTCACTCTCTATTGGAAACATCTTCTCCATGTCTACTCCATCTTGGCCAAAGTCATTCAGATTGATGAATTAATTGGCCACTGAGGATTGTGTAGGTGAGAGGTCAAATCTAAGGGGCGTTGGTAGGAATGTGAAGAGAATAAAATGGGATGAGTGTAAATGTGCGTTTGATGTTTGGCACTGACATGGTTGACCAAAGATTCTGTTTTTGTAGTGAATGAATTTATAACGTTACAACTTTCTATCTCTGACTCACTCTCTTGCTCAATCCCTGAACTGCCAGTCTCAGTCTTTAGTCTGTAATGCTGATTACTGATTCTTTTTTCTATCACACATGCTTCCTCTGCATCGCTGGTGCTCAATTTCCTCAAAGTAATGGCATTCTGCGGTGCATTTTCTTGATTCTTCCTCCTGAACGAAGATCTCTTATTCCCCTGAGGTAATCCTGGTCTTCCAATCCTCGCTGACAGCCCAACTGCCAGTTAGTTTCTCTCTTCATCTCACTCCCTGTTTCTTCGTTGCCTAGAACATCACTTGTGGTTGCTGATCCTGTCCCGAATCCTTACCTCCAAAGGACACCTTCTGAGAGTGGAAAATGTGTGACCACTTGTCACTTGCCACTGAGGTCTTGGGCATCAGGTCCAAGGAGAGGATCAATGAACCAAAGAGAAAATGAAGACATGTCGCGTTGCCCATCCAGTGCATCAGAATTCAGGCACTGTTTAATTTAGCATTTCATATTGACATTACAGCAACACAGAGTGCTCTGACGTGACAGGGGCTCATATCTTACCTTCTCTGACCAATCTTGCACACTCTCTTGCAGAAGTGCTCAGCACTGTAGCATATCAAGAGGAAACGTATTCCATTTTAGGGTTTAGAGGGGCAGTTAACCAATGTAAAAATTCCAATATTGCCAAAATCCAAGGATCATGTAAAAATCTGAGATTCGCAGCATGGTGCAAAATTTTGAGCTGTATAATAGTAAAATAAATGCACTTCAAATAATTTAATGGCTCATTGAGTATGTTTTATTATAATCTTAAATGATCTCAGTTAAATTGAACATTCTTTAATTTCAGAACTACATTCAGATGTTTATTTTTATAACCCTTTTTTAATCTCCTCTCCACTTTTCCTGAAGGCGCTGACTTTCACTGAGGTACTGTTCAAAAGTAGCTGCCGTCACTCCCAACTATGGGGTCATACTGAATATCAATATAATCATCAGGCACATCACACGTTGTGGTGAACTACATATACCTGTCTGGACACGCCCCCTGCTGACTGCTCCTGTGGCCCCTCCCACACACCCCTGTATAAAGGCGATTGAGGCCTGAGCCTGGCCCTCATTCTCCAGGATGTAGTATGGTGGTCAACCACTGCTTGTTCCTTCTTCCAGTCAATAAAAGATGATATCTCGCCTTTACGTCTCTGAGAGAGTTATTGATGGTGCATCACATGTTCTATACAGGGGGCTGCCAGGATAATAGGCCTACCAATCAGAGTTATGGGAGAGCAGCTGTTGCTAATTTTCCTAAGGATAAAGAGATCAGTTCTATACCATCACTATAAAGTTAAGAGGTTCTGCACATGCTGGAAATCCAGAGTAATACACCAGGTGAGATCGGGGTTTTTCTCCCTTTCCCAGCCCTCATTCAGGGCATATATTACTAACAGTCGCTCCACTGTTGTCAAAGACCCCTCCCATACGTCTTACAATCTCTTTAACCTCCTGTCGTCAGACAGAAGGTTCCACAGCATAAGAAACAGAAATGTCCGACTGGGTTCTTAACACCTGCTGCCATTCAGCACACACGTACACCCTGTCTGAATGTCCTGTCTGCACCCCCTCCCAACTCACAGACAACTCTCCCACCCTGCACCGGTCCCTTCTCATCACTTATCGCTGCTGTTTCACATATTTATTTGACTGCTCATTTATTTTAATAGTGACAGGAACATCACACTGTCTTAAAAAAGCACACACCTCACTTTATATCATCCCGTCAATCTTCAGGCCATGCCACTCAGGAGCTTATCCTAATATTATTTTGTGATTGTTTGTGCTGGATCGTAATTATAAATGTTGCATGTGGCTACACTGTGCTTTGCACCGTGGCCCCAGAGGAAAGATGTTTAGCTTTATACATGTGATGGTTGAATAATAATAATAATAGACTTGAACAAAATGCTGGAGGAAGTCAGCAGGTCAGGAGAAGAAATAAACAGTCGACGGTTTAGGTCAAAACCCTTCATCAGGATCTCTGTCCAAAATGTCGACTGTTTATTCCTTTCCATAGTTGCTGCCTGACCTGCTGCATTCCTCCAACATTGTGTGTGTGATACCATCACCATATTTCATCTAAAATCATCCCACATGATATTTTAGGTATCTACTTTGAGATTTTATAACATAACTACTCAACTAAATACTGGACTGGAAAAGGTTGGAAAAGTCATGAGAACTGTGCAGGTTTTTTTATATTAAGTAACAGTATCTGAATGTTCTGATCACAGCATTTTATTTTAAATGGTTGCTGCTGTATTTCCGTCATTGAGTGAGGAAATAGATTTTTTTTTTCTTTAAATTGCCTTGCAGTGCTCTTGAGTATGGAAATTTTGACAGCACATCAGTCTTCCTGTAATATCCACACCAGGACTGCTCCGGAGGAAGATGCCAGAAGTGAAATATTACCAGAGGATTAGGAGAGCAGCTTATAGCGTATGCAAGGTAGAGTCAGAGTGATTCACTAGAATAGAACACCACCAGAGCTTATTAACAGCAAGATAGCCCACAGGTCTCTAGACATATTTTAGAGTAATAAACCTGTGAAATCTATCACTTTTATAAAGTTAGATCTTGGAAAGTATCCTTCTTCATCATTTTTTTGCTGAAAACATACTGCAAAATTGAGATCAAGACACAGTACACAGGTATCAATCTTTTCCATTTATTTATTGTCAGACATGTTAAGGAGACTATCAGATCTCATTGGCATTCAACATGTTCAGGTTTATGTTACAAGTAGACATTAACACCAGCATCAAGAAATAAAACTTTGTGGCTATTCCTGCCACAAGATCTCTGTAAATTCTGTTCCTGATAGATTTGATGAAGAAGGGTGATTGGAAGGGCTGATGTTTGCAATATCTCTGGTGCTGCTCAATCCAAAGACACAGGATCCAGGATATTTATTACTTGAGTTAAATTGCTTTCTTGGAATCCCCTAACATAAACGTGCAACTATAATTACCGAATTAAATAGATGCATGCAGCTGTGCAAAAGTTATTGAATTAACACTTTCCTCCTAAATCCACTCACTGTAACTATGCTAGAAATGATGGAGATGCCTGCACAGTCAGAGTCATACAGCATGGAATCGGGCCCATGTTGACCAAGATTACCATCTAAGCTAGAGCTAATTGTCCATATCTCTCTGAAGTTTTCTTATCCAAGTACCTGTAAGTGTAGTTAATATATCTGCCTGAGCTACTACCTCTGGCAGCTCGTTCCTGATGCTGACCACTGTGTAGGTAAGAATCAGCATTTCAAATAGCGTGTGGTTACCATATGGGCAGAAGGAGGGAAGTCTCTGTCTCTATCCAAATGGCAACTTAGTACTTGTTAGAAACTACAAAGATTTTAGTATCGAGCATTTCCTGCAGTTTCAATTCATGATGGCTCTTCCATCAAATTTCTGTTGACAATGAACCAACCCATGAACAGAACCTCAGTGTTCTTGCTTTCTTTTTGTACCACTTAGTTAATATTCTATACAGTATATATAAATATAGATATGTTACTGTAATCTACAGTTGTTTTATGTATTGCACTGTACTGCTACCGCAAAACAAATTTCTCAATGTATGTCAGTGATATTAAACCTGATTTGCATCCAGAAACTATGATTTTTCCTATTTCAGCACCTTTGCACATTGCACTGAATAAATAAGAATATTCAGCTAACATACTGGGTGTAAGATTCCATTCCTCGTTTTATCTTAATGTATTCCCAATATCAAAAGGGTCACAGAATTACAATGGATCTGAAGGATGAGCTGCCATAAGGATGTGAGCTAGATGGACCTGTAGTATTTGCAACTGTCTGGAGAATAAGTTGTCTGGTGGATAGGGAAACTGAAAAACTTACTAGAAATTAATAGTGACCAAACTATTGCAGAAAACTGGTAACTACTATGAAATTTGCGATACAGAATGTCCATTCAATTTCAAAGATAAATTTATTAACTTGAGATTCATTCTTGGGCAGACATTTACAGGGAAAAAGAAATACAATAGAATTTTCCAAATAAGTACGTAAGTATCGAAGACAAACAACCAATGTGCAAAATAAAACAAACTTCAAATGAAATTATACTGAGAATGTGAATGGTAATAAATCCTTGAAAGTAAGTCTGTTGGTTGTAGAATGGGAGTGGTGAATGAAATTATCGACACAGTTTGGGAGCATGATGGTTTTCAAGTAATAACTGTTCATAAACCTGGAGGTGTGCTTCTGTACCACCTGCCCAATGACAGAGGGCATGCCCTAGGTGGCGGGGCCTTTGATAAAGAGGTGGGGAGGGCTTTTCCTGTGATGGACTGGGCTGTATTCACCTCTGTTTGTAGCCTTTTCAGTTCCTGTCCAGTTAGGATACTCTCCACAGAGCACCTATAGAAGTTTGCTTTCCATTGATCTCTAACCACAGTACCAGTTAGTTCCAGGACATGATTAGTAAGTGGTTGGAATACATTGCCTGTGCTCTGCAATCATACTGACTGCTTATTTCTTTGAAATTTCTTGATTTTTTCTCTGTCTTTGTGCTCTGAACCTTTGTCCTTCCTTCCACAAACCTCTCCTACACACAAACATCTGCCCACTCAATTCACCAAAATATGAAATATGTCTGAACCACCCACCTCATCCTTGGAACATTGTAATTTTTTCTTATCCTTTGAATTTTTCAAGTCCCTTTCACTTGCCAAGGTAACTTCGCCTGTGGTGCCACATAGAGTCTGAGCAAAGTTGACAGTGTACTTTGTTGTTCTTTTCACTATGATTTCTATTATCCTTTTTTTTTTGTTATCTATGATTCCAATTTTTATCCGCCTACAGCTCAGCTGTTGTCTTCTCCCTTATCAATAAACCACCCACCTCACTTCCATTGTAACTTACTTACATCCCATTCATGCGAACAATTTGTTTTTCTGAGGCCAATGTCATTATTTCAGTTGTCTGCCTAAAGTCTTACTTCTAAAGCTTGGTCTGCTGCATTAAACATGTAAGAACAACATTATCTTTCCTCTATTGATTGAATTTTTTATATTACTTTCCTTGCCTGAATGCCCCTATTCCATCTCTTGATTAGATATATTCTAACAAGTGATAAGGAGGACACATGTACAGAGGGATGGTCTGATGGAACATGGAATTAAATGTGCAGAAAGAATAAGTAAATTTAGGAAGGAAAAGAAAATCCTAGGGGCGTATAGCCCAATGGGAGTTCGGGGAGCTGGGTTAAGCACAATAGGCAGCGATTCAGAGAGAGGAGAAATGGGCAAAAGATTCTATATCTGAATGCACGAAGTGTCAGAAATAAGATGGATGAGCTTGAAGCTCAGGTGCGAATGGGTAAATATGATGTTGTTTGGTTAGCGGAGACATGGCTGCAGGGAGATCAGACTGGGAAATGAATGTACAAGGGTATACGTGCTATCGTAGGGACAGAAATGTGGGCAGTGGGGGTGGGGTGGCCCTGTTGGTGAGGAATGAGATTCAGTCCTTTGCAAAGGGGGACATAGGATCAGGAGAAGTAGAGTCTGTGTGGATAGAACTGAGGAACAGTGAGGGCAAAAGGACCCAAATGGGTGTTGTCTACGGGCCACCAAAGAGTAGCATGGATATTGGGTGCAAGTTGAATAGGGAGTTAACATTAGCATGTGGCAAAGATAATGTCACAGTAGTTATGGGGGATTTCAACATGCAGGTGAACTGGGAGAATCAGGTTGGTGCTGGATCCCAGGATAGGGAGTTTGTAGAGTGTCCACGGGATGCATTTTTGGAACAGCTTGTATGAGAGTCGACCAGGGACAAGGCTATTCTGGATTTAGTGTTATGTAATAAACAGGATTTGATAAGCGACCTTGAAGTAAAGGAGCCATTAGGAGGTAGTGATCATAATATGATAAGTTTTTATCTGCAATTTGAGAAGGACAGCTCAGAGGTGTCAGTGTTGCAGTTGAACAGGGGAAACTATGGAGCCATGAGGGAGGAGCTGGCCAAAGTTGACTGGATGGATATCCTAGCAGAAAAGACAGTGGAACAGCAATGGCAGGTATTCTTGAGAATAATGCACAAGGTACAAAATCAGTTCATCCCCCAGAGAAGGAAGGATTCAAAGGGGAGAAAGGGGCCACAGTGGTTGACAAAGGAAGTCGGAGATTGCATAGCATTAAAAGAAAGGAAGTACGACAGAGCTAAGGTGAGTGGGAGGACAGATGATTGGGAAGTTTTTAAGAAACAACAGAACTTAACTAAAAAGGCAATACGGGGAGAAAAAATGAGGCACGGACGCAAGCTAGCCAGGAATATAAAGGGGGATAGCAAAAGCATTTTTAGGTATGTGAAGAGAAAGAAGATAGTTAAGAACAATGTTGGGCCCTTGAAGAATGAATTGGGTGAAATTGTTATGGGAAACAGAGAAATGGCAGAAGCATTTAAGAAGTACTTTAGATCTATCTTCATTAAGGAAGACACAAGCAATCTCCCAGATGTATGGATGGGCCAAGGACATAGGGTAACAGAGGAAATGAAACAGATTGACATTAGGAAGGAAATGGTGATGAGTAGACTGATGGGACTGAAGGCTGACAAATCCCCAGGTCCAGATGGTCTGCATCCTAGGGTACTAAAGGAGGTGGCTCTGGAAATTGCGGATGCATTGGTCATCATTTTCCAATGTTCCTTAGATTCAGGATCAGTTCCTGAGGATTGGAGAATGACTAATGTTATCCCACTTTTTCAGAAAGGAGGGAGGGTGAAAACAGAGAACTATCGACCTGTCAGCCTGACATCGGTGGTGGGGAAGATGCTAAAGATGAAGTAGTGGCATATCTAGATAGCAGTGATAGGATTGGGCTGAGCCAGCATGGATTTACCAAGGGTAAATCATGCTTGACTAATCTGTTGGAGTTTTTCGAGGATGTAACCAGGAAGTTAGACGGGGGAGATCCAGTGGATGTACTGTACCTCAATTTTCAGAAGGCATTTGATAAGGTCCCACATAGGAGATTGGTGGGTAAAATCAAAGCTCATGGCATTGGGGGGAAGACATTGACATGGATAGAAAACTGGTTGGCAGATAGAAAGCAAAGGGTAGCGGTGAATGGGTGTTTCTCGGAATAGCAGGTGGTGACTAGTGGGGTGCCACAGGGCTCAGTATTGGGACCACAGCTGTTTAAGACTTACGTCAACAATTTAGATGAAGGCATTGAGAATAACATCTGCAAGTTTGCTGATGATACTAAGCTGGGTGGCAGTGTGACATGTGATGAGGATGTTAGGAGAATTCAGGGTGACTTGGATAGGCTGGGTGAGTGGGCAGATACTTGGCAGATGACATTTTATGTGAATAAGTGTGAGGTTATCCACTTTGGGAGTAAGAACAGGAAGGCAGATTATTATCTGAATGGTGTAGAGTTAGGTAAGGGAGAAATACAAAGAGATCTCGGAGTCCTTGTTCATCAGTCACTGAAGGTGAATGAGCAAGTGCAGCAGGCAGTGAAGAAGGCTAATGGAATGTTGGCCTTTATTACAAAGGGAATTGAGTACAAGAGCAAGGAAATCCTCTTGCATTTGTACAGGGCCCTGGTGAGACCACACCTGGAGTATTGTTTACAGTTTTGGTCTCCAGGGTTAAGGAAGGACATCCTGGCTGTAGAGGAAGTGCAGCGTAGATTCACGAGGTTAATTCCTGGGATGTCAGGACTGTCTTACGCAAAGATGTTAGAGAGAATGGGCTTGTACACGCTGGAATTAAGGAGATTGAGAGGGGATTTGATTGCAACATATAAGATTATTAAGGGATTGGACAAGATAGAGGCAGGAAATATGTTCCAGATGCAGGGAGAGTCCAGTACCAGAGGGCATGGTTTGAGAATAAGGGGTAAGTCATTTAGGACAGAGTTAAGGAAAAACTTCTTCTCACAGAGAGTTGAGGGGGTCTGGAATGCACTGCCTCAGAAGGTAGTGGAGGCCAATTCTCTGGATGCTTTCAAGAAGGAGCTAGATAGGTATCTTATGGATAGGGGACTCAAGGGATATGGGGACAAGGCAGGAACCGGGTATTGATAGTAGATGATCAGCCATGATCTCAGAATGGTGACACAAGCTCAAAGGGCCAAATGGTCTACTTCTGCACCTATTGTCTATTGTCTATATTATCAGCTATAAAATAACCTATCCAATAATCCAAAACTGATTTATTAAGCTAGCATAAACTTTATAGTATGCTGCAGTAATGTATTATGCTTCACACTACAGAAATTTAATCCAGGGAAGAGATATTTCAGCCTTCAAAGTTCTCACCTAAGCATCTTCTCAAAATGTCGCATAATCTTCAAACAGATCAGTTTAATCAGTCCACTTCAATAGTATTCCTTCATACACAATCACATTGACCATTTCACTCCCCTTCTTTCTGACATAATACATTTAAAAATGGGGTACCAAATAACTGGACCTGCTAGGTGATTAGAAATATTGGTAAATCCTCTTAAATCTTTGATAATAATATCACCATAAAGAAAATAAACTTCGACCTTTGGAGGCAAAAAGCAAACCCTGTAGGAATTTTAAAAAAACCACAGATGATAATGGAAGGATAGAGCGGGTCTAACATCATCAGTGGGGTAAGAAACTGACTAATGTAATGGGTCTAGGATCTTGATTTTGTTTAGATTTCTGGTATCTGAAATCCTTTGATTTGCTTTGAAGTATACATTCTCATCATCATTTCTGTATGTTATAGGATTGCAGTTCTGGTCCTGTAATTCTCCTTATTGCTTGTGAACACTGCTGATGAAGGAACAATACCATCTTCTTTGATGTGTACTACATCACACTGAAAAGGAACCCCAGCACATTAGAGGTTTTGATGAAACAGAACAAAATTATTAAAATCTTGTTGGCCAGCATATTGTCCACTATCTGATTTAGACATTATCTCATTTTTTCCACATTCTGGAAAAATCTGCTGGCAACTACAGGATAGAGGCAATGGTTTTAGAGACCAGTACATTTAGGGCATTTTAAAAACTGGTAGATGATATGGCATGCAGCTGATAGAAAAATGGAGGCTATGTAGGATGAACGGGTTAGATTGATCTTAGAGTAGGTTAGTATTTTCAAAGGTTGGCACAACATCATGGGCCGAAGGACTGTCCTGTACTGTAATAATGTGAATCTTTCTTTGTTCACATTCATGTTTCATTTGCCATGAGCTTTATGACACCAATCAAATATCAGTGCCGGTCTATTCTAACCACATTTCTAATTGGAATTAAGCCCATCATCTTTAAAGCTGTTGTTTTTTTACCCATTCAATGCCCTTATGATATCCTCATTTTTCTTCCTTTCTGCTTCCCGGATGCTCCTTGGTGCTCCAGTCAATTTCCCCTCTAGCCCTTATCCCAGGTCTGCCTAAGTTTGTGCTGTTCTTCACAGCCTTCCATCTACTGACGTTTCCAGTGACAATCTTTCCATCAGCTCTTGAGTGCAGTTCTAGCTTGTCCTATTCTACAGTCAGTAATACGATATCTGATGCCAAAATAGGATCTATGGTTATTCTCCTTGGGTTTTCTCAAAAGTAATGATTCCTCTCTTCCAGCTGAAGTCGGAGTTCCAATCGGAACAGCTGGCGTTCAGTCACTAAGTCACAAGTATCACCATGAATGTTGCGAAATGCTGATATTTAGGATGTGACGTATTTTGCTGCACTTCTAACTGTTCTTCTGGGTCAGTTTTGGTACAGAAACAGACACTCCATTGTTTTCTAAGATATTTTCAGCTTGTGAGGTCAGTGGCTAAGGACAGCCATGTTTATTTTTAATATATTTTACTTCTGTTTAATATTTTTAGTTATTCCTGTGCATTCACATATATTTAGCTTAACTTGTAGTAAAATATTATTTCTTTATTTTTTAATAACTTGCTTCGATTTTAATATTTGCACAGCAAAGGCTTTCAAAAATAGTTAACATTCCTGACAAGTTAGGGAGCCTTTCCTAAGCTCATCCTCTGTCAAAAGATTTCAAAAATCCTTCCAGTGTAAGTACTCTGCACTGTTTCCTGGGGTCTATACCCTGCTAAGATCTCACTGCCCAAATCAGGATTTGGAGAACCAAAAGGATCAATTTCCTATCACAAACAAGAGAAAATCTGCAGGTGCTCAAAATCCAAGCAACACACACACAAATGCTGGAGGAACTCAGCAGGCCAGGCAGTATCTATGGGAAAAAATATAAAATGTGTTTGTAGTTGCTGTTTTGGGTCTTGTGTGTGTTGCTTGAGTAAGATCTAGTAATGTCTTTCCAGTGTTTAAATATCCACAAATGTGTGGAGTTCCCCAGTTGAGTCTGGCCTTTAAATGCTTCAGGTTCCAAAAACATAATTGCTTTTATTTACAATCTGCCTTTGCTGCACAACCCAGTTTGATTTTGCTAGGGATTTACCATTTGCAGAAGAGCAAACCATATTCAGCATGAAATTCAGCCCAAAAGGGCTCTTTTATAACATATCATTAGATTCTGGTGCTAAAAGATGAACCAAGTGTATTTTTCCAAGTTTGCAACTACAACAGTAAGTTAATTAAAGAAAGGAAAGGGAACAACTCTTTGGCAAGTACATTCCAACTCTGATACATTTCAATGATATGCACATTTCTATCTCTTATAATTCTTTCCTACAAAAGACATATTTGCCACTCAATAGATTGGAGGTATATCCATTGACTTGGCTGAAGAGTTATCTGAGGGGCAATAAGAAACGTGTGCAGTCTAAATGAAACTCAAAAGAGATATTTTAATATTCCTTTCAACTTTCTATTACTTTTATAGGAAGGACCAAATAAATTTTTTACATCACGTGAGGTAACCTCAGGGTTCTGACTGCTGCAAGATCATTCTTCCATTTGCAGACATAGGATTGCTGCAGAATAGCCCATGAGAGTGAATCCCATCTTTGCCTCATCCTGCTGAGTATCCTTGAGTAATATTAAAACTGTTAAAACCTGCAACAACTTTGAAAGCTGGCAAGCTGTCTCCTCTAATTAACCTTTTGCCAGTGTGTCAACAACCTTCCTAGGGCAAGGCCTCTGCATCAAGTTGCCTGAGAACCCCTCACTGTCCAACACCAGAATATAGAGAGCCAATAAGATAGTTGTGGACATCTAGTACAAGTAAGATTCAACATGATTGTGAAGGCCTATTAAGATTCAGTAATATTACATCCTTGATTAAATAACCTTCTCTACTTTGATAGAACTTTCCAATGGAACTAAAGTATTTACCTAGCTCAGGGCTTGTGAAAGGCCACTGCTTATCAAAATATCTCTAATAACAAGTACCCATGAGTTGTTCTCATTTGTTGGCCAGACAATTTTCTTTGACATTTTCAGCAGAACTGCCCACAACTAGTGGAGATAAGCCTTTGGTTAGAGATAAGGAATGAGTGTATTTAATCATCATAGTAGGCTGTGCACTTTTCCTTACCTTAACTATAGCTTCTTTATACAAGACAATAAACTGAAAGCAGCTAGCATACTTGTAAGAAAGATTGATACTTTATCGGTAATATTAATGTTAGTTCTCTAAATTCATTTCTGATTAAGAAAAGTGAAATGATGAAAACATTCCCGCAGAGTATAAATTGTTCAAATACAGTGGATTCCAGTTAATTGTGACACATCAGGACCAGTACATTTTGACCCAATTAAGCAGCCAAAGTTTCATGGAAATAGTTAAAAAGGTATGAAAAAGACAAACTACTATTTAACTGAGTAACAAATTATGTATTTAAATGAAATACAGAAAAAAATATAATACTAACAATACTACTACAATACTATAAAATTGCATATTAGTTTCTAAAGTAGATTGACGGAGGAATTCATCCAGTGTATGCTGCCACATTTTTTTGATTGACAAAATGAACAAAATCAGTGCAGACTCATAGTGTACATAATTGATCCATTATGTGATCCATTGTCTTCTTTGAAACTGATAGTGTTGTGCGTCTGTAGCCAAGGGAACCATTTGGCATGGCATGATAAGTAAAAGGCCTGTTTCATTAGCATTGTAGATATCATCTGCATAATATCTTTGAAGCAATTTGGGGAGTTCTGTAGAGTTTCATGTTTCTGCACTTACAGCATCAACACTAAATTTCTCACGATGTGTTCTCTGGAATTTCATGTGGTGCCAACACTTCCATCAAGGCAACCAACCATCTTTTGGTTCAGTGACCAACTTCTTAGCTAACTCCTCTGACTCATTACTTAACATTGGTCCATGGACGCACACACCTCATCCAGTTACAATGGAAAACCATTGATTGAGGGCCTTTTCAACATCTGGATCCTTACCTTCACTCTTTCACTTGTAGGATGTTCCCTGTTGTTCCTTGCAAAACACCCATTCTTCTCACAGTTTATCTTGTGGGTGTATCATGCGTGCAGTTGTACATTTCTGACTCCAGCTACCTCTGCCAGCTGACAATAACTGGTGTTAGGTGGATGGTTTTTGGTGGATGGGTTTTTTTTGGCTAGTGTCAAATCTTTCATGGCATGGTGGCAAGGGTCTGAAATTTTTCCAGTCAAAATAAAAAATAAAATGATCAATAATCACTGCTTTTTGATTCAGCATCCATTGGCCCAAACAGATAACATAACACAGGCACATGCAACTGATGCTTTTTGAAAACTGTTTGTCTAAGCATGGTGTATTGTGTAACAGCCACACAGGTGCACGTGACTGACTCTAGTTCAAAATTTCTCAGCAACAGCCTCCTGTCCCAATTAAGTGGCATGCTATTTCAAATAAACCAAGGGGATCCCAGGCTAATTTCTTGATTAGTTTTCTTGCAGAGTTGTCCCAAATAAGTGGCTGCGCCAATTAGTCAATGGCCCAATTAACTGGAATCCACTGTATACCCATTCATGTCCAAGATCTGAACGTCAAAGTGTTCATGAAAGGGTCATGAAATCATTGTTCCATCCTTTTAGGTTGTTCACTTGACTTTGAGAAAAAAAATTCTTCCAGAATAACGGGACCAGATGGATATATTTATCTAATCCAATAGTATTGAGCATCTTTTTAACCTTTAAATACATAAAATCTAAACAAGTTCTCTTTAAAAGCAATATGGAACCTAAAATCCAGCCACCATTAAACGTTACCTTAATTTGTTTAAATAATAGTATGGTGATGGTTAAACTACTAAAATAGTAACCCAGAGAGCAGAACTAGCCATCCAGAGATGCAAGTTAAAATCCCACCACTCAGCTGCAGATATTCAGTTATATATAGTTTTAAAGTAAAGAACTAGTTTTAAAATGGCAAGCACAAAATTATTAGATTTTTATGAAAACCCAACTGGTTTGATGATATCCTTCATAAAGCCCTTATCATCTGGTCAGGCCTACATGTGGTTCAAAAACCCCAGCACATATGCTTGACTTTTAGCTGTACTCTGAAGTGGCCTAGCAAACTACTCACCTGTATCATAAGCACTACATTAATAGAGTACAGAGGGTCAAGACTGTACCCACCGCTACATTCTCAAGGGTAACTACGGGCAGAAAATAGGCAATGGTACATCAGTAGCCCTGCAGCCTTGAAAATGCACAGTGCATATGAAAAAAAGTTACACAACTCCTTTATTTCCTTCACAGAATAACTAAAGGCAGGAGTGGAACAGATAAAAAGAGAAACATTAGATCAGGGCTTAAACTAAACAGATTAAATATTTCTCAATTTACTCTGAAATATTGAGCATTTAATTGTTTATTGCTAATTGGTTAGTGTAGAGGGGGAACAAAAGCAATTAATAAAGTTATAAGGGTATTCGTGCTCATGACCCTGTGGTGATTCAAGATCAGCCAGCACCATTGAATTTACTTCTGACATGCACAATAAATTCCATCTGGGATTTACCTCATCAGTAATTTCTGAATTCAGCCCCCCAGTCAATTCCACTGCATGTTTTATTCAGCAGGCCTCTACATGCAAAACCTTTCATTAGTAGTGCTACTGTTCTGAATACTAAAATAAATCTTCAATTGTTAACTCCTTTTTCTTTCACCCATTTTTTCATACAAATATCAATACTTTTTGTTGGTTTTGCCCATAAGCATTTCTGAATCTCTCCTTACCATCAGGAATGCTTTCAATCTCTACCCACCTGCTCTTGGGAGCTCCCTTTCAGCATGTTTTTAACCTTGAAGCCATTCTCTTTGCTTTCAAAGGCCCCTAAAAATAGATTTAAATTCCTCAGAGCAGCTCCTGCTCAGCTGCCCTAACTTCAGCAGAAACCCCTTGTTCAGACATAAATGATAAATGAGCCTGATTCTACCTTCAATTCAAATTCAGAGCATGCTGTGGCAGAGGAGATTTGGGCCAGAAGATCCCAAAATTGTGATCTGGTACCGTGTTTATCTATGTGTGCACAGTCCAGATTTTTACATCACGTGTGCTTTTAGAGAGCTATCAAAATTCACCTGCCAATATATTGTAAGGAAAATATGCATTAAGCGTTGCCCATGGATTCTACAGACCTAGCCCAAGATGCAGGTGACCAAATCAGAACATAGCTGGAATCCATAAAGCTATTAGGAACTGTACAGCTACATCAAGGACCAAAAGGCAGTGGAGATATTGATAAATTGTATCAGCCCCTGGCCAGAATATGAAACCACAAAACGAAGTATTATGTCTGATGCTAAGAGATGTTTACATCAACCTTCTTGTGCCTAGCATTGCTCCAGCATGATTGCAAGTTACCTGATCATTCTTGGAACATTTTTCAATCAGTCAAGGACTGAGAACAAACATAATTCTGTTGTTTTCTCCATAAGTCTCATAAGTTGGGGGGGGGGGTAATCTTCTGTTGCTCTTAATTCCACCTTCATCAGCCCCACTAACACAATCCAGTCTCAATGGGAAGTTATTATTACTGCCAGTTTCCAAGAAGATCACTTCAGCATCTTTTAAAACTGCAGCCATAACCTGTCCTTTTGCCCCTAAATCCACATACAAGGCACTGTCTGGAATGGTTGCACACCAGGATGCCCAAGTCATTCAACTGCCCTGGGAAACAGAAATAGCACATTTCTCCTTCCTTAAGTTATGAGCACTTTGAATACCATGTTATTAATCAGTGTAAGCTACTCCACTCTTGAGATTAAATCAACTCTAATGAGTGAAAACATATGAGGTTCCTTAAACCAAAAATATATACGATCTGCAGGTCCATTCTTGCTAATCTATTCTTAGATCATATTACTAATGGAAATTGTTACATTTTAAACTAATAGACAATGCAGCTGGATGAAACAATGCTAATTATTTAACAACAGTGCCATCTGCAGCCCTATTATAAATGGAAGTCTCGTCGGTTTTCCATTATAAATGCAGGTTCAAAAATTAGATATGGGAATGGTGAATTAATAAATATTGTTACAAACAATTGAGCAATTACACTAGGCTGACACACTTTCCACGGGCAAGATAAGGGACATCTACTGAGATTGCTGAAAGTACAACCAAGGAGGTAGAGATTCCAGGAGTGACAAGAAGGCTTGATCCTTTCTAAAGGCAAGTGTTATTTCCATGCTTTTGGTATACACTGAAGAATGGATAAAATATTTAACTTACTAGATTTCTTAAGGCAACAAACTGAATAAGGCTGAGAGTGTGCTGTAAAGTATCAGAGTGAGCTTACAGTGAGTTCGTTACACAGCTCTTCTAATGTTCTTACAGCAAATGACTCCAGACTATTTTTGCTGAAACAATGAAGTAGCCTATGACATTCCTACAAAGCAAGTTCATATGTAAAAATTCTACAGCAATCGTCAATTTCCTCTTCAATAGCTCATCAACTGAAACAAATGTTGCAACTTAACTTGTGGCTGAAAACTCACTGTAATGAACTGATTTTGAAATATATTTTTTGTCCTTATGAGAAAACTAAGAGCAGAACTAATATTTAGGATTGATTTCTATATAGCCTTATCTTCTAAACGGGTCATTAACGTTACAGCTTGAAAGAGTTTACTTGTGACTGTAACTTCATATTTCACATTTTTGGAATGAAATGCAGCCTCTGCTTTCCCTACCTATATGCACCCTATCCACCTACCCTCCACCACCCTCAATCACCACCACATCCTCATGCATCCCCACCAAAGCCTGTGAAAGATGAAAATCACGTGAGTAATCCCTAGTGCATTGGCTAGTAATTATCCCAAATTAATACTCCTGAAGAATTTATAAGTTTCTTCCCCTAAGCTATCAGACTCCTCAATACCCGAAGCCTGGACTGACACCTTGCCCTATTGTCCTGCTTATTATTTATTGTAATGCCTGCACTGCTTTTGTGCACTTTACTCAGTCCTGTGTAGGTCTGTAGTCTAGTGTAGCGTTCTCTGTGTTGTTTTTTTTAATGTGGTTCAGTCTAGTTTTTGTACTGTATCATGTAACACCATAGTCCTGAAAAACGTTGTCTCATTTTTATTATGTACTGTACCAGCAGTTATGGTCGAAATGACAATAAAAGTGACTTGACTTGACTTGAGCCTGCTGTGGGTTTTGTACCATGCTTCCTAGATTATAAAAACTTTTGAGAAAGATAGCATAAGCTCTAGGATTCATTCAATCATCCCAAGGTAATAAAATACATTAAATAATTGCAAATTTTTAATATATTTCTTGTCAGGCAGTATAGAAAACCAGTGATAAAAATTCTAATCATGCCAATAAAATGATTGCTTCCTTGTAGTATAAATTACATAATTCTCATTGTTGCCATCAGGAAGGAGGTACAGAAGCCTGAAGGCACACAGTCAATGATGCAAGAACAGCTTCTTCCCCTCTGCCATATGAGCACTAAATGGACATTGAACCCATGAACACTACCACTGTTTTATTATATCTGCTTTTGCACTATTATTCTTAACTATTTAATATACATATATGCTTACCATAATTTTTTTTCTATATTTATCATGTATGGTATTGCTGCAGCTAAGTTAACAAATTTCACAGCATATGCCAGTGATATTAAACCTGATCCTGTTAATAGACACCAACCACTAAATAAGTTGATCAGTCAAATGGGAATACAATGCATGACTTTCCAACTTAGGTGGACATATACGAAGTGTCATTTCTAATACTGTGAAAAGCTCTCAAGCAGCATCGACCACATTCACATTCCCATGAGACTGGTGCAAGTGTAAAAACAGCACTGTGCTCTGAGGAAAATGGATCAGATTTCAGACACGATTAAGCAAGCACAAGGAAAGAGAACAATTTTTCACTTTTTAAAAAATTGTACGGTAAGTCTATGATTTCACTTTATCTATTGTAAATTTAATTTAAAGATAAATATCACAACAGCAAATTTGTAAGATGCAATAAAATTTGCTGGAAATATGTGAAATAAGGTTACTCTATAATTTCAACGAAGTTAACCCTGAAAGTATTCAGTAACCATGGAATAATTAGCAAAAATGAAAGAAATTTAATAGAAGTTACATCCTACTGTTATTTGGCAATATTATTTGCTTGGAAGAGATATTATACAATGAACTCAGACTGCATCAATTCAATGTGCAGTAGATTGCAATATGCTGTTTATCATTTCAATAGTAAAAATAAATTCAAAAATCTTTGTTCCTGCAATTCTGAAAGTCCAGAGAATTATAAGCCCCCTGCTTCACTGAACGTTCTACTCTTTCCACATTTGTGTCTGAGCTGCTGATTTTTTCCAGGATTTTCATTTATTTTCATTTCTTCAGTCAACAGATACTTGAAAGCATGGCAGCAATAGAGAAATAACTCTCAAATTTTCACGCAGGAGTCTTGAAAATCAATTTGAAAGTCTTCAAGTATTTCAAGCAGAACCATTTAATAACCAATACACAAATATTTAGGTATGGTAGGAGAAAAATACGTATCAGGTAGGCACTCTGGCCCAACTAATCCATGCTAGCAAAGTTTTTTGGCCCTTATCCCTGTAAGACTTTCCTACTCATGTACCTATTAAATGCCTTTTGGAAGTGGTAATTGTACCTGTGCCTACCTCTTCTTCTGGCAACTTGTTCCACATAACCACAACCTTCTGTGTGAAAATGTTTCCTTCAAGTACCATTTAAAACGTTCCCACTCACTTTGCGTATGCCCTTAGTTTTTGACTCACTTACACTTGGAAAAAGACTGATCATTCACTTGATCGTACTCCTCTTGAGTTTATATATTTCTATAAACTCGCATCTTAGCCTGCCTATCTAGTCTCTCTTTATAATGCAAGCCCTTCAATCTTGGTAACATGCTCATGAATATTTTTGGCACCCACTCTAGTTTAATTCCTATAGCCAGGCTAACATAAATGCACACAATGCCTCAAGTGTGGCCACACTAACAACTTATACAGTTGCAATGTGGAATCCCATTTCTTCATCACCATCCAGAAAAATATGAACTTGCACCCCTGCCATTTAGTGTGCAAGTCCTGCCCTGGTTTAACTTACTAAATGCAACACTTCACATTGTCTGAGTTTAGCTCCACTTGCCATTCATTGTCTTACTTTCCCAGCTGATCTAACTACTGCTGGAATCTATAATAGTCGCCTTCTCCATCTATTAGACCACCTATTTTGCTGTTAACCATGTACTTATTAACTGCCAACTACATTCTCATCCAAATTATTAATATGAGTGATAAACAACAGTCGATCTAACACTGTGAACATGCCACTATTTGAAGGCCTCTAATCTGAAAAAAAATCCTCCACTACCACCCTCTGACTCCTTCCCCCAACTTTGTGTCTAATTGGCTAACTCACCCAGGATCCCATGTAAAAATACATACACAGTGCTGGAAGAACTCAGCAGATCAGGCAGCATCCGTGAGAAAAAAGTAGCCAACGTTTCGGGCTGAGACCCTTCATCAGGAATGGGGGGGGGGAGAGGGCCAAAGCCCAGTAATAGAGATAGGGGAGGGGGTAGGGCCTAGAGGTGCCAGGTGGAAAACCAGAGGAAAGATAAAGGGGGGAGGGGATAATCATGAAAGAACTGTAGAGATAAAGAAGCAGAAAGTTGAAAGGGGAGAGAGGCAGAGAGGGACCTGGGACAGGGGAAGGGGGAGGGGGAGGGAAATACCAGAAATTGGAGAATTCAATGTTCATACCACCAGGCTGGAGGCTACCCAGATGGTAGATGAGGTGTTGCTCCTCCAACCTGAGTTTGGCCTCATCATGGCAGTAGAGGAGGCCAAGTATGGACATATCTAGTTGGGAATGAGAGGCAGAGTTGAAGTGGATCCTGTCTATTGTAACGGACGGAGCGTAGGTGCTCAACAAAGCAGTCCCCCAATCTGCGTCGGGTCTCGCTGATGTAGAGGAGGCCATGTAATCTAATGTAATAGAGGAGGCCATGTAATCTAATCATCCCATGTAATCTAACCCTCTAGACCTACCTACCATGTGAAACCTTGTCAAGCTCTTTCTAAAGTCCATGTAGATGACATCTACTACGCCACCTTATCCATCCTCTTGATCACCACTTCAAAGATTTCAATCAGATTCATGAGACATGATTTCCCATGTACAAAGCCATGCTGATTACCCCTAATCAGCCCTTGCTTTTCCAAATGCAGGTATATCCTGTCTGTCAGAATCCCCACCAGTAACATACAGATGTTAGTCTCATCAGCCTGTAGTTCCCTGGAATTAAGCTCTTCTGAAATGAAGGCACAACATTAGTCTTAGAGTTCCTCCCCCATGGCTGATGATAATGCTAGTGCTCCAGCAATGTCTTCTCTAACTTTACACATCCCCTGAGGACACACTCGATCGGGTCCTGGAGATCTATTCACCTTTAAGACTTGTAGTAACTTTGGTTTTGAAATCTGGATATGTTTCAAGACATAACTATTCTCTTCCAAGTTCCCCACCTTCTATGTCTTTCTGCAGGGTAAATACAGTTGAGAAATATTCAATGAAACTTCATCTAGTTCCTATGGTTCCACAGGTAGATGACCACATTGAGCATCATTCTCTCTGTTACTCTTTAGCTCTTCATATACTAATATAATCTCTTAGGATTCTCCTTTATGTTATCTGCTAAAACTAACCTGTATTCTAATTCTGTTAATCCCAGGCTTGGATACCCTTAATGGTTTGGTATTAGAGCCCTCTAAGTAAAGAATACAACCCTCCATATAAAGTATTCATTGCCCCATTTTGGTCTTAAATAGCCAAACCCTTTTCTTGAGATTGTTCAGCCTAGATCTGGATTCTCCATAAAAGGAATCAGCCTCTCCCCTATTTTAAGTTGCTCTCACATACATTTCTATGAGCTCTCCTCTCATTCATCAAAACGCCAATGAACTGTTATCAATAGCCCAGAACATAAATGCCTCCTTGTCTCTATGTTCAGATCCCATCAAGGTAAATTGTGAATTTAAAATCAATTATTTCAAACTGAATCTTATAATCTACGTTACTATGTATGATAGTGATCATGGGACTACTAAGTTGTTGTAAAAAGATCATTAGGTTCACCATTCAAATGCAGTTTGATCGATGTGTGAATCTGACCTGATTGAATTTTAGTTGCTCTCTGAAAAGAATTCCCAATCTATACAAAGGTCAACTTGGGATGTGTAATTAATGGTGACCTTGCCACGTATATATTAATCCTTTGAAGTAACAGAAGGTGATCTCTTACAATTTTTACCTTCAGTGGAAACAGACTTTGATCACAGATTTCAGCATTGATCCTTGTGACTTTAAATTAGTTCCTTCAGTTTTGTCTCATACTTTTGCTCCTGAACAATGTTGCAACTTGCTTCTAATTAGATATTGAGATGATATAGCAAAATTTTGGTCTATTTTCCTTTACTAAAGTGTAAGGAAAATAGCATTATAATAAAGGGAGGTTTTTTTCTCAATAAACTTTAATGATTGAGACTTGGTTGTGGAGTGCAAACAAATGACGCAAAGCGACACATACAAAATGCTGGTCAGGCAGCAGCTATGGAAAAGACTAAACAGTCGACAGCTATGGAAATGAATGAACAGCTTCAGGCTGAGAATCTTCTTCAGGACTGGAAAGGAAAGGGGAAGATGCCGGAATAAAGAAGGTGGGGGGGGGGTGGGAAAGGGAAGGAGAATAGCTCAGAGGTGATGGGTGAAGCCAGGTAGGTAAGAAAGGTAAAGAGTTGGAGAGGAAGGAATCTAGTAGGAGAGGAGTGTGGACAATGGAATAAAGGGAAGGAGGAGGGGATCCAGGGGAGGTGATAGGCAAATGAGAAGAGGTGAAAATGACAAAGTTTGGCAGCGCAGCAGAAGTTTGCAAGAATACATAGATAGGCTGGCTAAACTGAGAAACTAAGTAGCAGATGGAATTTAATAATTAAAATTTTGAAGTGGCATGCTTTTGGCAGGATGAATAAGACAGGACATGGCACATTTATCAGATGTATGCAGGCACAGTGAGACCCAGGCATAACATTACATAAATCTTTGAAAGTGGAATGGCATGTTGATGAGTTGATAAAAAAGCATTTAGGATTCTTGGGATTCATAACTTGAGGGATGGCTTTGTTGCAGTTTTATAGAATGCTTGTTTGGCTACATCTGGAGTTTACATTTAATTCAGATCAGCACACTGTAGGAGGGGACACAAGGGGACAGTAAAGATTTAAAAGACTGTTTTCTGGGATGATGGACTTCAGCTATAAGATGGGACTATAGGTGCTTAGTTCTCCTTGAATCATAGAATGAAGATTTAATAGAAATGTAGAAAACCATGACTTGTTTAGATCTTCCATGAGTGGACTATAAATAGATCAGAGTTACAGGGATAAAATATTAGGCTAAATATACATGATGCGATGAAAAATGTTTTACTCAACAAATTATGGCCTGAAATTCATTGTCTGTAACAAAGGTGGGAAAAGAATCAGAAGGAATAATTTGTAGGCCAAATAGTAAGAACAGGGGAACAGGAGATCGGTGACTTTACATGACTCCTTCTGTGCTGTAACTATTCTATGATTCTACGGTTCTAGAGGCTTAAATTTGATTTTTACCAACCAAAACTGAAAGAAAAACAACAAAGGTCTGAATGAAAAATAACATTTTTTCCACCAATAAAATTCTGCACTAGGAGTAAATAAGAGATCCATGCAAATTTTATCTGTGTTTAAACAAACTCCATGTGTTCCAAACTGAAATAAAAATAAAAACAAACAAAAAAAAATGTCCTAACCGTTATGCAACACCGATAAGGTCCCCAACCCTAATCTAACAGATGAACAAAATAAGTGTTTCAGGATTCCAACAGCAAAGGGATTAACAATTAAGATCTGGAATCTTTATACAATTATTGTATTATTCTTGAACACCCAATGGCCATTTATTTGTTTTCTTGAAACTTCAATGTAATGCTGCCACCAATAACTCGTGATGGATTACATTTTTTTTTGTTCAGAAGTCACTCACACATGTAAAGTTAAGTCTTTGCTAGATGATTTTATTTTATATTTATTTAGAGATACAGCATGGTAACAGGCCTTTCCAGCCCAGCAAGTCCACTCTACCAAGCTACACCCATGTGACCAATTAACCTACTAACCCATACGTCATTGGTATGTGGGAAGAAATGAGTGCTCGTGAAGCACTCCTCACAGACAATGTTGGGAACTGAACGCAGGTCACTGCAATGTTTAAAGCATTACAAGATGCTACTACATCTACATGCTACATACTACATGCTATTACAAGATAACTACTACAAGATGTGCCACCCTATTATCTATAAACTTAAGCTGAGGTGGACCAAATTAATAGCTATATGAAACATATTTTGTTTGATACAAGTTTTGCTAGTGGCAGGTATATATTCTTTCCAACAGATGTTATGTCCTGTGACTGTTATTGGGTTAGTCAGTAGGCTTAAACAACAAGTACTTCAGGAAAAATAATGCATTTGTGACATTCACCAGTACAGAAAGCTTGCCTAATTCTTAAGAGGCTTTTAACACCACCTGTGCAAAGAGTCAGGCTCCAGGCAATGGAGCAAGAATTAAGACAATGAGATTGTCATTATCAATGTAAATAGCATCAAATTAATGCAGAGAAAAAAATTGGTCTGCATTAATTTGGTAGTATTCATCAACCTGCATAGGGACATGAAATTATTCTAGGTGCACATTCAGCCTAGAACATCTATGTCAGTCCATTTGCAGTAACCCTACAAGTTCCATTGCCCTGCTTTATCCTTATGGTCCTGTAAATTTATTTCCTTCAAGGGACTATACAATTTCCTTTTGAAATTTCTGATAGAGTCCATATCCACCATCCTCGAAGGCAAAACTTCTGAAGCATTACCACACTACATCCAATGATCTTCCTCACGCCATTGTACCTCTTTCCCAAGACTTTGAATTTGTACTTACGAGTCCATGTGCAATCACATTATGTAGCAGCCACTTATCTGCCAGAATTTTGGATAGCTCTATCAAATCTGCCCTCACTCTTCTTTCTTACATTGAGTCCAGCTTCGCCAACCTGACCTTACTGTTAAAATCTTACATTCCTGAAGCAAACTGTTTCCCACTGCTTCCTCAAGCACGGTCACCAGAACTGAATGTAATGATTTAATTGTGCCCTACCTTCACAAATGTTCAGTGCACTTTGCTATTTTGATAATCAATGCCACCATTTGTGGAAAAAGTTCTTATATTTTTTGTTAACAAGATACTCTTTCATTTTCATAACAATGCATGTAAACTCTAATGTCCGTAGTTCCTGCATATGCTTTTACTTTAATGTAATATTACCTTCCCCCAACCCTTCCAGCAAAATGGATCATCTTATGCTTCCTTGCATCAGATTCCATCTGCTCTATGTCTGTCCATTTTGCTAATATTGTATATCTAAGTTCTGCTGCAAGTGATTAGTATCATCTTCAATATTTGCCATAACTCCTTTGTTTGTTATTATTGGAGATAATTGAGATTTTATTCTGCATTCCAATATTTAACTCATTTATATACATCAAAACAAAAGCTCCTACTGCTAAACCTTGGGAAACAATGCATCTACCATCTACCAATCTGGAAAAAACTATTTACAGAATTCACAGATTTCTGCTGTTATGCCAGTTTTTTCTTATTACACCTAAGCTGGCATCAACCTTCCAATTTCATAAGCATCCATTTGTGATTTTATTATTATTTTCCTTAGAGATATAGCATGGTAACAGGTCATCCTGGCTCAACGAGTCAGTGCTGCCCAATTCAAGATTGTTTAATTCATGTACTGTTCACAAGTGTAAAGCAGAATGAAATAATTGTTATTCTGGATCTGATGCAGCACCAAAATGATACACAAAACATAAAGAAAACAATAATAATTAAAAACATAATAAATATAAATACATAAGATGGCTCGTATACTATAAATAGATTGATTGTATGTTATAACATGGCACTAGGTGAGGCAATTACAGCAATGTGTCCAATTAACCTACTCACCCACAGGTCTCTAGAATGTGGGAGGAAACAGGAGCAGCTGGAGGAAACCCACCTAGTCACAGGGAGAACGTTTAAACTTCTTACAGTCGTTGGTGGGAATTGAACCTAGTACACAGGAGCTGTAATAGTGATACATTAACCGCTACAATACTATGCTGCCTCAAATTATACTATGTCATCAGAAAAATCAACTAGATTAGTCAAATACCATCTGCATTTTACAAATCCTTCCAAACTCTCCTCAATTAACTCAAACTTTTACAAATCTCTGTTTGTTTCATTTTGGCATTTATCACCACCGATATTAAACCACATGCCCTAATTACCTTGGAGTCTCCTTACTTCTACTTGATGGACAGAGGTATCCTATTTATAACCTTCCAGTCCTTTTCAACTTCCAGATAAAGCAAGAAGATTGGAAGATCATGACCATGGGCTACCTTGACTCCATTTTCCTTAACAATCAGGGGAAAAACAATCCAGATCAAGTGACATCCACCTCAAATAAGGGCAGCTGTTGTCACATATGAGACTTATCAATTTTCAACCCATCCATTAGCTTTAATGTCTGCATTGCTATTAATACTTTGTCATCATCATCTCCCTTTGTAAACACTAATATAACTACTCATTAAGAATTCTAACTTTGTTTATCCTATCACCTTCTTTTGTCCCTCATTGGTCTTAACTAATTTATTAGTTCCTGTCAGTAGCAGACGTTTAGGTTAATCATCATGCTTTTCTCATACTCTCCCTTTACCAGCATAATTTTCATTTTCACTTTCCCTCACAATTTAATGATCCTAGTTCTTGTCTGAAGATTTCTCCTTACGTGCATCATACACTTCCACTTTTTTTTCTTAGTACATAGAGCAGTACAACACAGTACACTTTAACATACTCTGATATCACTCTAACACTCCTCTCCCATACAGCACTCCTCCTTTCTAACATCCATTTGCCTATCTAAGAGTCTCTTAAATCTCACTAATGTATTCAGCTACCATCACCCCAGCAGTGAATCCCATGTACTTACTGTACTGTGTTTAAAAAAAACGATCACTCTGTATATTTTCCAAAAGTCACCTTAAAATTAAGCCCTCTCATGCTAGCCATTTCTTCACTGAGCAACAAGTCCACTATAGCTATATCTCTTATCATCTTATACATTTCTAGCAAGTTGCCTCCCATATTCCTTTGCTCCAAAATGAGAAGCCCTAACTTGTTCAACCTTTCCTAAAAAGTGCTCTCTAATCCAGGCTGTATCTTGGTAAATCTCCTCAGCACCCTCTCTAAAACTACTACTACTACTACTAATTCTTTTTTCCATTATACTGCTGGTGTTTAGGGCAGCAATGAAGGTCCTCCATCTCTGGCTACATTCACGTCTTCCTTCATCATGTCAGCAACTTCCTCTTGGTTTACTGTCAGCCATGCGAATCTTCAATGAAGTCTGAAAAATACCATCACACACAGATGTAGAAGGAATCTTCATTCCTCTTTCCATAGCAGTTTTGTTTGACCAGTCAAAGTCGTTAGCTCTGAGTGGAATCCCTGAACCCAGAGGTCCGGTGGAGCACTTTTCAAGTCAAGTCGCTTTTTATTGTCATTTCGACCATAAGCTGCTGGTACAGTACACAGTAAAAATAAAACAATGTTCCTCCACGACCATGGTGCTACATGAAACAACACAAAACTACACTAGACTATGTGAGACAACTAAAGGTGACACTAGATTACGTAAAACAACACAAAAACTACACTAGACTATGTGAGACAACTAAAGGTGACACTAGATTACGTAAAACAACACAAAACTACACTAGACTATGTGAGACAACTAAAGGTGACACTAGATTACGTAAAACAACACAAAAACTACACTAGACTATGTGAGACAACTAAAGGTGACACTAGATTACGTAAAACAACACAAAAACTACACTAGACTATGTGAGACAACTAAAGGTGACACTAGATTACGTAAAACAACACAAAAACTACACTAGACTATGTGAGACAACTAAAGGTGACACTAGATTACGTAAAACAACACAAAAACTACACTAGACTATGTGAGACAACTAAAGGTGACACTAGATTACGTAAAACAACACAAAAACTACACTAGACTATGTGAGACAACTAAAGGTGACACTAGATTACGTAAAACAACACAAAAACTACACTAGACTACAGACCTACACAGGACACAGGACTGTTTTGTGAAGTGCACAAAACAGTGCAGGGCAGTACAATAATTAATTAATTAATTAACAAGGCAATAGGCACCGTAGAGGACCTCTACCCTTTGACCTGTTTGGCAGAGGAGACCCTGCCAAGAGCCAAAGTGTAAAACCCTGGCTCCAGTCAGCATAGTTTTCCAGGGCATTGAGGAGCACAAGCCTCCAAACCATGCAGAGCTTGTGGTCTTCCTGGAGGTCTAAAACTTCGACATCCTGATAACGAGTCAAACAAAACTGACCACAATACTCCAAGTGTAATCTAACCAGATTTATGAAGTTGCAACATTAAACCACAGACCTTGAACTCAGTCCCCCAACTAATGAAGGCTAACACACTTCTTATCATCCTATCAACATCATACATTATATCTCCCTCATCATCCAGAGTACTGGTTTCAATTTCCAAGCTTTCCCTCTGGTGAAATTATTCCAAGCCTTATTTGAATCACCATCTTCTTACTGATTATTACTTTACAAATTACAGCAAACATTTTTGGTTTTATTTTGTACTGGCTGAATTGCCTTTCATTCTACAAACAACTATCATACATCAACAAATGTTTGCAGGAAATTGAAGGGGGAAATGAGGAATTACATTGTACAATACGATCAATGGAAAAGTCGTAGCTGATCACTAGGTATTAATCATGGCTTTTGCTTCAAGCACAACTCCAAAATAAGCTGAATCATTCAAGTTATTATGTGTTCTTTGGATGTGGCTGAAGATGGAACTTCACCTAAGTAACAAAATTTGATTTAGGACCCTATTTTAATAAATTGGATTTTAAGTGCAAATTGTCTTCAATACATTTTTTTGTTGATTTCTTTCTACAATTAATATTCGACTACACAAAATTGAGCACACTGTATGTCAGATCTTGTCATTCAAGGCAATCACTATTGTGTCTCCTTTATGTAAAATTATTACTCTGATGTTGTCTTCAAATATTTGCAATGGCATATAGCATGAACTAGAAACATGATGTTTTCTCATCCAGTAATACATCAATTTCAATGTTAATTTATCCTTCTTACTTTAGCCTTATTTGTTTCCTTTCTTTTATGTATCATTTACTGGAAGTTCTGACTAGTGACTGAATTAATAAACCACCTTCATTCAGTTTAAAACAGTACAATCATATGAAATCAACCTTTCACCGAGTGCTGCAAGCTAAATTACCCAAGAGCTCTAAGCTATTTCAACTTCTATTTCTTCTCTGATAATTCTAACATCCCTTTCTAAATAATTCTCAAGTATTGATGGAATATTATTTTAATAGACTTTGTTTTGGTTTGTGACTGTAAATAATAATGGACTTAATCTAATAATGTAATCTATAATATTACATTTATCAAGGGGAACAGAATACTGTAAACACTCTAAGAAGTAACATAGATGAATTTCAGAATTTGCCTTGGATTTTTAAATCTTTGGCTCATCGTTTTTAAATAAATTGATAAATGTTACTGATAGTAAGGCTAAATACAATATAGAATATTAATACATCCAATGTGATAAAATATTTACAGTATAGTTGTGCAACATGGAAAGAGGCCTTTCAGCCCATTAAGTCTGTGTCGCCAATCCAACAGTAAGCCCAATTTATTTGCCCCACATTTCTATTATTAATAATTAGATTTATTTGTCACATCTGAACCAAAACATACAGAGAAATCCATCATTGGTGTCAAATCAAATCAGCAAGCATTGTGCTGGGGCAGTCCACAAGTGTTGCCATGCCTCCAGTGTCAACATAACGCAACCACAATTTAATAATCCTAACCGGACATCTTTGGAATGTAGGGGCAAACCAGAGCATCAGGGGAAACCCACATCTCTTGTACTGTGCTAGCTTCTGACTATCAACACCCATCTGTAGGGGAACATGAGAAATATTTTAGAAGTGGTTAATTTATTAGGTACAGGAGGTACCAAACAGAATGGCAACTGAGTGTATTTCTGTATCTTCATGGTCTTCTGCTGCTGCAGCCCATCTTCTTCAAGGTTTCACATATTGTGTGTTCAGAGATGCTCGGCTGCACACCCCTGTTGTAATGCATTGATATCTAAGTTACTGTCACCCTTCCTGTCAGCTTGAACCAGTCTGGCCATCCTCTGAACTTCTCATTCACAAGGCATTTTCATCTGCAGTTCTGCCACTCACTCGATTTATTTTTGTTTCTCGCACCATTCTCTGTAAACTCCAAAGATTGTTGTGCGGTAAGATCCCAGGAGATCAGCGGTTTCTGAGATACTCAAACCACCCGGTCTGGCACCAACAGGCATTACATACTTAAAGTTACTTAGATTACACTTCTTCCCCACTCTGATGTTCGGTCTGAACAACAACTGAATCTCTTGACCATGTCTGCATGCTTTTAGGCATTGATTTCTGCCACATGACTGGATGAACTTGCATTAATGAGCAGGTGTACCAAATGAAGTGGACACTGAGCATAGTTATGTCATATTATTGCATCAAAACTTTTGTTTATTCATCTGTAGGACTGAATCAGCAGAACCTGAATCTCAGCTGTCGTCACAGCGTTGCACAGCCCTCGACAACACACAAGGATGGTATGTGCCTGTCTTTCTGTGCAATGAATATATGTGAAGTGATTAAGATCCAACACAAACTTTATTTAAAGAAACCCATAAAATTGTCTACAGAAGTCCCAACATCTATGACTGCAGATGGCAATGTAGCAACATGATACATAATCACAATTTTCTATATATTCCTTTGATATTTCTTCCATCTGTTAGAAGACAGATGTTCTTTTGTTTGATGATAAGGTTGCATATAAAAGGTGGCGTATGCAAAATAGTTGTAGGTGTCATTTTTGTGAATGTGAGGTGAATTCACAAGAAGTTGAGAGGCTTCTACTCTATTGATTTCAAGCAACTGTACAAAAAATGAGCATCTGCAGTAATGAAACGCGTGTGTATTGAAGCATGATGATTAGCTGCTCCCTTCAGATATTATCAATTTAAAAACCAGATTCAACATTTACATCACTCTCTGCATTTATCTATCTTCCCAATTCAAGGTGGAATTATGGAACAAGCTCAGAATTTGGTTAGAGTTTTCAGATGAAAATCATGTCCCAACTGGATCTATTCTGGCCCCCAGTTTTTAAACTTCTGCATTAGATTCAGTCAGTGATTCATTTGCATATAGTGCTCATTTTCAAAGGTTTTCTCAGCTCAAATTTCTTCCAAAATTTACCGGCATAATATAAAATACAAAAACCATCGGTGAATTCATGCCGAGTCTTAGAATTCGCTTTTGAGAATTTGCTTTAAAGAACTTTAAGCACAGATATTTGCTGAAGATATTTTAAAGCACTACCTACAAATGAATTAGAACAGTACATCAGCGTCTGTAAAATACCACCAAATACTCTGTGGTCATGATAGTCTTCTTGAGAGAATGTCCTCTCTGTTGACCTTGTGACCTTTCATTGTACAGATTATGAAAATTACCACAGCTCTTATTTGCTTAGCATTATACTTTGGACCATCCCAAAATTGACAGCCAGGCTAGCCATCATTAGGGCAGGGCTTATATGCTATAACTGGCTACAAAGTAAAGTCGGGCAGCATTGCCAATGACAGCACATCCCTGATTAACTTGACACATTCTATGCATGTTTCGAGCAGGAGGGGATTGGAATGTCACCACCAACTCTGAGGGCCTTCAAGGCACCTAAACCCAGAGACTGAGCTCTCAGAAAGCATCTGGCCTGACATTGTCCTTAAATTATCGCTGTAGGGGTTGGGGGGGGGAGATATTTGTATGATGTCATGCCAGCAACCTCTCTCTCAACTTCAGCACAACAAAGAGCTGGTAAGTCAGTGAAGAAACAGTAGAGTCCAAAGAAGCGCCTGCAGCCAATGCTAATGTCTGGAAATTCTATCCATTTTAAGGTTCCATTGGTTATTGCTATAGATCGAATGTGACAATCCCACCTTACAGCTAATCTTGTCCAATCCATCTCCTCCACTCAATCACATCAACAGTTGGAGCAGTACAGTAAGAATCCATCACTCATTGTGCAGTGAGATGTAGGTGTCATCTACAAGAACAGCAATTATTGTTCATCTCTTACTGCCCTTTGTGAAGATGGTTGTACACAGTCTTCTGAAGCACTGAATAATCGTCTGGGAAATGGGCTCCCACACTCTCAATGGGTGACTATCAATTTATTTGCACTCATCCATCAACAAGCAAATGAAGGTGGTGAGTGCCTTCCCTGAAAATTTGGCAGAATAGTCATTTTGATGATTTTATGAATTTCACATAATTTTTCTCTCTTTGCAAAAATCCCTGGAAAGGTTATAAAGCTTTACTCCATAGAGAGAGAGAGAGAGAGAGAGAGAGAGAGAGAGAGAGAGAGAGAGAGAGAGGTTGAAAGGTTGTTCAATTCCTCAGTCTTATTCTTGAGGTTATTTTGGCTGGTGATCTCTAGTTGTTGATCTCCACCTGCAGCTGTGCACTGAGGACTGCTGGAAAAAGAAAAAATATGTATGTTTTGCATGGAATTCCAACTTCCATGTCTCCTTTCTGCTAACACTCTTCTCATAAGCCAACTGCACTTTACACCAGCCATAGTGTAGCTTGTTATGGATCAGTAGCACTCTGTGAAAATGGTTGATGGGTTTGACATTCTATTTAAACACCAGAAATGATGACATCTGGGGTCTGCACAACTGTTGCCAAGACCTGCATGATCTTGTTTGTGTAGCATGATTGATGTTCCATGGAATTGGCTGCTTTAACTGTGGAAAAAGTCATCTACACAATGGCCTGTGAAACAAGTCCAGAGCTTCACTCCTCCATCCTGTCTGCAGTCATAGACAGGGCATGTGAAAAGCTAAGATATCACAGATTTACTGTCAGCAACACAATGGTTACTTTTGTTATCAGTGCACCCCGGGATACCACATCTGTATCCAGCTAAACAGAGCCTGGAGATGACTGTGGCCTCTGATACAGACATTTAATAGTTCTCCCTATCAGGACTTCCTCACTTAGAATATCATGTAACCCAGCAAAAATGCAACTATCTGTGTAATTGACCTCACTAAAGCATGTATTCAAAGTGATTTTTGATAAATAAAAATTATTTACAATGAAAACACAGCATTTGAGACTAGTTGTCCAGGAGTTACACCCTAACTAGTCAAGAAAGCTCACCAAACTTCAACATTCTGAGCAGATCTGAACTTTGCACATCCATACACACATCATTCTAAAGATGTGCAGTAGAGAGCATTTCTAACAAGCTGTATCACTGCTTGGTGTGGAAACTGACAGTGGCAGAGAGGAAGGCGCTACAATGGGTAGTCAAAACTGCCCAATGCATCACTGGCACCAGTCTACTCCCCACCAAGGATGTATATACAGAGACGTGCTGGGAAAGGGCTAGTAACATCATGAAGGATCCCACACACACACACGGATTGTTTGTCCCATTCCCATCAGGGAAAAGACTACACGGCATCCACGCCGGGTCCACCAGACTGAAGAAAGTTACTATCCTCAAGCAGCAACGCTGATCAACATCTCCATCCACTAACTCCACACTATATTATTTCCCGTCAGTCTCTGTATCTACAGCCTAGCATCTCTTTAAGGACATACAATCAATCCATGGATGTAAGCTATCTTATGTTTTTATATTTATTGTTTTTTTTTGTTATTATTGTGTTCTTTATATCTTGTGTTCTTTTGGTGCTGCATGGGATCCGGAGTAACAATCATTGCATTCTCCTTACACCTCTGCACAGAAAATGCTATTAAACAATCTTGAATCTTGACTATTGATGGGCCAATGTAAAATGCCCCATTAGAACCTGTGGGAAACGGACAGGAATGCGGAGAGCATCAATGAGGAATTAGTGCAGAACGGCAGTAAATAGGTACTGGACAGTCAGCATGGATTCAGTGGGCTGAGAGCTTGTTTCTATGTTATAATAATATTCTGCTGCTCTGTTACAAAATGACCTTTTCAAAGTTCTGAATTGAAAAAGAAACTCGTGCTTTCCCAGCATATATGATGAAATAATACTTCTCGGGCTTCCAGCTAGGTACATGTACCCAGTTTCCAGCCCAAGAAGAGTTTATTCATTCTCCTGAATTTCCCCATGATACCTCGGTGCTGTAACCCATGTCAGGTGGGGTAAGAAAGTCTGGAGAGGTAATCAACTCTCTAAATCAAGGAGAAACAAACAATTGATCTGCTGAGACAGTTATTTGTACACATTGTGGTGGAGGTAGAAGTTGGGTGTGCATGTTTGTGAGAAGATATTAGAGGATGCAAAGGAGAAGATGTCTAGAAGAGCTGAATCCAAATCTGATCTTGGAAATCCAAATATGACATTCAACATTGGTGTTTATTGCCACGAGGGAGTTGTAAAAACATTCATGGTATTGTTTTAAAGCTGAACAGAACAGCTCTCTCTGAATCATATTTCTCAAACAACATTAGATTATCTAAGCACTATTCATATTGCCATTTAGAGAACAACGTTCATGACAAATTTGGAACCAAGTTTCCTACAATGACAGTAGTGGCTACGTTTCAAAAATGTTCACTGAGTGAAAATTCCTTTGGATTTTGCTGTGATGCGAAGAGCACAGTGACATAAGCCTTTTATGATTTTCATCAGTCATATCTCTTTTCAACTGGCAGTGCAAGAGAATAACTTCAACGTTTGAACTAAATGCCAGGTAGGGAGTGCCATAGGTAAGATAGTGTTCCATAAAGGTGAGTGTTTGTAATTAAGGCCTGAGACCGGCTTCAGTTTTAGAACCCATAGCACCTGAGTCATGAAAACAAAAATAACATGATCATAGCTGAGCATATTCACTAAGGTTATTACCACTATAAATTTGCTGAATTCAGATGCCCACCTCTACAGAAGAATGAGCTTTTTGACAAAAGATAAGGCAGAGGCATCTCATGTGTTAGAAAACATGTCCTGTTACAAGGCCAATAGGATATATTTCAGTTCCATACAACAGCAGGCTAAGTGAGTTGAATAAGATGCACCAAACAAATATATGAACAAATGCAAATTCAAAAACTTCGGTCAAATGTTCAGTTCACCACTTAATCCAATGAGTATTATTTTTTCCAGTTATACTTCATATTAACAATGTGACTAGTTAGTCTTCTTCTGTAGAAGTGTGTAGTTATTTCAGATAGACTTATACAAATTATGTTATTAAAGTTAAACTTCAAAACGTAATTGGTTTTCACAATAGCTATGGCAGAGTAATATTTTCTAGCAGCATTTTCATTATAGATTTTCTAACCTATTACAAAATATACATGAAAAAAGAAAGTATTGTAAGACAGAATTTAGAATTGTTCTGGGCTGCATTTGGCCTCTAAGAGGAATCCACATTGGATTCTGAATGCACTGGACTGTTTCTATGTTTCTATTCCTAAGTGAGTTTTGCATTAGGGTATATTCTGGTATAAATGGGGGAGGGAAGTGATTTGAACAAGAAGCAAAAGATTAGTTCAATTGATTCTATATTATGTCTTAATCACATAAAGAGACACTCTTCAAAATGTGAAAACTAGCTTTTGCATGACACGGTTGGGATGGCCGTGCATTTCAAAAGGTATAGTTGCATTTGTAACAACTTCTCTGATCAATATTTACATTAACCATTTCATAATAGCTTATTTAAACTGCCTCCCTGCAAAGTTGGGCCATCAAATTAAATGTAGACATCTGCACTTGCCATTCCCTGAAACGTCAACGTTGTAAGTTTTAAGAGCAGGTCCATCCTTCTGCAGTGCTGAGCAAGTATCTTACATCTCAAACAGATCCCTAAGCTCCTTAGTAAAAACAAAACCAAGATACAAGATACAAAAAAAAATTCTATACATAAACCAAACACTGGTATATTGACCACAAATAAGAGAAAATCTGCAGATGCTGGAAATCCAAGCAACACACTTGGAGAATAATGATGTGTAGAAGATAAGCAATGACAAACGTGTAAGAAAGTACTTCATAATTTTCAACCAAAGAAGAATAAATACTCTGTGGGAGAGACAATCAATATTCAAAACAGAGAATGAAAACAGAGGCAAAATGTAGGTAACTCCCTTGTTACAAGTTCCATTTTTATAGATGTCCATAAGTTTGGAAGTACTAAAAAGCGCACACAGTATGGTAATACCTCGATAGTGCTGTAAGTGCCAACTTATATAAACATTTATTTATAGGCTTCCACTGCCCGGTTGCAATGGTACATAATCAGAATACTCCGCACTAAATGGCTAGTTTTGATGCACATGAAGCATCAGTGGCTATTACATTGTATAATACACTTTATTGCGCATGTATCAGCAGAAGCAATTGTTCTGGAGATTCCAAAACAACTGTCTTGAGTGGCCTCCTGGCTGAACCTGGCAGCTCAGAGACTATGGCGTCTGCTTACTGCAGGGAGGTTACATGCAAATAGGTTTTGTTTTACAAGACCAGTTCTCCTTTGTATTTAATAATATTTGTAGGAGCTTGTCCATTTGTCTGGGTGCACATGAACTGGGATTTTTAACCCAGGAAGAGCATTGGTATAATAATCAGAAAAATACTGGATGGAGTAAGATACTTGGAAAACTTCAGCTAAATAGATGGAGTTAATATAGTTTTATGAAAAAAAACAATAAATTAACTTACAGGCAAAGCAAGTAATTAGGAAGACAGATGAATAGTGGACTTTAATATGAGGGTTTTAGTAAGATCACTCCAAACATACTTGTTTTTTTTTTAATTACATTTGGAAGAAAATATATGCCTAGGGAAGTTACACAGGGAAGATTCATTAGATTAATTCCTGGTTTGGAAGGCTGTCTTGAAGAAAGATTGAGTAGACTGGGATTTTAGTTGCTCTCTAGACCTTTGGAAAAACAATTGCAAGTTGTTTTTACGACAAAATGCACAGTTCTGAAGAGGCTTGATGGAATATATGCTGAGAAGCGGTTTTACCTGGCAGGGGATTTAAAGACCAGGGTGCAAGATCTCAAAATAAGTCTCATATAAAGTTTTTTTAACCTCTAAGTTAGCTGTTAACCTTTCAAATACTCTATCCCAGGAAGATCTGAATGGTGGCCCTTTAGCCTCAGTCAAGATTGTGATGGACAGATTTCTATTCTTCAGGGAAATGATGGAATATAGAGATCAGACAGGGAAGTGGAGGTGAAGCCAATTACTGAATAACAAGACAGATCTAAAAATTTATGACCCTTTTCCATATCTTATGTTCTTAGCTGTAACTCTGAGGTTAAAATATCATGACTAATCATAATTCAAATTTCATGCTCAGTATGATTTATACAAAATGACTACTAAAGTAATTAGAGCAATAAAGTACTACAGAACATATACAGGCCCTTTGGCCCATCTAGTCCATGCCAAAATATTATTGTGCCTAGTCCCATTGACCTGCATCTGAACAATACCTATCCAAATTGCTCTTAAGTGTTGAAACCAAATGCACTTCCACCACTTCTGCTGGCAGCTTGTTCCACACTCTCTTTATCCTCTGAGTGAAGTTTCCCCTCATGTTTCCCCTAAACATATCACCTTTCACCCTTAATCAATGACCTGTAGTTCCAGTCTCACTCAATCTCAATGGAAAACTCCTACTTGCCCCTTATCCCTATATATGCCCCTCATAATTTATCATACTTCTATCAAATCTCACCTCATTCTCCTATGCTCTAGGGAATAAAGTCCTAACCTATTCAACCTTTCCCTATAACTCAGGTCCTCAAGTCCTGGCAATATCCTTATCAATTTTCTCTGTACTCCTTCAGTCTTATTAATAACTTTCCTGAGCACACAATGCTCTAAATTAGGCCTCATCAATGCCTTAAACCACTTCAACATAACATCCTAACTCCTGTGCTCAAGACATTGATTTGGGAAGGTCAACGTGTTGAAAGCTCTTTTAAGAATTATGGATCTGTATTCCCAGATATCTTTGTTCTATCACACTCCTCAGTGCTCTATGTTTATGTCCTATCCTGGTTCGCCCTCCCAAGTGCATAATCTCATACTTGTCTGCATTAAATTGCATCTACAATTTTTCAGCCCATTTTTCCAGCTGGTCCACAACCTGCTGCAAGCTTTGGTGGTCTTCCTCACTGTCCACTAGCCCGCCGATCTTGGTTTTATCCACAAATTTGCTGATCCAGTTTACTACATTGTCATAATCAGAATCAGGTTTAATATCACTAGCATATATCATGAAATATGTTAATTTGCGGCAGCAGTACAATGCAATACATGATAAGATAGAAAAAAAACTGAATTATGGTAAGTATGTACGTATGATAGTTAAATTAAATGTGTAGTGTAAAAGCAGAAATAAAAATCCAGAAGTGTCATCTCGATCATTGATATAGATGACAAATAGCAATGGACCCAGCACCAATTCCTGTGGCACAACACTAAGTCACAGGCTTCCATTCAGAGAGGCAACAATCTTCTACCACTCTCTGTTTTCTCTCACAAAACCAAAATCTAATCCAATTTACTCCCTCATCCTAAATGCCAAGCGACTGGACCATTTTGACCAACCTCCTAATTACTCTTTCAAGATAATAGGAAATGACTAAACTGATATGATGGTCATGAAATTTACTGGAAAAAAAGCTTAATATCTACTTTGAATACATACATACATTTATGTATTTAGAGAACAATAACATGCATTATGAGAGTAATTAAGGAATCAAGGAAATCTATTAATTGATGATGTCCCTCCATTAGGTGCTCAACATAACAAAATGCTGCATATATGTCCTTTCAGGTGATCTGAGCCAGGCCTTATCTGGAGCAATCTAGTGGAACAGTGAAAAATATATGGATTATAAAAGATATCAGTTAAAGTTATCAAGATCTATAATAGCTTCTTCTGAGGAGCAATTCACTTTGAAATGCAATGTCCATTATGAAAAAAATAACGCTTATGATACTTACAGGTCAGGAGCATAAGTTGCGTACTTGATTTCAGTCAGGTGGCATTTGTTTATAAAGTACTGAGCTGGCTCTAACTCTGGTTCACTTCAATACTCGATTGCCTCCCAGTACAGAACCTTTCACAGGTTCATGCAAGCTTAAACATTTTGAGAGAACAGGTAAGAAAACAAGTTCTTTCTCAACTGTTCTCAACAACTTTAGATAGATTTAAAAACATGTTCAGAGGGGAAAGTTCCACAGTGGTCTTACTGACCTTCTTATGACACTGCTAAACACCTGTTATACACCCAAGCAGAATGAAAATCTCTTTTCCATCGGCCTTGTGAAATGCTTTGCTCTAGAACTACATCAGATTTATTGTTGTGAAACACATTAGATTTATCCTGCTGATGATCTATTGCTGCAGTGTTAATACTGACCAATTCAGCACCATTTAGAAATGGGAATTGCTTCATAGGTGCACTAATAGGTGCACTTAGCTACTTCCTTAGCCACAACAATGACCAAATATATTTAATTTCCCAAAAGAGACAAGTAATAAAGAGTGGAACCATAACGCAGAAAAGGTTCTCCAGAATCTTGAACTTCAGATTGGAGAATTGAGTTGATTTATGTTCTATTTTATGAAACACTCAAACGTATTTAAAACACAGAAGGCAAATATAATAATTGGAAGCCAATGCAGTTCTATGATAATTATGATTTTTGTTCTTTAAGTAATCAGAAAGTTTGAATGGAGATCTCAGAATAGGTCAACATAAAGCAAGGTAAAACTCCGGGGGTTAATATGAATGGAGGTAATTCTACTTATTTGTGGGGTAATTGTGGAACCAAATAAAATAAAAAGAATTAAGAAAATTTTATTTTTATTTTTCTCATATAATCAGTTATCCAGTTGAAATCAAAAGTTGACAAACAAAAGAGGAATCATAAATTAACTTGTGCATTCATTGAGATTCAATTTGGACCTCAACAATGACTAATTATGTTTGGCTTAGATAATCTAATGTTTAATGTAGAAATCAGATTTCCTGAATTACACATTACTGATGTACAGTCATGTGGTTAAATCAGGGTCTGGTTCAGTTTAAATGATATAAGCATACAAAGGGAATCATACATATTAAAACTGAAAAGTATTCCAAAAGTAAACATGATTTTGGGGTTCATTGGAATTGGACTTCATCTATTATTATCACGTGTACCAAGATACTTGAAAAGCTTGTCCAGCATACTGCTCATGCAGATTAATTAATTACATAAAAACAAAAGATCATTAGACAAAGGAAAAAAAGTTAGGCCATTTGGCCCATCGAGGCTATTCTGCCATTTCATAACGGCTGATCCATTTCCCTTTCAACCTCATTCTAGAAAATCATAAGAACCATTGCACAATGTATTGAGGTGGAACAAGGTAAAACAAAAATAGTGCAGAATAAATCATAACATCTAAAAAGTGCAGGTAAACAGTAAGGTGCAAGATCGTAACAAGGTAGATTGTGAGATTAAGAGTCGATTTTATTATACTAGGGAACCATATAATTGTCTTATATAGCTGTCCTTGAGCCTGGCTGTGCTTGTTTACATGTTTTTGGATCTTCTGCTCAATTGAACAAGGTATAAGGCTGGTTCTGAGGTTGCTGAATTGAGTCCAGAATGCTCTGCAGTTTCTGGAGTTGGTGAACAGCATAGCTGAACTACTAAACTCACAGGATTCTTCAGAAGCTAGCAGTCCAGATTAACACACGCAAAATGCTGCAGGAATTCAGCAGGTCCAACAGCATTTATAGAAAGGAATAATAAGCCAATATTTTGGCCCAAAACCTCTCATTGTGACTGGAAAGAAAATAGGAAGAAGACAGAATAAGAAGGTGATAGGTGAAGCCAGGTGATAGGGAAAGAAAGAAGAAAGATATCTGAAGGAATATAAGGAAACTTCTATTTAAGATGGAGCAGAAGAATGCACCATGGGAGAAAGGGAAGGAGGAGGGGAACTAGGTGGAGGTGATAGGCATGTGATGAAAAGTGAAAGTGTAAGTGGGGAGCCAGAATGGGGAATGAAAAATGAGAGAAGGGGAGGGCAGATAAGTTAGCAGAAGTTAAAGAAATTGATGTTCATGCCTTCAGGTTGGACGTTACCCAGATGGAATGTGAGGTGTTGCTCCTCCAGCCTGAGAGAGGCCTCATTGTGGCAGTAGAGAATGCCAGGGTCTGACATGTCAAATGAAATAGGGATTGGAATCCAGATTAGATGCTTTTTATGGTGCATCTATAAAAATTGGTAAAAGTCAACAGGTATCTATCCGCTTGAGAAAGGAGGGATGCGGCCTTGGTTTCTTGCCTGTAGTGTCTTTGTGGTTAGACCAGGGCAGGTTGTTGGTGATGTTCACTCTTAGGAACTTGAAGCTGAATAGAACTGAAATAGGAACTTGAATAGAAGATGATCATGGCCAATAACTAGTTTTCAACTCTGGGTTATATATAACTTTGACATTGATGTAACTTGGAATAATTTGTCAATGACTTTTTTAAGAATGATAGGAACCTATAAATTGTTGCTTACTGCAGCATCGGTATCAAGTGTTTTATTTGGCTTTAACTTTTGATACGATACTTTTATTGATGAAAAGAAAAAAATAACAATTTGTTTTGATTATCATGTATCATGATATAATAAATGTCTAATTTTTTGTCATTTAAATGACAATCCTCTTTCAGATGTTCTGAAGACAGAAGTTTAAATATTCTTTAATTATTTTAGTAAGGATTTAAAGGACCATCCTTATTCGTGCTACCATACAGAACATTTATTTCCCAGGGATTTATTTCATATTGAATGTATTAAAGCCAAAGATTAGTAACCATATTTGTAGCTAACATAACAATTAAATCAAATTACTTCAGAAGTGAATTGTATGATTGCATGTGGCCAATAAACCATGTTGAAGGACTTCAGTGAAATAATATAGAGAGAGGAATGATCAAGGTAGTGTAAAATAGCATGCCAAATATACAAACCCTACTGAAGTCAAACAGTTAAAAAAACTTGTGTTTACAAACCGTATTTGTTTGCTATTAAAGCAGTGTCCCAATGTACTAATAAGTAGATATATTGTCAAAAAATTTAAACAGTATCTCAAGTAAGCTATTCTGCTACATCAAATTGACTAACTCAAAGCTTCTGAAGGTTAGTCCTGTCAGATTCTCCACATTAGGTTACAAATAAAAATATTAATAAAATTATAATATTCTGAAATGAAATGCCTGTGGCAGAAGAGTTCCTGTTCCATTTCCCTCAGCTGTACAACCCATTACTATGTGCAGCATTCTGCAGTGCCTCTAACTCCGGTGGGATTATCAGAAGTAGACATGAACATATTGGCACAGCAAACAAGACTGCCAGTAGATTTCCAGGCTCCGTCCACTGAAATGACCTCTCATTTGAGATGTACTGTGCAGAAAGCTTGTTAACCATCACATTAAAATCAGATTTACAGTATCATCCATCATTCTCTCAATCAGTCCTTTCATCTGTGCTGACTGCAGTCAGCAGTTATGCCAGCATTAGTCCCCAAGATGGCATTGTCTTTATTGTCAAAAAGTGGGTGAAAGATGATTTAGTCATAGCAGCCATTTTCAGTTCTGTTATCAGATAATGTGATGTAAATTATCCTTTCTTGAGAGTCGTTATTTACTCATCCACATTTACATCATGGTTCATACTTCGCTTCATATTCATAACACGTGGTCACATAAATCATTGCCTACTTCAACAGTTAAAATGCATAATAATTTCCATAATTTTTATCTTACTTTCAAACATCTTTAAGCACTATTACCATCATAGCAAACTTTTAGATTTTAATTTACATAACTAACAATTCACATTGACCATCACTTCCAATACACAATGCACAATAATTATTTACTTGCAGGTTTATAGTATTCAAAATCATTTTCTTTTATCAATAATTAATGTCTTATAGTAAATTCAATTTGAACATTTTCAATCTAGCTCTCATCACTGTAAAACTAGGTGTAATTATTCGATCTTATTGTTGTATGATTTTGCATGTCACAGTATAGTTTCCAAAATCAAATATCATCATCACATATCTTAAGTTGACTGGGCTATGAAATTCCATTGGGAAACCCATTCCTAAAAGTATTCTGATTACCTTCATAGAAGTTACTCTGCATGAGAGCTAGTGATATAACTAGGGAGTTCATAATAATATTACTGGAACATAAACATTGATGTGAGCTATTATTGAATAGAAGTAACAGTAACATATTTCTAAAACTTTCTTTGAACGGTTCACAGAATGGTAAATATAATGGCAGTGCTAAAGATGGGACAGAGCTACAGCAGGAGGGTCAAGATGTCAGTGGAAGGGCAACCAAGGAGAGTCAGCCAAAGTGAGTGGGTTGATGATTTGATGGAGACAAGGTTGCGGTGCTAAGAGAAGAAGAACGTGAATGAGAGCATGACTGAAACAGAGCCATAGATGATAGAGAATGATGAGAGATAGGTCAAAGTGGAAGGTGGAGGTCAAATGAATTTTCTCTGGCCACGAGGTGATTGCAAACGTAGTGAGGATGAGTTGTGGCAGGATATGAAGGAAAGGTGGGAAATGCAAAGTCTCCATTTTTCCTGGGGAATGAAGGTACAGACAACCATGGAGTGGTGATAAATGATGACACACTGAAGGCCAGAACTGGTGGAGTGAAGAGATCCTGAAAGACATTGCAAAAGTTGGGAAGGGATGAGACCTCAGAAATTTTGCAAAAATTTTAAAATCAAGGTTTTGTCAGGCAGTATGCATTAGTAGACATGGTAGGAGATAGGAAGAGAGCTGCATGGATAATGGGTGAAAAACTAGATCAGTTTTTCTTCCCATTTAAATTAACATACCATGACAGAATACTAGAGGTATAACACTACATATGTGCCAAAAAGGTAAGGTGATACCAAGCAATGTGCATATGGCACAAAGATCCAAGTTCGAGAGAAAGCATATTAATACAATTTGCTAACACAAGACTACCAGCAGGAATGATTCGAATTACATTCAGAAGTTGCCAACAGCTCATTAGCTATTGTCACTTACACCAATGAGACTGCCACTTTTCAAAGCATTTGGCCTTTTGCTATAAACATGTAGACCATATATTCTGTACTAGTCTGTAGTCTCTGGTGTTGAACAAGCAAATTAGTAAAATACCAACTTGAATACTAATTAGTATAATACTGTGTTGAGTTGGAAAATATTATATGAGCAACGGAACTTCCTCTGGCTTTACAACTGGATGACTTTGCACCAAGGTACGTAAGAACAGCATTTTGAATTAAGTCCAATAACTGTTCTTTCCCTGGAACCTGATATTACATGAGGATCCTTGAAAGAGAAAGATAAAAAATGCTTTGTTTAAATATTTATAACTCATTCATCAATTTAAAAGTAGAAAATGAGCAGCAGCTTTTCTTCAGCTTTCTAATATGGCACATTCCGTGCAACATAAATGAGACCATTTGGCCAACCGATAGCAATTCCACACATCTCATTTCCCACGCACTTTCCTGTACCCTACTTTTTCTCATTTGTCCATTAACATCCTCCTGATCCTCTATCTGCGGCCAATTTATCTACTAAGTTGCACATCTTTGTGGAAGAAAATCTGGGGTACCCACAGGAAGCTCTCTATCCTATTTTAATTGTTTGTGTGTGGTGCAATCTTCAGTTAGCAGTTTGAATAATTTTAAAATTTTAATTTAAACAAGCCTCTTGTCTGTAAGAGTATCTTTAATGTGACTTGCCAGGCTGATGATATGGCAACTGATAAATTCCAACTATCTCTCTGAACATGCGAGTGATTTTTTTTTTTTGCACAAAGGCTATTAGGTTGTTGTGGATAAAGTATTACCTGGTCAGTAGGACATGTGTCACTTTGATATTGACCATAAATTCTAAGTTCATTGCAGCTCACTTGGAAGTCTCAACTCTGACTTGGGTGTTGTTAACATTGCCTTATGATAATTACTTGTAATTTTTAATATTGTTAAAAAACATTGTGACTGTGTGACTGCACTGAATTCAGAATAAATTTGCATCAATACACCATTTGGTTCACCAGCACAATGAACGCTGTTGTAGGACCTAGAGCAGTACAGCACAGTACATGTCCTTCGGCCCACAATGAACGCTGTTGTAGGACCTAGAGCAGTACAGCACAGTACATGTCCTTCGGCCCACAATGCTTTCACCTGCGCCGACATCAGCATAATATCCCCTCCACATAGCCTTCCATTTTTCTTTCATCCATCAACTCTAGTAGTTCATTCCATGCAAACAGCATTCACCATGGAAAAAAACTTACCTTTGCCATCTGCCCTAAACTTTTCCCCAATTACATTAAAATTCTGCCCCCTCGTATTAGCCATCGCTGCTCTCAGAAAAATAAAACATGACTCTATCTATGCCTCTTATCATCATTAGGCAAGTCACCCCTCATCCTCATTCGCTCCAAAGTGAAAAGCACTAGCTCACTCATCCTTTCCCCGTAAGATATGCTCTCCAATCTAACCAGCATCCTGGTAAATCTCCTTTGCGCCCCTTCTAAAGCTTCCATATATTTCCTTAAGTGAGGCAATCAAAACTGAACACAATGCTCCAAGTATGGCCAAACTAGACTTTTATAGAGCTGCAACATTGCCTCAGTCCCCCAACTAATGAAGGCCAACACATCATTGGCCTTCTTAACAAGCTATCATCTTGCATGGCAACTTTGAAAGATCTATGGATGTGGACTTTAAGATCTCTCAGTTCCTCCATATTGCTCAGAATCCTGCCTTTATCCTTGTACTCTGTCTTCAAGTTTGACCTCCGCACTCCCCATGTATCACTTCACACTTCTCTGGATTGATCTCCATCTGTAACTTCCTAGCCCAGCTCTGCATCCTATCAATGTCCCGTTATAAATCACAACAACCTTCTGCACTATCAACAGCACCACCAATCTTTATAGCATCTGCAAACTTACTAACCCACTTCCTTATTTAGGTCATTTATAAAAAACACAAGGAGCAGAGGTTGCAGAATGAATCTCTGCAGAACACCACTGGTCACTGACCTCCGGGCAAACTACACTTCATCTTCTACCACTCTCTGTCTTCTGTGGACTAGCCAATTCTGAGTTCATACAATGTAGTTTCAACAGATCTCATGCCCCCTGACTTTCTGAATGAACTACTGCACCTTGTCAAACTTTAATAAAATCCATATACAGCACATCCAGCACTTGACTTGCTTGATCCCACAAAATCAACTGCCATGCCTGCATCACAGTTCTACTTTGTTATCAGACTGGAGAGAGAAACATACTTAATATAACATTTTAAATCAGGGTGCAAACTTAAAAGAGGAATTGATGGTTTCTGGAAGGAATTAATCTATATGTGCTTCAAAGAGGATTTGAGTCTTGAAAATCAATTTAAACTCCAACAAATTGGATTGGATTGGCACTAAACCATTAATTTCAGTCTACTCTCTGCCCACTTATTTCAATCTTCACCAGACCCTTGTACTAATTCTATGGAAGAGCACAACCTATCAGTTCCTACATTGTCCAGCCCATCACTGCAGTTAATATTCAAACCTGGAACCAATATAACTTTGGCTAGGACTGTCAAATCTCAGTGAAATATTGTGGTTGGTTAGGGAGACTTGGAGAAAGTCTCATCAACTGAGTTAAGGATAAGTCAGAGGAGTGTACGTCATGTGTTATCAGCTGGCCATTGTGTAAGCAGAACAATGTAAACACTTCACTTCAACCAAGTAAGCTTATATTAACAATAGTAATGAATTCTTCCACACCAGCATATTGGTGTGAAACAATTTATTTCTTTTCCAGTTCCAGTTGTGTCAAGAGAAAAATACAAAATGTAATAATTCATGATTTGATGCAAACCACTTCACCGAAACACAAGTGAAGATTTTTTTAACAAGTTGTTTTTGGTCAAAAGATAAAATGCATAAAGTCAGGTTCCATTCAAAGCTGTTATTGATCAAAGTCTCGAAATACAACTCTCTTATTAACGAAGGAGGTGACAGTGACAGTAGATGACAGTAACTTATTAGCAATACAAAGACTCACTGTACCACATGTATCAGGATTTTTCATGCTAATTTATTTTAGAAAATGATCCCAGGACAAACATTCATAAAATATTTAAATCCTAATTCAATTATAGTTTGCCAAATATAATATTAAGATAGTATGCTTTATTTAGCTTATAGGGTATTAATTTATATTTTTCTGAAGTAATTAGCTTAAAAAACATACTGAAGAAATGTATGACCTCAACAAACTTAATTCATTATTCTCTTTAATAACATTGTTCAGCTCATACTGTACTTAAATAAAGATTCATACACAATATTTAAAATATATCAAGCATGAAATGGACTTCATGGTAAAATCTGAATTAATTTAATATTAAGCAATTAAACTTTTAACTGAGTCCAAGACATTCCAAAAATGCTGGAAAAAGTAGGAACTGACCAGCTGTCAGTATGAATTCATGAGATCAACTCATTTTATTGTCAACAGCGAAGAATCAAGATGTTTATAGGGAAAATATTGTTCAAATACTAGAGTACTGAGTGCTTATTTCATCTAGTATTTCAAAGCTAGTTGGCTGATGCACCGTTAAACTTTGAAGCGAAACCTCTTACCGTTTTTATTTTACTTCAGTCTCACCATCCTTTCTACTTCTGCTTTCTACTTCTTTTGTCTTTTCTCGCATAACCAGCAATAATTCAGTAAGCAGCTTCTGTTCTGAACATGATCTACCCTCACATTACACCCAAAGCAATTGTAATGATGCATTAACTCTTGAAAAATATCTCCCATATTAATGAAAAGTCAAAAATTCTCTCAAGATTGGCTTAAAGTTGGAGTTGAGGTGGGGTTAACTTCAGGTTTGTCCATGGCACCTTCACGTCTTTTCTACCGGTCATTCATACTTACTCCTTATTTGGTTCATTTTCCACATTTATATAAGGGGAAGGAAAATGTTGATCAAATAGTTAGCTTCTCACTCATTTAATAAATTGACAATACAACAACATTGGAAATAATGTAATTTATTTATTAAAACACAGTCAGGTTATAGTTTTACAAAATATAAATCTGAATCTAGTTTCAATGCAACCAAACATAGCAGTTAAGATTCTCCAAATTACACTGAACCTCATTTATAAAATGGAGAGCGCTATAACAGTGGCAGGCAACTGTTTGATTTTCAAGACTGGAAAAAAAAGTAATATTAATGCTGGCTGTGCAAATACATCAAACCTGATCTGCTAAACCTATGTAAAACGAGACACAAATGATCTACAGCAAAGCAGAGTCTGTTATCAGGAATCAACATGTTTAAATAAATACTACAGTACAATTTCATTTCCTTTTTCAGACGTTGTAGCATTGTTTCTCATGTATGTCATTCATCTCAGTTCATTACGAAGGCATCAAACTCTTACCAAATTCCATTCAGCAACAGCTTTATATAATACTGGGAAACCTCTGGCTGCAGTGCAGTGCGGACTGAGACAGCAGAAGCCTGACAATGATGCATGCAATTGAGAGAAGTACTTTCAATCATCTACTGCAGCTGGGCAGTCTTACCTTAGCCTGTGCTCCTTATGGAGAAGTTCTCATCAGAACGATTTTCAGGACACTCGTGCAGGCAGAGTAGGGAAAGGAAACCTGGTTCCTAAAGACTTAAGCCAACTTTACTTTTTAAAAAAAATAAGACCTGACTCACAACATAAGAAGAGGAAACAGAGAGAGAGAGAGAAAGAGAAAGAGAGAGAGAGAGAGGGAAGAAGTGCTGAAATGTTTAGGTCAGCATCATAGTAAGAGCACTGCAGTTTCCCAGAAATCCCTCTAGTGATACATTGCTGTATTTCACAGCTCTCACAGCTCATTGGTTGTTGTGCTGTTCGGTAATGTCGAATCTCAGCATTAATTGGGGATGGTCCCTTTTGTGGTGCACTCTCCACCCCTGCATCAAGTATTGCTGGATCAGCACAATGAGGGAAAATCAAATACAACTGAACCGGCAACAGACTCCAGCACCTGCATACTGTATGAGGAGTCTACCTTTCAGTGGTAGTGTTGTATACGTAAATGGTTCAGCAGGACAGACTAACAGAATTGATCAATAGATAATGCAATTTGAACAGAAGCAGCAACCTAATTTGAAAACAGACAACAAGGAAAAGATTCTGGTTCCTGTCGACCTTGCACAGTACATTATTAATTGTAAAAATGATTGGATAGGCTGCTCTCTTATAGGTTTACATTTACTGACATAAAGAAGGTAAATAGGCATCATTATCAGACAAGATGCATGGATGAAGTAATGTTTCCTTATTTTAAATCAGTGTGCATTTTTAAACTATATTGAAGGTATTAATTTTTATTCAGCATGTAAACCATATTTATTAATATGGTATTAATCAGTCAACACTTGCTAGGCTATCTTATTAATATGAAAATTAAATAAAAGCTCACCTTTTATATTGCAAAACATTAAGATCCTAAAATGGGAAAATAGGTGATGAGCATGACCCCCTCCCGATTTTATGTGAAGCAGTCCAGATTATTTTTGTCAGCAATCACAGAGATGGACATCCATAAAGTAAAAAGCACTATTATTCTATGCAAATATGGCATTGTATTTATTGAATGCAAAAAAGGCTGTCACCGTGGACCCATCTTTCAATATCAACCAAATGGACCAGACTACTACATTCCTGAAGGAATCCAGAGATCCCATGGACCATGAAATTGCTATCTAGTTAATTATGAATTAATTAGATCTGCTAAATGTTGCAAATTTAATATATTGGTTCAAATTAAAGTTAAGACCACTCTTCCAGAAAGAAAAAAAATGGGATATATAATTTGTTGTGTTCAAAATATAAATATGCCATGAATTTGTGAGTAAAATATTTCTTAAAATCGCCTATTTCCAAGTCTGACTAGCAAATCAGCCATCCTGAGAAGTGTCAAGTTATTAAAAAGGAATTCTTAAATCCCTGGAAAGAAATTTAATTCATTGCTGGCATCGATGACCTTTCTTTGTTGTCATTGTTCTTCAGGATATGAAGTTTCTGAGTACAATAACATAGCCCGTCAATGAGTGGGTGATCTAAAGGGAAAGCAAAAGCAAAACATACAAATGCAGAAAATCTGATGAGCCTTTCATCAGGAGCTGATTGCTCAGGATCTGTAAGACATGGGTCAAAACAATTAATTCCCATTTTAATAAATGTCATTGTTTAAATACGAACCATTGCTGTCGACTGTGGCCATCAGATCACTTGGTTATTCCAGTATTAGAAGGGTTAATTTGGGCTTCTAAAGTTCACTGAATAATCTCAACTTTCACAGTAACCAAAAAGCAAACACTGCGGATACTGGAGATCTGTAATGAAAACAGAACATGCTGGCAACAGTCAGCAGGTCATCCAGCATTTCCAAGGGCTGGAAGAGAGCAAGGTTTTCATTGATCTAACCTTCTGTTTCTCATTCTCAGATGTTTTTGGGTATTTTCAGCATTTGTTGTTTTATGTTTTTCATTCCCTGGATTGTTATAATGAGCTTTATTTGTGATTTTAAGTAATATAATTATGTGTTGTGTATTAAAATACATTCTTGGGTTTTAGCACAAAATACATACCCAGATGAAAAAAAACATCAGTTGGCTGGTGTGGTACAGTCCTTCCAGGTGAGGCGACACTTCACCTGTGAGTCAGCAGGTGTGGTATACTGCGGCCGGTGCTCCCGGTGTGGCCTTTTATATATTGGTGAGACCCAATGCAGACTGGGAGACCGTTTTGCTGAACACCTATTCTCGGTCCGCCAGAAAAAGCAGGATCTCCCAGTGGCCACACATTTTAATTCTACGTCCCATTCCCATTCTGATATGTCTATCCATTGCCTCCTCTATTGTCAAAATGAATCCAAACTCAGGTTGGAGGAACAACACCTTATATACCGGCTGGGTAGCCTCCAACCTGATGGCATGAACATTGACTTCTCTAATTTCCGTTAATGACCCTTGTCCCCTTCTTAACCCATCCCTGACATATTTAGTTGTTTGCCTGTTCTCCATCTCCCTCTGGTGCTTCCCCCCCACCCTTTCTTTCTCCCAAGGCCCCCTGTCCCATGATCCTTTCCCTTCTCCAGCTCGGTATCACTTTCGCCAATCACCTTTCCAGCTCTTAGCTTCATCCCACCCCCTCAGGTCTTCTCCTATCATTTCGCATTTCCCCCTTTCCCCACTACTTTCAAATCTCTTACTATCTTTCCTTTCAGTTAGTCCTGACGAAGGGTCTTGGCCCGAAATGTCGACAGCGCTTCTCCCTATAGATGCTGTCTGGCCTGCTGTGTCCCACCAGCATTGTGTGTATGTTGTTGTTTGAAAAAAAAGCTTAGTTTCAAATGAAAGGGGCCACTCCTCAACCTGCTCAATCCCACTGATTGTTGCAATGCAAACATAATTTAATATTGACTACCCTTGGCAGAGCTGTAACCTCTTCAGGCCCCACGGAAGAATTGCAGATAAAGCATATTTAGTTATGAAATTATTTTCCTCACTGATGCAAAAGCTTTAAATATGCATATATACTTTAAATATCTTCAATGAAGACATTTTAATCAAATATTTCAAAAATATAATTCATAAATCAGAGTACTGAGTACAGGTCTTGGGAAGTTGTGTAAGATGTTGGTGAGACCTAATTTGGAGTGTTGTAGAGAGTTCTGTCACTTATCTACAGGAAAGATAATAATAAGATTGAAAAAGTACAGCAAACGTTTACAAGGATGTTTCTGGGACTTGAGATCTAAGATACAGAGGAAGTTTGACTAGGTTAGGACTTTATTCCCAGGAGCATAACAGAACGAGCGGAGATTTTATGGAGGTATATAAAATTATGAGTTGTAGGCAGTAGATAGGGTAAATACAAGGAAGATTTTCCCACTGAGGATGGGTGAGACTAGAACTAGAGGTCATGGGTTAAGGGTGAAAGGTGAAATCATTAAGGGGACCATGAGGGAAAGTTTCTTCACACACAGTAGTGAGTGTGTGGAACAAATTGCCTGCGGAAATAGTGGATGTGGATTTGATTTCAAGAGGTGTGTAATTTGGATAAGTACATGGATGGGAATGGTATGGAGGTCTTGTGGTGAACTACATATACCTGTCTGGACATGCCACCCCTGCTGACTGCTCCTGTGGCTCCTCCCACAGACCCCTGTATAAAGGTGATTGAGGCCTGAGCCCAGCTCTCAGTCTCCGGGATGTAGTATGGTGGTCACTCACTGCTGGTTCCTTCTTCCAGTCAATAAAAGCCGATATCTCGCCTTTACGTCTCAGAGGGAGTTATTGATGGTGCATCAAGTCTATAGTTCAGAAGCAGGTTGATGGGAGTCGGCAGAGTAATAGTTCAGCTTGTGTAGATGGACCAAAGGTTTCTATGCTGTAATTCTCTATGACCTATAACAAAAATATAACCTACCACAAGCTTCCGGCTCAGTCAGATAATTAAAGGCTTTCACTACCTTCTAAATACATTACAGTATACATGAAAATACATTTTAAACAATTACATTACGACACTGGTAAAGGTTGGTCTTAATTTGTAAGGAGTGAATATTTAATTGATAGTCACCTTTATATTCAATCGTATAATCATTACAAGACACTTTAAATATTATGGCTGAATAAGTAATTTTTAAAAATAAAATCCTTGGAAAAAATCTGAACTGTCCCTTTACTTCATCAGCATTTTTCAATTTTACAATTCAGACAAAGCAATCAAACATGTTACTGTGGTTGTCACTACTGTTGGTGTATGTTTAGTGAAGAAGAGCAAAATTGAATATTGTTTCCTTCTCTTTCCAATACTAGATGTTTTTCTTTAATGGGACAACTTGCCAAGATTTATTAAGAACAGTGACTGGAATATGACTGGAGCACTGGATAACCAAGGCAGCCTCTAGATATAACAACAAAGAGAAATGTATAGAAATTGTTTAAATACATCATTGTCCAATCATGCACCACTTAGAAAAATTGGTTTAAATAGTTGTGTGATATTTTGTCAGGGATAGACTAAGGTTGAAGATTTTCCAGGATGTACATCAATTTCATTTAGCAAAGTCTGCTTCTAAATTTTTGTGTCAACTTTTTCTTAGGCAATGTATAGGAAGAGAAAGACACTTTAATATCAATTAACAGCAACAGTACTGTGGATAGAAATATTAAAGATAGAATTCATTTTGAAATTTTCCTTTCTTTCCACCAACTCAACCTGCAAGTTAATCTTTAGGGAATCCTGCACAAGGACTCCCAAGTCTCACTGCACCTTTAATATTTGAATTTCTCCCCATTTAGAAAATAGTCTACATCTTTATTCCTTTTACCGAAGTGCATGACCATACACTTTGATACACTATATTTCATCTGCCACCTCTTTGCCCATCCTCCTAATCAGTCCAGGTCTATTTGCACACTCCCACTCCCTGCTTCCTTAACGCTACCTGCGCCTCCACCCATCTTTGTATTGTCCACAACCTCATGTGTGGCACCTTGTCAAAGGCCTTCTAAAAATCCGTGTAATCAACATCTACTGACTCTCCTTTGTCTATCCTATTTGTTATTTCCGCAAAGAATTCCAACAATATGTTAGGCAAGATGTCCCCATAAGAAAATCATGCTGACCTTGGCCTATTTTATCATGTGCTTCCAAGTGCCCTAAGTACCTCAACCTTAATAATGGGCTCAAACAGCTTCCCAACCACTGAGCCCACAACTAGTCTATAAATTCTTATTACGGTCTTATGGTCTTCTGCCTCCCTCCCTTCTTAAAAAGTGGAGTGACATTTTCTTCCAGTTAACATCAACGATTCAGATGAAGGCATTGAGAATAACATCAGCAAGTTTGCTGATGATACTAAGCTGGGTGGCAGTGTGACATATGATGAGGATGTTAGGAGAATTCAGGGTGACTTGGATAGGCTGGGTGAGTGGGCAGATACTTGGCAGATGACGTTTAATGTGAATAAGTGTGAGGTTATCCACTTTGGGAGTAAGAACAGGAAGGCAGATTATTATCTGAATGGTGTAAAGTTAGGTAAGGGAGAAATACAGAGAGATCTAGGAATCCTTGTTCATCAGTCACTGAAGGTGAATGAACAAGTGCAGCAGGCAGTGAAGAAGGCTAATGGAATGTTGGCCTTTATTACAAAGGGAATTGAGTACAAGAGCAAGGAAATCCTTTTGCATTTGTACAGGGCCCTGGTGAGACCACACCTGGGGTATTGTGTACAGTTTTGGTCTCCAGGGTTAAGGAAGGACATCCTGGCTGTAGAGGAAGTGCAGCGTAGATTCACAAGGTTAATTCTTGGGATGTCTGGACTGTCTTACGCAGAGAGGTTAGAGAGACTGGGCTTGTACACGCTGGAATTAAGGAGATTGAGAGGGGATCTGATTGCAACATATAAGATTATTAAGGGATTGGACAAGATAGAGGCAGGAAATATGTTCCAGATGCTGGGAGAGTCCAGTACCAGAGGGCATAGTTTGAGAATAAGGGGTAGATCATTTAGGATAGAGTTAAGGAAAAACTTCTCCCAGAGAGTTGTGGGGGTCTGGAATGCACTGTCTCAGAAGGCAGTGGAGGCCAATTCTCTGGATGCTTTCAAGAAGGAGCTAGATAGGTATCTTATGGATTGGGGAATCAAGCGATATGGGGACAAGGCAGGAACCAGGTATTGACAGTAGATGATCAGCCATGATCTCAGAATGGCGGTACAGGCTCGAAGGGCCGAATGGTCTACTTCTGCACCTATTTATTGTCTATTAAGGTGACGTTGGCAAGTCACAGTGATGCTTTACAGGCAGCAAACAAAACTGCTAACTATTCTATTAATTACACTTTTTCTGGATAACGATCACTTCAACCCACAGACTGTAACTTCCCTTGAGAGCTGTGTTTTTGAACAATCCCTACGACCTAATGTATTCTGAAAGATTCAATGAACCAGACTCTTAAGAATGCAGGTTTGGCCACCACAGCCATTGCTGGTGCAGGCCTGGGGCTAGACTGAAGCAGTGGGTCCTAGGCCAGAGAACAAAAAATGAACCAATGTTTGGCTGATTTAAGTGCTGAGCCAGATTTTTAAAATTAAAGCGCCGAGGTTGAAGGAGGAACTGGTGTTCAGCTTACTACTCCGTGAGGTTTGCTCATCTCCGTGCTCAGCACACGGCCTTCCCTCAGTGCATGGCTTGTGGCCTGCAGCCATCAGGGTTCAGTGCCATCTTTACCTGCCTCGGAGCTGAACATGATTCCATGGCTGTGGACTTACTTTTAGGATCTCATTGGCTCATGTTCTCTGTGTTATTTGTTGAGTCTTTAAAATTTTTTGAACAATTTGTCCTTCTTTCCCCACACATTGGGTGTTTGACATCTTGTTGGGTGTTCTTTTTTAATGGGCTCTATTCTAAATGTACTTTGAACTTTCAAACTTTGAATTTTACTGTTCTCTGGAACCATTCCAGAATCTATTGATTCTTGAAGGATCATTACAAATGTCTCCCCAAACTCTTCAGCTACCCTGGGTTGTAGACCATCTGGTCCAGGTGACTTATCTAACTTCAGACCTTCAGCTTCCCAAGTGCCTGCTCCTTAGTAATAGCAACTAGACTTACTTCTGCCCCCTGACACTCTTGAATTTCTGGCATTCTGCTAGTGTCTTCAACAGTGAAGACTGACACCGAATATCTACTAAGTTCATACCCCATTCCTTTGCTTCCAGCGTCATTTTCCAGTGGTCCAATATCCACTCTCAACTCTCTTTTACTCTTTATATATCTGAAAAAAAATCACTTGTTGTTCTGTATTATCTCAATCCAAATTGTAAATCCAGTCATCTTAGCTCTCCTTATGGCTTTTAGTTGTTTCTATTGATTTTTAAAAGCTTCCCAGTCCTCTAACTTCCTACTAATTTTTGCTATATTGTATGCCCTTTCTGTTGCTCTTATGTTCTATTTGATGTCCCTTGTCAGTTATGATTGTGTTATCCTCCATTTAGAATACTTCTTCATCTTTAGAATGTATCTATCCTGCACCTTCTGAATTGCTCCCAGAAGCTCCAGCCATTGCTGTTCTGCCATCATCTCTGTTAGTGTCCCCTTTCAATCAACTTTGGCCAGCTCCTTCCTCATCCCTCTATAATTCCCTTTACTCCACTTTAGTACTGATACATCTGACGTTATCTTCTCCCTCTCAAACTGCAGGCTAAATTCTGTCTTACTATGATCACTGCCTCCTCAGGGTTCCTTTCCCTTAAGTTCCCAAATCAAATCTGATTCATTACACAAGAAATCCAGAATTCCCTTTCCCCTAATGAGCACAACCACAAGCTGCTCTAAAAAGCAATCTACACGTTCCCTTTCTTGGGATCCAGCGCCAATCTGAGTGCCAATTGAATTCCCTCATGGCTACCATAACATTGCCCCTCATTGCCTTTTCTATCTCCCATTGTAATTAGTAGCCCACATCCTGACTACTGCTTGGAGGCTGTATATAGTTCCCATCAGGGTCTTTTCACTCTTGCATTTCTTAATCCTACCCACAAAGATTCTACCTCTTTTGATCCCATGTCACCTCTTTCTAAGGATTTACTTATCTTTGATTGCCATATTTTTTATTCGATTTAATTTATAAAGTTAGAAATAAACTACAATTTGAAGGAAACAAAGCACTTATGTCATCATCTATTTATTTTTATCAAATTTTGTATTCCCCATCACCACTAAAATTAACCATCAGTTAATTGGAAGCACTTCTTGGAAAATTATACAATGCATGTGAATGAAGATTCTAACCAGTCGCTTTGCCTGTTTAATTGCCATCACATTTTGTAAGGTACGATGCTGGAGGTACAAGAACAAAATGACATAGCACCCTCTACAGGACATCTGGGAAGATTGTGGGCTCAACCATCCTGACCAATAGCAGTAATACTGAAGAGAACCACTGGCCACTCATAGTCAGGAAGTCTCCAACGTCCATGCAGGTATGGTCATCTGTCAGAGTCTGAGACAGCTTCGGACGCCAGGTGCTAGTGCATCCAACTGTCCAGTTCAAATCTGGAATTCACTGATATGACACCTTGTGGAGAGGCCTTGGGTGGACCTTGGATTCTGCTCATTGCTTTATCTTAGATAAAAAAAAGAATGACAATTGCATTCTTTTAAATGATGTCACTAACCATGTGGAAAAATATCATTGTCTTGTTTATTATTGCTTTATCTTAATGTTTTCACTGTTAGTGTTCTGGTGTATTTTAATTAAATGTATTTTCCATTTGTAAATAGCTAATTTTCTAAAAATGTTTTGAAGAGTATTTTAATGTCTTCATCAGATGTATTTTAATGTGTTTAAGAAATATTTTCACAGCCTTTGAAGCTGTCACTGGGCATCTCAGGACATATTATCTGAAGCCTGCTCCTTGGCAACTACTAGCACCTTTTAAAGAAGAGCATAGGGAGAAGCATTGATATGTTTGTCCCTCTGGACCTGAAGAAAATTTGTGTCAGCATAAGGCTATATACAGCATGTCTAGATCTATGACTCTGCAGTCTTTTCCCCTTGCATGATCACATTGAAGAATTGTGAAAGAAACACTGCAAGATTAAAGCAATGTAACTCAGGCTGTTAAGATGAAAGTCAAATCAAGGAGAGGAAAATAAACAAGCATTAGGAAAGAAATAATAGTTTAAGAGAGTGAATGCACAGTGACTGCAATAATTAAAATTTATCACCTAACTAAATGGGCGTTCAGCCATGTATTGACTGGACTAAATCTTCTGGGTACATTTCCCTTTTCCTTTTGTCAAAATATGTCAACTTTATGTAGTACATTGTGTTTAAATGAAGAGCCAAATAGCTGGACCCTTTTTTTTGATAAGTTAATAGTGTTACACATCTTCAGTAATTTCTTTATTTATCTAAATATAAATTTACTGTGATACTTGCCCGAAAATAGTGATGTCGTCCTTGGCCTCAGCTTCTATGGAATACTTTGTCATTATTTTGTTAATTGATTTGTATTTGTCCAAACAAAAACATTGCCTTTACATTCATCTTTTAATCTGACAAGGAACTTTAAAAAGTCAATAATTTTGTTCCCCTATAAGAAGTCCTACTGAATATATTACACCTAACTGCCTTTTTTCCATTCAAGTTTATGAAAGAACAGTTTGCAAGAAAAACACAGAAGGAATATTAAAAATTTGTATAGTATATTTCACATCAGAATCTTACATGACACATCACAGTCCAACTGCATAATTTTTATGACAATATAAGCAAATATAACTGCCAATTTGCATACAACATGGACTCCAAAATAGTAATGTGATAATAGATGCATATTATGAGTTTTTTGATGATGCTACTTAAAGAATAATTTATGACTAGCTATCTTGGAACATATCCTGCCCTTCTACAAAACAGTGCTAGAGAATCTCATACAACCATGAGGAACCAAAGGTTCAATTTCTCACTGGAACTTTGTAGGATTCCCAGAATACTATGCTGAATTGTCTGCTTAAAATATGCAATCAGGTCTCTGAATCAGGTCTTGAATATACAAATTTTCTACTCAGTGACCAGACTTTAGTCCTTGAATTGCCAGTGACGTGTTTGAAGTTGACAGATAGAAATGTTCACCAAAGGCATACACAACCATGAGCCATCTGTTGTGTTTCTTAATACCTGTCCTGCAAAATGCTGTAGTTGTTGGAAATCAGAAATAAAACTGCAAACTTCTAACAGATCAGGCATCACCTGTGATAAGTATCAGAATCAGGTTTATTATCACCAACAGGTGACATGAAATTGGTCTACTTAGCAGCAGCAGTTCAATGAAATACATAATATAGAAGAGAGAAAAAAAATAAAATAAAAATAATAATAATAAATAAATAAGCAAATCAATTAGAGTATGCGTATATTGAATAGATTTTAAAAAATGTGAAAAACTACAGAAGTACTGTATATTAAAAAAGTGAGGTAGTGTCCATGGGTTCAATGTCCATTTAGGAATCGGATGGCAGAGGGGAAGAAGCTGTTCCTGAATCGCGGAGTGTGTGACTTCAGTCTTCTGTACCTCCTATCTGGTGGTAACAGTGAGAAAAGGGCATGCGCTGGGTGCTGGAGGTCCTTAATAATGGATGCTGCCTTTCTGAGACACCGCTTCCTGAAGATATCCTGGGTACTCTGTAGGCTAGTACACAAGATGGAGCTGACTAGATTTACAACCTTCTGCAGCTTCTTTTGGTCCTGTGCAGTAGCCACCCACACCCCCCCACCCCATGCCAGACAGTGATGCAGCCTGTCAGAATGCTCTCCACCGTACATCTATAGAAGTTTTTGAGTGTATTTGTTGACATACCAAATCTCTTCAAACACCTAATGAAGTATAGCCGCTGTCTTTATAACTATAAGAGGGACAGAATTAACACGTGGTCTATGACCATTTATATAAATGGAGAACATAGTTAACAAAATAGAAGTGGTGCTCGTTATTATCTCAATCCAAGTTGTTTTCTGACTTAAAAATTATAATTGCAAACTTTTTTTCTTGATCACATGGTAACATTTAACAGATTATGGGTACAATGATCAGTTACACTAATGTTTCAATAATAAAAATTGCAACATATAAATCACTAACTGTTTCTGTATTGAAAAATTGATCTTATCACCACACATGCACCTCTAAATTGATTACCATGAAGCAGCTAGGAATGCTCTAAATAACTGCACTGTTTTTTTTATTAATTGAAAATCCTCTCTTTCAAACTGGAACCAGCACAATAATCAGCCAATACACCTATCCTTTGAATTATCAGTGTAATGGTTATCATTCCATTCTAAACTTTAAACACTAACCAAGCCATTTTAAGATAAAGAAAAAAAGAAATGAACAATTGCAATTTCTTATCTTTTCTAGAAAGGACCACTTTGATAATGAGGTCAACAAAGCTTTATCAATTGTTACAAATTGATCTGCTTAGTTATGAGTTTTGCTTTGTTGACTTCTGAATGGATGCTGTACAGAGCGAGCCAGGAACCATAGCCTGATGATTGCAGTCTTGCCCCGATTCCAAGTTGGGATGGTTACCTGCAGGTAATAACGTTTCCATATAAAGAAGCTGCACAAGGGTGTAAATCTAGTCATCTCCATCTTGGGCACCAGCCTACAAAGTACCCAGGACATCCTTAGGGAGTGGTGTCTCAGAAAGGCAGTTCCCATTATGAAAGACCTCCAGCACCCAGGACGTGCCCTTTTCTGACTGTTACCACCAGATAGGAGGTACAGAAGCCTGAAGGCACATACTCCGCGATTCAGGAACAGCTTCTTCCCCTCTGCCATCAGGGAGGAGGTACAGAAGCCTGAAGGCACACACTCCGCGATTCAGGAATGGCTTCTTCCCCTCCGCCAACCGATTCCAAAATGGACATTGAACCCATGGACACTACCTCACTTTTTAAAGTATACAATATTTCTGTTATTGCACATTTTAATAATCTATTTATGTAATTTACTTGTTTATTTATTATTATTATTTTTCTCTCTCTGCTAAATTATGTATTGTATTGAACTGCTGCTGCTAAATTAACAAATTTCACGTCACATGCCGGTGATAATAAACCTGATTCTGATTCTGATTCTGAAGCTCTTATGCTCCTTGGTGGTGCTTGTTGTGGGTTTGGGAGGTGTTACTGGAGCAGAACCACAGATCATTTTGTAGTTGCTTACACTTCAGCCACTGTACACCAATGGTTATAGTGGTAGATGGGGTTTCGAAGGTGGCTTGTTTTGTCCAGGGTGGTATAAAGTGATGCTTTGATGGAGTTGCAGATATTCAGGCAAGTTGAGCTGATTCCATGACCTGTACCATACAGATGTTAGAAAGAATATTGTCTATCACTCACAGAAGATGCCCTGACCATATCTTGTAAACACAATATTAATGTTGTTGGTATGGATAGGTTTATGGTCACTGCTGACCTAATGACATGAATGATGAGAAGTTCAATAGTGGTAATATTACAAAATGTCAATAATAGGTTGATAGGTGGTGCTTTCTGTTTACTAGTCCGTACATTGTCTAGTTTTTGTTATATGCAAATATGAAAATTTTCTTTTGCTGAAGAATTTCAGACAGAAAGGAACATTGTGTAATTGCCAGCAAAGAAATCCAATGTAAACTTATGCTGGAAGGAAGGTTAAACATCTGTGTGTGGCTAAATGTAGGGAATTTCATACAGTCATGGAACTGTACAGCTCAGGAACAGAGTCTCCATCCACCACATCCACACCAACCACATCTCTTCACTATAATGGAATTTTATGGAGGGTTTAACAATTGCTTAGAGGATACTTTTAACAATTAGGGTTGGAGATGACAATGTTATGCAGGAAGCAGTAGATGGCTTTTATGATGGTGAGATAATGAGCTCATCTTGTAAATGAGATACTGAAGATCCATAAGAGAAGGCTGGGCTGGAAATCCAAGCAAAACACACAAAGCACTGGAGGAACTCAGCAGGCCAGGCAGCATCTATGGAAAAAAGTACAGATGACATTTCGGGCTGAGATTTTTTGGCAGGACTGGGAATTGAGCTAGTTCTGATTTACTCAAAGCCCAAGGTGGCTTGATCTTCCCAGAGTTTAACTGGAGGAAGCAGCAGTTCATGCATAAATAGATGTAGTACAAGGATAGGACTCATTCTATGAATAAGTGATGGATAGCAGCAGATGTCAACAATGTACTTTTTGAAAGCTATTCTCATGACTGCAGATTATGTTGCCAAGGGGCTGATAGGGTAGGTAAGGAATAGGACCATAATTGGAGAGTTCAGAAGGAAGATTATAAACAAAAGAGGAGGGTCATTTTTGGAGAACAGCAATGCGATTAATGATATAAAGGAAGCTGTAGTGTGAGGTAGGGAGTGGCTATCTGTGAATATGTTATCAGGTGATCAAGTGATACGATAAACTGACAAACGTAATCGTGGAGCTGTGGACTGACCAAAGCATAATCTGAAAAGTCCAAATGAGCCTGTATGAAATGCAGATTTGGATTCAGGATACTGACATTAGGGGACTGTGAAGAAAAGGGGGCAGAAAATGGACTGATAATCTGTGATGATGAGAGGATGGAGGGTGATTTTTTGTGGGTAAAATAAGGGAAATGTCAGGGAGAGAGAGAAATAGGATAGATGGGGAATTTTAGGGCAGAAGGGTAGGTGCTTATTATGCTTACAGAGAACAGTTACTATATTGTGCTTGCTTGTCAGCATTTTCTGACAACATTTTAAAGATGAGATGAAAAGCAATTACCTATCTGTATTAAAGTTGTTCAGCCAAGAAAGTAATTTGCTCACAAACAGGAACATTAAAAAAATGTATTTGAAATTCCTCAGTTCTACTTTTAGCCATTAAAACTTCATTTTGCCTCATCCTAAAATTGATTGTGGAAATAATATAAAGAGTGAGAATTTCAATTGTAAGATTCATGAACAGTACCACTTCCCAGTGTAACATTACTTTAAAGGTGACATTGTCAGTCTCGGAATGATGTTTCTTGGTGATGAGTTGTAAGTTCTTGTAGCTCTTGTGCAGACAGCCCTTAAAGAGATTGACTTCCCTGCAATCAGCACTCTTCCAGCTACAGGTGACTACTGCTACTGAATGTTTGAGTGATGTTGAGGAAAAGAGGGGCAGATGCAGTTGGGAAGTCTGCCCATAATTGAATAAGTTCTTCTCGGGCTTCCAGCCAGATACAGGTATCGATTGTAACCAACATTTCGATGAATAACTCTGCCATCTTTTTATCAAAGGAAGAAGCTCATTTAGGGGGTACCTTCTTGGTGCAAGGGGGCTGCAGGGATCCTCCAGAGATTTGGCTAAGGCGGTCTCTGCAAGGACATGTAAAACAGCAGAGGACAGAAGAAAGAGTTAAGAGGTAGAATTGAAAACAAGGAGACATGGTCAGCACAGAGCTGAAAAGATAATGTGAAAAAAGGGTCATGCTGACATTTCAACATCTGCTTAGTGTCAGTGTGGGAACATAATTGCAGTAATTTTCCACCTGAGACAGCTTTATAGCACTGTGAACATTTTCCCCAACCACTCCTGACAATGAGCAACACATATTTGAGATACTGGACTCCAAGGACAGTCCACTAAGTTATGCAAGTCTCAACTCTGATGATTGCAGACCAGGTGGCTAAGGTGATTATATAAGCCAACAGAAATTTGGAAATATCAAAGATACAAGTACAGAAATGGAAAAAGAATTGACGTAGGCACATAATTGACTGTAAAATCAAAGCATGTCTGGAAAGTCTATGTTGAAATATATAAGAAGGTGCTTCTTGAGATGATCAATAATATCTTCAAAGACCAAGAATTGCAGAAGAAGATTCCAAATCCCTGACTCAAAGAAGAGTTCTCCATATCAAATCTTGGCCAGGTTCATCTAAAGCAGGTAACGCAGTATCTGTATAAAATTAATGAGTTTTGGAAGGTATGAAATTAACTAAAATAACTGTGTAGCTTAAAGATTAAATGAAGTTTTTATGATTCTATGTAATGGATCTTGAGTACACTTATTATGCAAAGCCATCGTCTGATGTGCTATAGTAAGAGTTCTGTACATTTTTATTGAAATGTGCTGCCTTTTGTGATGGTATTAGGTTTCCTGTACACAAAAAAAAGCATTTTAAACCCTATCCAATATAGTATGGTTACCCTCACTACAGAGATATTTTTCTGTACCTAGCTATTCTTCAACGTCAAGCTTATGAGAGGTGATTGATAAATTTGTGGCCTAAGGTAGAAGGAGTCAATTTTAGAAAACCTAGCACATTTATTTTTCAACATAGTCCCCTCCTACATTTATACACTTAGTCCAGCGATCGTGGAGCGTACGGATCCCTTCTTTGTAGAAGTGGTCCACAGCCAGGGTGATTGATAAGTCCATGGCCTAAGGTAGAAGGAGATGAGTTATTAACTTCAAACTTTCTGCATAGTCACTCAGAGTTGAACTGCACATACATGTAATGAGAGCTGTATAACTCACCTCCTTCTACTTTAGGCCACAATTTTATCAATCACCCTGCTGTGGACACTTTCTGGAGGTCCAAGACACCGACTTCCACAAAGAAGGGATCCGTACGCTCCACGACTGCTGGACTAAGTGTGTAAACGTAGGAGGGGACTATGTTGAAAAATAAATGTGCTAGGTTTTCTAAAATTGACTCCTTCTACCTTAGGCCACAAACTTATCATCACCCCTCGTAGTTCCCTGTCTAGACTCTGTGGTGAGGTTTAGCTGCTAATATCCACTGCTTGTGTGGTGGGTCTCCCCTCCTGACCAAGGAGGAACAAAGTAGTTATACGTTGTTATTTTACTTTTAATGATGCATCTTTAAATTCAGACAGGTAATTCTTAACACACATTTAACACCCAGTGAATTTCTAATTTATAAAATACGTCCGAATTACAAAAGTTTTACAAGCTACGTGCATAGGATTTCCAAATACAGCGATTGCAACTTTGACCCTTGTGCTGGCAAGCTGAGTTTATCAGTAAGCCTCTCAGGCCCTGGGATGTGGGCATCCATCACACGCTTTAAAAAAAGTATTTATGTTTTTGAATCTTGAGGCCACTGGCAAGCACTTATTGTCCACCTTTTAACCTATCATCTGTCCCCTATTACACACATACCCACACACTCGCAAATGTTTTATTTTTTATTTATTTAGTGATAAAGTGCAGAATAGGCCCTTCAAGCCATGACACCCAGTGACCCCTAACAACCCCTATTCAACCCTAAGCTAATCACAGAGCAACTTACAATGCCCAGTTAACCTACTCGGAACGTCTTTGCACTGTGAGAGGAAACCAGCGCACCCAGAGAAAACCCACACATCCCACAGCGAGGACGTACGGAGGCTCCTTGCAGAGGATGCCAGGATTGAGTTCAGAACCCCGACACCCTAAGCTGTAATAGCGTCACACACACACTGCTACGCCACTATAGCACCATGTGACGGCCTCACTAACTTTCCTATTTTGTCTGACAAGGCAAGGATGCAAGCTGTTGCAACCCATTTTTCCACATAGGAATGGGGTCCTCTTGGGTTCACAGGCTGACTGGTGGGAGTTGGGTGGAGTAGCTGAGCCACACAGCCAACCGTTTGTGTTGGATTGGTAGTGGGGATGCACAATATCATGTTAGGTACGTTGTCATACCTGATAGGCTGACATCATGAGGTGACATAAAGGACACCTCCACTCACATCAAACAGAACGTGGGAAGAACTCTGGAAATACTAAACACTTAAGCAACACAGCAGCTGGTGGAGCAGGGCCCTGTTTCCATGGAAACACAGTCCATGATGAGCTAACAGGAGGTCAACCTTGTGAATGGGGCGTCTCTTTTTTTGTGTAGGAACATGGTGAAATCTCACAGGCCACAGTGCAGCCAGCAAGCAGCAACGGCTCGACCACTGCAGTTGCTGGAAAGGTTCGGAGGCCTTCGTGCCATGAAAATTACCTTTGTCTAAGCAAACCTGCATGTTTTCTTTCCTGCCCAGAGCAATGAGAGTTCCAATGGTACTGCAGAGCCGGGAAGTCTTGTCCTTTCTCAGAATACAAGATGTTCACGTCCCACCATGGGCTCTCAGGGACCAGCCCCACTCTCAGCCTTTCCAGACTGTAACTACTCCCAGTGCAATGTAACTTTTCGAAGCTGACTTGGCTTAAGACATCCAGCACTGACTTCTTCACTTCTGGTTATGGGAAAAGGGCAGCCCTCCAGACACCATGGAAAGAGCCAATGGGCAGCACTGTCAGAAAGTGAAGCCCACATTGAAAACAATTATGAAGCCCTCGAGTTTAAGACTTACATGCAATTTGACATTCTCAATTTCATCAGTTAGTCATAAGTGAAGAGGCTTTAATATTAAAATGAGACTTACTTTCATTTTTAATGTTGAATAATGCGCTTCCATTTTAGCTCAAGAACCCATGAGAAACAAAATGGTATGAAACAATGAGTGGCCATACGCAATAATTAATAGATATTTTGCAGTTGCTTATTGCAAACCAGAATCAATCCTTGCTGTGGGTATTGGAATAGCAATTCATCAAGATGCAGTTGCTGAGATATTGGGATTGACCATAATAAAAGGGTAAGATGGTGTCATGGTTTTGATGGTGTTCAATGGTGAGAGGAAAAGATACAATCTTGTATTAGAGTCATAGAACCCTACAGCACAGAAACAGGCCCTTCGGCTCAACAGGTCTATCTGCCTGAACTATCTGCCTAGTCCCATTGACATGTACCTGGCCCATTGCTCTCCAATACCCCTCTCATTCACGTGTACCTATCCAAAATTCTCTTAAATGTTGAAATCAAACCTGTATCCATCACTTCTGCTGGCAGCTTGCTCCACACCCACCTTCTGAGTGAAGAAGTTCCTCCTCAGGTTGCCCTTAGGTATTTCCCCTTTCACTCTTAACCTATGACCTCTAGTTCTTGTCTCACCCAACCTCAATGGAAAAAGCCTAGGACAGAAGCAGAAAATTTGGGAAAACATTTAATTAGGGTAGGGGGAAATATGATGCTATTAGCCAGGAATTTGGGAACATAAATTGGGAGCAGATGCTCTCAGGGAAATGCATGGCAGAAATGTGGCAAATATTCAGGGAACATTTGCATGGCATTCTGCATAGGTATGTTCAACTGAGGCAGGGAACGGATTGTAGAGTAAAAGTACCATGGTGTACAAAGGATGTAGAAAATCTAGTTAAGAAGAAAAGAAATCTTACAAAAGGTTCAAGAAACTAGATACTGTTAGAGCCCTAGAAAATTACAAGGGTGCCAAGAAGGATTCCAAGAATAAAATTAGGAGAGCTAGAAGATGCCACGAGAAGGCCTTGGTGGACAGGATTAAAGAGAAGCCCAAGGCATTCTACAAGTATGTGAAGAGCAAGAGGATGAGTCATGTGAGAATAGGACCAGAATCAGGTGTATTAACAATTGTTAACTTAACAGCAGCAATTCAATGCAGTACATAACATAGAAGAAGAAGAAAAAGAATAATAAAATAATAATAATAATATTAAACAAGTAAATCAATTATAGTATAAGTATATTGAATAGATTTTAAATTGGGCAATAACAGAAATAATATATTAAAAAAGTGAGTTAGTGTTCATGGGTTCAATATCCATTTAGGACCAATCAGGAGTAAGAGTGGAAATGTGCATGTAATCGGAGGAGGTAGCAGAGGTACTTAATGAATACTATTCTTCAGTATTCATCTGTGTAAAGGACCTTGGCAATTGTGGGAATGACTTACAGCAGACTAAAACAATTTAATGTATAGACATTAAGAAAGAGGATGTGCTGGAGCTTTTGAAAGATACTAAGTTAGATAAGTTGCTGGGAACGGATGAGATAGACCCGGGGCTACTGTGGGAAACAAGAGAGATAATTGCTGAACCTCTGGCTATGATCTTTGCATCATCAATAGAGACAGGAGAAGTACCAGAGGATTGGAAGGTTGCAAATGTTCAGTGGTGGGCAAGTTGTTGGGGAAGATCCTGAGAGGCAGGATTTATGAGCATTTGGAGAGACATAATCTGATTAGGGATACAGTCAGCATGGGTTGTCAAGGGCAGGTCCTGCCTTACAAAACTGACTGAATTCTTTGAGAAAGTAACAAAGCACATTGATGAAGGTAGAGCAGTGGATGTAATGTATATGAATTTCAGTAAGGCATTTGATAAGGTTCACTATGCGAGGCTCATTCAGAAAGTAATGAGACATGAGATCCAGGGAGACCTTGCTTTGTGGATCTAGAATTGGCTTGACCGCAAAAGGCAAAGGGTGGTTGTGGGTGGTTCGTATTCTTCATGGAATTCAATGACCAGTGGTGTTCTGCAGTGATCTGTTCTGGGACCCCTCCTCCTTGTGATTTTTTACAAATGACCTGGATGAGGGAATAAAAGGGTGGGTTAGTAAGTTTGCTGGTGGCACAAAAGTTGGGGGTGTTATGGGTAGTCTGGAGGGTTGTCAGAGGATACAGCAGAACATCGATAGGAGGCAGGTCTGGGCTGAGAAGTGGCAATTGAGATCAAACCAGATAAGTGGAAGTGGTTCATTTCAATAGGTCAAATTTGAAGACAAAATATAATATTAATGATAAGACTCTTGGCAGTGAGGATGATCAGTGAGATCTTGGGGTCCAGGTCCACAGGACACTCACAGCTGCTGCGCAGGTTGACAGAGTTGTTAAGAAGGCGTATGGTGTGTTGGCCTTTATCGACTGTGGTATTGAGTTCAAGAGCCATGAGGTAATGTTACAGCTATATAAAACCTTAGTTAGACCCCACTTGGAGTACTGTGTACAGTTCTGGTACAGGAAAGATATGGATCCTATAGAGAGAGCGCAGAGGAGATTTACAAGAATGTTGCCTGGATTGGAGAGCAAGCATGAGAATAGGTTGCGTGAACTTGGCCATTTCTCCTTGGGGTGACGGAGGATGAGAGTTATCCTGATGAAGGTGTATAAAATGATGAGAGACATTGATCCTGTGGATAGCCAGAGGCTTTTTCCCAAGAGGCATAGTTTTAAGGTGCTTGGAAGTAAGTACAAGGGGGATGTCAGAGGTAGGTTTTTCACACAGAGAGTGGTGGGTGCATGGAATGGGCTGCCAGCAAAGGTGGTAGAGGCAGATACAAAATGGTATTTTAAGAGACTCTTAGATAGATACATGGAGCTTAGAAAAATAGAGGACTATGCAATAGGGAAATTCTAGACAACTTCTAGAGTAAGTTCCATGGTTGGCACAACATTGTGGGCCGAATGGGCTGTAATGTGCTGTAGGTAATCTATATTTTTTTTTGTACTATATTATTTCCCGACCTATTCTTAGAGCCTTTCTTAAATTCTGGAACAACATTAGTGATAGCTAATTCAATCATTTTGCACCTCAACCATAGTTAAGGACATTTTAAATACCTCTGCTAGAGCTCCTGAAATCTCTGCACTAACCTCCCACAGGTCTGAGGGAACACCTTATCATGCCCTGAGGAGTTATTTGCCCTAATTGGCCTCAAGAGTGCAATATCTCCTCCTCCATAATTAATATACAGTCCATGACCTCTTTGTAGTTCTGCCTCATTCTATAGATTCTGTGTCTTATCTCCTGAGTAAATAAAGATGCAAAAAAAATCCATTTAAGATTTCCCTCATCTCCTTTGGCTTCATGCAAAGATGACCACTCTGATCTTCAAAAGGACCAACTTTGTACCTTGCAAATGTTTTCCTGCTAGTATATCCATAGAGGCTCTTAGGATTCTCCTTCATCTTGTTTGCTAGAGCAGCCTCATCCCTTCTTTATGCTCTCATGATTTCCTTCTTAAGCATTATCTCATTTACCTCTTTTTTTCCTTGCTGCAGAGACCAACTATGCACCTCCTTCTTAACCAGAGCCTCTATATCTCTCAAAAACCAAGGTTCCTTAAACTTGTTAGCCTTGCTTTTTATTCTGACAGGAACATACAAAACTTTGTACTCTCATAATTTGTTTTGAAGGCCTCCAACTTACCAAGCAGACCTTTACCGAAAAGAACTTGTCCCAATCCACATTTGCCAAATCCTTTCTTATACCATCAAAATTGGCCTTTCTCCAATTTAGAACCTCAACCTGAGGACCAGACCTATCCTTCTCCATAATTATCTTGAAACTAATGGCCATATGATCACTAGATCCAAAGATTTCCCCTGCACACAATTCTGCAATCTGCCCTATCTTCCTGATATCCCTGATAGAAGATCCAGTTTCACACTCTCTCTCGTTGGGACCTCTACATATTGATTAAGGGAACGTTACTGAACACATTTGACAAACGATATCCCATCCAGATCTCTTACAGTATGGGAGTCCCAGTCAATATTGGGAAAGCTAAAATTACCTACTATCACAGTCTTATGTTTCTTGCAACTGTCTGCAATCTCTCTACAAATATGCTCCTCAAAATCCCATTGACTATTGGGTGGTCTATAATATAATCCTGTTAATGTGGTCATCTGTTTTTATTGCCTCAGAAGACATGCTCTGTAGGTTGTCCTGACTGAGCATTGCTGTGACATTTTCCCTGACTTGTAACACCACCCCGTTCCCCTTTAATCTCATCTCTATCATGTCTAAAACAATGAAACCCTGGAACACTGAGCTGCCAGTCCTGCCCAAGTCTCACTAATAGGTGCAATGTCATAAAATAAAGGATATTGTCAGCAAATGAAGAATATTAATGATGTGAATGGTGATACAAGTTTACATACACTGACCCTGACCTTCGATCGGTCTGCGATGCAAAATGAGACTTAGTAAAGTATGGTCATGCATTGTTCGCACATTGATAATTCACTGTAGCCATGCTAATCTTGCTTCAGTCCTCATTACTACATAAATAAGAGATATCTGAAGATTGCCATTACCATTTATCCACAGAGAGAGAAAATCCATGTCACAGCATCTGACATCCCAATTACAGTATCATTTTCTATTGTAAAAATATAATGGTCAGGAAATGAAATGTCAGTGAAAGTTGCACCTCCACGTGAACAGACCTATCAACAGATCAGTACTGAGTGCAGTCTTGAGGAACATAAAGCACTGTTTTCATTTCCTTTGCTTGTCTTGTAGCAGTCTCACAGGTGCAATACATTACTATTGTGACTGAAAAGGAAAATTGGTATTTAACTGAGACTTATGAACTTAGTCCTAGAATTAACTGATCCCCTGCAAGTAATCACGGTATGCAACTTAAGTTCGAGGGGATCCGCATTTGCCCACCATGCTTCAGTCTGCCATTAATTCCAACAGAATTGACAGTAAGGTTACTATGCAACTTACTGGCTACCACTTTACTGTTTAAATTGATCTTAGCCACACTCCTCTTTTTAAAAATCACAGTTGATTGAAATACGCAGTTGCTTAATGGAAGAAGCTGTTTGCAGTGAAAGGATTGATCATGCCTGTGGACCAATTTCAAAGCACTGAGCTCGAGGTGAGCCTAGCCTCATGAATTAGGCTGAGTAATTGCACAGGGAACTGTTGAGGCAAGGGTTAATTATGAGGCAAAGAAGCTTATCTTGGTAACTTTTTTATGGGGGGGAGCGGTGGTGGGAGTTGTTCACTGGACATCTGACAAAGTGATTTACATCCACAAACAGAGGCCCCAAGAGGCAAGGTGAACTTTGTTCACGTATCTTTCTATTCCCTGTTTTTGAGTGGGGGTGTCAGCAGGAAAAGAAAGAATAGAAAAACTGTGTCAAGTTTCTGAGGCACTGCTAAAGGCTTGGGAGTGGCTGTTGTAGCACTTGCACAAGTTAAACTGAAACTGACAGACAGCACTGAGGAGGGAAATGCAGTGCAATACATGCACAGAAATCTAAGTGCTACTAAAATGTCTCATCCAGATAGAGCCTTCTATGCTGCCTTCATCCCCATCTTCCACAAGAGCAACTTCTGCACATGCATTCCCTGCTGCATTTCCTCCTCCCTCTCATTCTCTTCTTCCTTCTGAGGCTCTTCCCACTTTGCCTCCGGTAGGATGCTCTCAGGCATGGCTCACCTCAGACTGACAGGCTCCACTGTAGGCAGCAGATGACCGTGAAAACACAAGATTCTGCAGATGCTGGAAATCCATAGCAACACACTCAAAATGCTGAAGGAACTCAGCAGGTCACCCAGCATCAATGGAAATGAATAAACAGTCAATGTTTTGGGCCAAGACCCTTTTTCAAGACTGATAACCATGAAGTTGGAGACCTTGTCCAAAGGGAAGTGGAGAGTGCACCTGGAGAGGTGTCGACAGAAAAACTTCTCGCGGGTTCAACTGTGCTCTCTCCTCTAATTTTGTTCAAACAGACAACAGAAGTACATTACAATTACTGTATTGCTCCATTTTAATACTGAATAAAAACTTTCAATTATTTTTAATGTGGTATTTCAACATAATGGCTTCCCCTCGCACAATAGCTTGCCTTTGTGAATAACATGCTCTGATATTCCTGCCAGCACAACCACCAGAGGGAGCCTCAGAAGGCTGCCCAAAGCTCCACCACAGGCAATATCTACACATATAGCTCGACCAACTCCACTTGCGACTCCTCTCAGACAGGAAAGAATCCTTACATGTTTCGATAGTGCTGCAAGTATTTTCAAACAGTTCTCAGTGCTTTTCAAGTTATTCTTGGTGGCACGTTCTCAGTGTAAGGTCTTCACAGCTGTTTTAACTTTCCCCTCCTACTTAACAGGTTTGATTTCCAAACCCAACCCCAAGGTAATATTCATGCCCCTTTATCACTGAGGATCATTTTTTCTTTTCCTTCCAACATTAAACTAAAACCTACCCTACCTTGCAACATAATGCTAAAACCTTACCTACCAACAATTTATCTCCACCTCTGTAAAATAAATATGTTTAGTAAAATTTATTTTTCAACTAAGCTTTCACCACTTGCTCCCATGCTTCAAATGGCCTTTTTTTCCCTTAGATGTTAAATTAATTTCAATTAATTGCATGTTAAAGACTACTCAAATTTTTCATTAGGTAATAATTTAGAACATTTTCTTCAGTTCTTTCAAACAGTAGATTATACCATTCATTGACATTTCGTCACGATTTCCATTTTTAACTCAGAAGCATTAGAAATCATGGTATTAATATTTTATTGAGTGAGATTGAAAAAATAGTTTTTTTCATTTTTCATTTATTCTATGTGTTATCCTTCATTATTTTAGAAGATTTTTGATAAATGGTACATTAACACTGGAGAATACAAGGTAAAAGAACCATTTATCAAACAAGCAACTGCACAAAACCTGTGAATTGGGGGGAAAACACTCAATAACACTCTAAAGCTTAAAAACTGAGCAGGATTTCCCCTAAGGTTCAATGACACACTGTTATGATTTATAACTCCAAAACATAAAAACTAAATTGAAGGAAAAGACAGCAAGTCAAAAAAGGTGAGGTGCTCACGTATGATATGGTGCCATCATGTCGTCTACCATTTACGTACTTTTACAGTTAACCATAATGAATTATATAAACACCAAAGAATAGTTAAACAATATATTTACAATATTACTCAAATATTACTGACATAGTAAATGCATAACACTCCCTTCTGCTTAGTTACTACTGATGTAGTCGGACCACTGCTTTCATCACTTTCATGATTCCTCTGCGTAGCAGGTTGAATATGCTTTCCAACCAGAGACACAGAGGTTGGCATTAACAGTTTTTTGCCCTCTGTTTGGCAATGGTGTACAGCATGGATGCAGTTGTGGCATCATCCAGGAACTTCTTTAATTCCCTGTTGTGACTATTGCAGATGTGCCATACAAATGGTGGATGAATCTCCATCAAGTTGCAATTGTCTGAGCCACTTGCATCCCCACAACGCTGGCCCTCCTGTATTTACCACATACAAGCCCCATGTGGCTTGTTGCTTGTTGGATTTCACTGTTACAAATGTCATTCCCACCAGAGATATCTTGTCTCCAGTATAATTTCTTAGCTGGATATCTGCAGGCTTCAGTTTAGTTTCATTGAAATGCCGTTCCAGGTCATTTTGTGGAATAATTGAAACAGCCATGCCAGTGTCCAATTTCATTTTAATTAATTTGCTGTTCACTTCTGGTGTTAGCCATGTGGCTTTTCTGTTGTTAGATTTCATATTGTAAACCTCAAGGTCCCCTCAGTCCGGCATCAATCCTGTCATTATCAGATTTGTCATCTATAGCATGCAGACTAGTGCTCTTTTAGAAACTGCAACTTGACTTTTTTTTTTACCTTTTTCTCTTCCTTATGCAGTCTATTTACTTTTGTCTGTCCAACATAATCTTATAATTTTTCTATGCATCCTACTCTATTGCATTTTCTGCAAGTTTTGCCATTCAGCCTAAGTTGATCGAATATATGTGAGACCCTGTCACAGTAGTAACACAAACAAGAGAAAATCAGCAGATGCTAGAAATCCATGCACACATACCAAATGCTGGAGGAACTCAGCAGACCAGGCAGCATCTATGGAAAAAAGTACAGTCGATGTTTTAGGCTAAAACCTTTCGGCAGGACTGGAGAAAATTAGCTGAGAAGGACATTTGGAAGGTGGGCAGAGGGGAGAGAGAAACGCCAAGCAATAGGTGAAACTTGGAGGAGGAGGGATGAAGCAAAGAGCTAGAAAGTTGATTGGTGAAAGAGACAGAAGGCCATGGAAGAAAGAAGGGGGGGGGGAAGGAACACCAGAGGGAAGTGAAGGGTGGGCAAGGAGATAAGGATTTGGGAAATGGTGAATAGGGGGTGGAGTGGAGGCATTACTGGATGTTTGAGAAATCGATGTTCTTGCCATCAGGTTGGAGGCTGCCCAAATGGAATATAAGGTTTTGTTCCTCCAAACTAAGTATGGCCTTATCCCGACAGTGGAGGAGGCCATGGATGGACATATCAGAATGGGAAAGGGAAGTGGAACAGAAAAGGTGGGGAGTCCAAAATGCAAGTCTAAAAAGATACACACGTATCAAGTGATGGGAGGATAATGTGTATCATTTACATAATTTTACAGATAACTGCAATGCATAATTTAAACAATAAATAATAATTAATCAAACATAAATTTAGAATATTACTCAAAAGTTACTGATATATCTAATACACAACACATACTATCCGGCAAACTCAGGTTGGGAAATTATACAAGGAATTTTTTAAATTGCAATATGAAAAGCAATTATTTCTTCAACATTACATTGTGAGTAAGGACTGTGATTATAATATTTTATTTTGACTGTTGGGTAAGGATAGAGGAATGCAACATGTCATGTCAGTTTGCCAATAAGAAAATTGATTAAGCCCATAAACCAATCTGAATGCTGCAGTATTCACAGAGTAAATCAATAATGGGAAGCTTGCAAAAAATGTTGTCAATACAGGAGAAAGCTTAGGGGAATATAGAAAGTACAAGCATGAAATTTGAAATTAAATTAGGAAGGTAAAGCAGACATGTGAAAAAGATATTGGCTTACAAACAATGCAAAATGTTAGAAAGAAAGAAGTTAACAATGGGAAAATTCCATTAGAAATCAAAAAACAATCTTTTGTGTAGGGAGATGTGGAGATAGTCCAAAGTAATGCTTTGTACCTGCTTTTGCAAAGAATGAGAACAATACATTCTTAAGGAGGAAGATGATGAAATCTTGGCTATGATCAAATAATTATTCAGGACTATAGCATCTTTAAATTGGGTAAGTGAATTGTCTTTGATTAAATGTATTCCAGGCTGTATAAACAGACAATGAACAATATTCCCATCCCTGTTGTTTACAGGCCTGGTACAGGAGCGTCAGAAGTCTACTAATTGAGTATCATAGAGAAGAGAAAAGGATAGACTGAGAAATTGCAGGCCAGTCAACCTAACATTTGCAGGGAGAGTTACTGGAAGCAATCATTACTGGAAGCATAATTTATCATTTAAAAAGCCACAGTTTAAACAAGAAGACTCAGCTTGGAGTTATTAATGAGAAGTTACATGGGCTAACAGACATTAGTTAGGCCACAGTCTGAGAGTGATGCTCACTGCCTTACAGGAAAGATGTGAAAGCCTCTAGAGACATCAGAAAGGATTTACATAGAGGGTGCAGGAAATGATGAATTTCATGTGAGGAGATACTGGTGGGGCTGAGATTGCTTTCTATTCAATAAAAGAGATCGAGGAGGGGATATACAAGTACTTTACAGTGATAGTCATATATAAAATAATAAGAAGCCATTCAGGATGAAAAGGAGTCACTTTTTTTTTTACCTTACCAGGGAGATCAATAGCTACAAATGGGCTTAAGGTACTTGGCACAAGTATTTAAGAGGAATTGAGGAAACCATTTTTCACTCGAAGAGAGCAGGGATCTGGATGGTTACTCCTTGAGAGTCTTGGGAATGGTGAAATGTAGTTGGGGGTGGGAGAGGTTTGCAGAAGACTTCATCACATTTAAAACGTGTATGAATGAGCTCAAGGTGAAGGGTCAGGAGCTGGGAAGATAGATTAACCTAAAGACCTCCCTTTCAGCTAACATGAACTTCACGGGGACAAAGATCTTTATGTACTTAAAAAGGCAGCAGGAATTGCAATACAAGATTGAGCACTTGCATAGTCATCAATAGTGTGAGCCAGCTGTCAATCACCTGGAGGGTTGGATGTTATTATAGACCTGAGGCAGTTAAAACCACTCTTCACTTCAGAAAGTGGTGATGTATCATCGCTGGAGCAGATACTGAGAGTGAATCTGGAACATACTTGTTTCTGAGAGACATTGAGAAATGGCACAAGAGTGGGCTTGTTCCACTTTTTTTAAATTTCGGATTCTACACCAGACACATTAGTAAGCAGGTGGAGAGAAAGAAGCCTACTCACTAAATGCAGAAGAACGTGAAGACATGCTTCACTACTGGAATATATTTGACAATATGAAAAATTGCCTATTGCACAAATATCCAATAAAGCTAATTGTTAGCAAATCAGTCAAATTCCAATCATCATTAAAGTAATTGAGGTGTTGTTGACGATGCTACTGAATGACTCATTACTATCCAATAATCTTTTTATTCATGTCATAATTCTCCAGGACCAGTTGGCTCCAGACCTCATCATAGGCTTAACCCAGCTAAATACCAATTGGCTGAATTGCAAAGGTGAGGTAAGAGCCTCCATGATATAAGGCAGTGCTTTACAGTGTAGCACCAAGGAGCCCCAATTAAACTGAAATCATGGGGTATTACGGGGAAAATACACCAATGGATGAGAACACGCTCGCACACAAAGGTAGACCTGGATGCTGATGATCAATCTTCTGTGTAGTCTGACATCAGTGTAGAAGTTCTACAAGGCACTAGTCCCATTCAGCTACCTGCAGGTAACATTCACTAATTATCTTTCTGTCATTATAAGGTCAGAAGTAGGGAAGATTGTTTTTAATTTTATAAAGTTCATTTCCATTCAAAGCTCCTCAACAATCGAAGCCATCAATCCCTACACGCATCAAGATCCAGAAAGCACTCAGGCATAATCTGTTACGTAACTCATCGCAGTTTGCTCAACACAAATATCTCTGTAAAGAATCAACAGGTATTTCATAATATCACATTATAAAATCCACACCAACAACATCCCGAAGTCAGCATTAACTGCAGAAATGTTGTAGCGGTAATGGCTGGATATCCCATTGCATATGACATCTCACAAAGCAAACCTTTGCACCATCTACAAAACATAATTCAGCAGTGTGAAGGAATACTCTCTCCTTCCTGAATGAGTATCTTTCAAACAGAAGGCCAAACAGCACACTTGATTGACAATATATCCATTACAATTAACATTTACTCACAGCACCACTGGCGTACTGAGGCTTTGGTGTGTACCACCTACAAAAGAAATATTTGTAGATACATAGGCTATACCAACTCCACCACCAAAATCCTAATCAAGAACAAGGTAAGCTTTACTTCCAGCCAGATGCTACATTAGAAAAATGTCTCTGCTCCATCATCAACACCAGAGATAAATCCTGGACCAGCCCATCTAGTAGTGCCATGGGATAAACAACATCAAAAAGATAGGAATGCTTTTAGGTGGCCGCAAAGACCTTCTCAAGACCAGCATTATATCCATGTCTTGCCAACAACATCCATGCATTATAAATGATAAAACTTCTATTGACCATTAGCTGTCAATTATGGTATACCATAGTTCCACTTAATTCTTAGTTTCACAGACTAAAGAAATAACGTTTGGCATTTCAATTCATAAAATATCAGAGGCGAATGTTCAGAATACTTAAATACTACAGTTGCCCATACCCAATATTATTAAGTTGTTGATTATTTTATGAATCGTTAGCATCTCAGCACTTTGATGTCAGACGTTAAAAACTTCATGCTGTAAAATACATCCTGTGTGTTAAGAGGAAGGATTTGCATTTCTGTTCCAAATAACTTCTGTTCCAAATAACAAATCTTTTTTATGTGCCTTATTAGTACTGGCATATTGACCAACGTTTGAGAGACTGAAAAGAATTTGGTAAAAATGCTCAGAAAATGCAGTTTCTCGAGTTATTCTTGGCCTGGGCCTGTCAGAGTCCATTATTAATTATGCCACAACTCTAGAAATTGGAAAATGTTGTTGGTGTCATCATTTTTTTTTACTTTTGGCCTAGCACTAAAAAACATTTTTCCCTTGAAACAGATAAGATTCAGAAGAGAAAATTAAATATTGTCTTGGATTTAGAATGTCCCCACGTTCTTAAAATCCTCTGTATATTTTCTACATATTACTTAAGTAGTATCCACGTCTATAAATCACGGTTGGAGTATGACATTTCTGCTTGTAAACAGACTGAATGGAAGTAGAAGTCAGGCAGCCTAGCTAAGTTAATTGGAGACACAGGAGCCTGCAGACGCTGGAATTTGGAACAACTAATAAAGTGTGCGGCAACTCAGTCGGTCAAGCAGAATCGAGAGTAGGGTGGGAGAAGGAACCATTGACATTGTGTGTCAACACCCTGCACCAGCACTGAGAGTGGAAAGGGAAGAAAGCCAGTAACTTGTTGCAGAGTTTCAACCTGACAACAGTTCCTTCTGCCTCAAAAATGCTGCTTGACTGCGCAGTTCGTCCTGCAGAATGTTTGTAGGTCAGTTAATGTGTTGTCCTAATTGTGCCAACTTCAGGAAGTTCACTACATCAAAGAAAATTATGTAAAATTGTATGAAAGATCAAAAGGTAATGCTCTGATTAGATTTCCAAACTTCCAGTCTTAAACAAATACAAAGAACAATTGTGGCACTTTTAACAGCATCTTGACTAACTTAACAAAAAGAAAAAATACTGTATAGCGAGCAGCAGAATGCATACTGTGGTTTCAGGAGTACTTTTGTCTTGTATGTAGTAAGATAGGAAATAGCAGTCATCCTACATGATGCAGAAATGAGTTTGTTCATTTGGTCGCTCCTTTCGAAAGTTTAACATACACAGTTTACAATGGCACCAGGGCTGAACAAAATGGAGGTGTGCTTGCCATCATCTTGAACGGTTTGTGTGTGTTTTGATATATATATAGAAACATTAGAATAAGCAACAATTCTCCAGTTCTCAATCTTTTCATGCACTGGGAGATGGCAATTACTATGTCTAACTCTGGGCCATCAGGTCTGCAATATGAGCTATTCATGATTGCGCCCCTTAGGAAAGAGTGACTTGCATCAACTGGCAATTGATGTAAGAAAAGGCAACCTCCTTTTATACTGTGCGCAATGAAAAATTACAAGATATTTATAACAAGTTATTATCTACCACTGCTAACCACACTGAAGCAAACATTGCACTTCCCACCACAGTATAATAAGCTACAAGACAATTGTGCCTTATTATACAAAGCAGGAGGCAAACAAAACAATTCATCAATATTACATGCAACTTGCTGCAAAGTAACAACTTCCTGATCTTGAGTGGGAGTTGAATTGTATGCCATAGAAGGATACACATGAAGCAACTTCAAGGAGACATCTTGAAAAGGACACCAAACTGCTCAGGCTGCTTACGATAACAAGCTGGTGACCGAAGTTACGCAGGACCCGAGCAAATGAAAACAGTATGTTTCTTTCCTGTCACTTTCAAAGGACAGAGCAATTGAGAGCTAATCAGATTATGAAGTGAACGATGAAGCCAATGCAGAGGTCATCAGTGATTCTGTTGTTCCTCAGGAAATATTTATTATTTACCAGTCTTGTCAGAGCACTCGCTCATGGGTAGAAAGGAGTGCTGGCAACTCACAAAGCAATGTTCTGGTTAACAAAAGGCACATCACTAAGATAATTGAACGATCTATCAACGACCTTTATTGTTACCCTACTTTTGCTGATTAAGAAAGTTCCAGGGCAGGTATTTTAGATAACTCTGGGAATATTATCATTGCAGAAGACATTCAATTCCAAGTGTGTGAACATCTATTCCATGACCATGACACTCTTTTTAGCATAATATCAGTTCTTCACATTTCAGCTCAGCATCTTGGGCCAACTAGCTGACACAGTGCCCGCACTTCTATATGAAGTGCTTACAACAGGTACCAGTAATCATAAAGAACAAAAGTTCAAAGTACATTTATTATTGAAGTATGTATACTGTGTACAATCTCGAAACTTTTTTCTTGCAGGCAGCCACAAAACAAAGAAAGACAATAGAACCCATTTAAAAAACCCACACAACAAAGACCCACTATACGTAAAGAACAAATCGAGCAAACAATAACGAAGTAAGCAAATAGCACACAGAATATTAACCTCAGTCCCCAAAAGTGAGTTCACAGTCATCGGAGCTAGTTTAGCACTGAGGAAAGGGAATCCAGTCCAGGAACCTTATTTGAGTAATTACATGAGTAATGCTTAACTAATGACACCAACCAAAGAAGAAGCATCGATACATTTCCGCATTTTGCTACCCCTTTCCATAACAGCAAATCACAAAATGGAAACAGGTCAGAGAAGACACCCCCTTCTGTTGTATTTGTCCCCTGCAGGATGCATTATGGACTTCTGACTGCACCTAGGCGTACTATACAAATTCATTGTAGGCATTGCTGATGAAGTCCTTCAAAGACTAATGAAAACTAAACAACGGTTAAGACAGAATAGATGGTATATTTGAATTCAAAACTCAGCAAATATTTCATAGTCCAACAACCCTGATATCAAGTCAACAATGGACCAAGAATTCCTTTTAATATTGACCTTGCAGATCTACATTCGGGTGTTAATTTACTTATGATTGTCAATCACTATAGTATGGCCTTTTTTTTTAGTAGAAACTTAGTTTCTTTCTACTCCTACAAAAATTGCCCTTCCAAAGCCTGATCATGTCCTTGCATTGTTTGATGTATGACAAAAAGTAAGGATGAATAATAGGGTGTTTCCATTCAACAGTGATGATGTCAGGACATTTGCATACTACCTAGGATTCCTACATTAAGGGATCAAGCCTGATTAGCCACAAACCAATAGTAAGGCAAAGAGAATGATACAAATGTTGCTGAATATCATCCAAACCGCTCGTGCCAATGTAAAAAGAAATTGCTGAAGTTAAAATTTGTTGGTGTTTACAGACCTGGAAAGGAATGCTGCATGCAATGATGGGAAAATTGCTAATTGAACTTGATTTTTAAAGACAGCCTGTGAGACAGGCCGTCAATATATATGTACACAAGCTTGCCAAAGCCAAGACAATCACCATGAAATTTAATGCAGACAAACACATGAAATTCAGATCTAGGTCACTACTGCCTGAGGATACAGCACTTCTGGAAACACTTCAAGAAGCAAGCTTCCCAATATGACACACAGTTATTTGAAGTTACTACTGTAAACTTCTCCTCAGTTGCAGCAATGAATGATCCACAAATTATCCTGCAACATTCAAATTTGCTCATAACACTCAAACAACCATTCTCTGTGATTAATCAAAACTAATTAAACTCAAGGCTAAAGAATAAATCAAGCAACTTCAATAGATGTCAAAACAAAATCTTTATACCTGGAAATCATTAAGCCCGAGCTATCATGAAAGAGATCTCCTAATAAACTGAGACAAAATGATAATAAAGGCTGAAAGGATTAAAATGTTCTTTGAATTGACATGGGGAGGAATGCAATGTTATTATTATGATCACAAGAAAACATGCAGATGTTGGAAATCCAAAGCAACACACAAAAAAATGCTGGAGGAACTCAGCAGGTCAGGCAGCATCTGTAGAAATGAATAAACAGTCAATGTTTTGAGCCAAGACCCTTCCTCAGGGCTGACATGGGAGAGGAAAGGTGCCAGAATTATTAGTATGTTATCCAAATGCATTTCCATTTTCTGTGTACTCTGTGTGCATGTACATTTTGTCCTAGCATTTTGGGTGTGGTAATAAAACGAGCCACCATGGTTCTGCACCATGCAGTGAAAAGTTGTCTGATTAATCATGTTTAACAATTGCAGTTAATACACACTTACTCAACACAGGAGCCCCTCAGGGCTGTGTACTAAGTCCCCTCCTTTACTCCCTGTATACCCATGACCGTACCACCACCCACAACTCCAATCTGCTAATTAAATTCGCCAACGACACTACATTGATTGGCCTTATCTCAAACAATAACGAGGTGGCCTACAGGGAGAAGTCATCTTTCTGACACAGTGGTGTTAAGAAAACAACCTCTCCTTCAATGTCCCAAAAACAAAGGAGCTGGTTGTGGAATACAGTAGGAATGGAGACGGGCTAACCCCTATTGGCATCAATGGATCTGGGCATGAGAGGATGAACAGCTTTAAGTACCTCAGCATCCACATCACTGAGGACCTCATGTGGTCTGTACACAACGGCTGTGTGGTGAAAAAGACACAACAGCACCTCTTTCACCTCAAATGGTTCAGGAAGTTTGGTATGGGCCCTCAAGTTCTAAGAACTTTCTACAGGGGCACAATTGAGAGCATCCTGACTGGCTGCATCACTGCCTGGTATGGGAACTGTACCTCCCTTAATCACAGGATTCTGCAGAGAGTGGTGCAGACAGCCCAGCACATCTGTAGTTGTGAACTTCCAATGATTCAGGACATTTACAAATACAGATGTGTAAAAAGGGTCCATAGAATCACTGGTGACCCTGGTCACCCCAACTACAATCTATTCCAGCTGCTACCATCCGGGAAACTGCAGCAGAAAAGCCAGGACCAACAGGCTCTGGGACAGCTTCTTCCACCAGGCCATCAGACTGATGAACTCACACTGTTTTGAGTGTACTCTATATTACACGGACTGTTCCAATTATTATAAGTTATTATGATTGCACATTGCACATTTAGATGAAGACATAGTGTAAATATTTTTACTCCTCATGTATGTGAAAGATGTAAGAAATAAAGTCAATTCAATTCAATTCAATATTTATATCAAGAGAATTGTTTGTCATATGTTAGGGATAAATCTAAGTAACATCATATGACAAACTGAATCCTAATGCAATAACCAGAGTTTGTGCAAGCCAACAAACATTAAAGAAATATATTTGGGAATAAAGAGCAATGTGTGTTCAGTGTACCAAAGCTACATTTGGATACCAGTGAGAAGGCAATAACTATGTCTAACCTGAGGCCATTAGATCTGCAGTCTTCATTCAGAGCCATTCCTAGTTCTGCCTCACCGTGAAATGTGGCTTCACGGGTCTGATTATTTCAAATCACAGATGATATAGGGACTCATTGTTCACATTTTACACGTGCCTATTTATATTCAACAATTTATTTGTCATATGTCAGAAGATAAATTGCAGTAACTACATAGAATGTTCCTTTGCCCTTTTAAAGTAATGGATAAGGTAATCCCTGCAGTAAATTTGTGCAGTGAAATATAGTTTCCATGATATTTTAATAGTAATTTTCTACACTAAATTGAAGCTGGCTGGTGGTGTAGTGGCATTAGTACTGGACTTCAAGGCAGATGGGACAGAGTTTAAACCCAGCCGGATCCCAACCTGGACAGCAGCAGCAGCATCTGCTTGGAAGAAAGGCCTAGCAAACCTGCTTTCGTATCTTGGCAATCTCCTTCTGGAATACTTTCAAATTGGAGACCAGAATCATCTACTGAACTAGAATCATCCAGTCCAAATAGCAACAAACTTTCTGAGTGGCATTTGTCTACTTGGGCATTTTGTCTGCAGGTACAGATCCATACTAAATAGAAGATACAGAAGCCATACTTATTAACATGTGTATTATATGCCTGTTTACTCCATGGATAGGAAGCAGAATTATATGATCAAATTTCCCACACAGAATGAATGTTGTGTTCAATATTTCAACAAAATCTTAAGATTTATCCCATCCACATGGATAATGGGAGCATCGATTCCACCATGAGCATTGCCATTACAGGCATCGCAATGCTGCCGTGACCTGAAACGTTAATAAAGATGTGTGTATATATATATATATATATATATAGATGTAACAGCAATGTTTCCTATTAGACTATTACGAGTAGTATAGCACAGAAGCTGCTCTTCAACCCAGCTCATCCATCCTGACCATTTATTAGCATAAACCCTATATCCCTCTTTTCCCTACCCATGCACCCACCTAAATGCCTTTTGAACATGTAATTGCACCCACCTCTATCAACTCCTCTGGCACCTCATTCCATACATTAACCATCCTCTGCATGACAAAGTTGCCCCTCAGGTCCCCCTCAAGTTATTCCCCTCTCACTTTAAGCCTTTGCCCTTCAGTTTTACATTCCCATACCCTGAGAGAAAGGTTATGACTACCTGCTTTATTTACATCCTTTCTGCCCCACGAGAAGATTATGATTCAGCCTCTTCAGCTCCAAGAAAAAAAATAGTGGCAGCCTATCCAGTCTCGCCTTATCACTCAATCCCTGTAGCCCCAGCAACATCCATGCTAACTTAATGGCACCTGTCCTGTATGTAGGCAACTGCAACTGCACACAAAACTCCAAGAGCATTCTCCCCAACTTTTATACCTATGACATGATGTCTCAACTCTTATACCCAATTTCATGTTTGATAAATGCCAGCATGCCACACACCTTCCTTGCCTCCATTTACTTGCGACACCCCCTTCAGGAAACTTGTTCTTCTAGTTCTCTCTGCATTATGACACAAAACAACAGCCTGCCATTAACTGTTTTTTCCACCGTGTTTAATTTCTGTACCATGCCACATACTGTGCCTGTGTTTCCTCCACTTCCAATAACAAAGAGATGAAAACCTTGCAACATTTTTGACATTTTCCATCCCTACATCACCTCTCCTACCTCCTTCTAAAATATCTGGTCCCTTATTCATCCCTACACTGGAGATTGTCCCTTCATCTACCAAGGTCCTCATCTCTGGATTTCCTGTCCTAATTCTCACTTCCTCCACCATCATTTTCTCCCTTGAGATGTTGCTTATTTGACTGGTGAATCTCTCAGTCATCTGCCTTAAATCACCTCATATAGATCAGTGTCAGATTCTTTTGAAATTTTTTGAGATTTCAGTATGCTCTGCTTTGGTATGTTAAGATGGTCTATAAATGCAAGTTGTTGCTGTTCAAATTTGTTTCACATGAAGCAAATTATAAGCTTCTCACCCCCATCTACTCGTGACTCCACTTTCAGGAATCCATGTTCTTGTACGCCTAGCTCTCTCTGTATTACAGATTGTACTTGTTACCATTTATACAGAATCCAAATGTCCCACACTCAATGGCTGATTTAGAAAGGTTTAATTATTGAAGGGAGTTTATTTGTCCAAATGTGCCATCTCAAGTAGATTGAAAAGATCATGTGCAGTAAAACTGGCAATCCAGCAACTTTGGGACTCTGGTGGTGTTAGATTAATAGATTTTCTGGATTATTGGAGAGTACCCTCATTAACAATACAATACAGTTTTATTTCAGCTTTTTAAATTATGTCTGTCATGGGTATGGACCTCCTCATATCAGCAGCAGCAGCAGATGTAACCCAAGGCCCAGTGTTGGAGCCCAGCATCCAACAACCTGCAATATGGGCTTTCATGGATGACATCACAGTTACCACTGTAACCCATGTCCAAGCAAGACGGGTATTGGAAACCCTGGACAACGTAGCTACTTGGGCTAGGATTACCTTCACGGCCTGTAAGTCCAGATGCATGGTGATCAAAAGGGGCAAGGTTACTAGCAAGTTCAGTCCTTCAAGTACAGGGAGAAGTCATTCCATCCATAGAGGACAACCCAGTAAAGTGCCTTGGAAAGGGGTTTAGTGCAGCAATGACAGACAGCACCAAAATCGCCTGTACTGTAAAGCAGACTGAAGAAGATCAACTAAACCAGACTCCCTGGTAAACTTAAAACTTGATTGTACAAGCATGGTCTTCTGCCAAGGATGGTCTGGTGTTTCACAGTGTATAGGTTCCCCATGATCACAATAGAAGGCACCTGGAGAGCTTGCTGGGGTTCCCCCCCACAAGTTTTTCTTCAGTGGGGTTCCACATAAGATCAGGCCAGCTACAGCTCCTGTTGTCATCATTAGTGGAAGAGTTCAAGTTGGAAAAGTGTAGAGTTGTGTTTACACTGAGGGGCTCTGATGACAAGCTAATAAACCAAGCAGGAGTCAAAACAAGATCGGGCCGAAAGTGAGCCATAAAAAAGAGATTAGCTGGCAGAGAGGCAAATAGAGCAGTCATTTTCATCAAGGCCAGTTGCCACACCAGTCATATCAAAAAGGCCTAAGTCCAATCTGCTGCACATTGGCAGCTTCCTCCCCATATTTGGTGAGGAAGCTGCAGTTCCTGGAGGTGGTGCAAACCACACTTCGACCAAACATTGCACTGTGGTCCACTGAAGACAAGAAAGAAATCCTGGTGGATCTCACAGTACCAAAGGAGGAAGGGTGTGAGGAGACTCACGAGAGGAAGGCCCTGAAGTACCAGTCCTCAGTCCAAGAGTTCAGGGACAAAGGATAGGAGACGTGTCTATTTTCCATGGAGATCTGCTGTAGAGTGTTCCCGGCAGGTCAGTATGGAGGTTGGTGTCTGCTCCGGGCCTTGATGAAAAGAGCAAGAACCAAGCAGCTCACGGGATGGGGGGAACCAGAAAGAGCCTCTTTCTGGATATGGAACAGGTGAGAGGAGTTGAGCTGGAGCAGATGGGCAGAGACTTGGCCAACACGGCTGACCCACCAGCCGGGGAGTGCATTGGTCAATGGTTGAAACACTAAATGAAGTTTGGGCAACATCTGACAACACCTACTCCTGACCAAAGGCTACAGCTACCTCATCAGGTAACACAAGAAGGGAGTTTATTTGTCCAAATCTGCCATCTTAGGTGGATGGGAAAGATCATGTGCAGTAAAACTGACAATCCAGCAACCTTGGGGCTCTGGTGGTGTTAGATTAATAGACTTTCTGAATCATTGAAGAGTACCCTCACTAACATTACAATACAATTTTATTTTAGATTTTTATGTAATGTTACGCAGTTGTGTAATAAATTTTCCATCAAATTGTGTGAATTTGAAGTGAATGGGGAAATCAGTCCCAATGTGCTCAAAGGAAGATTGGTAATCCAAACCCAGTGAACCAGCCACCAAAGCATCAGGGCTTCCAAGCTTTCCACAAAGTTGTGCCGGACATGTCCTTACCTGAGAAATTACCTAGGGATAACCATAGCCCTCTATTTTTCTGAGCTTCATATACCTGTCCAGCACTTTCTTCAAAGACCCTATCATATCCGCCTCCTCCACTATCACCAGCAGCCCATTCCATGCACTCACCAGTCATAATGGAAAAAACTTACCCCTGACATCTCCTCTGTACCTACTTCCAAGCACCTTAAAACTGTGTCCTCTCATGCTAGCCTTTTCAGCCCTGGGAAAAAGCCTCTGATTATCCACACGATCAATACCTCTTATCATCTCATATACCTCTATCAGGTCACCTTTCATCCTCCATCGCTCCGAGGAAAAAAGGCCAAGTTCATTCAACCTATTCTCATAAGGCATGCTCCCCAATCCAGACAGCATCCTTTTAACTCCCATCTGCACACTTTCTATTCTTTCCACATCCGTCCTGTAGTGAGGCAATCCGAACTGACCAGAGTACTCCAAGTGGGGTCTGACTAGGGTCCTATATAGCTGCAACATTATCTCTTGGCTCCTAAACTCAATCCCACGATTGATGAAGGCCAATACATCATATGTTTTCTTAATTACAGAGTCAACTTGTGCAGCAGCTTTGAGGGTCCTATGGACTCGGATCCCAAGATCCCTCTGATCTTCCACTCTGCCAAGAGTCTTACCATTAATACTATATTCTATCATCAAATTTGACCTACCAAAATAAACCACCTCACACCTATTGGGGTTGAACTCCATCTGCCACTTCTCAGCCCAGTTTTGCATCCTATCAATGTCCCGCTGTAATCTCTGACAGTCCTCCTCACTATCTACAACACCTCCAACCTTTGTGTCATCAGCAAATTTATTAACCCATCCCTCCACTTCTTCATCCAGGTCATTTATAAATATCACGAAGAGTAGGGGTCCCAGAACAGATCCCTGAGGCACACCACTGGTCACTGACCTCCATGCAAAATACAAGCAAGGCATCTACAACCTCTCTTTGCCTTCTGTGGGCAAGCCAGTTCTGGATCCACAAAGCAATGCCTCCTTACTTCTCAATGAGCCTTGCATGGGGTACCTTGTTAAATGCCTTGCTGAAATCCATATACACTACATCTACTGCTCTACCTTCATCAATGTGTTTAGACACATCCACAAAAAATTCAATCAGGCTCGTAAGGCACAACCAGGATTTGACAAAGCCATCCTAATCATATTATGCCTCTCCAAATGTTCACAAATCCTACCTCTCAGGATCTTCTCCATCAACTTACCAACCACTGAAGTAAGACTCACTGGTCTATAATTTCCTGGGCTTACTCCCTTTTTTGAGTACGCATTAATTACTTCTGCTACCTTCTCTGGTTCCATACACAGTTTTCCACCGTCACACTTCATTGCTCCTATTCTCTCACGTTTTATCCTTTTGCTCTTCACATACTTGTAGAATGCCTTGGTGTTTTCCTTAATCCTGTCCACCAGGGCCTTTCCATGGCCCCTTCTGGCTCTCCTAATTTCATTTTTAAGTTACTTCCTGCTAGCCTTATAATCTTCCGGAGCTCTATCATTGCCTAGCTTTTTGAACCTTTCATAAGCTCTTCTTTTCTTCTTGACTAGATTTACAACAGCCTTTAAACATCATCATACATGTACCCTACCATCCTTTCCCTGTCTCATTAGAACATGCCTATGCAGAACCCCACACAAATATCCCCTGAACATTTGCCACATTTCTTCAGTACATTTCCCTGAGAACATCTGTTCCCAATTTATGCTTCCAAGTTCCTGTCTGATAGCTTCATATTTCCCCTTACTCCAATTAAATGTTTCTCTAACTTGCCTGTTCCTATCCCTCTCCAATGCTGTAGTAAAGGACATAGAATTGTGATCACCATCTCCAAAATGCTCTCCCACTGAGAGATCTGACACCCGACCAGGTTCATTTCCCAATACCAGGTTAAGTACAGCCTCTCCTTTTGTAGTCTGATCTGCATATTGTGTCAAGAAACCTTCTTGAACACACATAACAAACTCCATCCCATCTAAACCCCTCACTCTAGGGGCATGCCGATCAATTATCCTGAGATTTACTGCCATACTATTCTTAGAATTGCAAGAAATTATCCTTGTGTATTTATCCATTAAATAGCAAAGCTAAAATAAAAGGATCTGATTATTATCCCCTTGCTGCTTGCTGGACTCTGCCGTATGGAGATTGCTGTATTTCCCATAATAGAATGCATTTCAGAAACAGTTGGTTGGCTAGTAAGACTCTACACAATGATCAAAATCACTCTTTTTTGCAAAGTTGTCATTCAAGTTATCAATCTATCATTCAAGTAGAAGATAGATTACTGTCAGCTCAGCACTAAACATTAATGTAAATGCATACATGGTGAATGGTCTGTTATGAATGAGGAGCAACTCTGATGGGCAGAAGGGTACAGAATCACCAATGCCCGCCCCCCCCCTTATTTTGAGAATCGCAAACTCGCTATTATTTCGGGTCTGATAACCAGGAAGTGAGAGAGATACACAGCATGTCAGTAATGAGAGAGAGTTGCAGGATAACAGAAATTGTTGTTATTGACAATGCAGGAATACACAAAAGTGGAATGTCTCCTTCTAACAAAAGCAGAACGGACCACTGATTATTGCTATTGTCTCTTGGAGAAGGAATTGTGAATTGAGTACTGTTCTATTCATTGAAACCCCTCAGGGGGCAGCCAGAGTGGTCTGGTTGAGGGATTGCATCATCCCAACCTGATTGACATCTGAGACCCCGTGAGTGGGGATAAAAGTAGGGTCTGGGGAACACCCCTCAGACGCACCAGGAGAGACGCTACGAGACCGGTGGGGGCTTGTGTGTGTGTCCACCCTTGCCTGGGTGATGAGTCCTCCACGGAACGGTCCAGCTAAAGGACGGGTACGAATCAAGATCTTACAAGGAAAGTTGGCAAGTTTCTCTATCTCTCTCTCTCGCACTCTCTCTCTCTCTCTCTCTCCAACAATTGCAACATAGTGATCAACAACTACCGCAGCCTGTATGAACTGAACTGAACTTTATATTTCCATCGGACAATTCATTATCCCCTAGACAACAATAGAGCTTATTTCTTATTGATTATTATTATACCCGCACTTTTAGGTTTAGTATTGATGGCGTATATTATCTGTATATTTGCATTGATATTATTTTTGTACATTTTTACTAATAAATACTGTTGAAAATAGTATCATCAGACTTCAACGGATACTCCTACCTTTGCTGGTAAGACACCCAGTTACGGGGTTCGTAGCAGGTCTATGCACTATTTAGGGTTAGGAAGGTAATAAGAAAGGATACTGTGCAATGGAAGCTGGTAGGCTGAGATGTGATTCATGATTTCCATAGCTGCAAATGTAAAGGCACAAACTGAAATTAGGAGATCAGAAAACATAATAGAGTCACAATAAAATATCAAGAGGGAAGAGGAGAGTCAAATTGGCAAATTACGAGTATAACCCATCAATGGGTTATGAACAGATTTCATTTTCAGATCTCCAGAAGTAAATTTTTGTCCATAAATCAGAAAATACACAACAACATTCGATACAATAACAAGTCCTCCACAAATTGGCACTGATAAGAGCCACTTAACATGAGTATTTATTTATCATCTTTCCCTGCTTAGTTATAAATTATACAGAATCAGGAAGTCCATGAGTTTCCTGTCCGCAAAGCCTAAACACAATAAAAGATTTAAAGTTGTATTTGAAATATGATATAAGATATACAGAGGAACAGAATTAGGCCATTTGGCCCATTGAGTCTACTCCACCATTCAATTAATTGCTGATCCTTTTCTCCCCTCTCAATCCCCCTTCCCAGCCTCCTCCCTGTAACCTTTGATGCAGTGTCTAATCAAGAACCTATCAATCTCTACTTTAAATACACCCAGTGACCTGGCCTCTACAGGAAACAGATATCGACAGGAAGTCTACTCTTGAAGGCCTGGCTTATTCCTTGTCTCGTCTCTGTGCCGACGTCTGACTGCCAATATCAACTACTTGAGTAGTTGGTCCCATGTCCCTACCAGCTAATAAAGTTGCTTAAACTGTTCATCTTATTTTTTATGATATTCATTTAAACTTAGACAAATAACTGTTAACGCATATTTAACATTCACAAAGGATTTCTGTTTTACAAAACAAAACTAATTACAAAAGGATTCCAAATACAGGTATAATTCTTACAAACTAAGAGAAAATTAAAATGAGTTGCAGATGAATGGGTAGTCCATGAAACTGAAAGCTGTGAAGTGAAATCTAGTTCTTCTTTCTGTCTTTCTGTTAATCTCCTTGTCATTCCTAAAAATCCCCACTGCCTCCTTATATTTATGTTGTTTTGCTCCTAGATGACATAATCTGCATTTGATATTTTCTAGATACCTTTGCTGGGACAAAGTAATTGACCCAGATGTTACGAGAAGCTTCACAAGATAATGGTGCCTCGTTTAATGTACACTATTTAATATAGCCCCATTATCTTGCCTTTGGCTAATGCAAACAAGAAATATCACTTTTGCAAACTACATCTCTTAGCAGTCAACCTAGGTGTCCTTTTAACTTCAAGCAAATTACTGCTTGTAATTTACATTAAGTGCTGAAGAGCATTTCTCGTTTATAACAAGAAGTTGAGAAAGGAATATTTGTTAGAAGTTTAACTTTGTCACAAATAACTCTGACCCTTTGGAAAGGCCACACTGCTGTGTAGAAAGCTGATGTTAGTAATAAGCCTCTCAGGCCCTGGGAAGTAAATATCCAACATCTCCCACTCCCAACAGCTGGTTTGGAAGGGCTTGGAAATATAAATGACTGTTACATTGCACGAGTATCAATACAAGCAACTGCATGCCAACTCTCTTACGTGGCCTCCAGTAGTAAAACTGACAGCTGGAGTTCTTGAAAGTCAACAGTGTTGGATTATTGAAGGGAGCTTATTTGTAACAGAGCATTTTCCAAGATTAATTCTCATTTGGATTTAATAATATTTTTGGGAACTTCTTCATATATGCGGACATTTATATGTCAGGCAATCATAACCCGCAGAGGACCTGTACCATTAAGTAATTATTGCACCAAATCCAATCTATTGTCCCTGATTATATGGGGGCATGTTGGTGGTAATATTTCCCTGAATAACTGCCTTGCAATAACTAATGACAAGTTCAAGATTTTTATGCAAACATGGAAACCCCAAATTTACTGCTATGTGTTTGTGTAATACTCTTTGCTATTACATTTCTTGTGGATTCCTGTGGAAGAGTTCAATGCTGCAGCAGTTCCCCAGAGAGTACAGTGGGGGGAAAATGTTGGAGGAGTTCAGGGGGGCAAGCAGCATCCGTGAAAGTGAAGGGATGATCCATATTTCAGGCTGAGGCCCTGAAATCCATTCACAGACCTCACATCAGGTTGCTGTTGCCAAGAATAAGTCTAGTTAATCAACATTTCAGATTATAGGTTATTTAATTTTAATCATTTTTGAATGTATTTAAGAGCATTTTAAAATATTAATCTGTTAACTAGCATGGATTTTTGATTTTTTTAATCTAAGGCATATCCATGGGCAGCCACTGTTCTGATTCCTTCCACATGAAGGCATGACACATGGTAGGCCCCACCACGATGCAAGACTTTCAATGAAAGGTTGGGCCAGCCAACAGAGTGCAGGAAGGTGACACTTATGGATCTGTGAGGAGGTGAAAAGTAAACACACAGCATACAATGAAAACCATACTCTGGGCCTATACCTTTAAAGTATTACTTGTTAGGAACAAGGGAAATGAATTCCAGTTATAAGTTTGGTTTCACATATCAACCCATTGTCAGTGACAAAATTTCACCCAGATCAAATTTCTCCCAGATCAAACAAGGAAGTTGTGAAACATATTTGCATCTTATTATGATATCAGTGACATTGTAATGCAGGGTTAGGTTTATAGGATAACAAATACAGATGAGAGCACCAAGTATAGCAGGAAGGGTTCCTTTTAACCCCGTTTAATGATTCAGTAATGCACTGTTACGAATGGCAAATGTCATCCTGTATTTGTTTCTTTTTCATATTTAGGATGTAGACATGGCTGACAGGAACAATATTTAATCCTCTTCCCTATTTACCTTTATGAAGACAGTGGTGAATCAAATTCTTGAGCACTGCGGTCTTCATAGTGATATATAATCCTGCTGGATAGGGTATTGTAGGACTGGTGAAGAATTGGCAATGGGACTTTAGAGGTGATGGGGAGGAGGAGGAGAGGGAATGCTTTAATATTCAGTGACCTTGTGTTTATATTTAAGCACTATGTACACCACATGATATTACTGTTGATAAACTGTTGTTAGGTTGTAGTTTGCCATCAGTAAAGGATGTATTGCTTAAAGCTCTACCCTTGACACTTCCCTTCATAAGTTACTTTACAGAAAAAAACATATAGATGCTGCATTGTAGAAATCCACACTGGAGGTAGCTCCAGAGTTGTCGTGTCTTGTTCTTCTTGGGTATCGCGATCATGTCTTTGGGAGGTGCTGATGAAGAAACTTTGAGGATTTGCTGCCATGCACAGCTCATCTGTGGTGAAGGTCAGGAGTAGACAAGGTGCCCACCAAGCAGGCCAATTTGCCTAGAGTGTGTCAAACATGGTTCAGCAGCACTTAGTTTGGCAAATAAATACGTATGTCTTACCATTTACCTCAATGAGATATACAGCAGCTCAGGAACTGGAAACATAGATTTTTGCCTGGACGTTCATGGGCAGGATCGATGTACTTTGTAAAGGGAAATGCTTAGGTACCTGTCATAAATTGACAAGGAAAGGAGTCTCAAAAGCTATCTATGCCGGTCAGTTGTTCTACTCATTTTAAGTTGCACACCTCTAGTGGTTTGCTCCAGGTCACAATTATTACCAGCTCACAAATAGGCTCCTGCAAATGGCCCATATTCCTCAAGGGAAAGTTTTTGATAGCAAAAATAAATTTAATGGATTCCTTATCAATTTGATTTGGATCAAGTATTCATTCTGCAAACCTGAACTGACAAAAATTGAAATCAGATTATGTTCTGAGAATACGTAACTGAAACAGCACGAAATAATGAAGTTTGGATGTTCTAGAATGCATGACAGCTAATTAAAGTGGCAATTAGACACAGTAACTAACACTAGGTAAGTGTCACGGTGTGATGTAGACGCCAGTTAAAATCTTCCTTTTGGATAGATGTTGCATGTCACTGCAGTGGGTGCTGCAGTACTTCTTCAGGAAAAATAATGTGTGGAAGGAAGAGAGAATTAAGATTGCATGACAATTGATAATCCAAGTTAAAAGCAAATAATTATGTTCAGGAGATATTGTTTTGAAAATGGACATTATTCTTTACTATTTATCATCAGGATGATTAAGTATTTTATACAGGCTCCTTGAAAGCAAACTGCAGTCTTCAGAATATATTATCAGCTAGTAAGCTTGCTATCAGTTGTAATATTATCAGTTCAAATATCCCTCAGTGTGCATTATATTGACTTAAATGAACAATTCTGAATCTGGATAGATGTCAACTCCTCCAGATCAATCAGTGCCACAGGTTTATTGAAAGGAAGCCCATATATATTTTGTTGTATCTTAAATTGAAAGGTGACTAATTATTGAAAATCATCCCAAAGGATTTCAAAATATATTCATAAACACAAAACATCAAATAATCCTAAGATAATTATGAAGTTAAATGCTTTTTTTTTAACAATATTATGTTTTATTATTCAGGTCAGATTATGACTTTTATTTTTATTACCTAGTATTGCACCCCCATGCATGTTCAAACAGCTAACAACCCTGCTGCCAGAAGCACTGTAGTATTACAGGAGCCTGCAGGCGATAACTATTTCTCCTTTAATAAATCCCAGCAGTCCAACACACTCAGTTTGTTTTATGCAATTGTAACTTGTAGTTCACTCGCTTCATAATAGATGGATGAAATGGGGGGGGGAGCCATGAGTAAGTTAAATAGGAAAGAAAACCATCAGACTGAAGAGAGAATTGCACAAGGAACATCTCTACAGAGACAATAGTTACATATACTCTGAAGCACCCCCAATTATGTGGTTCTCTTCACCATACTCTACCCACCACAGTTTGATTTTATTGTTAAAATCCTTTTTTTCTTCTCTTCAAGATAGTAAAATGAGGTAAGAGTTAGCTTCTGAAAAGGTGTTGTCTACATTGCAGGCAGGTTTGATGGAATATTTTGCAGCTATTATGAGTAGTAATTGCCCTTCTTCCTTTTCCCTTTTCGACGATGAAATCAAGTGCATTAGGCTTCCCTCTCCTCAGGCAAAATAGCAGGCAAATTGCTTCATTATTTCAGACAATTGTTTTTTTTCAATTAATTTGAATGGGTTAATACTAGATTTGCTGATTTAGTCATTTCTATTCTGCCCATGGCATGATTTTACTGGATTTACATCAAAATAAAATGAGATTTTAATATATAGCACAAAATAGACTTATGTACAAAAAACAATCCTAATTTTCTATTCCAGGAAAGCATAGATAATTGTAACTGAACTCATAGTCACAATGAAAATCTTTCAATAATAACACATATGGCACAGCACAGCACAGCCTAGCTAATCAGAATATGTAGGTCATGGCTGACTGTCTCTAGGGCAATGACAGCAGTGAATCCAACTCGAGGAAGTGAGATCAATAAAAGTTCTTCAAGCAAGTTAAGAAGGTCATCAAGCTGAATGAATTTCACAACTTAGTCCAACTCTTGGACACAGTTACAATGGCAAGTCTTATCTGCTTTGGAATTATTAATGAAAATAAATTTTAGCAAACATCTACCAGCTAAAATGAAACTGGAGCACTGTTCTGTGTGTTCTGAATTAATAGTTGTTATTTCACATTCTGCACCTCAAAGTGACGTTAATCTGAATCAGTTTTTTAAAGTTGTTTGAAATAATTGCAAGATGTTTGCCAAAGAATATAATGCTCTTCCATTAATTTTGTATAAATTTAGACTGCTAAGCACCGTAAGTGAGGTTGGGCAATGCCTGCCAGCTCAAGCATTAAGACTACTGGTGTCAAGACAAAATCAGCAATAGAGGTCAGAGAACTGAAGTGTCTCAAAAAATTTTCTATACCATATCCCTGCAAATTTTGAATGGGATTGCTCTGCTGATTTTACTGAATGCAATTTATTGTCTCAAAACTTAAAAATAGAATAAATTCTATAGAGGGGGTTCAGGAAGATTCTATGAATGGATCTTGGAAACTATGAATTTGCCAAAAGCACAATCCAGATTTAAAAATTACTTCCTTTCTATCCACTACTTTAAACTTGGAACTACAGGAGCTTTGGAAAAGTGGAGTGATTGGATGGTTTTACTTGTCATAATTACTAATAAATTCATATAGTGTAGAGACAGCCCTATTGTCCCACCACATCTATGCTGATTATACTAATTCCATTTGTTGTGTACGTGGCCTGTTTACACAACTATATTATTCACAAAAACACTGGAGACAGGAAGTTAGTTTCATGGTTCTTTACTGATAGAGTCCGAACTTGACACACACATACAGATCAATACGCACCTAATAGCACATGCAACGACGTGTTATTAAAACATAAAGTAGCCCCTTATTATAATGTAGGCCATATGGTACACTCCTCCCCTTTTATTCTAATAGTGTATCAGCTGTTTTTTTTTACTGGGGCGCTATGCTAAACAAGTATATTTACCCTTAACATACAAAGGCCTACCATTTGTTTACTAATTATAGTAAAGTAACAATAATATCAAATTATAACATGCCTTCTTTTTTCTTTACTTCTGGTCTAAGACTCATTTAGAACTCAAGTCTCTGGGGAGGTCTTCTCGACCTCTCCGAGTAATGTCTGTCCTGAAACGTTTGCTTTGGGGAATAAGTCTCTACAGGGACGTCAGGTGGGTCATCAGCACTGATGACAGATTTATCTGCAGATGAGGCTGATGTGGCCACATCAGGAGTGTTTGCTTCTAAGTCCGGGGAGTCAGGGCAAGATGTTATTGCGTTTTCCACCTGAGCATTCAGGATTTGGTCCACATGACGTCTCCATACGTCCTCTCTCACCTCCACTGTATACATCAGTGGCTCGTCTATGTCAGAAATTGTACCCGGTTGCCACTTTTCAGTCTGGTAACCAAGGATGTTGCCTGGATTGGGGAGCTTGCCTTATGAGAATAGGTTGAGTGAACTCATCCTTTTCTCCTTTGGAGTGAAGGAGGATGAGAGGTGACCTGATAGAGGTGTACAAAATGATGAGAGGAATTGATTGTGTGGATAGTCAGAGGCCTTTTCCCAGAGCTGAAATGGTTGCCACAAGAGGACACAGGTTTAAGGGGCTGGGGAGTAGGTACAGAGGAGATGTCAGGGGTAAGTTTTTTACTCAGAGAGTGGTGAGCGTATGAAATGGGCTGCTGGCAGCGGTGGTGGAGGCGGATACAATAGGGTCTTTTAAGAGGCTTTTAGATAGGTACATGGAGCTTAGAAAAATAGAGGGCTATGGGTAAGCCTAGTAATTTCTAAGGTAGGGACGTATTCGGTACAACTTTGTGGGCCAAAGGGCCTGTATTGTGCTGTGGGTTTTCCATGTTTCTATGAATCAATCCAGACTAATAAGAAATATACTTGAAATGGCAATTGTTCACAATGTAATCAACAGGTCGAGAGAGTGGAGCTGTCCCAGTGTAAGAGCTTTTCCTCTTTAAAAGCTCTCCCTCACAGGTTTATGTCATTGTCGGATATGATGGTCAACAACTATAATTAACAGCATTTTTCTGTGCAGCTGACAGAAAACTTGAAACTCCTGGATAATTATTTGTGAGCATGGATGTCCTGAACTCCCTTGCCGCTAATTGTCAGTCTCATTACAGCACTTCCCCAGCATTGGTCTCCTAGTGGAGTGACACTTCCCAACAGCCTCGGACTCCTAGTAGAGTCCAGTGGAGTGACACCTCCCAACAGCACCACAGGCAATTTGTATGCTTAACCTGGCATCAGGTTCAACAAGTACAAGATCAACAAATTATTTCAGTGGAGAGGAACAGCTCTCAGGGAGAGAGACCTGTTTCATCAATGTCTGTTAATTTAAATAAACTCAATACATTTTGTTTTTCTTTCATATTTTAACTGTTTAAAATTCCTGAAATAACATGGGTAACTGTTTTAATATATTTTGAATGACTGCATGTATTTCTGATCATTATGAAAATTCAGGGGTTTTCATTCTTTGTACTGACCTGAGCAACTCCACCTCAACAACGAAACACTACAGACAACTTCATTATCTCGGAATTGTCTTCAATTTTTTTGTGCAAACGTCCTCTGTTTGCACCATTATTTTATTCTTCCCTGTATGGCATAATTCTAAGTAATAACTGTATAATTTATGTATAATTAATACTTTGTGTGCTATCTGTACCTATGTGCCTGTAATGCTGCTGCAAATAAGATTATTTTCCATTATCCTGTACTTCACGGTACTTATGCACATGACAATAAAATTAACTTGACATGAGGTTTTGGCCAATTTTTTTGATTAGGGTTCGGGATTTTTCTGGCATTGATATTAAGATGTCCTGAACCATAGCATATTTTACAGTCAGAACATTATCACTGAAAAGTACTTTATGTGATGTTACTCCAGAAGGACAGACATTGATCGGGCCACAGATTACTGTGTTCAGTTACTGAACACAAAACACCGGAGGAACTCAGCAGGCCAGGTAACATCTATCGAAAAAATACAGTCAACATTTTGGGCCAAGAGCCTTTGGCAGGACTGGAAAAAAACAAGCTGAGGAGTAGATTTAAAAGGTGGGGGGGTGGAGAAACACAAGGTGATAGGTGAAGCTGGGAGGGGGAGGAATAAAGTAAATAGCTGGGAAGTTGGTGGAAGAGACACAGGGCTGGAGAAGGGGGAGTCTCATAGGAGAGGACAGAAAGAAAAGGAAGGGAAGAGCACCAGAGGGAGGCAATGGGCAGATAAGGAGATAAAAGAGGGAAAGCGGGATGGGGAATGGTGATGGGGGGCAGTATGTGGTCTAATTTTGAAAATATCTGCATTATTTTGTGTTGGAGATAATTCCAGTCATATCAATTGTGAAAGTGAACGGGCACATCTGGATGTGATCCTTGTTAACACAACTGGCCTTTAACAGCAACAAGGCCTTGTGAAAAACAGACAAACGCTACGGGAATGGCAAAAATGGTGTGCCACAAGGAGCGGAAAGGAACTAAACAACAACAGTGCATGAGAGGGGGACAGGTGTGATGCACCATCAATAACTCTCTCTGAGACATGAAGGCGAGATATCGGCTTTTATTGACTGGAAGAAAGAACAAGCAGTAGTTGTCCACCATACTACATCCTGGAGAATGAAGGCCGGGCTCAGGCCTCAATCGCCTTTATACCGGGGTCTGTGGGAGGAGCCACAGGAGCAGTCAGCAGGGGGCATGTCCAGACAGGTATATGTAGTTCACCACATTCACCACCCCCCCTTTGTTTTAAAAGAGTCCCTATGTGGCGAAGTTACTTACAAGTATATTTACAGGTTAAGTCTATCAGGTGGTCGAATCTGTCGCTGCGATCTACATAGCACCGGCTGTGATTGCACAGGTGCCGGTGGTGGTGATTGCACCGGAGACGGTGGTTGTGCTGGTTCCAGCATAACTGGAGGTGTCAGCCCACTAGGCGTCAGTGATCCCTCATGCACGTGGTCCGACTAGTAGCAATGCCCCTAGCCAGCAGGTACTGGCGCAGTTCGTCACTCATAAAGGTGGACCCTCCATCACTGTGGGTATAGCAGGGATATCCGAACAGAGTGAAAAGCTGGCACAGGGCTTTTATGACGGACGTGGTAGTGGTATCGGGGCAGGGGATGGCAAAGGGGAACCGCGAATACTCGTCGATAATGTTGAGAAAGTAGACATTGCGGTCAGTGGAGGGAAGGGGGCCCTTAAAGTCAACACTCAGTCACTCAGAGGGGCGGGTGGCCTTGATAAGTTGTGCCTTTTCAGGACTGTAGAAGTGCAGTTTGCACTCAGCGCAGACTTGGCAGTCCCTGGTCATCGTCCTGATGTCCTCAAGGGAGTATGGCAGGTTCCGGGCTTTCACGAAATGGTAAAATCGGGTGACCCCTGGGTGGCAAAGATGTGCATGAAGGGCGTATAGCTGGTCGAGCTGCGCACTGGCACACGCTCCTCGGGATAGGGCATCAGGGGGCTCATTGAGCCTTCCAGGCCGGTACAGGATATCATAGTTGTAGGTGGAGAGTTCTATTCTCCACCGCAAAATTTTATCATTTTTGATTTTGCCCCACAGTTGGTTGCTGAACATGAATGCAACTGAGCGCTGGTCGGTCAGCAAGGTGAACCTTTTGCCGGCGAGATAGTACCTCCAGTGCCTAATAGCTTCCACTATGGCCTGGGCTTCTTTGTCCACGACGAGCGCCGAATTTCAGGGCCTTGAAGGGTACAAGAGAAGAATGCTACTGGCCTGCCTGCCTGATTGAGGGTAGCAGCCAGCGCAAAATCAGAGGCGTCACTCTCTACTTGGAAGGGAATGGTCTCGTCCACCGCATGTATCGTTGCTTTGGCAATGTCCCCTTTAATGCAGCTGAAGGCCACGCAGGCCTCGGCAGAGAGGGGAAAAGTGGTAGACTTGACCAGGGGGCGGGCCTTGACTGCGTAATGGGGGACCCACTGGGCGTAATAGGAAAAGAAGCCCAGGCACCGTCTGAGGGCTTTGAGGGTGGTGGGAAGAGGGAGTTCTAACAGGGGGCGCATATGGTCAGGATCAGGGCCAATGACCCCATTTTCCACGACATACCCAAGGATAGCAAGTCGGTTGGTTCCAAACACACACTTGTCCCTGTTATAGGGACAAGCCCTGTTCAGGGCTTTGGCCACTTGGAAAAATCATTGGAGGTTGGTGTTGTGATCCGGCCAGTCGTGACCACAGATGGTGATGTTATCCAGATATGGAAATGTGGCCTTCAGTTGGCACTGGTCCACCATCCGGTCCATTTCCCTCTGGAAGACAGGGACACCATTTGTGATACCAAATGGGACGCGCAGGAAGTGATAGAGCCTGCCACCCACCTCGAAGGCGGTGTAGGAGCTGTCCTCTGGGCGGATGGGGAGCTGGTGATAAGCGGGTTTCAGATCTATTGTCGAGTAAACCTTGTACTGAGCTATCTGGTTGACCATATCCGTGATGCGGGGTAGGGGGTACATGTCAAGCTGCGTGAACCTATTGATGGTCTGGCTATAGTCTATGACCATCCTATTTTGATGCCCGATCCGAACAACAACCACCTGGGCCCTCCAAGGGCTTGTGCTTGGCTCAATGATCCCCTCCCTGAGCAGCCGCTGCACCTCTGACTGAATGAAGGCCCTGTCCCCCGCACTGTACCTCCTGCTTTTAGTTGCCACAGGTTTACAGTCGGGGGTCAGGTTGGCGAACAGCGGTGGGGGAGGGATCTTGAGGGTGGAGAGGCTGCAAGTGGTGTCAGTGGCGCAGCTGTCGGCATGGTGCAGGGTGGGATGTGCGGGTCGGTGTGTGTGTGGTCAGTAGCGGGGTATATGGCGAAGTCCCACAAAACTGAGGATTCCTGATAGTGAGTGGTGGGAGGGGCCCGTCATATGCCATAGGCTCTGGAAGTCCAGCCCCAAGAGCACAGGCGCGCACAGTTGAGGCATGACTAGTAGCGCAAAGTTCCGATATTCTGTGCCCTGCACCACCAATGTCGCTACACAACCCACTCGGATGTCTGTGGAATGCGACCCAGAAGCCATGGTGACCCTCTGACTTACCGGCCTTGTCACGAGTCCGCAGTGTTGCACTGTGCCCGGGTCAATAAAACTCTGTGCTGCCCGTGTCAAACAGGCAGCTAGTCCTGTGCCCCTCCACCAGGATGTCCATCATTGACCTTGCAAGCTGGTGTGGAGCGCTTTGGTCGAGGGTTACGGAGGACCGAGTTGAACCACCGTCTTAGTGCCTGGTAAGCACTGGTGGGTCGGGGGCGGGGTGAGGTGGCGCCGACAAAGATGGCCGCCCCCATCCGGGCATGCAAGATGGCGGCCCCCATGCCTCGCACGCAGTGCTGCCCAACCCCGCTCGTGGTTTAGACTTACAGACCTTGGCAAAATGGTCCTTCTTTCCGCAGCTGGAGCAGGTAGCTTCTCGGGCTGGGCAGCATTTTCGGGGTTGCTTTTCCAGTCCGCAGAAGTAACACTGTGCGGGCTTGCGACTGGCAGCAGCTGTGGTCGGGTTCGGGGAGTTCGTGGAATCACAACTGGCAGCGGCATTAGCGAATTTGCTCGCGGGAACCAGCAGTGGCGGGGTCTGAGGTGTCCACGGAACCGGCAGGGTATCATATGGCTGGACAGCGTCAGCGTTGTGCAGAGCAGCCTCCAGTGTGTCGGCCGTCTCGATCGTCAAGCGTAAGGTAAGATCAGCATTTTCCAGCAGCCACTGGTGTACGTACACTGACCTGATTCCTGTAACAAAGGTGTCTCGTACAAGGAGCTCCACATGCTGTTCCGCCGTGAGTGTTTTGCAATCACAAGTCCGCACGAGTGTCTGTAGGGTTCGGAGAAACTCGGCGCTCGACTCTGCAGGCCGCTGTCGTCGCGTAGCTAAGCGATGTCTTGAGTAGACGGTGTTCACCGGCCGCAGGTACTGTCTTTTGAGGGCGTCCAGTACCCCTTCGTAGGTTGGCAGGCCTCTGATAAGTGAGTAAACTTTCGGGGTGACCCTCGAGAGGAGAATTCGGTGCATAACAGCAGGTTCAGTTGCACGAACCTCCTCCAAGTATGATTGGAAGCATGCAAGCCAGAGTTCAAAGGCAAGAGCTGCTTCAGGGGCTTGGGAGACCAAATCCAATCTTTTCGGATGTAAAATGCTTTCCATGTTTTAAAGCTTCCAATCAATAAAATTGATGCACCATCAATAACTCTCTCTAAGACATGAAGGCGAGATTTTGGCTTTTATTGACTGGAAGAAAGAACAAGCAGTAGTTGACCACCATACTACATCCTGGAGAATGAGGGCCGGGCTCAGGCCTCAATCGCCTTTATACCGGGGTCTGTGGGAGGAGCCACAGGAGCAGTCAGCAGGGGCCGTGTCCAGACTGGTTTATGTAGTTCACCGCAAGGTGACACCTCAGGTCACTGGAATTTGCTACTTGTTTAAGGTGGGTCACTGGCACCTTAAAACCAGTCACTTCAGGCAGATAGTGTGCGTCAGCCATGATTGGCAGATCATTCAGGAGAAGGAAAACTCTGATCTCAAACCTTCCACTATCGTTCGTTGAGTTCAATATTGACTGTGTTGTTTAACATGGCGGCAACAGCCAACTGCAACATCCTGCAGACAGCTCATGAAAGTTCTTCTGCTGAACTGTTATCAACTGCAGCCTGTACTTTGCACTTTGATGATGGATTTCTGTGCTGACAGAGTGACCGGATGCTTTTGCCATCTCCTGTGGTGCTGGGCGAGGCTTGGAACAGAGTGTGCAGAACAGGCTCCTAAAGGCAGAACACAAACCTCTGGTCAACTCCATTACTCTTTGCCAATTAAGTCGCCAAAACGGACGTGGGCAAGAGCAGAAGGGGAGCAGATGCACAGCGTTGTCCGCCGGCGTTTGACTGGTTCTCCTCACGCAGCTGCCAAAAGAAGGAGCAGGAGCCTTGGGCACCATGCTGCGAGGTTCAATCACACTCATGGCTGTGGGACTCCTTTCTGGGGGAGCTCTGCCGTTTGATGTTTAATGTCTTCAGCACTGAATGCACTTTGTGGCTGTGGACTCATTTTCAGCAGTTCATGTTCCATGTGTTTCTGGTTACTCTTTTGCTATTTGCATGATTTGATTGTGGTGTTTCAGCACAGAATTGTCTGTGCGACTGAACCCTACGGTCATTGATACAGCAATAAACTGAACTGACTCAGTAGTTATCACCCCGGACTGTTTTGGGGACTCTGCAGTTTGACGTTTAATAGTCTGTGTGTTATTTGAACCAGCAAAAAGTGAGCAATGGGCCAGTTTAGTATCAGAATGTATACAATATACAACCTGAAATCCTTAATAATTTGTTCTTTTTTTCATGCATTTGATATTCTTAAGCAGGTTTCTTGGAGTTTCTTTGTTTCACGGTTGTCTGTGGGAGCATGAATGAATCTTGGGTGGTGTACTGTATGCAGACTTTGATAATACATGTACTTTGAAACTGACTGCTCCTGTGACACCACTAGTGTCAAACTGTATCAGCCTCTACCGTTCCTTTGGATTCATCACCGGCATGCTGAGGGGGAGCCTGCTACATGGGTACAGCCTACTCTCCATATCGTACTTCCCTGGCTTGTGTGCCAAAGTGGACAGCTGGAACACAACACCCATGGTTGACCCAGACAAACGGAGAGCCTCAAATCTCTCTAGCTCAGAAAACTGCTTACACGTATAGTTCATGCAGGATAATTCTTTTCAAAATATCATTCTTCATGATAACTCAACTTCCAGTTGTAGCCAATTTGCCTGCATTAAGCTTTAGTTCATTCTCAATAATCTGCTGAAAAGATTACAGGAGTCAGAATTCTATATAACCTGCTTAGCCTGAATTATTCAATCCAGTTTTCTGCTCAGCCAATATAGATGCTGGATGGTTAAATTCAAGAGATATCCAAGAACAACATCCATGCCACAATTCCACTTCATTTTTGAGTGTAGTATCAGGCCCTTCTCCAAAAACCAGGAATGCAGGACACCAGTCAAACGCACGGCTTTATCCCGGAATGCATTGAGCCTTTGTGCTTTCTGACAATGTCACTAAACTCTAAACAAAGTACACTGTAGATGCTGTGGTCAAATCAAGATGTACAAAAACGTCCTGACGAAGGGTCTCGACCCAAAATGTTGACTGTTTCTTTCAATGGATACTGCCTGACCTGCTGAGTCACTAAACTCTGTTGTTTATCTCAAGCTATCAGTAGGGCCAAGTAAGTTTCTCCTGCAGTAAACTACTCATTTCAAATGGTTTCAGAATATCAACGATATCCAAAAGCTATTAAAATGCCTCGCACTTACAACAGAAGGCAAAAATCTGTTCCCCTCTCTTTATGTCTTCTGTCAAGGCAGTCAGGGGTTTTCTGGGAACAAGCCAATCTCAAGCTTTTTGCCACTGAAGACTCACCACCCATCTCCAGGATATGGAGATATAGTAGAACTGGCCCTCTGCATCTGGCCCAAGTGACTACAGGCAACAGGCTAAGTCTAGGATTATCCAATCTGTTTCTCAGCAATCTTATTATTGGTGCCATTACTTAAACTCAGCTATTTGTATACAATGAATTTGATAAAATCATCTAATAGATTATCATAAACCTTCAGAAATAAATGCAGAGTTGCCATATCAAGGCTCAAATTTTATCTAAAGTTTGAAAACATTTCATGGTCAATTGCAAAGTCTTCACTTCTTTAATGTTCTAATTTTAATATTCCAAATACCTCAAGTGCAAGATACTTTGCTATTTCAAACCTTGGAGAATGCAGAAACAGTACAATTTACAACTGGCTGATTGGTACCAAAGCTCAAACTCTGAGCTTCTGGAGGTCAGTCTAATTTGCACAAGTTCAGAGAGCTCTCAGCTCAGATTGGGTTTGACAGTGAAAGCTTGTCAGAGAATGAGAGGGTAGGAAATTGATTACTGGCAGTCATTAAGTACTCTGAAAAGTTAAGCAGTCTTGGCCTCTCAGTAGGTAAGTGACCAAATTGAGGGCAGCAATTGCATTAACCTTTAAAAAGTCTGGAAATGTTTCAAAGGGTGATTTCATCCTTCAAAGAGCTTTTTGGGGTAAAAGTAATAGATAAAATTCATTATCTGGCAAAATAAATGTAAGTTTAGAAAATAAGTTCTATAAACAGAAGGGAGCTTCAGAGCACAGAAAAAAATCATACCACAGCTTTTAAAAATCACTGCTTATGAATCATCTGGCATATGATAAACAAGTTTATGCATACTTCACACAAGATCTAAAGGCCTTTGAAATTAAACCATGTCCCGCCAGTTGCTGAGAGTTCAAAGAAACAAGGGTTTAGAAAAGCTGGAGATATTTCTTTTGGGTCAGTGATTGTTAATAGATGACATAACATAGAAGTTTTCAAAATGTTTGAGAAGTGTTGATAAAACAGTTCATGAAAAAAATATCACTCCTGTGAAGGAGTTAATCATCAAAAATTACAGATTCAATATCAATAACAAGGATTCTTGAGGTTCAAGAAATATCCGTCTGAAAAATAATGTAGATGTAGTTTTCATTAATCATCATAAAAAGTTTAGTAGATGCCATTTGTTTTTGAAACATGCATGGTTTTAGACAAAAACGGGAAAGCTGAATTAACAGATCAGACAACTGCAAGATGCCAAATGATTTCCTTCTGTACAATGAGTTTGTGTGAATCCACAGCAATTCCTAGCATGGGAATTGTGCTTGCCACTCCAGTGCAAACTGTTTGCTAGATGCTGCATGAATTGCCTGCAATTAGATTTCATTAACACAGTCCATTTTTCTCCTTATTTCTCCCTCTTTACTGTCAGCACCATTTCTGCCTCAAGTATCTAAGTTGCTGTGCCACATGTCTAGAACCTCAAAATAAAACAAAACTGATAAATTATCAGGTACACTGATGCATCGTCTGCTTCTTTCATGACTCAGGACCAAGCCATCTGGATAGATGTCTTCAAGATGCCATGATGTTCAAGTTCAAGGAAATTTTCATTCAAGTGGGTACATATATACCACCAAGCAAAACAATGTTCCTCACATCACAGTACATATAACACACAAGGCACGAAGGTAATATTACCACAAGTAAATTCACAAATAATAAAGCTGTGTTGCATCCTAAAAGTCCCTGTCCTAATACTATGGTACCTCCTACCGGATGTTAGGGTGTTAAAAAGATGATTAGACAGATGGGAGGGCCCACTGACTAAAGGTCCCGCATATGCAGTGCTCCTGATAAATATCTTGCATGTTTGGAAGAGAGACAATGAGTGGTCAGATCCTCTCAGTCTCCCCACAATCCTTTTTAGGATCTTGCAGCCAGATGCCTTGAAATTCCCTTATTAGATGCTGATGCAGCCAGTCACAACTCTCTTAATGTTGCTTCTGTAAAAACTGATTAGAATGGAGGGGGGAGTGGGAGCCTCACCTGCCTCAATCTCCTGAGGAAGTGGAGATGCTGCTGTACTTTCTTGGCTAAAGAGGTGCTGTTGAGGGACCAGGTAAGTTCGTCCCAGAAGCTTGGTGCTCCTTAACTCTCTCCGTTTATGCAGTGTGGAGTGATCAACCTCCACCTTCCTAAAGTCTACAAACATCTTTTAGCGTTGTCTGCATTGAGGCACACGTTGTTGTGATGAGGCCAACCACTGTCATCAGTGAACACAACGATTCAGTTTGAACTGGATCTGGCAGCACAGTCATGTGTCAGCAGCGCAAATAGCAGTGGCCGAGCACGCAGCCCTGGGGGTCAGTCGTACTCGGCGTGATGGAGCTAGAAATGTCACTGCCAAAACAGGCTTATTATGGTCTTTCTGTCAAAAAGTCCAAGATCCATTTGCACATAGAGGTGTTGAGATCCAATGAGGACAATTTACCCACCAGTTTCTGTGGGATGATCGTATTCAACGCTGAGCTGACGTCGATGAATTGCATCCTGGCTGTGCCCTCAGGGACAGTTGCATGCTTTTTGCTGGCAATGTTAGCCCTGCTTTTTATATTTCGCTGACTTATTTGAACCACTGCATTTCAAATTATGCACACAGTTACTGCAATAAGAAAATTGCAATCAGATAGCAGAACCTTTGGACCAGCAGCTACACTCATAATAATCCCATGCATTTATACTCTCCACAAATTCACATTGACTCCTGTAACCTCCAATTAATCCACAAAGCAGCAAGTCCTTGGGATGTGGAAGGAAACTCACACAGCCACAGGGAGATCATGCAAACACCTCTGACAGTACTGAAGGTCATGATTGAACCTTGGCCACTGCACCGTGAGGCGAGGGTGCTACTGGCTGCACCACTGAACCTTGGCCACTGCACCGTGAGGCGAGGGTGCTACTGGCTGCACTATTGAACTTCCCCCCTACACCAGAAGATTATTGTGGATACTGCAGATGGTATCATCATCCGGAGTCATTGCAAGGAAAGACCAGTTTCCCTTGGCTGAGAAGCACAGACTTAGATAATGTTCTGTAGGTCAGAGGACTCTTCATCCAAAGGGAGATGGAGGTTCGATACTCACTACTGGAAAGGGTGACCAGTGCCTTAAATAATCATCACATTTGGAAGCATGGTTGCCTCATTTGATACAATCTGCATGACAACAAACCAAAACCTGGAAAAGGGATCAATTTACCTCACAAGATACCACATAACACAATCAACTCTACCTAGCTGAGGACAATTTCAAGAAGGAAGCATCCATTAAGGACTCTCATCACTTGGGAACCTCAGTGATTCAGAAACAGCTTCTTCTTCTCCGCCATCAGATTTCTTAATGGTCTATAAGGTTATATAACCACATTTTCCTTTTTGTTACACTATTTATTGTAATTTATGGTATTTTTCATCTTTGGACTGCCACAAAAACAAATTTAACATCATAAAACAGTGATAACAAACCTGACTCTGATTCATTTTTTTGGAGCGATGGGCCAAGTGGAATATTCCTGTGTTGTAAATTCACATGATCCTGTCACAAATCAGAGGCTTAGGGAACACAATGAAATCATCCTTCAGCAAAGAGCCAATTTTTTATTGTTGCGTCTCATCAAAACACCGTAATACTTTCTAGCCTCATAATAAAATAGCTTTGGAATGTCCGTCGTATGAAAACCAATTCTGTGCAGCTCATAAATTGGTCATGAATGGGTCCAATTAGGGCAGTAATTTAAGGAAAGGCAACACTACGCGATTCATTTACAAATCATTTGATTTTCTTCTACCTATTGTTCACTTCAGATTACAGCACAATTAATTTGTTAGCTCTAAACTAGAAACTGCAAGTGTAACAGATCGTATGAGTCCCTGATTCAAAGCACTCACTCCTAAAACTATCCTTAGATCACAACTGCAGGTGAACCGAAATTCTGCTAATACACTAATATTAAAACCAAATTACTTTCCAGCTGTCACTACCTGACTTAAAGAAGCTGAAATATCTCATTACCCATTGCTATCAGTTCCGTTTTCTATTTAAGTTCCTGTGCGCAGTGGAGAACTTAATTTTTCAAGATCGGAATTTTAACAGCACAATTACAGCTTCAGGAAGCACTAAAATCAGTTTAAAAAGAGGAAATAAAATGCAGCTCCACTTTAATGATTACATTTAGCAGATTCAGGATGTATGATACAAAAACAATTTAGCACAGAACATCAATAAAAGATTATCAGCTGGTTTTACTTCTGCAGGATTTTACATTTCAGTCCGCCTTTACGTTAATGCTCCTCATTCTGCAACATAATTCCTATTAACATAGATCGTCACTAATGTAAACACGTTCAATTTCTGGAACATTGGCTTATTTTATTGAAACAATAAGACCAGGAATTATTTGTATAGAATGCATTCACAGCAACCAAAAATGCTGCACAGATGAAATGATACTAACTTAAAGTAAAGCTGATCTCTGTACGTTGCTGCGTGGTCCCCTCTCTGTTTACTGCAGGGATTGCTCCCTCCACATTTCACTTGTCGTTCGTCCCTCCCCATGAGCCTCCCTCCTGGAACGTATCCCTGGAAGTGATGGAAATACTACACCTGCCCATTCACCTCTATTCAGGCCCCAAGCAGCCCTTCCCAGCAAGGCAACACTTCACCCGCACATCTGCTGGGGTTGGCTATTGTATCCGGTGCTCCCAATGTGGTCTCCTCTACTTCAGTGAGAGCCGACATAAATCAGGGGACCGCTTTGTCAAGCGCCTCCGCTCTGTTTGCCATAAGTGGATTTTCCAGGTGGCCATCCGTTTTAATTCTTCTCCCCATTCCAACATGTCAATCCATGGCCAACTCTTCTGCCACTCAGGGTGGAGGAGCAACACCTCATATTCTGTTTAGGTAGCCTCCAAACTGATGGCATGATTTCTTCTTCAAGTGTTTTTTTCCTCCTTCCCTTTCTCTCTTCTTCTATTCTCTACTCTGGCTTCTTATCCCTTCTCAATCACCTGCCATTTTGTGCCCCTCCTTTGATCCACTCACCTTTCCTATCAGATTCATTCTTCTCCAGCCCTTTATCTTACCCAGCCATTGGTTTCACCTATCCCCTTCTTGCTAGTTCTCCTTCCCCTACCCCACCTTTTTTATTCTGGAATCTTCCCCCTTCCTTTCCAGTCCTGAGGAATGGCCTCATTGACTATTTATTCTTTTTTATTGATGCTGCCTAACCTGCTGAGTTCCTCCAGCATCCTGTGTGTGTGTTGCTCTGGATTTCCAGCATCCGCAGAATCTTTGATTATAATTTGCTGTGTGCTTTCATGGCTGTCAGAAAATGTGTTTCATTTTCAGCAGGATTTTCAGTCTCACTGGCATTGTATTTCTGATGATAAACTGTTCCAAATGACATCAATGGTGTTGCAACCAGCACAGTGTACTTTCAGTGAAATTTTAAAACTCATTGGTAAGAAAAATAACTGGTTTATCACAAAACAATACTTCACTCTGTTCTCACTAACATTTGTTAGTGATTTATATGATTTGACTCCTATGATTTATAGACAATATAGACAATAGACAGTAGGTGCAGGAGTAGGCCATTTGGCCCTTCTATCCAGCTCTGCCATTTAATGTGATCATGGCTGATCATACACAATCAGTACCCCGTTCCTGCCCTCTCCCCATATCCCTTGACTCCGCTATTTATAAGAGCTCTATCGAACTCTCTCTTGAATGCATCTAGAGACTTGGCCTCCACTGCCTTCTGAGGCAGAGCATTCCACATATCCACCACTCTCTGGGTGAAAAAGTTTTTCCACATCTGTTCTAAATGGCCTACCCCTTATTCTTAAACTGTGGCCTCCAGTTCTGGACTCACCCATCAGCGGGAACATGCTTCCTGCCTCCAGTGTGTCCAATCCCTTAATAATCTTATGTTTCAATCAGATCCCCTCTCATCCTTCAAAATTCCAGTGTATACAAGCCCAGTCGCTCCAATCTTTCAACATATGACAGTCCCGTCATTCCGGGAATTAACCTTGTGAACCTACACTGCACTCCCTCAATAGCAAGAATGTCCTTCCTCAAATTTGGAGACCAAAACTGCACACAATACTCCAGGTGGAGTCTCACCAGGGCCCTGTACAGCTGCAGAAGGACCTCTTTACTCCTATACTCAATTCCTCTTGTTATAAAGGCCAGCATGCCATTAGCCTTCTTCACTGCCTGCTGTATCTGCATGCTTGCTTTCATTGACTGATGTACAAGAACACCTAGATCTCATTGTACTTCCCCTTTTCCTAACTTGACTCCATTTAGCTAGTAATCTGCCTTCCTGTTCTTGCCACCAAAGTGGATAACCTCACATTTATCCACATTAAACTGCATCTGCCATACATTTGCCCACTCACCCAACCTGCCCAAGTCACCCTGCATTCTCATAACATCCTCCTGACATTTCACACTGCCACCCAGCTTTGCGTCATTAGCAAATTTGCTAATGTTACTTTTAATCCCTTCACCTAAACCATTAATGTATATTGTAAACAGCTGCGGTCCCAGCATCGAACCTTGCGGTACCCCACTGGTCACAGCCTGCCATTTCCGAAAGGGACCCGTTAATCATTACTTTTTGTTTCCTGTCAGCCAGGCAATTTTCTATCCATGTCAGTACTCTGCCCCCAATACCATGTGCCGTAATTTTGCCCACTAATCTCCTATGTGGGACTTTATCAAAAGCTTTCTGGAAGTCCAGGTGCACTACATCCATTGGCTCTCCCTTGTCCATTTTCATAGTTGCATCCTCAAAAAACTCCAGAAGATTAGTCAAGCATGATTTTCCCTTCATAAATCCATGCTGACTCTGACTGATCCTTCTACTGCTATCCAAATGTGTTGCAATTTCCTCTTTTATAATTGACTCCAGCATCTCTCCTACCACTGACATCAGGCTAACCGGTCTATAATTCCCTGTTTTCTCTCTCCCTCCTTTCTTGAAAAGTGGGACAACATTAGCCACCAATCAGGAACTGTTCCTGAACCTATAGAACATTGGAAAATGATTACCAATGCATCCACGATTTCTAGAGCCACCTCCAAGTACCCTGGGATGCAGACCATCAGGTCCCGGGGACATCAGCCTTCAGACTCAACAGTCTACCTAACACCATTTCTTGCCCAATATAAATCTCCTTCAGTTCATCCTTTACCCTAGTTCCTTTGGCCACTATTACATTTGGGAGATTGTTTGTGTCTTCCCTAGTGAAGACAGATCCAAAGTACCTGTTCAACTCATCTGCCATTTCCTTGTCCCCCTTAATAAATTCACCCGTTTCTGTCTTCAATGGCCCAATTTTGGTCTTAACTATTTTTTTGCTATTCACATACCTAAAGAAGCTTTTACTATCCTCCTTTATATTCTTGGCTAGTTTACCTTCGTACCTCATTTTTTCTTGGCGTATTTCCTTTTGTTACCTTCTGTTGCTCTTTAAAAGCTTCCCAGTCCTCTGGTTTCCCGCTCATCTTTGCTATGTTATACTTCTCTTTTATTTTTATACTGCCCTTTACTTCCCTTGTCAGCCATGGCCACCCCTTACTCCCCTTAGGATCTTTCTTCCTCTTTGGAATGAACTGATCCTGCACCTTCTGCATTATTCCCAGAAATACATGCCATTGTTGTTCCACTGTCTTCTCTGCTAGGATACCTTTCTCCTTCTCAAATTGTAGGTTAAAACATATATTATGGTCACTACCTCCTAATGGTTCCTTTACCTCAAGGTCCCTGATCAAATCCGGTTCATTGCACACCATTAAATCTAGAATTGCCTTCTCCCTGGTAGGCTCCAGAACAAGCTGTTCCAAGAATCCATCTCAAAGGCACTCCACAAACTCCCTTTCTTGGGGTCCAGTACATTTCTGATTCTCCCAGTCTACCTACATGTTGAAATCCCCCATGACAACTGTATCATTACCTTTGCGACATGCCAATTTTAACTCTTCATTCAACTTACACCCTACATCCAGACTGCTGTTTGGGGGCCTGTAGATAACTCCCATTAGGGTCTTTCTACCCTTAGAATTTCTCAGTTCTATCCATACTGACTCTACATCCCCTGATTCTATGTCCCCCCTCGCAAGGGACTAAATATCATTCCTCACCAACAGAGCCACCCCACCCCTTCTGCCAGTCAGTCTGTACTTTCGATAAGATGTGTATCCTTGAATATTCATTTCCCCGGCCCTGTCCACTTGAAGCCATGTCTCAGTTATTCCCACAACATCGTACTTACCAATTTCCAACTGAGCCTCAAGCTCATCTACTTTATTCCTTAATACTTCATGCATTCATATATAATACTTTCAATTTGTTATTCCCCTCTCCTTTCATATCAATTCCTATTTCACTTGGCCATACTGTATGATCTCTTTGTGAGCTTTCTACTCCATTGATTCTGTTGTCCTTTTTAACTTTTCTTATTTTCACTTTCCCTTTAACTCCATCCTTATATTTCCAGTTCATCCCCTTCCCCCCACTACTTAATTTAAACACATCCATGTTGCAGTGGCAAACCTGTCTGCCAGAATGCTGGTCCCACGCCTATTAAGGTGCAACCCGTCCCTTTTGTACAATTCATCCCTACACCAAAACAGATCTCAGTGGTCCAAGAATGTAAATCCTTGCTTCCTGCACCAGTTCCTCAGCCACACATTCAGATCCATTATCTCCCTGTTCCTGCCCTCTCCAGCACAAGGAACTGGAAGCAAACCAGAGATAACCGCCCTGGAAATCCTGCTTTTCAGCCTTCTTCCGAGTTCTCTGAAGTCCCGCTGCAGAATGTCCTTCCTCTTCTTCCCGATGTCATTTGTGCCAACATGCACTACCACTTCCGGCTGTTCACCTTCACCCTTGAGGATTCTCTGCAATCGGTCCGTGATGTCCTGGATCCTAACACCAGGAAGGCAACACACTATCCTTAAATCTCTTCTGTTGCCACAAAAACCCCTTTCCGTACCTCTTACTATGGAGTCCCCTACTACCACGGCTCTTACTGATGTCTGACTCCTCAGCTCTGCTTCTGCACCAATTTTCAGCTCGCAGACCTGTCCACCTCTCAGACTGGCAGTATCTTCTGTCCTGACAGCTTCCAAGAAGGTGAACCTGTTGAGAGGTACATCCCCTTGGGTCTCCTGTACTTCCAGTATCCTCAGTGTAACAACCTCACTGTAGGTCCTGTCCAGAAAACTCATGTTTTTGCAGATAAACCTGAGGTCATCCAGTTCTTTCTTCAGTGCAGCAACATGCTCCTTCAGAAGCTGAATCTGGACACACTTACAATAGCTGTAGCAGCCAGGGGCACCATCAGTGTCCCTGACCTCCCACATCACACACTTAGCACACTGACTTAGCTTAGCGGTCACATCGTCTCCCTCTGCAATTGTGCCTGGCATGGTCTCCTCACCAAAAACTCTCAAGCCAAAGACGAGCACTTTTCACACCAGGCATTTCCCTCAAGAAGGCCACTTCCCAACAGGCTGCTCTGCTGGAGCCCTCCCTCTTTTTATTTGCTTGAGCTTTGCAAGCTGCAAGGTCACCTGACCTCGATTGCCCAATCAGCTGTTTTCTGCTGAGTCTGACCTATTCATTTCTTGATTGCACTATCCAACTGCCAGAATCTCTCGAGCCAAAGACTCGCACTTTTCACACCAGGCATTTCCCTCGACCAGGCCGCTTCCTGACAGCACCTGAAACATAGCCTCACATGTGCTTTGACAGCTTTGCTCATACAGGGCAGGAGTTTTCTATGCACCTCCCATTCCTCCCCTTTTCCGTAATCCCATCATTATATAGGAGCAGAATTTGGCCCTTTTGCCCCATTGAGCCCACTCTGCCATTACATCATGGCAGATCCAATTTTCCTCTTAGCCCCAATTTCCTTCCTTCTCCCCATATCCATTCATGCCCTGACCAATCAAAAATCTATCAGCCTCTGCCTTAAATATACATAAAGACTTGACCTGCACAGATTTGCCTCTCTCTGGATAAAAAAAAACAATCCTGCTCATCTCCATTCTAAAAAGATGCCCCATATTTTGAAGCTGTGCCCATCGCTCTTTGACTCTCCCACCGTAGGAAACATCCTCTCCACATCCACTCTATCCAGGACTTTCATCATTCGATACTTTTCAATGAGGTCACCCCTCATCCTTCTGAATTCTAATGAATTCAGGCCCAGAACCTTCGATCAAGCCATTCAATCCTGGAATCATTTTTGAGAACCTCCTTTGAACTCTCTCCAGTTTCAGCACATCCTTTCTAAGTTAAGGGGCCAAAACCTACTCACAAAACTCCAAGTGAGGCCTCGCCAGTGCTTTCCAAAGTTTCAAAAGGTAAATTGCAGGTAGTTTGGGAAAATCAGCTTGGTGCTAGATCTCAAGGGAGGAAATTGTTTGAATGCATATGAGATGGCTTTAAAGAGCAGCTCATTGTTTAGCCCACTATGGGATCAGCTTTCCTGGATTGAGTGTTATGTAATGACCCAGAATTGATTATAGAGCTTAAGGTAAAGGAATCCTTAAGATAGAATTCACCCTGCAATTTAAGAAGGAGAAGTTAAAGTCAGATTATCAGTATTACCGAGGAATGGGGGAATTGGCCAAAATCAATCAGAAAAAAACACCGGTAGAGATGACAGCAGAGCAGCAATGGCTGAAATTTCTGGGAGTGATTTGGAAGGTGCAGAATATTTACATCCCAATAAAGCAGAAGTATTCTAAAGGTAAGATGACACAACCCTGGCTGACAAGAAAAGCCAAAGAGAGGGCATACAATTGAGCAAAAATTAGTGGGAAATTAGAGGATTAAGAAACTTTTACAAACCAACAAAAGGCAACTAAAAAAGTCATAAAGAAGGAAAATATGGAATAAGAAGGTAAGCTGGAAAATAATATTAAAGAGAAGATCAGAAATTTCTTCAGATACATACGCTGTAAAAGAAAGACGTCAATAGTTATCAAACAGCTGGAAAATTATGCTGGAGAGGTAGTAATGGGGGACAAGGAGATGGCAGATGAAATGAATAAGTAGTTTCCTCCAGTCTTCACAGTGGAAGACACTACAAATATGCCAGAAATTTGGCAATATGTCAGGGAGCAGAAAGGTGTGAAGTTGCCATTACTAGAGAGAAGGTTTTTGAGATGCTAAAAGTTCTGAATGTAGATAAGTCATCTGTATGAGTTGTTATATGTTAGAGGGTTCTGAAAGAGGCAACTGAAGGGATTGTGGAGGGATTAGTAGTGATTTTTCAAGAATCAATTGATTCCGGCATGGTTCTGGAAGAATGGAAAATTACACTCCACTCTTCAAGAAGGGAGAGAGGCAGAAGAAAGGAAATTGTAGGCCTGCAAGTCTGACATCAGTGGTTGGGAAGATATTGGTTTCAATTGTTAAGGATGTGGCTTTGGAGTACTTGAAGGCACATGGTAAAATAGGCTATAGTTTCCTTAAGGGAAAATCTCATCTGACAAATCTGTTGGATTTCTTTAAAGAAATAACAAGCAAGATAGATAAAGGAGAATTGTGTACTTGGATTTTCAGAATGTCATTACAGGAGTGATACTAGCATGGAGAAAGCATTGGCTGATAGGCAGGAGGCAAAGAGTAGTAATAATGGAAGTCTATTCTGGTTAGCTGCCCGTGAATAGTAGTGTTCCATAGTGGTCTGTGTCGGGACCACTTCTTTTTATGTTCTATGTCAATGAGTTGGATGACAGAATTGATGGCTTTGTAGCCAAGTTTGAGGATGATATGAAGATAGGTGGAGGGGCTGTTAGTTTTGAGGAAGTAGAGAGGCTACAGAAGGACCTAGACAGATTAGGAGAATGAGCAAAGAAATGGCAGATGGAATACAGTGTTGGGAAGTGTATGGTCATGCACTTTGTTAGAAGAAATAAAAGTGTAGACTATTTTCTAAATGGAGAGAAAATTCAAAAATCTGAGGTGCAAAGGTACTCGTGCAGGATAAATGGTTAAATGTAGGCTGAATCTATGGTGAGGAAGCCAAATATAATATTAACATTCATTTCAAGAGCACTAGAATATAAAAGCAAGGATGTAATGTTGAGACTTCATAAAGCACTGGAGAGGCCTCACTTGGAACATTGAGTAGTTTTGAGCCCCTTATCGAAGTCAAACTGTGCTGACACTGGATGCGGTTCAAAGGTGGTTCACAAAAATGATTCTGGGATTGAAAGGCTTGTCATATGAGGAGTGTTTGATGGTTCTGGGACTCTGCTCACTGGAATTCAGAAGAATAAGCCTGTACCACATGGCTTCCAGTTTCATTTTCAAGCTTCTTGATTTGAACCCTCTGAGGACCTCAGGTAGTCACACTCAATTGACTGCTTCTCCCATTGCTTCTCCCACTGCATTCTATGCACCACGCTTTCCAGCATGAGGAGGTACCTGGTGTCCCTGTCCCCAGTCACCTCCACAACTGTGGGGTACTCTCTCTGCCACCTGTCATGGACCTGTCTGCTACTCTAACCTCTTCTGGATTATGCTTTCATTCACTGATTCGTTGACTTTCTCACATCCTGGAAGGAGTGGAAGGTCTCCTGTCTACAGACCACGGAACCTGCTGTCCCCAATGCCGGTAGATCCAGATATTCTGGAATGTAAACCTTGCTGCTGACCTCAGCGACTCGAACGATCCAGAACAGATTCAAAATCCGGACTCTACCGCTATCAATGTAGGTTCCAACGACCTCGAACATCTCCAAAGTGCCAAAAGTGCAACCTCCAGCCCTGACTCCAGCCTTGACCTGCAGCCTGGGTCTTCACACACTGCTGCTGGAACCCCCATCTGCCTTTCCCCCACCACTATTCTGCAAACCTATCTCTCTCAAATCCCACCACCAGCTCTTGGATCCTTGGATATTCCATATTCCTCTCATCCCACCATCTCCCGAACACCCCAAACCTCCTTTCTCCTCAGATACGACAAGCTCTCTTCCCCCTCTCTGATCCCAGCTCATATCCATGGCAACACGAGTGAATCTGCAGATGCTGGAAATAAATAAAAACACAAAATGTAGTGACGACGTTTCAGGCCGAAACACTTCATCGGGACTACTGATGAAGGGTTTCGGCCCGAAACGTCATCACTACCTCCTCCCATAGATGCTGTCTGGCCTGCTGAGTTCTGCCAGCAATGTGTGTTTTCATATCCATGGCAGGTCTTCACCATTCCTTCTAACATTCCCTTCTCCGAAGCAGAATGTTTTGTCCTCAGTGAGGGCCTCAGCTTTGTCCCCCTGCCCCACATCTCAGTGAGGTCCATGTCCACTGTGACGCTAAGCTTTTCTTCCTCCATATCTTACCTACTTCATTGGCAAGACTCTACTCCGGCACCGATGACCACTTCTCCCATCTTCAACCCTTCTCCTCTTCCTGGACTGCTCTCCCTGGTCTTCTGCCTGCTCTATACCTTTTCATTGCTAACTGCTGACAGGACATCAACTGTCTTGACTTCAACACTCTTTTCTCTAATTCCAACTTCACTCCTTCCAAACACTCTGCGCACCAGTCCTTCTGCACTAATCCTAACATCACCATCATACCTGCAGATAAGGGAGATGCTGTAGTAGTCAGGTGGACTGACCTCTACCTTGCTGTGCCCCAGCAACAACTTTCAGACACCTTCTTTTACTTACCCCTCGAACAGGATCCCACTAAGAAGCACCAGGCCACTGTCTCTCACACCATCACTGACCTTATCAGCTCTAGGGATCTCCCAACCTACTGCCATCACCCTCATAGTTCCCACACCCCACATTCCTATTTCTACCTCCTACCCAAGATCCACAAATCTGCTTGTCCAAGTAGATCCATTGTCTCAGCTTGTTCCTGCCCTACTGAACTCATATCTGCATATCTTGACTCTGTTTTATCCCCCCTTAGTTCAGTCCCTTCCTACCTATATTGGTGACACTTCACATGCTCTGAATCTTTTCAATGATTTCAAGTTCCCTGGCCCCCAACATCTTATTCTCACCATGGATGTCTAGTCACTATGCATGTCCATCCCCCACCGGGAAGACCTCAAAGCTCTCCATTTCTTTCTGGACATCAGACCTAACCAGTTCCACTCTACCACTCTCCTCCATCTGGCGGAACTGGTCCTTACTCTTAATAATTTATCCTCTGGCTCCTCCCACTTCCTTCAATCAAAAGGTCTAGCCATGGCCACTCGCATGGGTCCCAGCTACGCCTGACCCTTTTGTCGGCTACGTGGAACAGTCAAATTTACCAGGTCAATTTCCGACACCTCCCTCTCCTTCCTCGATCTCACTGTCTCTGTCTCTTTCTATTGATGTCTATTATAGCTTTTCTATTGATGTCTATTATAAGCTCATGGGCTCTCACAGCTAGCTGGACTATACCTCCTCCCACCCTGTTACTCACAGAGGTGCCATCCCCTTCTCTCAATTCCTTCGACTCCACTGCAACTGCTCTCAGGATAAGGCTTTTCATTCCAGAGCAACGGAGATGTCCTCCTTTTTCAAAGAAAGGGGTTTCCCTTCCTCCACCATCTACGCTGACCTCAAATGCAACTCTCCCATTTCACACACATCTGTTCTTACCCCATCCTGCTGCGATCCTACCAAAGATCAGTTCCTCTTGTCCTCACCTACACCCCACCAGCCTCTGCGTCCAGCACACATAATTCTCTAGAACTTCTGCCATCTCCAATGGGATCCCACCACCAGCACATCTTTCCCTTCCACCCCCCCCCCCCACACTTTCTGCTCTCTGGAGGGATCGCTCCCTATACAACTCCCTTGTCCTTCCGTCTCTCCCCACTAATCTCCCTCCTGGTACTTATCTCCTTGCAAGTGAAACAAGTGCTACACCTGCCCCTACACCTCTCCCCTCACTACCATTCAGAGCCCCAAACAGTCCTTCCAGGTGAGGCGACATTTAACCTGAGAGTCTGTTGGGATCATATGCTGTGTCCGGTGCTCCTGGTGTGGCCTCCTGTATACTGGTAAGATCCAACATAGATTGGGAGATCACTTCGCCAAGAACTCCATCCACCGTAGGATGCGGGATCTCCCACTGGCCACCCATTTTCATTCCACTTCCCATTCCCATTCTGATATATCAGTCCGTGGCCCCCTTTCCCTTCACGATGAGGCCACTCTCAGGCTGGAGGAACAACACCTTATATCCATCTGGGTAGCCTCCAACCTGTTTGCATGAACATTGATTTCTTGAACTTCTGGGAATGACCCCCTCCCCACCACAACCATTCCCCTTCCCATTTCCCCTCTCTCTCCTTGCCAGCACATTGCCTCCCCTTTTCATTCTTTCATGGCCCATTGACCCCTTCTATCAGACTCTCTCTTTTCCAGCCCTGTATCTCTTTCAACAATCAAGCTCCCACTTCTTTACTTCACTTCTCCCCCCCAGTTTCACCTATCACCTCGTGTTTCTCTCTCCCTTACACCAACCCCAACCCCAACCCACCTTTTAAATCTACTGTTCATCTTTTTTTCTCTCCAGTCCTGCCGAAGGGTCTTGGCCTGAAAGGCCGACTATACTTTTTCCCATAGATGTTGCTTGGCCTGCTGAGTTCCTGCAGCATTGTGTGTGTGTTGCTTGAATAAGGGATGACCTCATTGAAACCTATCAAATGCAGAAAGGCCTTGATAGAGTGAATGTGGAGAGGATGTTTGCTAAGGTGGTGGATTTTAAGACCGGAGGACACAGCTGCAAAGCAGAGGGAGGTCCTTTTAGAATGGAAAGGAAGAAGAATTTCTTTAGTCAAAGAGTAATGAATCTGTGGAATTCATTGCCACAGGCAGCAGTGGAAGCCAAGTTATCAGATATATGCAAGGCAGAGATTAACAGATACTAGATTAGTTAGGGCATGAAAGGAAATGGGGAGAAGGCATGAAAGGATTAGGACTGAGAGGGAAAATGGATCTGCCATGATGAAATGGCAGAGCAGACTCAACGTGCTGAAGGGCTTAATTCTGCTCCTATATCTTGTGATTTTATGGTCTAACCAAGGATCTAGCATTGTAAGTTTTAAAGTGTAGGGCACAGAGACCTGAGATAAGGCTAAGGTCAGCAAATTTTCAGGCAACATCAAAGTTTATGGGGATCATGAACAGAATAAATGTAAATATAAGTGTACCTGTAAGAAATGAGTGCATGTGGTATCATTTTGAAATACTTATGCCCAACATTATCAATTACCAAATACTGCCAATTACTTCGAAGTTGATGTGCTCAATAAAGGATGCTCCATTGATTGCATTCTATCTTTATGGATACCGCATATTGAACAAAAGATCTTCCTGTAAAGCAGTTTATCAGAAGTTAGATGAAAGCTCAAGAAAAATCATACAATGCAGATACCAGGACTATGCTAAAGCAACATGGGAGTGAATGACAATGGGACATCTGCAGAGAGCAAAGAATATAGCTTCAGAGAAATGAAGGAATCTGCAACCCCGCTCCCCCCCCCCCCCCATGATACTGAATACATGGATTCATTATTACCTCTTCAGTTACCAAGGACTGGGCCTTTTTGATCTCATCATGTTTGTCAGGTAAAGGAAGTGTTGTTTCATGACGCAAGATACTAGGACAGAATATATCAGTTACAGAACATTGGCTGTAGTTCAGAAACAGACCTACAGAGAGTTACTTTGAAGCCACAACTGCTGAACAGGATATGAATCAGGCATGTATGAAGCTTACCTCAACAGGTGCTTCACTGGAATACTGACATCACAGAGTCATACATCAAGGAAACACATTATTTTTGCATCAATAATCAAGCATTCTTTTTTTTGTTAATATTCTCTTATCTTCCCATCAACACACCCAACACATAGTCGCCTGCCTTTGGCCTACAGTAAGCAATGTCTATCAATATCTTTAGCTTGTACAAAGAAAGTTGGAGCAGTTGGGGGAAAACACTCAACACCCAAGGTCAGGATCCAGAGTTCTGAGATAGCCAGTGCACCACTATCAAAACGCTACTTCAGAGATATCATATGCAGTTTCTGCCAAAGTGCTCAGTGAATATTGAGATCAAGAAATTAAACTACATGATTCACTGTAAGTTCTTGTCTATGTAAATAGTAAGTGGTTTGTGTGGAAGGGGAACAGTGTAGTACATAAAATACATTTGCAAGCTGAGTGCATCATGTAAAAGCAACCAATTCATTGACGCACTAGGCATTGTCATTGAGGGCTACTTCCTTCAATAAAGGATGTTCTGTTGACAATTCTCCCTTGTTATTTACTTATGCAGGCAGCAACTCAAAAAGCCCAAAGGACATGACAGGGCACGAAGATGGATGAGGGCGAAGGTTGGATCAGTCATGATTTTATTGGAAAGTGGAGCAGGCTGCTCCACTTGGCCATTCACACCTGCTCCCACTTGCACTCTTACATTTACTTAACCCATTTGTCCACTGACTTTCTGGTGTGTAATCAAAATGCTCAGTGATTTCATTTTTTACCCTTAAGCAACTTACGTTTTGACAGAATTAGGAATCTGTCCAATTCTCCTCAAATCTCCTGCACTTACTGTGTCAGGTAACAGCCGAATCTATAAATTATCCACATTGACCTCAAAAAGTCATCTGGTTAATACGAGTAAAATGCTCAGAGTGTGTGACTCATCCCAGCAATAGTTGTCTGACAAATCTAAGCACATTAATTAAAAATATATATATTCAACTAATCTTTTGAAAGCTTAATTCTCAAAATTTTCAAGTTGGTGTAACTAATAGTGACAAATAACCTATTTCATCCATCATGTGTGGCATTCTAATAACCCCACTGTGTCAAGACAGTAAGAACTTCTATAGAGTCTGAGGGATTACAGTACAGAGGCCATTCACCTATCATGTCTATGCTAGCCCTCTACAAGAATAACTCGATAGCTCCACACATTGATCTTGCAAATTCTTCTTGCTGTATCATTATTCTCGTGTTAATGTAACGATGGAACCTTATCCTTAGCACATCTTCAGGTAGTGCATTCCAGTTTCCAGACACACAGTGCTCTTCATGCTGTTCCCTTTATTGAAATGTGACCTCTAGTTCTCTACCCTCCACTAAAGAGAACCGTTTGTCACAATCCACTTTGTTCAGACCTCTCATCATTTGTTATACTTCTACCGAATTTCCTTTCATCTTCTCTTATCTAGAGGAAGCACTCCCAGTTATTATAATCTATTCTTAAAATTATAGACTCTCATTCCATTCTTCTCTGGATCTTTCAAATGCCTTCATCTCTTTTTGTAATGTGACAACCAGAACCACACACAGTACTCTAGTTCATATTAGACCAGGGCTTAATATAGTTATGCATAAATTCCTTGTGCTTATTCTCTCTGCAGCTCTGAATAACACCCAAAACTGTAGTCCTGGCAGATGAATAACATAATGAATCTCATCAAACTGCTTATATTCTGCTGAAGAATATTTCAGATCTTCTCCCCGCTTCAGGATAGGCAATATTTGACAGCATCCACAACTTCAAAGATTGTGGATTGACTCATGTGGGTCTGAAATATCACAGATTACTGAGGGCCAGGGAAGGGGGCACTGGAGCTGGTGTGGGAGAGAGCTGGAGGACTGTCCCCTCCCATTGTTGCTGCTCTCCAGTATTCGCTCATTGGAAGATGAGATGGATTGCGTTTGTCTGCAACGGTACTAGCGCATGATGACGACTACTGCGCTATTGATCTATAGACCATGATATTCTGGGACTTGGGCTATAGATTTTTTGTGACTGCATGTTTTTCTTCTAACCATACACTATGTGTTATATGTGCTTGTGCTGTTGGGACTATGTTTTTCATCTTGGCCCGAGAAGAACACTTTTGTTTGGCTATATCCATGTGTCTGGTTGAATGACAATTAAACTTGAACTTGAAGTCATTGCTCACCTTCCCCCCAATCTAAAAAACAGTCCACTGTGACCCAGTTGTTGTCTGTTACTTAATTTCACACCCATGCTGTTCATGTCCCTTTTACAACAACAGCTTGCAATGCAATACAATATGCAATACCCAATGTTAATTATGTGTTTGGTTATAGCCTTCTTGCAAATTACTTTAAAATGACTAAGTGATTTCAGATATTATCTGGAAGATTATATTCAAAAGAGCATAATTTGTGAATCATTATACAGAATTGTTTTCTAGTGGATTCAATTGGCCACTTATGAATCTGTCATTAAATTAGAAGATGCTTGTTAACATTTCCTTGAATTTGCAAATTTTTACTATTATTTAAATACAAATAAACAAACTACAAATGATTAAATCAAATGCAACGTAAGTGAAAGTCATTCGAAATCTTTTTGTTTATATCACGTCCCTGAAGAAGGGCAATCACTGTGGCTGTTGATAGAAAATCGGGGTGTACTTCAGAAACAACACTTCATGTAAGAATCATCACAGCTGCAGATTTGTTTTCTCTCTGCCTTTAGCAGTTAGTTATATAGGCACACAATGGTGTTAGGGATCTTGAGTGAAAACAAAGATAAATCATTTGCTTGAAACCTCCAGCTGAAAATGCACAGTCATCCTCCTCCAACTAGACATTAAATGATCCACCCACATTCATGATTAGACAAACTAAAACTGAAGAGCTTTGATCTCATTCTTTAGTTGTGGAATCAATGAGATCTGTGTGTGCTTGTCTTCTGTGGCTCTGCACAAATTTTATTATGTGCCGTAGTCTTAACAAGTCGGTGAGAATGAAAAAGAGGCCTTCTATGCTTGCCCAGATGCAACACTGTTGAACATCCTCACGAAGGATAAAAGATTTCTCTTGGGGGACCTCAATGTCAGCTGTCAGCGTCAGTAAGGACTTTAACATTACATCTAAAAACTGGGAGGACATTGCACTCAATAGATTCTGCTGGCAGAAATCTGTTCAAGAGGGAGCTGTGCTACATGTGTCACACAGAACATGTGGCAGCTGTGAAAGGAGAGACTGAAAAGCCAAGGGCTGAACCACTAACCACAGGCACCACTTACTCTTGTCCACTCTGCACCAGAATATGTAGGTCGGCCTCTGATCAGACTATTACTGCAAGGTTGGCACTGCATGTGTAGACATGCCATCTCTTTGTATGATATTCCACACTTCTCTCTAATCCAACACTTGTTCTCTCTGAGAACAAGAAAGAATAACAACTCAGTATTTCTCTCTGTGATACTACCAGTGTTTCCAGCATTTTCCATTTCTCTTTCATATTCACATTGCCACTGCTTTTCACTTTGCAATTAATGAAGAGACTAATGGAAGAATGAGGTTTTACTCAGTGGCAGATTTTAACTAGATTGGTAATGGTTTAAAACACCTCATAAAAAGAAATTGTTCTAAGAGTGGGCTACCGCTTATGTTTTTGGTATTCTAAATTACATTACAAGTATTTAATACAAACATACAAAATATTTTCTTCAAGCAAATGCATATTTAAAACAACAATTCTAAAAGACAATTTGAATGCATAAACCATGGCCTTTATCCATCAAAAATACATTCAATGTGAGGAAATTTCAGCTCAATTATGATCAGTGGTATTAACAAATGTAAGAAAAACTATTTATAATGCTACTAAAGAAGAAATGGGATTAAAATGATGGCATTTGTACAGCCAAGTGCTAGTGCTTTGCTTTTATTGATTGATTCTGATCCCCAAATAATATCCCCAAACCATTTTTGTGCATCACTCACGATAAAGAGGATTGAGCACACAGAGCAAAACATCCTCCCATATAAAATATTACTCTACTTTTCAATTTCTATTTCCAACGAACTAAAGGTTGTTCTGTAAATGAAATAAAAAAACCAGGATTGATAGGCGTCCATGTCTAGTGTCTGTCTGAAATCCAATCTCTGCAAAGCAAAACAATAATTTGTACAAGTGACATCTATTGACAAACTTAATATCTCCATCTACGCTAATAATCGATATACAGTTTGGTTAAAATCTGTGGGAAAAGTTGGTAGATAAAATAAGAATATTGCACTGTCTTCTCCAGTGATGTTTAAGTATTTGATGAGAACACTCATACTGGCAGACTCAAAGACATTAACTCTGGCACACTTTTTTTACCATTAAAAACCATGGTCCAGTTTGGAAAGACCTAGGTTTATCTAGAGAATATTAATTTAAAAAGAAAAACTTTGCAGACAGCCTGGTTGACATTAACCTGAGGTTGATGTATAGAATTATGGATAACAGAGCTCATTTATAAACAGTTCATGAGCAATTTTAAGTAACTTGTTTTCTTTCAATTACAGTAACTGGGTTTAAATGCAACATCTTAAAACCTGATAATTGCAGAATTTTCCAAGCTATTCATGTGTAGCACCACAATTTTGCTTAAAGTGTCCTAAATGCAGAGGTATTTGAACAGACCAAAGCCATTACAAGTCACTTTCCCTGGTTGGAAGAACATGATATGGCTTCATTTCAGTGGATCCCCACAGGAGGAACCAGATGAACACACCAGGAATCGCGATTGTCACTAACTTGGCAGCAAGAGACTTCAAATAAGTTTTGCTTGAAATAAATCTTCTTCCCTAAATTGGATTTTTCCCCTCTCTCCCCAGTGGCAAAAAGTGCACTTTTAAAGTTTTTCCAAGAAATAGTCTGGTGCTGTAATAACAATATGCACGACAGGAAGAACTCAGCTATGAACTCCAGGCTCCATTGACTCAATAGGGGCAGCAAAGTTCTAACTCTTCTTTGCATTAGTAGTTTACTTCAGGTCGAGGTGACGCCAGCCAATGATTCCTCTCATGACAACTTCCAGATAGTCAATCAGTTCAACTTTTCTACACCTTCTACTTGTTCTTTTTATCTTTTTATCTTAATTTTGTTTTTGAAACTGTTGGAGTTTGTGACTTACGGTCTGTAGTTTGATCAAGTGAGCTAGCGCCCTGCTGTCCCTGAGAAAGTAACAGGAGTATGAGCTACCATGAGAAGACCTGAGATGAGAAGAGGAGAAATGATCGAGTACATTTCTAGCTGATCAAAGCTTCGAGGAAGATTGAAACATCAAGGCCAATGTTCTCGAGAGTGACTAGTTCTCAGAGAGGGCGCTCGAGGGGCAGCCGGTTCGAGACACTGCCCTCAGAGGGGACACTGGTTCAAGTCGTTGTTCTTGGAGGGGCTGCTCAAGCTCAAAGAGCAAATTCCATGGTATCCACAATCTCCTTCCTTGGCTTTGTTATATCTAATGGCAACCTACAAACTGACCCCAATACTCCCACAGTAGCCTGGGGTACACCTCATCCGGTCCCAGAGACTTTTCCAACTTGATGCTTTCCAAAAGCTCCAGCTCATCCTCTTTCTGAATGTCTCAAGCTTTTCAGTCCACTGTAAGTCATCCCTACAATCACCAAGATCCTTTTCCATAGTGAATACTGAAGCAAAGTATTCATTAAGTACCTCAGCCATCTCTTCTGGTTCCATACACACTTTCCCACTGTCACACTTGATTGGTCCTATTTTCTCATGTCTTGTCCTCTTGCTCTTCACATACTTGTAGAATGCCTTGGGGTTTTCCTTAATCCTGTCCCCCAAGGCCCTCTCATGCCCCTTCTGGCTCTCCTAATTTCTTTCTTAAGCTCCTTCCTGCTAGCCTTATAACCTTCTAGATCTCTATCATTACTTAGTGTTTTGAACTTATTGTAAGCTTTTCTTTTCTTCTTGACTAGATTTACAAGAGCCTTTGTACACGATGGTTCCTGTACTCTACCATCCTTTCTCTGTCTCATTGGAACGTACCTATGCAGAATACCACACAAATATCCCCTGAACATTTGCCACATTTCTTCTGTACATTTCCCTGAGAACATCTGTTCCCAATTTATGCTTCCAAGTTACTGTCTGATAGCTTCATATTTCCCCTTACTCCAATTAAATGTTTCTCCAAATTGCCTGTTCCTATCCCTCTCCAATGCTATCGTAAAGCGGATAGAATTCTGATCACCATCTCCAAAATGCTCTCCCACTGAGAGATCTGACAGCTGACCAGGTTCATTTCCCAATACTAAATTGAGTACAGCCTCTCCTCTTGTAGGTTTATCTACATATTATATCAAGAAACCTCCCTGAACACACCTAACAAACTCCACCCCATCTAAACCCTTCGCACTAGGGCAATGCCAATCGATATTTGAGAAATTAATATCTCCTATCATGACAATGCTGTTATTTTTATACCTTTCCAGAATCTGTCTCCCTATCTGCTCCTCTATGTCCCTGTTACTACTGGGTGGTCTATAAAAAATACCCAGTAGAGTTATTGACCTCTTCCTGTTTCTAAATTCCACCCATAGAGATTCAGTAGACAATCCCTCCATGATTTCCTCCTTTTCTGCAGCCGTGACACTATCTCTGAACAACAGTGTCACGACCCCACCTCTTTTGTCTCCCTCCCTGTCCTTTCTGAAACATCTATTGCCTGGCACTTGAAGTAACCATTCCTGCCCTTGAACCTTCCAAGTCTCTGTAATGGCCACAACATCATAGCTCCAAGTACTGATCCATGCTCTAAGCTCATCTGCTTTGTTCACAACACTCCTTGCATTAAAATAAACACATCTCAAACCATCGGTCTGAGCGCATCCCTTCTCTATCACCTGCCTATCCTCCCTCTCATACTGTCTCTAAGATTTCTCTATTTGTGAGCCAGCAACCTCTTCCTCTGATTATTCAGTTCGGTTCCCACCCTCCAACAATTCTAGTTTAAACTCTCTCCAATAGCCTTAGCAAACCTCCCTGCCAGGATATTGGTCCCTCTGAGATTCAAGAGCAATCTACCCTTTTTTTTTATAGGTCATGCCTGCCCCAAGAAGGGTTCCAATGACCCAGAAATCTGAATCCCTGCCCCCTGCTCCAATCCCTCAGCCACGCATTTATCCTCCACCTTATTCTATTCCTATTCTCACTGTCACGTGGAACAGGCAGTAATCCCGAGGTTACTACCTTTGCGGTCCTGCTTCTCAACTTCCTTCCTAACTCCCTGTAGTCTGTTTTCAGGATCTCCTCCATTTTCCTACCTATGTCGTTGGTATCAATATGTACCACGACCTCTGACTGTTCACCTTTCCATTTCAGAATATCATGGGCGTGATCAGAAACATCCCAGACCCTGGCACTTGGGAGGCAAACTACCATCCGAGTTTCTTTCCTGCATCCACAGAATGGCCTGTCTGACGCCCTAACTATAGAGTCTTCTATCACTGCTGCCTTCTTCCTTTCCCTACCTTTCTGAGCCACAGGGCTAGAATCTGTGCCAGAGTGCAGCTACTTTTGCTTCCCCGATGTAGGCCAGTCCCCCCCAACAGTACTCAAACAGGAGTACTTATTGTTAAGGGGTACAGCCACAGGGGTACTCTCTAGTATCTGCCTCTTGTCCTTCCCTCTCCTGACTGTTACCCACTTATCTGTCTCCCAAGGCCCCTGTGTGACAACTTGCCTATAGCTCCTCTCTATCACCTCCTCGCTTTCCCTGACCATCGAGCTGCATCTCCAGTTCCCTAACTCGGCCTCTAAGGAGCTGCAATTCGACACATCTGGTGCAGATGTGGCTGGGAGTCTCCTGGACTTCCCACATCTGACACCAAGTACAGAACACCGGCCTCTCAGACATACTTGCTGTTTCTATTCTTCACAGATAACCTACCTGACCTTGACCTGTTATCACTGAAGCCCTGTTGAACCAAAGCCCTCCTACTCTGTCTGCCTCTACTCCATCGCCTACCTCTACGATGCCCACTCTGTAAACTTTGCGCCAGTCTAACTCGCTGATGTCCATGCACTTGCACAGTTGTCCCGCAATCAAAACATTGTTGGCTAATTCAGGACAACAAGACCAGGTGGGAAGGTAGGGATGGGCACTTCTCCCTGGTCAGTGGGCCTGGCTCTCAATTAGAGATCTCCCCATGCAGATTGAATCTAGAAATCTGGCCCCTCATTACAATGGTCCATTTGAAATCCAGCAACGTACCAACCCATTTATCTATCGTCTCCAACTCCCAAACACCATGTGGATTCATCTCACATTCCACATACACCCCCTCAAGCCCTTGAGTGCCAGCCCGTTGGCTCCAGTTCCCTAATCCTCATCCACCTCCCTGAATTGTTGAGGAACAACCCACCTACACAATGAGTGGACATTTGGACACTGCCATTGTTGAAGGTAAGAGGCAGTACCTGGTGGATGGGCAGGGACATGGCCCAGCAGAAAGAAGCTGGATTTCTTCACATTACATTCTGGACCCTCCGTGGATGGAGAACTTTTACCAGCACCAGTCTGATTGCCTGGGCCATCAGGAGCTGGACATAGGAGGCGGGGTCCTGTCATTGTCTCGGCTGAACAGCAGCAGGCATCCAAGTTTCAGTGCTCCAATTCCCCAGATTATGGTTAGCTGTCATTGTTCCTTTAAGACTCAGACTGCCAGTTATTACCTGCCACGTTCCTTCATGGGAACTCTGTCCTCATGCAGAGCACTCAGTGCTCAATCATAAGAGTTCTATTTCTAGTACACTCAGACCCCACTTAAAGCTGAGGATGCAGTCCTCAGAGGTGGAACACTATGTAAATCAGTACTCTGCAGGGTCATAATAATGTTACATAAATGGACATGTGCGTCTGATAACAAAAACACAAAGCCGAGATATATGATGTATTATTTTATATATACACAGTTATTCGTGGAGTAACAAACTCGCAAATAAGCCTAACCCGTACAGCAGTGGAGCAGCAACACACAGCAGCAGCAGTGGAGGGAAGCGAGTGGTGGTTACTTCTTAGAGCAGGGGCCAGACTGTGGCTCTTCCTCTCACCTTGACTTCTTCTTCAAGTAGGTGTCAAGGTCCGACTGCCTTTTTTTCAAGTTTCCTTTCATGAAGCAGTTCTCGGCAGCAGGAAATCATACCGAGAACACTTCTCTTTGGCTTGTTGCTTCAGTCCCCGTCAGGGTCGTTATCGATGAGCTGGTCCATCATCTGTGTGATCATGGTGATGCTCATGCTGAGGAATTTTGTGGTGAGGTTTCTTGCTCATGTTTCTTCTTCTCCGTCTGTGTCCTCAGATTCATCCAGGATGCATTGCTCTGAAGCTTTTTGTTATTAAGGCTCCCCGAGCTGCTTCACCAGAAATGTGTATGCTATGGAAGTTACGACGCTGTTTAAATCTACCAAACCAACCTCTGCAGCTGTGAACGTTACTGACCTTCTTCTTCTTCTTCTTGAATATGATTGAAGATGCTTCTTACCTTTTCCACTATTATCAGCTGGCTTAGGGACATGTTTTGTTCTGTTTGGTCATCCACCCATATATTTAGTCTGTTTTCCATTTTTTTTTCAAATGGCTCCTTGAACGAGTCAGCTTTGTTGATGATAACTTTGATGTCATTGTTGCAGGAGCTTTTATCATGTCTGCGTTTTTTAATAATTTTTCTGATCATCAACGTAGCCAATTTCAAAGAGGCACCAGCATCAATCTCATGCTCATCAGCTTCCGAATGCTGTTTCATTTGCCGTTTTACATCCATGCTAATGCTTTTCCTGGACTTCTTAGATGTACTACCCTCACTGGAAGTTGAAATCCATTTTCCAGACGTTATGGGTGAAAGAAATTGAATAAATTGGTAAGGGAGCAAGAACGTTTCTCACGCAGGGGAGGCAGAGTGTGAACTGATACCATTGGCTGTGAGTGGCTCAGAGCGTAAGTAAAGCACTCTCATCAGTTGGTTGAATGTTTACTGTAATGGTGGCTGCTCTTCAGAAGTTTTGTGTTGTTTAGAATGAATTTTAGTCATTTAAAAAAAATTTCAATAATGAATTGAATAACCACGTTGTAACAAATCAGTACTATGCAGGGTCTGACTGGACTACCGTTTGTGATTTTGCCTTTGGATTTCATTCATGTTGTCCTGTTTATTTCAAGTCTGACTCTGAGTTAATACTAGACCTTACTCTGCACTTGGGTTCACCACCATCCAGAGCTCTCTCATTACAATAATGCTTCTTATCTTTGGGATGTATCGATTATTGCTGATAGTGTCCCCTTCCAATCAGCTTTGGCCAGCTCCTCTCTCATGCCTCTATAATTCCCTTCACTCCATTCTAACACTGAAACACCTGATTTTATCTTCTCCCTCCCAAACAACAGGGTGAATTCTATCATATTATGATCACTGCCTCCTATGGGATATTTTACCTTAAGCTCCCTAATCACATTAGATGTATTATACACAATACCCATTCCAAAATTGCCTTTCCTCAACCACAAGCTGCTCTAAAAATCCATCTCATGGGCATGCTACAGATTTTCTCTCTTGGGATCCAGCACCTGATTTTCTCAATCTACCTGCATATTGAAATCCCTCATGACTATTGTAACATTGTCCTTTGTCTCTACCTCCTATTGTAATTTACATTCAACATCCTAGCCACTGTTCAGAGGCCTGTATATACTCCCATAAGGGTCCTTTTAACCTTACAGTTTTTTCATTCTACCCACTACCTACCTCCCTGTTGTTTTGAAACAAATCTAACACCTTCAGTCCTGTATTCATTACCCATTTTGATTTTGCCATGTTACACTTCAACTCATCCCACTGACTGCAATTTTGCCCTATCATCTGCATATCCTTCCTCACAGTTTCACTACACAATGCACTGTCTTGTATACCAACTGCCCCATCTTCACCCCTCTCACTCCCATTCCCAACCCCCCCCCTCCCCAAATTAGTTTAATCCTTCCCCAGCAGCTCGAGCAAACCTGCCTGCAAGGATATTGGTCCTCTTCAGGCTCAGGTGTAACCTGCACTTTTTGTACAAGTCATATCTTCCCCAACAGAGATCGTGGTGATTCAGATATCTGAAACCCTGTTCCTCAGCAATGCATTCACTCGTACTATCATCCTAATCCTAGCACGTGGTATCAGGAGTTAGAGGTCCTGTTCTTCAGTCTCTTCCCAACTCCATATACTCAACGCGAGGGACCTCTTCCAACTTGCTACCCATGTCATTGGTACCCAAGTGCATCACAATATCTAGGTCTTCACTCTCCCATTTGAGAATATTCTGCAGCCACTCTGAGCCATCCTAGACCTTCGCACTTCGAGTCTCCTACAATGTCACTATCACTCTTTACTCTCCCCTGCTGAGCCTCAGAACCAGCCACAGTGACACTGGCCTGGCTGCTGCTGTTGTGCCTGGTAGGTTATTCCCCCCCCCCCAACAGTATCAAAAGGGGACATACTTGTTGTGGAGGGCAATGTCCACAAGGGAACCTTGCACCAACTGCTTACTCCCCTTATTTCTTCTGGTGGTCAACCATTGACCAACTATCTGAAGTCTTCACTCTGGGTATGACCACCTCAGTAAAAGTCCCACTCCTGAGGCTTTCAGCCTTTCGGATGATCCTGAGTACATATAGTTCCTGCCCCAGTTCTTTGATCTCATCAATCAGGAGCTGCAGTTGGATGCAGATGTAGTCATCAGGGGGACCATCAGGTACCCAGAAACCCCACATCTCACAGGAGGAGCATTCTACTGACTTAAGTACCACCCTGCTTGCGCGTGTTACACCTCTAGCTTCTGAAGCTTAAGTTCTAGCCTGTGCCCATTCTCGCCTAAGCTAGTTGATCCAAAGTCTGAGCACTCTAATGCTGGCCCTCTCCCACAATGGCTGCACTGCTTACTTCTTTTTCTTGGCTCCTGTTGATTTTCTTAAGATTGCAGCCCGCTGAAAAGCTATGAAGGGCCCCAAGCCCTTTTTAAATCTTGCATTGCCTTACCATGATTGACTTCTCATGATGATTGCAGCCCACCTGAAAGGCTGCAAGCTTTTTTTAAACCTCGTGCTATCTTACCAACAAATGATTTCTTGCAAAGATTCCAGCCCACTGAAGTGTTCCAAAAGGCCCCAAGCTCTTTTAAAACTTTGCTCTGCCTCACTAACAAATGACCTTGCGATGATTGCAGCCCAACAAAATTTTCCAAAAGACCCCAAAATTCCAAAATTACTTAACTCCATAGCCCAGTTACTGATCACTGAAGCATTGCACTGATTCCTTCTTGGCAACAAGGAAAAAAGATTAATTTACTCTTTGCGAAGGGTCTCAATTCATTATGAAGAGTCTCAACCCAAAACGTTGACTGCTTATTTCTTTCCATAGATGCTATCTGATCTGCTGAGTTCTTCCAGCATTTTGTATGTGTTTCTAGATTTCCATTTTCTGCAGAATCCCATGTGTTCATTGTTTACTCTTATTTTTGGTTTCTCACCTTTAATCATTATCAGTAAGTTTTCTCCTTTAGCATGAACTGTTTGGTTCCACAATAAATTTGAATTTTTTTAGAATTCAAATTTTATTTCTTATATCCATCTCACAAGATGAAGGAGTACCTTCATTGCTCCTGTAATCTATGATCAACTCCTTTGTTTTTTTGACACTGAGGGAGAGGTTGCTTTCTTGGCACCATTGGGTCAGGGTGTTGATTTCTCCTCCGTAGGTTATCTTATCATTGTTGGAAATGAAGTCTATCAATGTCGTGTCATCTACAAATTTAATCAGCAGATTGGAGCTGTACATAGCAACACAGAAATGGATGTATGGGGAGTAGAGGAGGGGACTCAGGACACAGCCCTGAGGGGCTCCTGTGGTGAGAGTTAGAGGGACAGAGGTGAGGGTCCTTACCACCTGCCAGCGATCCAACAGAAAAGTCCAAGATCCAGCTGTATAAGGTGGGGTGCAGGCCAAGGTCTCTGAGCTTCTTGTCAAACCTAGGGGAATTATGGTGTTGATTGCTGAACTGTAGTCCAAGAACAGCATTCTCACATAAGCATCTTTCCCTCTTCTCCAGGTGAGCAAGGACGGTGTGTAGTGCTGTGGCTATGGCATGTTCTGTTGATCGGTTGTGTTGTTAGGTGAATTGTAGGGGGTCCAGTGTGGGTGGTAGCAAGCTGCAGATGTAGTCCTTGACCAGCCACTCAAAGCATTTGTTTATGACTGAGGTGAGTGCGATAGGATGCCAATCTTTACACATGATACCTTGGTCTTCTTTGGCACAGGGACAATGGTGGATGTTTTGAAGCAAGTGGGCACTACACACTGGGAGAGGGAGAGATTAAAAATGTCTGTGGACAGACCAGCCAGCTGTGCTGTGCGCACTTTGAGTACTTGCCCTGGGAAGTCATCCAGCCCCACAGCCTTGCACCTGTTGGTGCATTGGAATGACCCATTTACCTCAGCCTCAGAGATGACCAAGGTGCAGGCTGCATCAACAGCTCTCCTCGGGGGTTCAGTGTTAACGACTTTGAAACGATTTAGCTCGTCTAGGACAGAGGCGGCAATATTGGGGGCATCTCGCTGTTTCCTTTTGAAGTCTGAGATGGTGTGCAGACCTTGCCATACGCTGTGTATGTCACTGGTGCAGATTAGTCTCTGGATTTTGATGTGTTATCTTAGCAAATCTCTTCTGGAAATCTCATTATAATCAAAACGTATCTTCATAGCAGTTGTTAAATTTCCAGCAATTGTTAATCTGCTGGAGCTCAAAGCTTCCAGTATCACAATAACTTATTACATTATATGATGAAAAAAATAGTCCAGTATTTGCAAAGTATTTGACTTCATAGCATGTGCAAATCTTTTCAGAATCTGAGTAAAGAGAATGAATAGCTGAATTGCACTAACTGAATCTACAGATCACAACACCCACATTCAAAAGTCATGCACGAACTCTTAATCCAACAAATGACAGATGATATTTGCCAGGTTATTTATTTTTGACAGTAGTAATTGTGGGAATAATCTTGGACAACAAAAGACAATCTTTTTAAATGATGCCTAGAATTTGAAGTAATGTCTAAAACCAGGTCATTATTTGTTACATCTAGTGATAAAACACAATCCTATCTTATACAAAAAAAAACATGAAGCTAGATAAAAATGTTCAATACAGCTTTTTTGTGACATGCTTGATGCACCATCAATAACTCTCTGAGATGTAAAGGCGAGATATCAGCTCTTATTGACTGGAAGAAGGAACAAGCAGTGGTTGACCACCATACTACATCCCGGAGGCTGAGAGGCCGGGCTCAGACCTTGATCGCCTTTATAAAGGGGTCTGTGGGAGGAGCCACAGGAGCAGTCAGCAGGGGGCGTGTCCAGACATGTATATGTAGTTCACCACAATGCTATCAGGACACATCCAGTTTTCATGGTGTGTTAAGGCTGGAGGAGCAACACCTCATTCTGTCTGGGCAGCCTCCAACCTGATGACATGAACATTGATTTCTCTAATTGATCCAGTCTCCCACTTCTTTCTCTTTCCAATCCCCATTCTAGTTCCTGTCTCACCTCTTCTCTTCTCACCTGCCTATCACCTCCCTCTGATACCCCTCCTCCTTTCTCCCATGGTGTACTGTCCTTTCCTATCAGTTTCCTCCTTCTTCTTCAGCCCTTTCCTTCTTTCAGCAATCACCTCTAAGCTTCCTACTTCATTCTTCCCCTCTTCTACCCACCCTCTCCTTCAGCTGGCTTCACCTATCACCTGCCAGACTGTACACCTTCCCCTTCCCCAGCTTCTAATTCTGGGTTCCTCTCTCTCACTTTCCAGTCCGAATGAAGGAGTTGGCCAGCAGCACCAACTGTTTATTCCTGTCCATATATGCTGACTGCCCTGTTGAGCTCCTCCAGCATTTTGTGTGAAGTAGGAGACTCTTCTAAAATCATCAGACCTTAAAGGCCCAGAGGCCAGCACAAACAGCAACAAACACTTAGGCAAGGAAAAGAACAAGAAAGACCGTCGTGTATCATGCAAAGAAACACAGAAAGCTTGTGGTCAAGACAGATGAGGAGGAGCACGAGACCTCGGAAGAGTCATGCAGGTGATGAGAGTTTTACTCTGCAATTTACTCTTGCATGAAAATCCCATTTTGTCACCCCACATTCCCATTAACTGCCCCAGATTCTAATGCTCAGCTGCACACCAGGAGCAATTTACAGCAGCTAAACTGTCAACCTGTACATCTTTGAGCTGAACAAGGCCATGGGGGTGGGGGCATCTGTGGTAACTGGTGACCTTGGAAAGAAACCTATGCCGGTAACAGGAGAAGATGAAAACTCTACATAGAGAACGCAGGTCACCAGAACTGCATTAGCTGCATCATAATGTTATCCCTATATTCAGATTTTCTGCTTCACAGCAGAACAAAACATTTTTAAAGCTCTCCAAGTTTTTTATCATGTTAAAGTTCTTCTTTTTATAATTTTTGAAAGCTTGGATATTTTTAACACTATCTAAAAGGAGGGGACAATGACATAACCTATAATGAACAATTAGGATGCATATTCAGATACAGGGAACATAATCCATGTTATTACTCCATTAAACAAATACATTTCAGGAGGTAAAACTAATAGATTTAATTAGTGCATGTCAAAGAAACAATTATCCATTATCTCTCACTTTCTGTTTTACCTCATTATCCAAATCACAAAAGTGAAATTATATAACTTCTATCGCAAAAAAAAGTAGATGATAGTAAATGCCATCTTACACATCGCTAACAAGAGCAAATTGGGCAAACTATATATAAAGTGGCCTTTATAATCATCCGTTTTCTTCCTGCAAATAAAAGTTAAAATTATCTCACAGACATCTCTGGGAACAGCTTCCCTTCCAGTTCTCATTAGCCGCTACCTTGAAACATGCTCTGATAACAACTCTCTCTCACCTCTCAAGGTCCTGTTAATGGTCAACTACTCAATCTATTCCACATTAATTATCTCTCGCCTTCAAATTGGATAGGTCTCTAACACAAGCTGGCACAAAGATGCTAATTAATTTACACCTCTCTGTGCCAGAATGAATGCAGATCCTGTACTTCAGGCAAGGTCCAGAATACATTCAATGCATATGTTTTGGTACTGTTAATAACACCCAACCAATGCCTTTGAGAAAACTAAAAGCAAGGCTGCACATTTGATAAGCTCATTTCATCAACAAGTATAATGATTTAATTGTAAGATATGCCATTTTTAAATGCCCCTGGTATTTTATAACTCAATTTGAATCAAAGTTGCAAAATTTATGACAAATAAAAATTAAAATCAAAAGATTTTTGGGAGAGAAATATGGCTACCTTCTCCCAGCCCTCAAATGCTCACCTCTCCCCACCCACTCCAACATCAAACTCACTCACTTCTTCCACAATCCACCAAGGTGAGCCCCCATCAGCAATGAAAAGGCCTTTATACAGCACATTGCCTGATGCAACGGCAATTAATCTGGCAGTGACAGTGACACAGAGGCATTTTCATGGTGGCTGATCACTGCCATGGACATGAATACAGAAATAACATGGACCACCACCTATGTTTCTAATTCATCACTTTAGCCAGTTTGAGCCATTGATTTTATAAAGTGTCATGCTAAGATCCAATCCCACCCCCCCCCCCCCGCAGCAGTGATCACAGACAATTCTCTGAAAAAGGAGATCTCCCTCCATTCTCCTTTATATGCAACTTAAAGATAGTTCAATTGTCACTTAGTTCATTGCTGTTAGTCTGGAACAACTGTGAGCAAATTAGCAGTTTTGATTGCAGCCAAGTGGCACAGCAAATAGTGATGTTCCAGGAACCTGGTTTCAATAGTGATCACTGTGGGGGGATAGTATGTTCTCCCTGTGGCTGTGTGGGTTTCCTATGGGTATTCCTGTCCCCTCCCTCATCCCATGACTTGCTAATTGATAGATTAATTGCTTCCTGTAGGATACCCCTGTTGTTGGATAAAATTGGGGTATAGGAAGACAGTTTGGATAATGTCGGTGAAATCTGTGGAATTATTTACCGCAGACAGCTGTGGAGGCCGAGTCTTTGTATATATTTAAAGCAGAGGTTGATAGGTTCTTGATTGGTCAGGGCATGAAGGGATATGGGACAAAGGCAAAAGACTGGGTGAGAGGAAAGATGGATCAGCCATGATGAAATGGCGGAGCAGACAAGATGGCCCAAATGGCCTAATTGCACTCTTGTTTCTCCTGTGAAGAGCTGATTTCAAACCAGTGAGCTAAATACCCTCCTTCCATATGGTAAGAATTTGCCTATAAAGAAGTCTTGATGACATAAAATTGAATATTAAACAAGTTATTTTGGTTAAGTGCACTCACTGGCCACTTTATTGGACACCTCCTATACCTAATAAAGTGGCCACTGAGTGTATATTTGTGACCCTCTGCTACTGCAGTCCACTGGCTTTGAGGTTTGACATGTTGTGCATTCAGAGATGCCCTCCTGCACAGCACGGTGGAAATGCAAGTTTATTGGAGTTACTGCCACCTTTCTGTCAGCTGGAATCAGTCTGGTCATTCTCCTCTGACCTCTCTCATTAACAATGCATTTTCACCCACACCAGATGATTTTTTTTTTGTTTTTTGCACTATTCTCTGCAAACTCTGGGGACTGTTGTCTGTGAAAATCCCAAGGAGGTAAGCAGTTTCTGAGATACTCCAGGCACCACATTTAGAGTCTCTTAGATCACATTTCTTGCTCGTTCGGAACTATTGAATGTTTTGACCATGTCTGCGTGCTTTTATGCATTGAGTTGCTGACAGGTGACTGGCTGATAAAATATTTGCATTAACAAGTATGTGAACAGGTGTACCTAATCAAATGACCAATGTGTATATAAGTTTGAATTGAAAGATTCTGTGCTATCCTAATATTACCCATTGAATAAATTGGTTCATCAATGGAAATACTAATAATCAATTCTAATGTTACCACATACCTTGATCAGATCAGTTTACCTTCAATGATACAATATTTGAGGATATGGAGATGAAATTGGAATATACAGTACTCTTTATTTGTATATGACAAAGTAGAAGGAAACCATTTGGCCCACAAAGCCCATGCCACCTCACAGCTATCTCAGCAGTCCTCCTGAAACTCATTCTCCCTCACATGTCCATCAACTCCCCTTTACTTCTCTTTTCCATTCATCCACAGTGAAGAGTAAATTACTTACCAATGGATCTACCAGCACATCTGGGGATGTGCAAAGAAGCCAGGGGAAACCTGCTGAAAGCCTACCCAGCCTTAGGAAGAACATACAAATCTCACCTGCGCTACAATGAAGGTCAGGGCCCTGGAGTTGTAAGGTAATAGAACTAACTGGTGTGGGCCCATGTTTTGATTGCTAATGAAATCAAATCAGTCAATAAAATTATAATAATGACCTTTTCTGTTAAATACTTTATTTCAAAGTTCAAAGTAAATTTTATTATCATAGAACATATGTATCAACATATGCAACCTTGAGCTTCATGTTCTTGTGGGCATACTCAACAAATCTATAGAATAATAATTATAACAAAATCAATGAAAGGCCATCCAACTTAAACACTCAGAGTGCAGAAGCCAACAAACTGTGCAAATGCAAAAAGAATTAATAATATAAATAAATAAGCAATAAATATTGAGAATGAGATGAAGAGTCTTGAAAGTGAATCCATTTGTTGTGGGAACACCTAAATGATAGGGCAAGTGAAGTTGAGAGAAGTTATCCCCTTTGGTTCAAAAGCCTTATGGCTGAGGGGTAGTACCTGTTCCTGAACCTGGTGGTGTGAGTCCTGAGGCTCTTGAATCTTCTTCCTGATGGCAGTAGTGCGATGAGAGCATGTTCTGGGTAGAGGGTGTCCCTTATGATGAATGTTGCTTTCCTGCCATAGTGTTTCATATAGATATGCTCAATGGTTGGGAGGGTTTTATCCATGATGGACAGGGTCATATCTACAACTTCCTGTAGGATTTTCCATTCAAGAGCATTGATATTTCCATACCAGGCTGTGATGCAGCTGGTCATTATACTCTTCACTACACATTTATAGAAGTTAGTCAAAGATTCAGATGTCATGCTGAATCTCCACCGACTCCTAAGGAACTAGAGCTGCTGCCATGCTTTCTTTATAATTGCACTTAGCTGCTGGACCCAGGACAGGTCCACCAAAATAATAATACTGTACCTAGAATTTTATAGTTGCTAATTCTGCCCACCTCTGATCCTCCAATGAAGACTGGCTCATGGACCTCTGGTTTCCTTCTCCTGAAGTCTATAATTAGTTCCTTAGTCTTGCTGACATTGTGGAGGTTATTGTTATGACACCACTCAGCCAGACTTTCAATCTCCCTCCTGCAGAATATGGTGATTTATCACCACCTTTGATTCAGCCTACAAGAGTAGTGTCATCAGCAAACTTGAATTTGGCATTCGAGCTGTGTTAGCTCCAGTCATAAGTGGAAAGTGAACTAATTGAAAATAGAAAATCTACTGATAGGAAATGCTATTATATAAACATTCTAAATCTTCCTGATTATTTGCTATCTTAGAAATAAAGCATGACTTTTACCAGCTCATCATAGTAAAAGTGACAACAAGCTGAAGCAAAATAAAGAATATTGTTGAATTAATCAGGTAGCTATTTCCTCAACATTAGAGAAAAGCAAGACACAATTGTAGGTTTCAATGGTTTGTGAATAAAGACTAACAGAAAATGTTTAATTTTGATTAAAATTAATTTATCAAATGCTTTGAATTCTAAAACATTCAGCAGTTCCTCTTCTTTGAAAAGATTTTTTTTGCTATGATGGGCAGACTAATTATTCTTTTATCTTTACATAGACACTTGATTCATCTCCCAGGAGAATACAGAAGCTACAGTGATGTTTTCTGATTTCCTGCAGTTCAACACTTGATCGCTACTTGTCATCTCCCCCACAACCCTGCAACCGAAATCAAAGTAGCTCTTTAGGCAATAGGTTCTGAGGAAAAGCTTTCTGTCAACTCCCTTCCTTCAAAGAACTGGCACGTACTTACAAATGTTACTTAAAAGAAATCAGGAAGAATTTCCCAAAGAATAAACTATCCAGTTCAGCCATAAATCCAAAAATTGCTGGGGTAGAATCTTGTGGTAGAGATATAAATTAGTGCATAAGATAGACTGTAGTGTTAGAATTGGGCCATTTGGTCCATTGACTGCTGATTTGAAATCTCCCCTCCTTCTTCTAAACTCCAGAGAATGCAGGTGCAGAGCCATTAAACACTGCTCATACATTAACCCTTTAATTCCTAGTAGCTGTAGCTTGCATTTTGAAATTTAATTCTATGGATATCACATGGAGACCAAATGATCCAAATTAGAACATAAATGCCCTTGTGCAAACCATTGTGTGGTTGGTGCAAATGATTGAGGGGAATTTCCAGCAATGATTGTTTACAGATGCTTTTAACTACATCCCAACTCCATAGTAGCATCTCCACAAGGATCTGCTACATTTTCTCAGCGTAACTATCAATAAACATAGAGATTCCCAGGGAGAAGTGTAAGTCCTGAATGTACAGACCATTCTCCACTAATGAATTTCCAACTGCACTCCCTATGGGATTCTCCATGATGGAGAAGGAATTTACTTAGATTCCCCAGAACTGATTCTGAGGAAGCTGCTCCTGGTGTTTTTGCCAGATTGTTACATTTGTTTTAATTATGTATGTTCGCTTAATATTTTAATTAGTTAAAAGTCTTTGGAAATACCAAAGATGTTTCTTACATATTTTAAAAAGTTTTATATATTTTTATGATTTTCTTATTTCACTTCTGATGGTATTCAAATGTTTGTGAGTATCGAAGATGCAGAATTAGAAAAAAAAAGCAGATTTTATGGTTGGTAGCAGAAGCGCAGTTTTTTTTTTGTTGAGCAAAACTTTGACCACTTACATTTTCATGCTGTGCAGTTCCAAGCCCTGCTTCCCCATCGAATCTTTCCACATAGCTCCTTGAATTGGTAGGTCAGAGAATATAACTTGGGCAAATGGGAATCAAGGTGACAAGAGTGGATGACAGAATCCATTCAGAAAAATCCAGACCATTGTGTATTTAGGAACGTGAGTAAAAAAAACACTACTTTAAAAAGTTTTTATTTAGAGATACAGCATGGTAACAAGCTCTTCAGGCCCAAGGAGACTACCCTCTCCAATGCACCCCTATAATTCTTCCACCCAAACTCCTAATAGGCGGCAGTACGACTTGGACCCAGGTCTCTGGGACTGTAATACTTTTACGCTAATCACTACACAGTCCTCCTCTCCCAGTTCTGCTAATTCTATTTATCTATTTATTTCATTCCCATCTGTCCCCAGTCAGATTCAACTGAAGGATATTAATATCTTTTGCCTTTTAGAGTCCAGACAGAGTAAAGTTATCTAGTAATCCAGGGGATCGGAATCTACCCCAAGCACCTGGGGAATTTCATTTCATGTTTTTAAATAAATCCAGAATAAAAATTTGGTATTGGTAATGGTGATCATAATGCCACTGGATCTCTTTAAGACAAATTGTGTATACTATTTCCCATTAACTAAAGAAATTCGCCATTCTTACCCAATCAGACCAGAAGCTCCCTAATATTTTTGGGTTACCTTCTCCTTGGCTCCAAGACCACATGCCCAACACCCTACTTCCCCTTTCTGGCCATTACATTAAAACTATAAAGAATTTTGATTTACAGCGCAAGGTGAATGAAAATAGGAACTGTAAATTCAAAGCAGTGACAAATAATTGCAAAATTTAAACATCTGTGTAAAGCTATAAATAAAATAATTTCTTTACTTAATTAGAGTAATAGCAAGTTCTATCAGCAATTTTCGAACATGCATTATTCGTCCAACTATTCGTTCTTTCATTGCTTTTTCACCATTCAATGAGATGGATGGGCTTGGTACAGTGATATCAGCTTCTCAACATCAGGCTGAATGTCACTAAGGAGCCTCAGATCCCCACCCTCAGTAATTTGCAATCTGTTTCATTTCTTTGAAAGAAGTTGGGTGACTGCCCTGAAAATGCATTCCACTAAGTAGGATGTTGGAAAGTCAATGTAAGAACATCTTGACACTTTTCCAGAGTGCAGGATTACGTTCAGAGTTTTCTTTCTGTCTTGATATGAGTTTTGGAACCTTAGCTTCAGCCCATAGTCATTTAGTAGCAAGATCAGTTCTTCCTGTTAATTCCTCATTATAAGTGTTCACAAATGGATTTAGTACCCAATCTGTAAGTTGGATCAAGAGAAGATCTTGAAATCTCTCTGACATGTTTTTATGCAGCTCACCCAGGTGGGCTCAGTATTCTTGAAGATCATCATCTGGTATTCTTTCATTTCCAATTTAGGGGTGCTCAGAAAATGGAAAAGGTCACCACAGCCAATGTTGTACTTCAATTGGATTAACTCGGACAGAAATGTGGAGACGATTGATTTGACTTTGATAAGACTCACATCATTTCCTAGCAATTGAAAACTGATTTAATTAATCTTTGCAAATGATTCTGACAAATAAGCAACGTCATGCCTAATACACTTGAGTTGATTACTGACTGAAGGATTCGACTCTTCAGAGAACTTTTTCATAGTTTTAAAGGTGCATAAAAGCATCTCAGGCAGTTTCTTTTTGACAGCCATCTGACTTCTGTTTGCAATAGCAAGCATTCAAACTTTTTATCATTCTCAATACAAAGCTCTGGAAATAGTTCAGAAATGAGTTAAAATGGGACTTGATCTTCTTTACTGTTGTGATAACAGTATTTAATTATTTGTGAGTCAATCACTTAGGGTTTTTTTGTAACAAGATATTTTCTGTGGATTGCACAGTGATTGGTAAATATGTTGGTACAGTTTCTTTCATGAAATTAATAAACTATGTTTTTTTGTGAGCAGTTTGTCTTCAGACTGACTCTGCGGTAAAAAACTTCACTATCTCCAGGAACAGCCTAGAATACGTGTGCCCTCGGGACTGGAAGGTTGGAAGTCAGGGAGTCCCATGGCTGACCTGGTTCCTCGCCAGTTTGCCCAACTGATGCATTATGGCAGTCTGAAACATCAAGACTGGAACGATGAGACAACAGGCAGTTTGCCAATCACGGACTGCCGTAGGGAGGTAGGTCCTTCTACTCAAGTGATCCCTCTCTCTCTCCTCTCCCTCTCTCTTCCTTTTGATGTGGAGAGACAGCCTGACGGTCCTTGAGTTGGGAATCTTGGAGAAGTGTATCATTGGAACAGCGAGTCGCTGGTCTCAGCTCTTGCTGTCGCAGAAGTGACCTGTCTCCCTCAATGGAGAGGGAGTCTGTCTAAGATATTGACATGCTGGTATGTGGACTGTAGTTTTGATGGACTCTATATCAAGGTCTCATTGGGGGGAGGGAGTTCAACTGTTGCTTGCACGATGGCAGGGAGGTGTGGAGTGGTTGATGTTTCTGCTGGTGCAAGTGGGGGCCAATGATTTTGTTGCTGCTTGTGCAAAGGGAGTGGGGGGTGTCTTTGGGGGCTTTGATATTTCCATAATTCATTCTATGGGGCTCTTGATTCTTGGATGTCCGTGAAGAGCAAGAATTTTAGGTTGCATACAGTACACATTCTCTAATTTTAAAACAAACCTTTGAATCTTTGAACCCCGAGGTAGTGTGCTGTCATTGATACGGTGTCTTCTGTTGCAAAAGCAAAACTGTTGGTGAGCGTAATGTTCTTTCCTTTGAAAAACTGCTCAATAACCTGAAATATTTACTCCTGCTTTGTATCTATTTCTAGTCTCCTGTTAAATATGAACTCTTATACCATGCTTTCATCTTTAATGAAGTGAACATAACCAGGGTGCAAAGATTTGCTGCCTGGCAAGTTAACTCATCCAAATGCAGAGCAAATTCTCTTGCACAATGAGTCTTTGACATTTTCAAGACATTTCATCTATTCGTCTTTGAAAAGAGTTGCTTTATTTAATTGGTTTTGTGACGTTTGCTGAACTGTACTTAGAACCTCCCTTACTGCTGACAAAATCATTTCTTCTCCAATTGTAGCAATGAACAATGAAACATTATATGAAGCATGAAAACTATACTGTCTATGTTTCTTTTTCATTTGGTCTGCTTATGGATCAACGAGAACAGCCAATCATCTATTGTTTAAGTCCAACCTCAAGCGCTGTGATCAATAAAGGGGAAAGTTATGATATCATAATAGCTCAGGCAAAACCTGATTCTTTGCATGAAGGTGCATAATGTGGGGCAACACTATTTCAGTTGGGCTGTGGGCTAGAGAGATGTGGACAAGACCATATGAAAAGGCAGATTCTAAACTTTGCTCCATTGAACATCACTCCCTAATTCACAGTGACTGCATCACTGTGTGATTAGAGTGTGGGAATCATACTAGCTAACACTGTACAACAGTAGTGAACAGCAATAATGTGCAGGCCAGGCCTGGAAATAACACAATTTCTTTAGTCCCAATTTCCCATGATATGACTGTGAAGAAGTGTCACATTGCTTTTCAACAACTCTAATGCCCTTCCAGCAAAGTGTAAGAGTAGAGTGGGTTAGCAAGTGATGAGGTGATTATTGGTCATTGTAATCAATATGAGGCACTGAGGATCAAATGACTATAATGAGTAATTCATTTCTTAAATTCAGCTTGTAATCCCTCAGCTCCCCCCTCTTGCTACTGAGAAACAGCACCACCACCCCCTTTAGCTTTATTGCCCCCTTAGTAACTCCCTCAGGGGGCAATATTGCCCACTTTGGGAATCACTCAGTTGGATAGATATATGACTCCTGGCTCCAGATTGACTGGCAAGTGGCATTAAAATGGCTTTGCAAACCACACACTTCACAGATAGTGATCAATAATGAATGTTGCCCTTGCCCATTATATTTCATGTCCCAAGAATTAATTTTAAAATGTACTGCATTCTAACTACTTAATGGGAATGAGTTTATGTCTGAGTTTTATGTTGGATTTATGGACCCCCACTTTGGAACCGAAAATGGAATTACCTCCCCTACATTACCAAACCCCTTTATATACTTGGGTCAAAATAGAACAGTGGGCAACCTCTCTGGGGTCACTTCTGAACATAAGTTAATTGACCGGTCACCTCATTTCTACCTGCAGGACCCAATTGCCGACAAATTGGTATTTGACTTAGAATAATAGCTATTTTTCAAAGAATTAACTATTTCGTTGAACGTAAAGCACTTTCTTCATTTAGCCCCCGAGGTAAAGATGTTAAAGTTAACATCTTTAACTTAAAGATGTTAAACACCCCAATGATAAAGTTATTTTAGTTGCATAGCTCAACAGACAGTATGAGGAGTTAAGATCACTTCCCTTTCTACCATCCAGGGGCCCATATGGTCCATCTAAATCAGGAGTTTCTATCCTGTGGTCAACAGATCCCTTGATGGTATTAGCTCATGGCATAAAAAAGATTGGGAACCCTTGATCAAAATGAAGCTTCATTTCTTCCAATACTGCATTCAGTGGTCATGATGTGGTCTCCTCTACATTGGAAAATCAAACAGAGATTTGGAGGCACGTGCGGTCAGTCCCAAAAAGTGACACATTTTTCATAAAAATAGCTTTTCATAACAATTTTTAAATGATCACCAGTCCCAAAGTATTTACCCTGCTCATTCTGTGCGTGCACCTGTGGCTTCACTGTGCATTGTGAGGGGGGTTTGACACATCACTTTCATCTATTTGTAACTGACAGGTGTTGCATTTACAGTGACACAGTGGGCATTGCTGCTACCTCACACTTCCAGTGTCCTGGTGTCATGTCCAGTCTGCTCTTGGTGATGTCTGTGTGGAGTTTGCATGCTCTTTTGCAATTGCCTGACATTCCTTCAGGTTCTTCAGTTCTCTCTCACATCCTGGTTGGAAGGTCAGTTTCCAGCCATAAAGCATAGCAGGGAGCAACAGAATCAGAGGGATGTGAAAAGCTTGTGGAGATATCTCTCTCTCTCTCTCTCTCTCTCTCTCTCTCTCTCTCTCTCTCTCTCTCTCTCTCTCTCCCTCTCCCTCTCCCTCTCCCTCTCCCTCTCCCTCTCCCTCTCCCTCTCCCTCTCACTCTCCTCCCTCTCCCTTCAATTCCCTTTGATAAACACAGGAAAGTCTGCAGATGCTGGAAATCTAAAGCAACACACCCAAGATGCTGAATAACTCAGCAAGTCAGCCAGCATCTATAAAAATGAATAACAGTCGAGGTTTCCGGCCAAGACCCTTCTTCAGGATGCCCACCACATGCCCATAAACTCTGATGCCTATCACATGTCCATCAGCTTCCTCTCTCAGGGAAATCAGTGGAGAAACAGACTGTCTGACACCCTATATAATCTGGCATAGTCTCAATGGGCCAAATGGCCTCATTCACTGTCACAAGCAAGGTGAGAAAGCATGGGGACTTGTGGAGGTTTGGGATGGTTCATGCCAATAGCAAAGCAGGGAGCTGCTTGGGGCTCAATGAGTTAAAGAATTTGCAGCAGCACGTAAGGGGGGGGGGAAGTGAGCAGTGTTCTGCAAAGCCTTTGTAACTGTATGGAATGTCATTCAGGAAGCTGGTATGTGCCTTGCAGATGGTGTGTTGCAACTGCGACAGATGCCATATATCAACCACTACAAATGGGATGATTCAGAGGCAAAGATGTGTAGGGTGACTGTGACCTTCATGTCTACAGACAGAGCAGTCCAAGTACTGTAGTCTGCCTGGATCTCTACCTGTAAAAGGTGGCTGATTGCTGTCATCACTGTCTTGGAAGATCTCGGCCTCTCCACAAACTTTTCCTCATAAAGACGTGGTGGCTGTAGTGCTCCTGAATAACTCTATCACTTCAGCCCTCCTCCTTTCTTTTTGGCCTGCTCTCTGAGTCCTTTCCTCAAGCTCTTGGCTATTGTAGAGCTACAGTGGGACATTCTTAATGCATCCATTTTTAGACCATCAGACCATAAAACTATTAGACAAGGGAGCAGAAGGTGGCCATTCGGCCCATCAAGTCTGCTCTGCCATTTCATCATGAGCTGATCCAATCTCCCCTTTAGTCTCATTCCCCCGCCTTCTCACCATAACCTTTGGTGCCCTGACTACTCAGATACCTATCAATCTCTGCCTTAAATACACCCAATGACTTAGCCTCCACTGCTGCCCGTGGCAACAAATTCCATAGAATCACCACCCTCTGGCTAAAAATTTTGTTCTGAATGGGCGCCCCGCAATCCTCAAGTCATGTCCTCTCATACTAGACTCCCCCATCATGGGAAACAACTTTGCCACATCCACTCTGTCCATGCCTTTCAACATTCAAAATGTTTTCTACGGAATTAAAAGACAAAGTTTCATCTTAGCAGAAGAAAACTCCATAATGTGGCTGTAAAGGGCAGTCTGGCCAAACCCAATAATTTTGCCCCAAATCACTCTTCAACAAACCCTCAGGTAGTTAATTGTCCAGTGAAATAAAGTAATCACAGGGTTTTATTTTGCCACAGTGTGCATTAATTGTATCTATGTAGATTAATTTGCTAAACCCATGGTACATGACTTCAGCTTTGCAAATACAGTATATTTCATATGTACGTACATGATGCTCAGAGAAGTTTTGACTGAAAATTTCAATAGGAAATCTACAATTCACAATCAATTTTATTCAGTGAGCACTTGGCACATAGCACATCTAAAACATGCATTGTGTGATCGAAATTTCAAGTCACGTTGCTTTTTCAGCCAGGTCTGTTGGAAAAGCCATTGCCATTGTTGACTCTCTCCCTGCAAAGCAGTAGAAAGCTTGTCAATAACAACTCTAAAAGAACCCAGTATGAGCACTTGCATGCAAAATCAAAGAATGTTATTGTATGTACAGAATGTTTAAGCCCAAAGCCTGTTTAAGACCATAATGCTTGACAGTAAACATGACAGGCAGGGGATAGAAAGATGGGATAATTTAATTTGGCATCATTGTCAGCATGGGCATCTGGGCCAAATGGCCTGTCCTGTGCTGTGCATTTATTTTGTTTCTATAAAATAGTCAAGTTATCAAATAATTTTAACATTACAGCACATTAGAAGTATTAGGGCAAATGACTGAAAAGTTGATCAAAGTGGTGGGTTGTAAGGAGTACTTTTCAGTAGGAAAGAATGAAGGTGACACACACTACTCAGATGTAATAGAGCACTGAATTTGCAAATGGTGGGATCAAAGCTATATTATCCGGGAAGAGTAATGACGACAGCTTTGAAAGAGAAGGAGACAGCATCCAGGGGGAGATCTTTCAAAGCTAAACACTTGGGACAGATAATCAGATATGAAAGGAGTTAATTGGCAATTACATTGTGAACTTGAGAGACCTAACAAGTCATTGTAATTTTGAAACTTTGCAAGACTAAAATTGAAGAAGAGTTTAGTGTGTAGGTGGGTCAAACTCCTTAAAAAGCCAGACATTATCTTTGAAAAGGTAAGTAGGATAGCCACTGAGGCGGAACGCATGAAAAAAATTCATTCGGCTCATTTTGCACACTGCAAAAGCACAGGGATGGTACGGGCAATTGCATCCTCTCTCATAGACGCCTGGCCAATGAGGAACAAAAAGTGACTTAAGCAGTAAAGCCATGTGGACCCGAAGAGCAGGACTCCTGTGAGACAGATTTCAAAGGGTGGGAGTCTTGTTATTTGATGCCAGGGAAATTACCCAGCCTGGATTTTTTTTCTATTCAAAGCATTCCATTGTTATAATCAGAATACAACAAAATATCTTACAAAATTCGGCTGTATAGAGGAAATATTTAGAGCTGTAGTCAGTATCTGTCTTACATGAAGGGTGATATGCAGTAATGCAGAGCAAACCAAGACAGGTCCTTAAGTAGAAGTAAACAAAGACAAGGTAGAGTGCACACTAAACAATATTTATATAATGCATGACAACCAAGGAATACACTGCAGGGAAATGAAAACAAACTTTCAGATGAATGATTGGAGTGTTGTAGAAGATATCGATTTTGCTGCAGATTGCTCAGTCATAATCCATTTGGCATTTAACCATCTCAGCCAGTCTGGGCTGAATATCTCCGAGACCTGGAGACCTAATGAAAAACAGGACATAGCAGGATTAGAAATATTGAGCATCAGAGACTGAATAAAGTACCTGTCTTAAAATATATAGTGTCACTGACTAAATCAAGATAAATAAGCCACTAGAAGAACTCGGTGGGTTGAGCAGCATGTGGTGAATGTTTCTAGTCAAGAACCTGCATCAAGACGGAGAGTGTAGAGCAGGGGTTCCAAGTCTGGGGTCCATGGACCTCTTGGTTAATAGTAGGGGGCAATGGCATAAAAAAGGCTAAGAACCCATGGTGGAGAGGAAAGATAACCAGTATGTAGAGAGGTAGTGGTGAAGCAAAGATTGGTAGGCAACCAGTGAAATGAGATGGGAGGGGGAAATTTGGGCAAATGGAGCCAGGTGGGGGAGGGTGGGGGTGACTCAACGTAATTGGAGTTAGGCAAGTTGCAGTAAGAATGTTCATCACTATGGTAACAGTGTGGGGGTGCAGAACATAAGCAAAATTCATCCAAGAGATGGTAGCTTAGCAGAAGAACAAGCCCAAGCTGTCAGACTGGCCATGTCCTCCATTCCAAGAGAGATAAATAAAAGGAAGGAGGAAGAAAGAAGATTTAAAAAGAAGAAACAAGCTGAGCTAATATTGTAGATGGTTGGCTGATACAGACCAGGAAGTCAAGTTACCAAAAGTTGTGGAATTCAATACCTCAAGAAGGCTCTATCAAAAGGAGAATAAGATTCTGTTCCTGAAGTTTGTATTGAACCTCACTGTGACAGTGCAGATGGTGACAGACTAACACGTCAGACTGGGAATGGGACTGGGAATTAAAGTGGAGGTAATGGGAAGCTCAGGGTTGACCTGTAGACCAAGCACAAGTTTTCCACAAAGCAATCACATTTTCCTCCGTTGCTATTGTGTTTGGTCCGATGATGAGACTTCTGTACAGGTGCCTCGGAAAAGTCTTCCTTCTTCTTGAACCATTGTTACTGAACCCTTAATCATATCTCATCCATTTCCCACACCGCTGGATCTCACTTTTTTTTCCCTCCAAGACAGATCGAGGCTAGATTTCTCCTGGTCTTTCCTCACCAGTCTCTGAACTCAACAGATCACTCCATGTAATTTCTACCACCTTGAAAGAGATCCCATATTCTTTTGTTTAGTTTCTTCTGCCAATGTTCTCACCGTCTAACTGCCCTCATTCACTTACTAGTCAGAAAACTCATCCACTTATCCCCATGGTCACTCCAGCTTTACTCTATCAGACACATCCCCCACCACCACCCCTCCACAGCTTCTGTTTCACTTTGGATGAAGGATCTCCGATCTGAGACATTGACTTCTGTTTTCTTTCTCAAAGATGCAACCTGACCAGCTGGGTATTGTGCTTTCATTGACTCTCTGCAGAATACACGAAATGCAGAGACATGTTCAACGATGGCAACAATGCACACACTCTGCTTCAGGTCAATTCGGAGTTGATATGTTCCTTTGATGCTCCTGGTGCAATGCTTCATGCCAGAATGCACATTCTAATCCACATTTGGGGACATTGCACAAGCTGCTGGTTCGCTGAGTGCTAAAATCAGAAAAGACCCCAAGGAATCTGTCTGCAGACTAGCAGGCTACTCAGGAGGTGGAAGTGGGTTGAAGGCTCACAAGGTGACTGTGAAGGCAATGTGAATCCATCCTAAATCAAATTTGAGAACCTGACTAGGAAGGTAATGAATGTAAGGCATCCTCCTTAACTCAGGCTGTTTTCCTCTTTATACAGTTGCTGCCTGGTATGCTGTAATAAACCTCAAGCTGTAAGTTATTCCTGTTTACCTCTGGTTGTCTCCTTGCCTCCTCACTTGTTTAGTCCATACTGAAATGGTAGTTTTAATATAAGAAGTTTCATATGGCAATTGGCTTCATCTGTTTAAAGCAAAATAAAACAAACTGTAAAGGGAGTCATAGAAGCTTCATCTGCAAATGAAATTACAGAAATTGTCCCTGGGGAGGCAGGTTTGCCTGATGAATGAGATTGAGGTGATGTGAGCAACACACACCAAATGGTGGAGGAGCTCAGCAGGCCAGGCAGCATCTGTGGAAAAGAGTACAGTCGACGTCTCGGCCCGAAATGTGTTGCTTGGATTTCCAGTATCTGCAGATTTTCTTGTGCTTGAGGTTAAGGAGATGGCCTTTTTTTCTCCAGGGTTAGAAGGATGAGAGGCCAACTCACTGAAACTTTTAGAATCCTTAGTGTCCAACAAGCCAGAAGCAGGGAGGATGTTTCCCAGGCTAAGGAGGTGGAGGGAGGTCCAAGTCTCAGGATAAGCAGATATTTCTTTCAGTTGAGTGTGATGAATCTTTGAAATTCTATCCTCTTTGTGGACATTGGAGGCTCAGACATTAAAGTTCTTACACAAAGGAAAATAACATATTCCTGGATACTAAGGGAATTTTAGGAAATGGGGAGAATTCATGAACCTGCTGAGAAAGATCTGCCATGATTTTGATGAATCTCAGAGCAGGGTTGATGGAACGTATGACCTATTCCCTGCCCTAACTCTTTTTACTAATATGAATTTGTTTGGACAGCCTCTCATCACATATTCTCACCCTTCAGCTGTGATGTTATCGTACTTAACCTTTTGGTGAATGAACAACACTTTGTAGTAGAGTTTCTTCCAAACATCTCCTGTCTTAATATTCTATGACATTATAATCAATAAACTGTAATAAATAATAAATTATAATGGGTGAACCAAATTAATGCAAATGACTTGAACTATTCTGGAGCAGCTACTTTAACAAAGTCAGAGCTCAATGTTGCTGCGTGTCTTGAGAACTTTTCTCAATTAAAACACATCAAAAGATGTCAAGAAAGCAATTACCCTAATAGTTTTTTCAAGAAGAAAAGAAGCCAAGAACAAGACATCTCCAGCATAGTAACAATTTTACTGCTGGTATATACGTAAGTGTATTATGTATTATTCCAGAATTATATTATATTGGATTAGTTTAGAATGGTGTTATGTCTCGAATGACAGCTTTAAGAGGAGCTTGAAAAACCCATTGAACTATGACATATTATTATTTTTAACTGAGGGGTATTAGAAACACACAATGATATAATGAAGAAACAAGAAACAAGGTAAATATAGAATAGATCGCTCAATCCACCCAACACTTTATTAAGGAAGTTTGTTCTATGTAACAATATATGTTGTGAGTTGTGTGTGACTATATCTACTGTATTTTGCACCTCGGTCCCAGAGGAATGCTGTTTTGTTTAGCTGTATACAAGTGCTTGTTTGGATGACGATTAAACTTGAACTTGGACTAGAACTTCTATGGCCAGAATTTCCTCATTCTGATAAGGAAGTACCTCTGGTTTTGAGTCTAGTTTTGCAGGGGAGATTCAGACAAAAATTAACCAGAACCAAAAACTAGCATTAAAGAAATGGGAATCAGTATTAACAGTTAAAAATAAGGTATAACGTGATAGAGAAACATCTCACTAGTTTGATTCTCTCATTTTTATTGCCATCATGAATATCTGAGCTTCCTTTACTGAACATGTAATTTAACCCCACTAAACAAAACAGGTTCAAAAATGGATTTATGGGACTTTTTATGATGTAACTAGTACAATACAACAGAAAGTATTCAATGGCATAGAAAAAACTGTGGAGATCTCAGAAAAGAGCATCATGTTAAAGCCATTATAATACTCTAAAAATAGTGACCTTGAGATCAAGCATAGCATAGACTTAGGCCCCATTACCATCTTTCCATAAACATTATAAATGCAGGGAATTCAATTTCTTTGATCTTTGTAAGTTTTGAGTAGTTTCTATAGCTGTGACTTGAAAACTTTGAACATCAACCAGTACATTTATACAAATAATTTATGTAAATCAGTGACCAAGTCAGCTTTTACATGTAAGACAGCTCACACATTTGGAATAATGTATTTTGGGCCCCAAATATAAAGAAAGATGTACCGGCCCTGGAAAAGAACCAGAGGAGGTTCACAAGAAGGATTTCAAAAGTTAAAGGCTTAATGTATGAAGAACATTTCATGGCTCTGGGCCTGCACTTATTGGAGTTTAGATAGGTGAGGGCAGATCTCATTGAAACCTATCAAATAATGTAAGGTCTGTATGGAGTGGATGAGCAGGGGATACTACCATCATTGAGAAAGTCTAGGATCAGAGAGCACAGCTTCAGAATAAAATAAATTTCTCTATAGAACTGAAATGAGGAGGAATGTATTCAGAAATGACCCTTCAGGACTGAGATGAGGTAGTGAGTCTGTCAAATTTGTTGCCACAGAGGGTGGAGAGGCTAAGTGTTTGTGTGTATTTAAAGCAAAGATTAATAGGTTCTTGATTGGAAAGAGGATTAACTGCAATTATGAAGAAAGTACAGTGACACCTCTACTTCCTTAGAATTTTGTGAAGATTTGGCATGACATCTGAAACTTTGACAAGCCTAGGGATGTGTAGTGGAGAGAATATTGACTGGCTACATCACAGCCTGGGATGGAAACACTGATACCCTTGAATGGTAAATCATACAAAAAGCAGTGGATACAGCCCAGTCCATCACTGGTAAAGCCTTCTGCACTATTGAGCAAATCTACACAAAATGTTGTTGCAGAAATGCAGCATCCATCTTCAGGGATCCCACCACCCAGGAAATGCTCCCTTTTCACGGCTGAGATCCAGAAGGCAGCCTAGGAGCCTTAGGACTCACCACCACCAGATTCAGGAACAAATGTTATCCCTCAGCCATAAGGGGATAACTTTACTCTCCCCATCATTGAAATGTTCCCACAACTTATGTGTCTATTCATCTTATTTTCTCATATTTATTGATTATTATTATTATTATTATTATTATTATTATCATCATCATCATCATCATCATCATTATTTCTTCCTTCTGTATTTGAAGTTTGTTGTTTTTTGCACATTGGATGAATGCCCAAGCTGGTGTGGTCTTTCATTGATTCTATTATGGTTATTATTTTATTATGGATTTATTGAGTATGCATCCTAGAAAATGAATCTCAGGGTTGTATATAGTGACACATACTGTATGGATATTAATAATAAATTTACTTTGAACTTTGAGGATACTTCTAGATAGATAATTAAGAGGAGCAATGGAATTCTGGAAATACTAGCAGCAAAGACATTATTGAGTCATCACAAGTCTAACTTTTGGATGACTGTATTGAACACAAATTAATTCATGCATTTGAGAATGGCAAGAATAGATCGATTCACAGAGATAAGAAAAGTGGACTAACCACAACTCCATTTCCAAAGTTCGGGCAGGAGAAGCTCATCGACCTTGGACGGTAGCGCGCCTAGGAGAACGAAAACTCTGATTTTAAACCTCCGCTACCTTGCGGCCATACCCACCCATGGAAAAGACTTCAGGAGTAAACCTTGAGGAAGAAATCTGGAGCCGGGGTCCCTAAGGAAGTTTGATGTTGTTTACAACCTCACTCTTGCAACCTCTGCAACGACACTGGTGCCAAGCTGTATTGATGCTTGCCCTTCCCTTGGACCACATCAGTGACGTGGAAAGGGTGAGCCCAGTGCATGGGCAACAGCTGATTCTTCAAATCTTCCCACCCAGGCTTGCGCCCTGGAGAGGATACAGTCCAGCAGAGGCACAAACCCATGATGCCCTGGGATCAATGGCTGCCAACTATAACTCCGGAGTTAATATTTTAGCTCAATTACCATTCATCTTCCCTTTGCGGGGAGAGGCTATTGACCCTCTTTATCTTGACCTGCTGTGTTTGTTCAGCATTTTCTGCTTTTGTTTCTGATTTCCAACATCTGCATTTTTTGCCTTTGTATGAACATTTTTGGAACTGCACTAGTTCAAAATGGTGGAGAACAGGCCTGCATCTTCCTGATCTGAGACATCTAAATTGTGATGGGTCTTTTGTGAATCAGGGGAGTCACCTACACCAGAATGCTATTCTCCTACCCACCACATGATGCATATGGTCATATTGCATCATTCAGCAAGACACATCCCGCTTTTACTCTCATTTGCATTCCCTCTTTTTAGTTAATCTATTTTCTCTTTCAGCGTTTCACATCTCTTCTGTTTTGTTCTTTCTTTCCACTGTCCTTTTCCCCTATCATCTTGTTTGACACTCTCTTAGGTAAATTGTACCTTGTGTGCCGATGAACAGTAGGTTCTCAAGATGCTGGATAAGAATTTCGAGAGAATAAAATGAAATTAATGTAGGCTTGGTGTAAATTAGTATTTGATTGACAATGTGGATTAATAAGGTCAAATAGCTTATTTCCAATCTATATAACTATGTCTTTCATTCTACAAGGGCTGTTAGATCCTTCAACAATTGTCAGTTCAAACCCAGGGTCATTAGCATAAACATTAGCTCTATTTCTTTCTCTCTCTCTACTGATTTTCTGGCATATTTCCTTTCATAAAAAGATTGAAATGGTGATCTTTCTCGATAATTGCACAATATTGAACTCCACCTTCAACTCCTCAGCCAATGAAGTCCCTGCCTTCATCCCATGAGATCCAGTCAACGTTCAGGCATGGACTGATTAGAGGCAAATGGCAGGCGATGACTACCTCTAATAAGAGAGAGTCTAGTCAACCTGACAATCACTGATTATTCATCACCAGTGTCTGGGGAGATCACTATTGATCAGCAGTGCAGCTGGATCCACCACATTAATGTTTGTGCCTGTAAAAATAGGTCAGAGAGTTGGAAACCTGCTGTGACTGACCCACCTCCTTGAACCACCGTCTACAAAGTACGAACAGTGATACTGTCCAATTGCTTGGATGAGTGCAGTTCCAACAATTCACATGAAGCTTGAGATTGCCCACAGCAAAGCAACCCTCTTCATTCACACTTCATCGACCATCCTAAACATTAGTTTTCTCTTTTGCAGAGTAATTATAGCATTATTGTATTGATAACATATATGTATTTACTCTCCCAATCTTCCACAACCTCCTGAACCTGTGATCTTCTCCACAAAGAAGGACAAAAGCAGAAGAAGTCATGGAACACCACTACTACTAGTTGCCCTTTCATACACCGGTCTCACTTGAAAATATAGTTCTAGTTCTTTGTCATAATTGAGTCTAAACATCAGAGCTCTCTACCCAACATCACTGTGGGAGTAGGTTTAGAGTAGTTCAAAGAGGCAAAATGCAATGAAGACTTTTCAGTAAATCCCACAACATATAGCTGTTGTGTCTTAATTCTTAATTACTTTACTTGAATTATAAATAACTTGAGTATTTGTCTTTGCTGGATTATAATTTCTGAAAGAGTCAGGATTACCATTTTCTATAGGAGGAATAAGAAAATGTTGAACAGCCGAGCTCATGATTAGCACACCTATTGTGGAGTTTATACTGTAGATGCCCCCATGGCATGCTAGACTAATTTATTACGAACATGAAGCCATAGCGGAATCTGTCATCTGAAAGAAACTGCCTCTCAGCAGGACATAAAGGAAAGAGATTGCTCTGAACTGTGCAGTATTAAATACATCAATGTAACCAACAAAAAAAGTCATTAATATTTAGTATCCACATTCATCAGAATCCTGAGATTAAGCTGAAATTCCATTCATCTAACATACAATGAAGATTAACTTTGTAATTATCAAAATAGTCTGCCACTACTTGTTTTTTTTTTCAAGTTTTAAAGCCCATGTTTATAAGCTTCAGAAAATATTTAATTTGGGATGCATTTACAATTCAGTGGCTATTTTATTAATTTCAATAAAACATAATGGAAAACCAGACTTTCAAACTACTGCTTGAATTATTTGATACATTTACAGATTGTGACTGAAGTTTAAGTGGAGTGGGCATTGTTGGAGTGTGTAGTGTTAGAGTGGTCAGGCTTTAGCTCAGCAGGTTTGGACAAGAACTGGTGCAGGCTAGAACATAAGTTTGAGGCATAATATGTGTAGGCAGGATGGTAGACAGACAACAAAAAGCTTCTCCTGAGAGAAGTGGGATTTCAGGGCACCTATCGATCTCCCTGCTGACTATATCTGCAGAAAGTACACCCAACTTCAGTTCTTGACTGACAAGGTCAATGAACTGGAGCTGGAGTTGTATCCGCTCTGGACTACCCGATATGTTGAAAACTTCATAGATAAGATTTTTACCGAGGTGGACACATCCAGAGTGCAGGATTCAGATAGTAGATGGGTGACCACTGGGAGAAGTGAGGGGAGTGATCAGTCAGTGCAGGGTCCCTGTGGCCATTCTGCTCACTAACAAGTACAGTATATCCTTTTAAATACTGTTGGTGGAGGCAACCTGTCAGGGCACAGCAGCAGCAGCCAGGCCAGTGGCCCTGTGTCCGGCTCTAAGGCTCAGCAGGGAAGGGTGGTTAGGCAGAGCGGTAGTCACTGGAGAGTCAATAGTTAGGAGGAAGGACCGCAAATTCTGTGGCTGGAAAATAGAAGCCAGGATAGTGTGTTACCTCCCAGGTGCTAGGCCCCAGGATGTCTTGGGGTAGGTGCAGAAGCTTTTCAAGAGGGTAAGCAAGCAGCCAGAGCTTGTGGTGCACATTGGCATAGGTAGAGAGGGGCAAGAGATTCTGTACAGTGACAACTGGGAGTTGGAGAAGGGTCCAAAGAGAAGAACCTCCAAGGTAGTGATCTCTAGATTACTCCCAGTACCTCAGTACTATGATTGCACATTGCACATTTAGACGGCGACGTAACGTAAAGATTTTTACTCCTCATGTATGTGAAGGATGTAAGAAATAAAGACAGACAGGCAGACAGACATACTTTATTGATCCCGAGGGAAATTGGGTTTCGTTACAGTCGCACCAACCAAGAATAGTGTAGAAGTCAATTCAATTCACTACCAGACAGGGCAGTCATAGGATGATAGACAGATGAATGAGAGGCTGAGGAATTGGTGCAGGGGGGCAGAGTTTCAGATTTCTGGATTATTTAGTTCTCTTCTGGGGTAGGTATGACTTGTATAAAAAGAATGGGTTACACCTGAACCCAAGGGAGACCAATATCTTTATGGGCAGATTTGCTAGAGCTGTTGGAGAGGGTTTAAACTAAATTGTCAGGGTGATGGAAACCTGATTGGTGGGGCTGAGGATGGGGTAGTTGGTATACAAGTCGATGCAGTGTAAGAGAAGCTGTGAGGAAGGACAAGCAGACGATAGAGCGAAATAGCAGTCAAATAGTGTTCTATCTGAATGCATGCAGTATACGGAACATGGTAGATGATCCTGTAACGCAGCTAGACTGGCAGGTATGACATTGTGGCCATCACTGAGTCACGGCTAAAGGAAAACCATAGTTGGGAGCTTAATATCGATTGTATCAGGACAGGCAGGTTGGCAGAGGGGGTGGTGTGGCTCTGTTGGTTATGCACCAATAATAACTCACTCTGAGATGTAAAGGCGAGATATCGGCTTTTATTGACTGGAAGAAGGAAAAAAGCAGTAGTTGACCACCATACTACATCCTGGAGAATGAGGGCCGGGCTCAGGCCTCAATCGCCTTTATACAGGGGTCTGTGGGAGGAGCCACAGGAGCAGTCAGTAGGGAGCGTGTCCAGACAAGTATATGTAGTTCACCACATTCCCCCCCCCCCCCTATGTTTTAAAAAGAGTCCCCATGTGGCGAAGTTTCTTACAGGTTAAGTCTATCAGGTGGTCGAATCTGTCGCTGAGATCTACGTAGCACCGGCTGTGATTGCACAGATGCCGGTGGTGGTGATTGCACAGATGCCGGTGGTGGTGATTGCACAGGAGCCGGTGGTGGTGATTGCACAGGAGCCGGTGGTGGTGATTGCACAGGAGCCGGTGGTGGTGATTGCACAGATGCCGGTGGTGGTGATTGTACAGGAGCCGGTGGTGGTGATATCACAGGTGCTGGTGGTGATTGCACCAGAGACGGTGGTTGTGCTGGTTCCAGCCTAACTGGAGGTGTCAGCCCACTAGGCATCAGTGATCCCTCACGCCTGTTATATATGCGTACGAAATGCCCGGTATATGAGTGTCGTGAGGAGTCTGTGTAGGGCCCGGTGAGCGCGGTGTCACCTCGGGTACAGGGTTCATAGTTACCGGAGAGTCTTCAGGGTAGTGGTCTGCTGCTCCTGCGGGCGCCAGGTCACGGACGGAGACCATGTCCTCCTGCCCATCAGGTAAGACCACATAAGCATACTGGGGGTTCGCATGTAGAAGGTGAACCCTCTTGACCAGCGGGGAGTATTTATTACTCCTCACATATTTCCAGAGCAGCACTGGCCCTGGGGACATCAGCCAAACTGGTAGGGTGGTCCCAGTGACAGACTTCCTGGGAAAAGAGAATAGGCGCTCGTGAGGGGTGGCATTGGTGGACGTACATAACAGGGAGCGGATAGAGTGGAGTGCCTCTGGGAGGACCTCCTGCCATCGAGAGTCCGGCAACCCTTTTGACTTAAGGGCTAAAAGTGTGGCCTTCCACACTGTGGCATTCTCCCTCTCCACCTGTCCATTTCCCCGGGGATTATAACTCATGGTCCGACTGGTAGCAATGCCCCTAGCTAGCAGGTACTGGCACAGCTCATCACTCATAAAGGAGGACCTTCTATCACTGTGGATATAGGAGGGATATCTGAACAGAGTGAAGAGCTGGTGCAGGGCTTTTATGACAGACGTGGTAGTGGTGTCGGGGCAGGGAATGGCAAAGGGGAACCGCGAGTATTCGTCAATAATATTGAGAAAATAGACATTGCGGTTGGTGGAGGGAAGGGGGCCCTTAAAGTCAACACTCAGTCACTCAAAAGGGCGGGTGGCCTTGACAAGTTGCGCCGTTTCAGGACAGTAGAAGTGCGGTTTGCACTCAGCATAGATTTGGCAGTCCCTGGTCATCGTTCTGATGTCCTCAAGGGAGTAAGGCAGGTTCCGGGCTTTCACAAAATGGTAAAATCGGGTGACCCCCGGGTGGCAAAGATCTGCATGGAGGGTGTATAGCTGGTCGAGCTGCATGCTGGCACACGCTCCCTGGGATAGGGCATCAGGGGGCTCATTGAGCCTTCCAGGCCAGTACAGGATATCATAGTTGTAGGTGGAGAGTTCTATTCTCCACCACAAAATTTTATCATTTTTGATTTTGCCCCGCTGTTGGTTGCTGAATATGAACGCAACCGAGTGCTGGTCGGTCAGCAAGGTGAACCTTTTGCCGGCGAGATAGTGCCTCCAGTGCCTAATAGCTTCCACTATGGCGTGGGCTTCTTTCTCCACCACGGAGTGCCAAATTTCAGGGCCTTGAAGGGTACGAGAAAAGAAAGCTACTGGCCTGCCTTCCTGATTGAGGGTAGCAGCCAGTGCAAAATCGGAGGCGTCACTCTCTACTTGGAAGGGAATGGTCTCGCCCACCGCATCCATCATTGCTTTGGCAATGTCCCCTTTAATGCAGCTGAAGGCTGCGCAGGCCTCGGCAGAGAGGGGAAAAGTGGTAGACTTGACCAGGGAGCGGGCCTTGTCTGCGTAATGGGGGACCCATTGGGCGTAATAGGAAAAGAAGCCCAGGCACCGTCTGAGGGCTTTGAGAGTGGTGGGAAGAGAGAGTTCTAACAGGGGGCAAATATGGTCGGGATCAGGGCCAATCACCCCGTTTTCCACGACATACCCAGTCGGGTGGTTCCGAACACACACTTGTCCCTGTTATAAGTAAGGTTCAGAGCTTCGGCCACTTGGAAAAATCGTTGGAGATTGGCATTGTGATCCGGCCAGTCGTGACCACAGATGGTGATGTTATCCAGATAGGGAAATGTGGCCTTCAGTTGGCACTGGTCCACCATCCGGTCCATTTCCCTCTGGAAGACCGAGACACCATTTGAGACACCAAATGGGACGCGCAGGAAATGATAGAGCCTGCCGCCCACCTCGAAGGCGGTGTAGGAGCTGTCCTCTGGGCGGATGGGGAGCTGGTGATAAGCGGATTTCAGATCTATTGTCGAGTACACCTTGTACTGAGCTATCTGGTTGACCATATCCACGATGCGGGGTAGGGGGTACGCGTCAAGCTGCGTGAACCTATTGATTGTTTGACTATAGTCTACGACCATCCTATTTTTCTGCCTAGTCCAAACAACAACCACCTGGAACTGCCAAGGGCTTGTGCTTGGCTCAGTGATCCCCTCCCCGAACAGCCGCTGCACCTCTGACTGAATGAAGGCCCTGACTGGCAGCGGCGTTGGTGAATTCGCTCACGGGAACCAGCGGCGGCAGGGTCTGAGGTGTCCAGGGAACTGGCAGGGAATCGCACGGCTGGACAGCGTCAGCGTTGTGCAGAGCAGCCTCCAGCGTGTCGGCCGTCTTGATCGCCGAGCATAAGATCAGCATTTTCCAGCAGCCGCTGGCGCACGTACACTGACCTGATTCCTGTAACAAAGGTGTCTTGTACTAGCAGCTCCACATGCTGTTCCGCCGCGAGCGTTTTGCAGTCACAAGTCCGCACGAGTGTCTGTAGGGCTCGGAGAAACTGGGCGCTCGATTCTCCAGGCCGCTGTCGTCGTGTAGCTAAACGATGTCTTGCATAGACGGTGTTCACCGGCTGCAGGTACTGTCTTTTGAGGGTGTCCAGTGCCCCTTCATAGGTCAACAGGTCCCTGATAAATGAATTAACTTTTGGGGTGACCCTCGAGAGGAGAATTCTGTGCATTACGGCGGGTTCAGTTGCACGAACCTCCTCCAAGTATGATTGGAAGCATGCAAGCCAGAGTTCAAAGGCAAGAGCTGCTTCAGGGTCTTGGGGGTCCAAATCCAATCTTTCTGGACGTAAAACGCTTTCATGTTTTAAAACTTCCAGTCAATAAAATTGATGCACCATCAATAACTCTCTCTGAGACATAAAGGCGAGATATCGGCTTTTATTGACTGGAAGAAGGAACAAGCAGTGAGTGACCACCATACTACATCCTGGAGACTGAGGGCCGGGCTCAGGCCTCAATCACCTCTATACCGGGGTCTGTGGGAGGAGCCACAGGAGCAGTCAGCGGAGGGCGTGTCCAGACAGGTATATGTAGTTCACCACAGTTGGTAAAAGTGAAATCAAATCCTTAGAAAGAGGTGACATCAGACCAGAAGATGCAGAATCCTTGTGGGTAATATTAAGAAACTACAAGGGCACAAAGGCCCTGGCAGCAGCGACACACAGGCCTTTGAGCAGGAGCCGGGATCTGGGATGTGAATTTCAATGGGTAATAGAAAACGCATGTCAAAAGGATAATATTACCATAGTCATGGGGGATTTCACTATGCAGGTAGATTAGGAAAGTCAGGTAGGTGCTTAATCCCAAGAGAGGGAATTAGAAAAATGCCTACAGTATGGCTTTTTAGGGCATCTTTTGATTGAATCCACTAGTGGAAAGGCAATTCTGGATTAGGTGTTGTATAATGAACCAAGTTTGATTAGATAGATAGATACTTTATTCATCCCCAAGGGGAAATTCAACATTTTTCCAGTGTCCCATACACTTATTATAGCAAAGCTAATTACATACAGTATTTAACTCAGTATAAATGTGATATGCATCTAAAATCACCCTCCCAAAAAGCATTAATAAATAGCTTTTAAAAAGTTCTTAAATAGTTTACTAAAGTGCATTGAGTGGTAACTTAAGCTCAGTCCTAACCCCGGCACTTTAACATGTCTTGGCCCTGGTGGTTGAATTGTAGAGCCGAATGGCATTGGGGAGTAATGATCTCTTCATCCTATCTGAGGAGCATTGCATTGACAGCGACCTGCCGCTGAAGCTGCTTCTCTATCTCTGGATGGTGCTGTGCAGAGGATGTTCAGGGTTTTCCATGATTGACCATAACCTACTCAGCGCCCTCCGCTCTGCCACCGATGTCATACTCTCCAGTTCTGTGCCCATGACAGAGCCCGCCTTCCTTACCAGCTTATTAAGACGTGAGGCGTCCCTCATCTTAATGCTGCCTCCCCAGCACGCCACCACAAAGAAGAGGGCGCTCTCCACAACTGACCGATAGAACATCTTCAGCATTTCACTACAAATATTGAATGATGCCAGCCTTCTGAGGAAGTACAGTCGACTCTGTGCTTTCCTGCACAGGGCATCTGTGTTGGCAGTCCAGTCTAGCTTCTCGTCTAACTGCACTCCCAGATACTTGTAGGTCTTAACCTGCTCCACACATTCTTCATTAATGATCACCGGCTCCATATGAGGCCTAGATCTCCTAAAGTCCACCACCATCTCCTTGGTCTTGGTGATATTGAGACGCAGGTAGTTTGAGTTGCACCATATCACAAAGTCCTGTATCAGTTTCCTGTACTCTTCCTCCTGACCATTCCTGACACACCCCACTATGGCCGTGTCATCAGCGAACTTCTGCACATGGCAGGACTCCGAGTTATATTGGAAGTCTGATGTGTACAGGGTGAACAGGACCGGAGAGAGCATGGTCCCCTGACCACGGTCCCCTGACCACTGTGTCAGACCTACAGTCTCCCAACCGCACATACTGAGGTCTGTCTGTCAAGTAGTCCATTATCCAAGCCACCATGTGTGAGTCTACTCCCATCTCTGTTAGTTTGTGCCTTAAGATCCTGGGCTGGATGGTGTCAAAGGCACTAGAGAAGTCCAGGAATGTAATCCTCACAGCACCACTGATCCTGTCCAGGTGAGTGAGGGATTTGTGCAGCAAGTACGTGATAGCATCCTCCACTCCCACCTTCTCCTGAAGAGGATCCCGGGCGTGCCTGGTTTGTGGCCTCAGATTCTGTATTATCAGCCACTCCATGGTCTTCATCACGTGTGACGTCAAAGCAACAGGTCTGAAGTCATTCATCTCCCTTGGTTGTGGTTTCTTCGGTACTGGGACAATACAGGATGTTTTCCACTGTCTGGGTACCCTTCTCTGCTCCAGGCTCATGTTGAAGATGCGCTGTAGGTAGCTTAAGGTAAAGTAAATTAGCAGATAGTGATCATAATATGACAGAATTCGCCATGCAGTCTGAGAGGGAGAAGATAAAGTCAGATGATTACAGTGGAGTGAAGGGAATTACAGAGGCATGAGAGAGGAGCTAGCCAAAGATGATTGGAATGGGACTCCAACAGGGATGATGGCAGAACACAAACGGCTGGGGTTTCTGGTGGCAATTCAGAAGGTGCATAAGAGATACATCACAAAGATGAAGAAGTATACTAATTGGAGGATGGGGCAACCATGGCTGACAAGGGAAGTCAAAGACAGCATAATAGCAAAAGCAAGGACATATAATGTTGCAAAAAAAAGCGGAAAGTTAGAGAATTGGGAAGCTTTTAAAAACCAACAGAAAGCAAGTATAAAGCCATAAGGAGAGAAAGAAGTCAAAAATACGAAGGTAAACTTGCCAATAATGTAAAAGAAGATGCCAAAATTCTTTTCAGATACATAAAGAGTAACAAAGAGGGGAAAATGAACTGGAGAGTCAGTAATGGAGGACAAAGAAACAGCGGATGAACTTAATATGTATTTTGTGTCAGTCTTCACTATAGAAGACGTTAGCAGCATGCCAGAAATTCGAGAGTGTCAGGGGCAGAAATGACTGTTGTGCTATTACTGAGAAGAAAAGTGCTTACAGAGCTGAGAAGTCTGAAAGTAGATAAGTCATCTGGACCAGATGGACTACACATCGAGGTTCTGAAAAGGTAGCTGAAGTGAAGGCATTGCTAATGATCTTTCTAGAATCATTAGATTCTGGAATGGTTCTGGAGGATTGGACAATTGCAAATGTCACTCCCTCTTAAAGAGTGAGGGAGAACGAAGTAAAGAAATGTAATGTTCTGGTTAATATTTCTACTGCTATGCTGTGAGGTAGTTTATATTAGCAGTTTTCAGTAAAAGCAGTGTGACATGCTGAAAAGTGTGTTTTTGCTTCAGCTAAAGGATACACATTGTCCAACTTAGGAATGTGAGTCAGCCAATCAGGATTGTGGGGAAGAGTTTTCCAAAGAACTGTAGTCTGGTTCGGGGGCTTTTGGCAGGAGCTGCAGAGCGGGACAGAAGGAAGATGCCACAGAATGCTGTTGGAAGGACAGCCACTGTTGCACGAAGTGCTTTGTGCAGATGAATGGCTCCAAGGAGAAAGGGCCAATACGCCTGAGAGATAACCAGTTTGTTTGAGTTGGACTCTGAGGGAAGTTCGGAGTGTGCTTTCACGCAGACTATAGGTCCAGCACGTGAGTAAAAGTCGACTCCAGTATGAGCTCCAACGGTCTTGTGCACAGTGGACTGGTTTAACTTTAATAGGCCTTTTATTTTCTTTTTCCTATTAATTGTTTGATAAAGCTGAAATGTGTCAGTATACTTTATAATTTTATGCAGTATACAATCTGCTTTTTCTGGCTGACTGACAATTCTGTATGGGCAGCATTTACACAGCATTCACTCATATCGAAGTTCTTTAATCAGAACATCATGATGTTCCTGGAGGAACTCAACAGGCCAGGCAGCATCTATGGAAAAAAGTACAGTCGATGTTTCATCCCCAAAGGTCGACTGTACTTTTTTCCATAGATACGGCCTGGCTTGCTCAGTTCCTCCAGCATTTTGTGTGTGTTGCTTGGATTTCCAGCATCTGCAGATTTTCTCTTGTTTGTGATCAAGATGTTCCTATTTGGTTGAACCCCATATCATACAGACCCTAAACAGATATTGTTTTGAAAGGAGGCTCTCTCACCACTGAGTCCCATAGCTGTTAGTGGAGCTAGCTGGAGAGCCAAGTTTGTACAGGAGCTCAGTGAAAGGGTTACAGAAATTATAATCGTAGGCTATTTTCTAAACTGGGAGAACATTCAAAAATCAGTGGTGTAAAGGGACTGGGGAGTCATTGTGCAGGATACCCTAAAGAGTAACTTGCAAGTTGATTTGATGGTAAAGAAGGCAGGTACAATGTTAGCACTCATTTTGAGAGTACTAGAATATAAGAGCAAGGATCTAATGCTGTGACTTTATATGGTATTGATCGGATCAGAGTACTGTGAGCTGTTTTTAGTCTCTTATCTCAGAAAAAGATGTTCTGCCATTGGAAAGTGTCCAAAGGAGGTTCACTAGAATGATTCCAGGAATAAACGGGTTAACTTATGAGGAGCCTTTGATGGCTCTGGGCCTGGAGTTTAGAAGAATGAGATGGAATCACATTGAAGCCTATTGAATATTGATGGGTCTCGATAAGAGTAGATGTGGAGAAGATGCTTCCTGCAGTGAATAATTCTAGGACCAGAGAGCACAGGCCTGGAATAGAGGGACATCCATTTAGGAAAAAGATGAGAAGAAATTTCTTTAGTCATAGGGAGGCAAATCTCTAAAATTCATTGCTGTGAAGATCAAGTCATTGAGTATACTTAAAGCAGAGACTGATAGCTTCTTGATTATTCAGGCCATCAAAAATTATGGGGACAAGATAGGAGAATGGGGTTGAGAGGGATAATGAATCAGCCATGATGGGATGTTGGAGCAGACTCAATGGGCTGAGCGGCCCATTTCTGCTCCTATGATTTAGGGTCTTGTAACCTACTTTTCATTAACCACATAGTTTCTAGAAACTGGGCGTTTGGTGCCCTCTTCTGAATTAAATATGTAAATGCAGTTTAGATATCAGACAGAAACTATTGCAACCTACACCAAACTTGTTAGTGTGACTTATTGGGCTAACTTTAGGATAAAGCAGTGAAAACCAAAACCCCAATTTATTTTTGTTTACTTATGGGTTGTGAAAACCAGTAAAATTCTTCATTGTCTGATGCACCATCAATAACTCACACTGAGACGTAAGGCGAGATATCGGCTTTTATTGACTGGAAGAAGGAACCAGGAGTGAGTGTCCATCATACTATGTCCTGGAGACTGAGGCCGAGCGTCAGGCCTCAGATCGCCTTTATACAGGGGCCTGTGGGAGGAGCCACAGGAGCAGTCAGCAGGGGGCGTGTCCAGACAGGCACATAGTTCACCACATTGTCCATGGTTAGTTGTCATAAAGTCCTATTTCCCAGTCCATACCCGACCACTCCTTGGTGATCCCAAACATTCCTTAAATGCTGTGAGAGTACCTACCTTCACCACCCTCCGCAGCATTATGATCCAGTTTGCAACCACCCTCCAGTTGAATAAAATCTTCCTCAAATCCCCTCGATACCTCTTACTCCTCACTTTAAATCTGTTCTCTTTGTTCTCGGGCACCTCTGTCATGGGGAAGGTTTATTACAATCTACCACATCTAAATCTCCTATTTTGTTATCAATTTATCAGGTACATCCTCTGCTCCAAGGAAAATAAACAGATATTGCAGTCTTCCTTTAGAACTGAAGCATTCAAAACTCGGGCATCGATGTTGTGCATCTCAACTGCACATCTCCTGTGCCATCATATCCTTACTATATTGTGGCAACTAGAGCCATACACAATATTCCAGCTGTAGGCTAGCCATCGTTTTCTGAAGTTGTACCAATTCCTCCCTGCACTCATATTCTAAGCCCCGGCTAATGAAGGCAAATATTCTGCATGCTTTCTTCACCACCCCATCTACCTGTGCTGCTAACTTGTGCACTAATGTTGCATTGTTTCCTCACTTCTCTCTAAAATCTACCATCCATGGAATATGTCATGACGTCAAAGAGTCAGGGAGCAACACAACATGGATACCGACCCTTTGGCCAACAAATCCATGCAGACCATATTGTCTATCCAGCTAATCCAAATTTCCTGTGTTTTGGCCCAAATCCCTTCTGGTCTCTTTCCTCCATGTACCTATCCAGGTGCTTCTTGACTGGTACTATTGCAGCTGCCTCTGGCAGCTCATTCCATCTACTCACCAGACTCTGCATGAAAAAGCTACACCTTGGTTCCATTTGAAATCCACCCACTTTACCTATGTCCATGATAATTATAAACACTTCTCTAAGATCATCCTCATTCTCCCAAATTCCATTGAATAAAGATCTAGCCTGGTCAACCCCACCCTATAGCTCAGGACCTCTGGGTCTAAGCAAGATCGTCAGAAATCCTCTCTGCACTCTTTATAGCAGGTTGACCAAAACTGTACACAGTACTCCAATTGCAGTGTCATCAATGACCTCTACAACTGCAACATAATGCCCATCCTAGTATTTAGTCAGCACTCTGACTGATGAAGGCCAGCATGCTAAACAGCATTTTTGACAAATGTTGTCCACCTGTGACACCACTTTCAACAAACTATACACTTGTACTCCTACAGGAGGTCCCTCCGCTCCATTACACACCTTATGCCAACCTTTCGTACCCTGTGTTGGTTTGATTTTCCAAAAGTCTGACCTCACACATAACTGTATTGAAATCCATTTGCCACTCCTCAGCCCATTTCCCTAAATGATCAACATTCCCCTGTAATCTATGATTATCTTCTTCACTATCAGCAACACGTCCTAATCTCCTGTCATCTGCAGACTTGCTGATCGTATCTTGTGCAGTGACATCCAAAACAGTTATATAAATAATAAATAACAGGTGACTCAAAACTGCTTTCTGCATCATACTACTGGTCAAGTGCTATCTTTATTTGACCCTCTTCTCTCTTTTCAGGCATAAATTTCACCTGCCATTGTCCTGACCACTTACCAGAAGTTCGGTGCTATTCTGTGGTCAAAGATTACCCACTGCCAATTTTGTGTCATCTGTCTTTATCAAGGTAGTGATGAACTTCTTGAAAGTCTGTGGTTTAGATGCTAGAAGAAAATTTGGGGAGGGAATTCCACCATTGTTCCATGATAATGAAGAAATATAGATATACTTCCAAGTCAAAATGACTTTAGATGCTCGTGCACTTCTCCCTTTGTCTGTCTAAATGGAAGAGATCTCAAGCTTGGAAGGTGCTTTAGGAGTAACCTTTCTGTGTAACTTAGACCATAAGACATAGGAGAAAAATTAGGCTATTCAGCCTATCGAGTCTGCTCAGCCATTCCATCAGGGGTGATCACAGATCCCTCTGAGCCCTATACACCTGCCTTCTCACTTTATCCTTTGATGCCCCAATCAGTTAGGAAGTGATCAACTTCCACCTTAAGTATACGTACGGGCTTGGCCTCCACCGCAGTCTGTGACAGAGCATTCCACAAACTTGCTACTCTCTAGCTAAAAAACTTGCATGCGTTGTGCGGATACAGCGACAGAAGACAATACAAAGTCTAAAGTGCCAATCAAGTAGGCAGCCTATCCTTTGTGATTTTTGAGTACTTTGGGGATGGTGCCCAGAGAATTAAGTCTTCAGTGTTTTTATAATGAGTGTTGCCATACTTACATCAATAAAAAAAGAGGAAGTGATGGAAATATATAGGAAATTATATATTTCTCTCACGTGGAGAGAAATGCAAACATCAAATTAATGGAGTCATAGGAACATGGAAACAAACCCTTTGGCCTAACTCACCCATGCTGACTGTGTTGCCCAATAAGCGAGTCCCATATGCCCATGCTTGGACCATAGCCTTTTAAACCTCTCCTATCCATGTATCTCTCTAGATGGTTTTCAGTTTGCCGCTAATGTACCTGTCTCAACCAATATGCTGTATCTGGCAGTTCATACCAAATACAGAACATCCTTAGTGTGAAGAAATTGTCCCAGATGTCCCTTTCAAATCTCTTACCTCTGATGTTAAAACTATGCCCTTTTGCTTTTTGTACCTTCTCTCTTGGGCAAAAAAGACTGTGCTTTCACCCTGTTCATAACCTTATAGAACTCTATCAGGTTATCCCTCAATACCTTAGGTTTCAGGAAGTAAAGTCCTTGTCTACAAAACTCCTACTTAAAACTTAGGATAGTCCAGGTAGATCTTTTCTGTACACATTTTTTGTTTAATAAGAACTTCCTTATAATTAAGTGACTGAAACGGTAAACAATACTCCAAGTGAAGCCTAGATCAACATTTTATATAACTGCAACACGGTTTTCCAATTGCTATATTCAATGTCTCAATTGATGAAGGAAAACATGTCTGATGCCTTCTGCACCATACGATATTGCTGGGATGCCACTTTCAACAAACTATGTCTAACACTCCTAGATACCACTGTTCCATAAATCTACCATTCACTGCACAACCCCTACCCTGGTTTAATCACCCAACATGCAAAACTTCTCATTTATCTAGATTGATAGACATTTACCAATTTTTAGCCTACCTGCCCAGCTGATCAGGATAAAGTTTTCATGACATACAGACCTAACATGACTTGACACAGCAATGACCACCTGAGCACCAATCTTTGGGTTAATTCAAGCCTGAATAGCATAGCATTTGGAAGAAGGGCGCCACACAACCCAGATTCTAGTTTTCCATCTGGCACCTTCCTGTCCTCAGCAGCTAATTGCACAAGATCACAACCTCCTGGGCATGACTGTGGCCCCAGCAAATGGTTGCACCTGACAAAACAAAAGGAGCAATTCTGCAGTCATCCCAGTCATCAATTTCAGCAAGTGGCTTGAAGGGGGCAAATAAGCTTTTAGTCTAATCAGTCATGGATCTTTCCCCAGTTGAATAGATTTGCAGATGAGCACGACATTGACGTCTGACTTTCGTGTGTCAATTATATTTCAAATAATTGTAATGACATTGCAATCATTCTGGAGAGATCCGTATTCCTGACACCTGCCAATCATTTTACTGTAATGATTATGCAAAGAAACACAAGAGCCTTTATCCAGGATTGGTATTTGAGCTGACAATCTTAACTACCATGCTAATTTGTTCCATTTAATCAGTTCCCCCACATTGCATAATTTCCAGAAATAAATAGTATTTACAGAAAAATATTGTGTTTCTCTTTGTATGATAGTGCCCTGCAAGTTTTGTCAAGTAGTTATAAATGAAATGTGATATCTGGAAGAGATCAATCCAGTGACAAGAGCATAAAGTATATCTTGCCTATTTAACAAATAAGTCAATATAGTTTATATTTGCTTATGTTAGATTCTCTGGATTTTATGCTGGTGTCTTCGGTAAAATAATTCACATCAAACATTTCCAATTGATTCTGAAATTTCCATAAAACACCCATTAAAATCTGACTCATATTTATATGTCAGGAAGATCTTAGCCTGCAGGATTTTGATGGCCATGGTACCAGAGTGGACACAATACTTCACCAAAAGCAAAGATTAACTGTCTGCAGTGATTCAGAATACTCGATTCAGTTAGCAAAGGCACTATTGACTAAATGTCTTCCTTTCCTCCTCAACGATTTAATTAAATTCAAGTGTCCTATTTAATTGGCAATCTTTAAATGGAGTTGTTAGAAATAAAGTTTTCATGCATTTTCTTTCAGTGCATCTTGGGAATGATAAACTCAATTTTTGCTAACTGTGAACCATGGCCAACAGAAATCATTGTGAACTGTGAGCTCTCAACTATCCCTTCCCTGTCACAGCCTGCTTTTCTTAAAGTATGGTTCTAATAATGTAAGGCAACACTCCTTGATTTGTGTATGGCATCTGAAGAGTTTATAGTGCATCCTAGTGATGTACCTGCCAAAATTTTATTTCATCCCTTCACACTCTAGACACAAATCTGATCACCAGCCTCGCAGGGTTGTACAATAAATGTGGATGCCGAGATGTTTGATCTTTAGTAGAATTTATCTGAGGGAGAGAGTTTAAAAATATGCAAATTACAAAATTGTACAAAGATGGTAAAGCAAATTACTTCAGCATAAATCAGCATAGCAGAATAAGACCGTTGGGTACTCAGTGTGATAGGAGAAAGAAATTTTGTACATATATCACTAAAAGCCCTGACATAAAAGATGATTCAGACTCAATGGTTGATCATCTTCTAGATTCCTCTGGCATATTTTCTTGATTTATGCCTTGCTACAGCAATATGTACTACAATGCTATTCAGCAAACTACAAATAAATCATCAATTGACAAGGAAAATAACAGAGACTAAAACCTTGAGTGCTCAATTGCATCATGGGATTGCATTTGGGCTTGGTTAGCAAGTGAGATGAAATGCTGTGCTAATGTGGAGTACATTCAATTAAAACGTGTCTGAAAATATGGATATATGTATCTCTATTATCTACTCAGAGGTTGTTTCACCACAGCAATTCCTATAGTTTAATTATTACAGGATCTCTATAGTGTCCAAGATGGTTGGTGCACACAGTGCAGAGTACTTTCTTGGTAAAGGAAATTCTGTAAGTCCTGAGCACAAGCTCCAGAAGGGCATTTAAGTTGATCAACAGCAGATTCAAGTTTTTAATCTGCTTCAGCTACCAACAACAATTAACTGAACAGGAATAATCAAATCATTGCTTTGGATTACTGACACTACTCGACACCATGAGCTAATCTGACCATTTGCATTCTGATCAAATACATTGCGGCTGAAGAGGAGGTTTGAGAAAGGACAGTCGGTATTCACTACCAATACCTCCTCAGCACCCTAATCAATGTTTATTCTGGGGATGAAGCCAAGAAATGCAACAAATGCTGCTGTAGATAAAAATAACAAGAAGGGGAGGGATTGGAAGGGGTTAGCCATGATTTGGTGCATGCTTCAGATAGTAAGGTAGCTCTTTCACCTTTCCCAGTCCCTCGGGCAGCTATGGAGGCTTTCTAGGGGACAAGGGTACATATCCCTTGCTGATATGTTGTCTGTCTTGCATGAGGAAGTAGCATAAACTAAATCCCTCCCAGATAACAGCACGCTAACTCCTCATGGGGACTGATGTCATGGAGTCGTGGGCACCATGGTGGTAATGCTCTTTGCCTGGCTATCTCATGGTTGCAAAGACACAGGTCCAATTCTGAGCTTGGAGGCTGCACAAGTGGGATGTGCATGTTCTCCTCATTACAGTGTGGTCTTCTGCTGGATATTTTTATTTCCTTCCATGCTCCCCGAAGTCACGCTGCTAAATCAATTTAATACTGTAACCGTTGTGTATTTAATATTTCAGTAACATATGGGCAATATTGTAAATATATTGTTTGATTAAGCTTTCTTTATTGTTTACGGGTATAAAGTGCATGAATGGCATAAGTCATGACACCACCACATCATAATTGTGCTCCTCGCTAAAGCGAATATGAAGTACACACTTTTATCCCTGGTTCTCCAGTGTTTATCTTTCGATCAGTTTTGGAGTTATGAAACAAAACAGTGGTGGCAAATAAGTTTTAAAATAAATCCGACATGACTACATGACTGCTGAAGCGCAGTGAGATGATCGAATTTTTTTTTTAAAGTGCTCGCAATATTTTTTCTTCGGAAATGAAGAGAGACGCTCGAGTTAAAAAAAGGGCCGAAAACTGACAAAATTCTTAGATTCATAAACTGTGAGTACTGGGTGAAAATAATCATAATTTTTTTTAAAAAGCAGAAATGGCTACATTGGAAAGGCATATGCATTTGATTGCATAAGAGATAACTGGATATTGTATACTTAGTGAATTGAGAAGTATTTCAAAGGATATGAAATAGTCAATGAGAAATAGGTGCCAATATTATTGAGTGTTATAGGTGGAAAGGCATACAGGTCACCTAGAAACTTGATTGCTCCAATCAAACCAGCCGACAGGAGCTTTGCTGATATCTGAAAGTAATGCAGGAACACTTAGAACTGAAACAATTGTTGAGGTTTCATAAACTGAATCAAAATGGGGGTGGGTCCATTTCAGTGTACAGGGCTGAACTGAAGTGATTTTCTGAGCAATTGTTTGGTTTGTGGAATTTTACAAGGAGATTAATTTGCAGGTTGAGTTAGTGGTGAGAAGGCAATTGCAATGTTAGCATTTAATTCCAGTGGATGAGAATATAAAAGCAAGGAAGTAATGCTGAGAATTTATAAAGTGCTGGTGAGGTCTCACTTAGAGTATTGTGAGCAGCTTTGGGTCCCTTATCTTAGAAAGAATGTGCTGACACTGGAGAGGGTTCAAAGAATATTCACAAAAATGATTCCAGGATTTACTGGCTTGACATATAAAAAGCGTTTGATGGCTCTGGGCCGGTATTCACTAGAACTCAGAAGAATGAGGGGTGATCTAATTGAAACTATTGAATGCAGAAAGGCCTCGATAGAGTGACGTGGAGAGTATGTTTCCTATGGTAGGACAAAAGGACACAGCCTCTGAGGAGGGATGACCTTTTAGAACGGAGATGAGGAGGAATTTATTTATCTAAAGAGTTGTGAATCTGCAGAATTTGTTGTCACGGGAATCCGTGGAGGCCAAGTCTTTACATACATTTAAGGCAGCTGATGATAGATTCTTGATTGGTCAGGGCATGAACAGATATGGGGAGAAGGCTGGAGAATGGGGCCAAGAGGGAAAATGACCAGCCAGATGAAATGTTGCAGCAGACTCGATGGGCCAAACAGCTTAATTCTGATCTTATATCTTAATAGTCTTATGGGCTAAAGAAAACATTCAAAAATATCTCCTAACTGAAGCATGAGTCAAAGGATATCTTGGCAAAACCTTCTGTCGGAAAGCACTTCAGCAAAGTGGGTTTAGCTGAGGCCTACCTATATATGGAGATGAAAGAAGAATCCAAAGGGTTTCTCACCATAAACGCTCACAAAGGGCTTTTCTTTTTCTATAATAGACATGTTTGGAGTACTCTTATAGAAAGCTGTGGAACAGGTGCTGCAAGGCAGTCCAGGTCCTCGATGTTACCTGGATGACATCATTGTTACCATTAATAATGACAAGAAACATCTCCAAAATCTCAAGACAGTGTTAAAAATTGTAGAAGATTATGATCTTGGAGCATGACACAAGTGTGAATTCTTTAAATCAAGCATCACTTACTGTGGTCACACCATTGACGCATAAGGATTGCATAAATGTGCTGAGAAAATTCTGGCAATGGTTTTGCCCCAAGGATGTGTCGCAGTTGTGGTCCTTTTTAGTGTTTGTCAGTTATTATTACAGGTCCCTGATAAAACCTGGCTACTGTACTCATTACGGCAGTTAGGGAAGAAATGGCAATGGACAGAGCAGTGTAAGCTGACTTTCAAAAAGGTAAAGGAAATGGTGATATCAGACTGTGCTCACATGTTATGATCCACGTAATCGTGTGAAGCTTGCCTGTGATGGTACAGGTGAGTGATGGAAATGAATACCCCATTGCCTTTGCATCAAGTTCTCTTACTGCTACAGACAGAAATTACGCACAGAGTGACAGAGGGACCTTGAGTTTGGTTTGGGGTGTAAAATGGTTCAACTAGTGCTTACATGGGTGAGAGTTTACCCTCATTACTGATCATCAACCACTAGTGTCCATTTTCAATCCACAGAAGTGGGGGGCACTGACACCAACAGCACGAATGCAAAGATGAGCTCCATTTCTTGGAGGACGCAAGTGCAAGATCGAATTCAAGAGGACAACTAATCAGGAAATACTGATAGATCGTCTTGTTTACCCTTGGAAAAGAAGATACCCAAAAAAATTTACAATAGCGGATGTCAGAATTCTCCCTATTATGGCAGAGATAATCAAAAGGAAAACCAGAAAATACCCCACACTGTCTCAGTGGCAACCCAAAATGGCTAGAATGTGTCACAGAAATCCCAGCTCCCCCATTTTTACCAGCGCTGGGATGAACTTGCCCTTGAAGTCCATTGCCTTATGTGAGGATGTGGGGATGCTTGTCCCATCCAGTTGAGAGCTAAAGTGTTGGAGGAGCTACAAGCTGGTTATCTAGGAGCGGGCAAAATGAAGGTGTCAGCTTGAAGCTTTGTCTAGTAGCCTGGGATGGATTAGCAGATTGAGCAGCTGTTCGGGATGCCAACACGTCCAGAAGATGCCGAGAGCAGTGACTCTCCATCCCTGGATGGCCTGCTTTGCTCTGGCAGAGGATTCAATTTTGGATTTTGCCAGACCATGCATGGGCACAAATTTCTTGGTAGTAGTGGAAGCAGCTACAAAGTGGCCAGAAGTGTTCCCCATTACCTCCATCCACTAGAGCCTCACATACTTTTGATGTGCTGAGAAGTCTCTTTTCAAGGACTAGTGTTCCACAAAGTGTAGTCGCTGATAATGGACCACAGTCTGTTGTGGAAATTTCAATCATTCCTGAATAATACATACCACCCAGCTACAAATGGCTTGGTGGAACTCTTTGTCCTGTGTTCAAAGAATGTACTACAGGTTTCCCCCGTTATCCGAAGGTCGGGCATTCCTATGACATCGTTTGTAAGCCGAAATGTCATAAAGCGAAGAAGCAATTTCCATTAATTTATGTGGGAAAAATTTTTGAGCATTCCCAGACCCAAAAAATAACCCACCAAATCATACCAAATAACAAATAAAACCTAAAATAACTCTAGCATGTAGTAAAAGCAGGAATGATATGATAAATATACAGCATATATAAAGTAGAAATAATGTATGTATGGTGTAGTTTCACTTACCAAAATCGGGAAGACAGCGAGCCAAAATTGATTTGGAGAGAAAAATAGACACATTCACACACGCGCACGCAACTGCCCGCACAAGGCTTCACGGTCATGGTAGTCTTTCTTGGGATAAACACATGTATAAAGCGGGTGTCTTTTTTTTGCAAAAGTGAAAATCCTCTTTGGTTGGTGAAAACAGGTACTAATGTAGGTCTTTCGTAACAGCGAGCTGTCGTAAAGCGAACGTTTGAAAAACGGGGGCCACCTGTATAAGCAATGTCAGAAGAACACACTACGCTGTCATTGAATTAGAAACGGCTCAACTTCCTCCTTGTATATCACGATGCAGCACACTCCACAACCAATAACTCATCAGCTATACTGTTCCTGGGATGTCCCTTGAGATCACGCTTGGATATTCTCAAAACTAATCCCAGAAGGAGAATGCACGACAAACAGCTGACAAAAATTGAGGGCTCTTCAAACAAGAAGGTTCGATGTTTCACTCCTGGGCAAGCAGTCCTGGTGAGGGATTACAGAGGTGATCAAATGTGGGTATTTGGAAAGAACTGGACCCCTGTCCTACACAGTGGAAATTGTGTCTGATGTTATTTAGAGACAACACATTGATTAGTTGAAGACAGCAGTCAATTGTTGGAGAAGAAAAGAGTCCAGAGCTGTCAGAACCACTTCCTACAGTCCCAGAGTCAACTCCTACAACCACTATGTAGCACCAAGAAGGCCCCAGGACCTGATACTGTTTCATAGCCACAAGTGTCACCTGCCAAGCAGAGTGAGACAACCCCGGCCTCGGTTAAGAAAGATGTTAAAGTTTAAAGTGCATTTATCATCAAAGAGTGTATACGTTATACAACCTTGAGATTCATCTCCTTACAGGCAGACACAAAGCAAAGACAACCAATGGAACCCAGAAAAAAAGAACACCGTCAAACACCCAACGTGCAGAGAGAAAAAGAGCAAATTGTGCAAACAAGGAAAGGAAGAAAACAGCTTTCAGAACAGAAGGGAGTCCATAGACATGAAGCACGAAGCAGCTGGAGAAGGCCTCAATGCTTAGCCGAGTGAATGAAACAGAGCAGTGAGCAGGGCCGGCCCCACCCTGCCTTATCCCACAAGAGTGAGAAATCCTCCACAGTGTTTAAATCTTTAGGCCTGAATGGGACAATTTAAAATGTACTGTTCCGTGATGTCCATATAATGGCTATATTATATAGTATACGGTATATATGAAGGAATGGAACAACAGCATCATTCATTGGAACAAAATGATGAAATAGTTTGGAGCATCAGGTGGTGAAATCAAATAGACTGCTATAGGTTTGGTCAGAATTGCGAACATGAGGTAATTTAAGTTTGCAGGCCAAACTCGTAACATGTTGAGGGTTCAAGAGTTAAGCTACCAATTAAATGGAGAAGTAACTGTTGGATGTGTGACCTGTTTTGAGAGTGAGGCAAGTGAAATTCATGCTTCAAAATCATGGCCAAGAGCCTACAGGTCTATATAAACAATTACTATTATACAGATATATGTTATGTACCCCTAGGGTTAATTTTTTTCTGTGGTCTGTCACTTTAAAACGCTGAAAGAACTGAGACTGACTTTTGCTCTATTGGATTTCTACTGACTACAGTGTGTTTGGATTTATGCAAGGACACTGCCTGCTTCTGAGTTGCTGTGGCGAAGAGAGGTGGGGTTATTTGATGGACAATCAATGTTACGGTTTCTTTGCAGCTTGTTTTGAATATACAAGGACACACAGAAAGACACGGTTAGAGTCAAGATGGATCCGGTCAATGAAAGACACCAGTGAGTCGGTCGCTGGTTTAAACTTTCAGTAACCCAAAAGGGGTGAGCCAAGATTGATACTGAGTATTGATAAATGACTCTTATAAGTTTCTGCTACTAGAACAAGTTTGCAGGAAGAGAAGAGAAGAGAGGAGAGGAAGGTTTGGAACAGAAGAAACCTAGTGACAAAGAGATCACTGTTTGGACTCTCTCTCTAAATAGCCCGTAAGGGTGAGTTTGTTTCCATTCGGCTATGGAAGTGTGATTGCCACTTAGTTAATCCACAGGCATGGGTTCTCTGGTGAGGGGAAACCTTTGTGAATACCACATGTGTATTTACCCTTTGTCTGGGTGTGGTAATTCGCTGAAGAAAGGCACCCCTGTAGTAAATCACTGTTGGAGTTATTTCGTATGCCGTGGAACAGGATAAGTGGCTATCACGTTGTATGTGATTGGGGTAACCTTGTGGAATCTAGCAGTGTGTCGACCCTTGCCTGGGTGGTGGTTCCCAGGAAGATGGTCCCCTTTTAGTGATAAGCTACTGTTGATGATAATCCATACGTGGATTTTTGTTTGAGTATTCTGTGGTCACCACTTTGAGACGTCCCATAGCTGAATTCAGGTGTGATACCACTTGTGTTGAAAGGATATTTGTTGAAGATCACTGTCGGTGATCCTTCGTGTGTAGTGTGGAACAACTTCAGAGATAAAACCTACTGCTATTGTTATTTTGTATTGCTGTCATGGAATCTGTGGAATATCAACGTAATTACTTTCTCACAACATACGCCTTTGGATTACAAATCTCTCTCTCACCAACAACAGCAACCTCATGCATTGAACTGAACTTTTTCACATACCATCACAAGACTGTATCATTTACCACCTAAGCTTGAATGAGTTTGGGAAACATAAACTCACACCTATATGTGCCTAACACTCTTAATCCTTGGTTTGTCTGGTTTTAAGTTTACTATTATTGGTAGATACTAACAAAATAGTGTTTGTTAACAGAAGACTCGAACTCCAGGTGTGTTCCATTTCTGCTGGTCCTTCTATCCCATTACAGGGTACGTAACAGATAAGAGTAATTAACTTGCAATTGAAAGGAAATTAATGAGTGATTCTCATTTTCAGGTTGGGGTGGGGAAGAACTGAAGGTTGATAAATTGGTGGGAAGGTGCTTTCATGATTGAAACATCAGACTTCCTGAGCTAGACCCTGCTCAGGCCTACCTATTTAAGAAGGTCTTATTACTTCTGAAGCCCTGCTTTAGCCTGGGCGGTTCCCTGGCCTTGCATCCATCATGGAAAATCAGTGAAGTACCACCCAGCTGTAGGCCACTGCAGATATCTGGAGGGCCAAGGGCAACCACAGATTTTTGCATTTGTATGACAAGTCACTAATTTTTTCTAACAATTATGTATAAGAATTGCATTAGCCAATGCACTTAATTTCTATACCAGAAAATTATACTTTCATTCATCCACTAAAGTTAAAAACATACCTTGAAATTATTACCCTCGAAAACAGCTACATTCACCATGTGACTGGTGTGCAATTGTAGAAAAATTTCAGATTAAGCAACTCTCTCTAACAATGCCTTGGCACAAAAAAAGCATTTTCCTAGGCATTCCAGTTAATTATCTCAAGCTATGTAAAATATGTGTAAAATACAGTATTGTGCTATAGTAAATAAGGAGAAGCAATTTATTTTTATCTCTTTCCCAATTCTGATGAAAGGTCCTCAACTTGAATTTTAGCTGTTTCACTTTCTATAGAGGTTGCCTCACCTCCTGAGTGTGTCCGCATTTTCTGTTTTCATAATATTTTTTTCTATTGAAGTGCAACCTTTAAATTAATTTTTTTGTTTGATGTCATGATTAATTGAACATTCCAGGACGAATGCTCAGCATTATTGCTGCAGTGCTGGGGTTTAATATATAAGTAAGAGCCATTCAAAGAGATGGTGGCTGGATTGTCGGTGGTGTCCGCACAGCGTAAGGTCACTTACATAGAACAGAATCAGCCTCACAGTGCACTGAAGACATGAAATGGGGTAACACGTTTGATAATAGCAATAATGTACATAACATACTTCAGGCTAATTGAGGTCTGTCAGATCAATCTGAAAAACTCTCCCCAATACTTAACACATCTACAAGAAGTGCTGCCACAAAAAAGCAGCAGCCATCATCAAGGAATTCCCACCATCCTGACCATGCTCTCTACTCACTGCTACCATCAGGAACGAGGCACAGGAGCCTTAAGTCTCAAACCACCAGATTCGGGAATAATTATTCTCCTTAAACCATCAAGGTCCTGAGCCGCCATGAATTAACTTCACCCTCCTCAATTGTGATCTGATTCTACAACATATGGACACACTTCCAAGGACTCTACAATTCTTATTCTCAGTAATATTTACATTATTGTGCAGTTTGTCTTCTTTTACACATGGGTTGTATAAAAATGATTAGTTTTCATTGTTTCTATTGTATTTCTTTGTTTTCCACTGAATGCCTCTAATGGGAGGATCTCTGTTAGTCTCGATAGACCATGGATTTACACCTTGGAAAGTTTCCAGGGCAAGCCTGGAAAGGTCAGCAGTTGTCCAAGCTGCAAGTCTCCCCTCTCCACACCTCCAAGGGCATTAGGACCCATACAGCTTGGCACCGGTGTTGTCGCAGAGCAATGTGTGGTTAAGTGCCTTGCTCAAGGACACATACAGTCTCAGGGCTCGAACTAGCGACCTTCAGATAACTAGACGAACTCCTTAACCACTTACTTGGCCATGTGCCAACACATGCCTCTAGTAAAATGAATTTCAAGGCTGATGTATGCGTACTTTGATAATGAAGTTGCTTCGAACTCTGAAGTTAACACCTTTTCTCTTTCCACAGATGCCACCTGACCAGCTGAGTGTTTTTGACATATTCTATTTCCATAATAAATTCTCCTAATAAGGTGAGGCCTAAACAGCAGTGCTAGGTTTTTCTATGTTTGATGTCAAAAATCATTGCTTCACACAATTCAAAAATTCACAATTCACAATTCAGACCTATGAAAAACAGTGAAAGGTTGAGAGATCAGTGCCAGGTGAGGTTAATGAGGAAAGCTGGATAAATGGAATTGGCTTTAGCCGTGACTTAATGAATCAATGAACAGTGCCTATATTGCCCTTAAATTAAATGCAAGGCTTTGTGAAAAAATGAGAAGTAATCAGTCCGGGCAGATATAAATGTAATACAGACTAATCATAAAACATCAAGGTGGTGGGCTGCTGTGTCTGAATGATAAACTAATGGACCTAATTGTTTTCTCCACTTTGAGATTTTTTTTTGACTCATCAGATCTCATGTGCAAAATTATCTCCCAGCGTATGATTGGCTTGAAACTAGAACCGATTGGGGACAGAGGACTCTGAATTTTTTCTTGTTCAACTTTTCCAGCCCGCTCGTTATACCAAGCTGCTTACAATTTCCAGACACGTTGGATTAAATGCTTTTATAATAACTTGAACTTGGAAGAAGTCGGTTTGAGTACATGTTTAAGCTTTCTGGTGGGAGGAAGTGTTGTTTCAAGTTCAAGTTCAATTGTCATTTAACCATTCATATTTATATTGCTAAACAAAACAGCGACCTCTGGGGACAAGGGAAAACATAGTCACACACAACACATAGCGCATAGAGTTATGATAGCACATTCAATCGCAAAAATAAGATTAGCTCAAGTCCCTGGGTAGCATGACCTGAAGACTGATGAAACACTGGATGTTGTTCTAGAGCCATGCTCGTGCAAGAACAAGTCTGCAGCAGCTCTTGTCTTGTGCTGGTTCAGCAGACAAAGTCTTGTCTTCCACAGAGCTAACACTGGAGAGCAGCACCAACCGGGCTTTTGCCGTTGAACATGAATAACCTTATCCTCTTGGTACAATGGTCCCACCAAACTGGGAGCATCATTACTGGGTCCCCAGCCACCTTCAGAGTTGAGATCACTAAAGATAATGGTCCCCTCTTTCCCGAATCTCCTTCTTACATCCCACTTCCTTGCAATCACATAATCCTTTCTGAATTACAAGCTCCCTTCCCGCCCACACTCAACAAAACTCTACCTTTTACCATTTTTTTGTTTCAGACAACTAAAGCGGTCATCCGGCCAGCCGGTGGTGCTGGAGAAGCAAAGAGAGAATGAAGATGAAGGATTCATCTTCATTAGCACTTCCAATAGCCAGCTCATCCACTGAAGCTCGATGCAGTGTAATTCAGAGGTTAGCTTAGAGCCTGTAGTTACAATATTTGAAAGACATTTAGACAGCTACCTGGATAGGAAAGGTTCAGAGGGATATGGGATAAATGGAGGCAAATGGAACCAGCTCAGGTAGGCATCTTGGTCAGCATGGATAAGTTGGGCAGAGCTACCTGTTTCTATGCAGAATACAGTAAATCCATGGCTCTACGATTCAAGGGTACAGACCTGTACTGAGTGGAACATTGGGCATAAGAGGGCTGGAGGTGGGGTACGAGGAAAGGGTAGTGTAACTTGAACAACTTGAACAAGTCTCAAGTTCTCCTGCAGGGGGCTTGGGTAAGAGCTTAGAGAAATAGGCTGTGGCAGGATTGACATTGAGTGGGAGATTGTTGTTACAATACCACTCAGGAACTGTTCCTGTCTTGGACCGTTCTATCTTCTATGCCCACCACATTCCCCTCCTAATTATCTTGCTATCAACCTCTGAGTCTTCAGGAAGACCACAATATTTGATCAGCTTGCCAGTTTCTACAAAAAATAAAGTAGATGGCATGCTTTTCACTTGAGTATTGAACATAGAATATACAGTAGGACAGCATAAGAAGTTGATGACTTTTGGATTGGGTACCTGTTTGAACATGTGTAGCCTATTGAATAGGAGTCTTTAAACTAGTTCAACCAAGAGCTTCGTCATCGATATGCCAACCAGAGAGGTTTGCACCATTGTGTGTACACAGCCCTGATGTAGCTAAACATTCTTTGCACTAAGATGCTATTCTTGAGGAATATAGTAACTCCACAGGCTCATCTTTACCCCAGTGAGGTAGCACAGGGATGAAGGCAGCCACAATATCAAAATAAAAGTTCTACTGATTAATGTCAGAACCCTCACTAATGTTATGATAAATTACATCGTTTACAGAGTTCCTGAGCTACCGATCAGCTGAAATTGTAAAGTATTACTACAGAATGTTCACTTAAGACAGGAGAGGAAATGGATTAATTTATGTAATCTATGGAAATAAAGGTTGTCTGTTTCAATCCAAAGCGAAGGAGATCTCAGTAACACTCACCAAACGCTGGAGGAACTCAGCAGGCCAGGTAGCATCTATGGAAAAGAGTACAGTCGACGTTTCGGGCTGAGACCCTTCAGCAGGACTGGAGAAAAAAGATGAGGAATCAGACTAAACGTAGGGGAGGGGGAGAAACAAAAGGTGATAGGTGAAACCTGTAAGGGAGGGGACAATGCAGATTTTCTCGTGTTTGTGTAGATTTCATCTGGGTTGGCATACAGACTCCTTCTATGTTAAATTTAATATGCAAACTCGTCAAAGTTTAAGTTAATCTTCATAGTAAATGTGCTAATGCATTAAAGACTTTCAGGGTCATCACAATGTATTTCAAGTTTCTGACTAGAACACTGACCAAACAGAGAATGGGACTCACATTCTTCCAGGTCAGATAAATGCAGACCAGTTTCAAAAGGCGATTTCTGATTGAACTGAAAATGTGGTGCTTCTGTCCATACTATATAGTGTGTTCTGAATGAGATAGGTGTACCCATAATATAGAGTTAAGAGGGGAACATCATATATACACTTACAATAATCTGGAATTCAACAATGTTTTCAATAAATCCAGACTACAAGCATGACTCCCATCCTTTTAGCTGTAGGTTCTGCTTTAGCTGCTCCCTCCCTCCATGCACCACTCTTTGAATTCTTCTCTTGTTCCAGTAACTACCCTCTGTTCCATGATGTATTCTACATCCCCTTGTTTTTACCTTATCCTAAACATTCCACTCGCTCTCCCATTCTCCTTTGGTCTTTGTGCCTGCTCAAATTCCACCTTCGTTTACTTCTTTCAGATCTGACAAAATGCCAAAAATCTGAAAGACTGAGACTGCAGGAAGCACCCAACAGTTCAGGCAGCAATTGTGAAATGGAAGAAAGAGTTAATGTTTCATCTTGAAGACGCTTCATCAGAACTGGGAAGCGGGGATCTAATACCGACAAAGATCTTCAACCTGAAATAATTACAGTATTTCTCCATCCACAGGTGCTGCCTGACTTGCTGAGCAATATCAACGATTTCTGCTAACATTTCACATTTCCAACAATTGTTTTCCATTGAGAACTGAAACATAATTTATCTCTCTCTTGATAAATGCCACTTTACCCAGAGATAGTTTTCATCATTTTCTGCTTTAACTATTGACAGGATTCAACAAATCTGTTGTCCTTTTCAGGAGAAAAGTTTTCCACATATCATTTTCTAGCCAGGGAATATTAGCTTATGTTCATTCAAGGGATGTGGGCTTCACAGGCTGAGCCAGCACTTAACTGTCCCTCCTTACTTGCCCTATCGACAGTGAAAAATATTTTTCCCAGTCAGGATGACATTTAGATTGGAGGGAACTTCCACGTTGTGGTGTTCCCATGCAGCTCTTGTCCTTCTAGCTGGTAGAGCTGATGGACTTAGAATGTGCTGTTCAAGAAGTCTTGGTGAGTCGCTGTAGTGTGTCCTATAGATGGTACAGACTGTTGCTGCTGTGCTTCAGTAGTGGAGTAAGTGATGCATTGTGGGACGGCTGTGTGTCGTGTGCGCTGCTTTCCCCATATGTGTCAAGGTTCTTGAGTGTAGAAGCTGTACTCAGCCAGGAAAATAGAGTCAATTCCATTGGATTCATGACCTGTGGGTGATGGAAGAGCTTTGAGGAATAGGGATGTGAGTGGCTTTGTATGTCTCCCCTCTCGCTGTGAAATGGAGACACCCCTTTTTCCATTATTAGGGAGAGAGAGCCTGTGGTACATTGAACACCAGATGAATGAGTAGTCTTTGGGGTACTGCAAATCTGGGCCTTTATTGATGCTTTGCTGCGCGATTGAGTGCTCGGTGGGGGGGTGAAAATGCTTTTTTGCTGGTGGAGAGGGGGGTGGGTCATTGCTTTGCTGCTGCTTATGTGTGGAAGGGGGGAGTTGTGGGGGGTGCTTTGGGGTTCTAACTTTGGGTTTGGGGTTCTGTCATTCATTCTTTGGGGCACTCCTCTGTTTTCGTGGATGTCTGCAAAGAAAAAGGATTTCAGGATGTGCATTTCTCTGGCATTAAATGTATCTATTGAGTTGTATCCTACACAACTCCTAACCTCTGACTTCTCGTGTTGCCATATTGTTCATATGACTCCAACACAGTTTCTGGTCAATGGTAACCACTAGGATATTGATGGTGGAAATTGAGTGATGGTAGTGGCATTGAATGTCAGGGACTGTTGGACTTTCTCTTCTCCACTGCAGATGAAGGATGGTCACTGATCAAGCGGTTGATAATAGGCCTAAGACAAAACCCTGAGGAACTCCTGCAGATTTGCACAGAGATGATTAATCTCCAAACACCACAACCATCTTCCTTTGTCCCTGGTACAATTCTAGCCAGTAGATGGTTTTCACCAATTCTCACTAATTCTAGTTTAAGCAGGGCTCCTCAACCAAGTGCTGCCTTGTTGCTAGGGACAGTAACTCTCACCTCACCTTTAGCGTTTGTTTGTTTGGTCCATGTCTTTAACAAGGCTCTAATGAGGTCAAGGGCTGAGTGACTTTCGTGACTGAACTTCTGTGAGTAGATTGGTGCCAAGAACTATAGGCTGTCTCTTCTGTCTCTTTGCTGACGGTCCAGAATAGACTAATGATAATTGGTCCAGAGGATGTGATCTGCCTCTTGTGGCCAAGACGTACCTGGATCAGGGTCTACATTGCTGGGTAGATGTAGGTGTTGCAGATGTACTGGAGCAGCTAATTAATCAATTAACAGCAAAAAGTTCTCTAGTTCATTCTTGTTCTCTAGTTCATTCTCTGTCATTCATGTTCCCCATGAGATTCTTCTTCAAAGGACACCTTCAGTTCTACAATCTAGGTTAGGTAGCACAGCACAACATTCATATAATCAGGCAGGATTTGAAAGCACTAAGCTTTATTCAGATAGAGACAGACTGAGACACAAGAGACAGGGTGATATGGTGGTGCAGGGGGCAACACAGTAGCTTAGTGATTAGTGCTACACTTTACAGCACCAGTTGTAAGAATGGGGTTTGATTCCTGCTGCTGCCCAGAAGGAGTCCGTACGTTCTCCCTGTGACCATGTGGGTTTCCTCTGGGTGCTCTGGTTTCCTCCCACATTCCAAAGATGTACGGTTAGGGTTAGTGAGTTGTAGGTATGCTACATTGGTCCCAGAACCGTGGTCCAACACAATCCTCATTGACTTCCTTTGAGGCAAAGTGGTGCATTTCACTGTATATTTTGATGCACTATATACTGTATGTGACAAATAAAGCAAATCTCACTCTTCACACTGATCCTGATTACATCAACACTGCAGCCTATCTTTGCAAAATTTTACTCATACTTGAAAGTACTAACAATAAATATTGGTAATGACTGTATATATATTACTACGAAAACAGCAAAAAGCTAAATAAAATACGACAGGTCAAGCAGAGTCCAGGGAATATGTTAATGCATCATAATTACAAATCATTAGTGTAAGAAATTCTAGAGGCAGTAGGGAATGGGACAAAGAAAGAATGGAAAGGAAAGCCCATGGCAAGATGAAAATATGGAGGTGATACTAAAACAGAACATGATAAAAAGCAAGTGGTAGTGGGGCAACTAAAGCAACAAAAGTTGGTCTTGGGCAGCTATGAATACGAAAGCTTTGCAACTAAATGTGGGAGAACAAAAAATCAATTTTCCTTTCTACAATTGTGCTTCCCATTGAGGAGAGTGGCCAGTAGGTAGAATGAAATCATGGCAGTGAAAGTAAGTCAGTGCTTCATCTGGAAGTAATATTTATTGACTCATAGAGTTATGAAATTGTAGAGCACCGAAGTTGGCCCTTCAAACCATCACCCCAATACTGACCTTTTCAAATATCTACACTAATCCTATTTGATCAGATTAGGCCCCTTCCTTCTCAGCCTTGTCTATTTAAGTATCATTCAAAATGCTTCTTAATTATATGAACTGTAACCGATTCTACTGCCACTCCAGCAGTGAGACCAGAAATCAGCCACCTTTTGTGTGAAAACCCCTTTAGATCTCCTTTAAAATTCCTTCCTTTCACCTTAAAACTAACTCCTCTTGTTTTTGATACTTATATCTTGTGAAAAAGATACTGACTACTTATCCTTTCTATCCTGCTTTTATATCGCTGTCTGGTTATCCCTCAGCATTCTACCCTCAGTGGAAAACATAACCAGCCTTTCCAATCTCTCCCCATAACTGAAGATCTCCAGTCTATGCAACATGAATTTATCTACATTCTATCCCATGCAACCTCATTGTTGCTAGAGTATGCACACTACTTCAAGCTCAGTCTAAACAGTACTTTATAAAAGCTACAATCTAATGTCCCAACTCTTACACTCTGTGCTGCAAACTATGAAAGTAAGCATGGTGTATGCCTTCTTTATCAATCATTTGTTTGGGAATGAGACATTAAGAAGACAGCAGGTATATGAGAAGCAGTAGGAACTTCTCATCTGTTGTATTCATAAATATTTTAACATACTGTACACATGCTGAGCTCTTGAAATTAAACATTATTGACCATCACGGAACTGAGCTTCAGAAGAAATCTCCAACATGCTTCTGTTAAGTTCTACAATTGCATTTAATTTTTCAGTTGGAACATTTGCCTAAGAAATTCCTGTGGAAAAGGAGAAGATGGTAGGAGTGATTAGGCAACAGACACAGAATCTGTCTGGTTAATTTTTTTTTCTATATCACATTTTCAATCAACCTTGTAATTTATTTCGGGATAAAATTATTTAATTATTTATAACTCACAAAATGATAGTAAATCCAAGTGAGATATACAGAATCTAAGGCAAGGTTACCCCCCACTTACCAAACACCAAAAACATCGACTTTTAAGAATAAAAGTGCTTTCTTGCCACAGAACGGCATGACCTAGCAAGTGTTGAAAATTATGCTCACATAATCATAGTCACATACCAAACTGATCATTAGAATTGATCACTTGATTTTGGCTGAATTGCTTTTCTAAAGCGGTCACTTCATGTGAAATGAAAATCTGTGATGGTTAATTCTAGTGACTAACTAGAATAGATACCCAATTCTTTTTTTTCATGGATAAAACAAAGAGAGCAAGGCATTAAATTGCATCTGAATAACTTTGATTCAGTGCAATGTTCAGTATTTTTCATGATTTGTGCCTGATGACAATGCAATGGGCACCTCTAATTTATGACATTGCTTCAAAGGCCATGAAGTGAAATTGGATTCAACTGGCAGAGTATAAAGTGCTTCTGTCATGAAAACAATAAATGATTGTTCTATGTGCCAGTTCACATGAATGATATAACTTTACACTTTGCTTATAATTTCATTTTGAAATTACTTCATCTGAAATTGTAAGCCAAAGGAGCAAAATAATGTTGCAAAAATTGGCCTAAACAACAACTACTGTCAGAGCAGTGCTGCACAATGGAAAAGATTTGAACCATGTATCATCAATATTTAATAAAAGATGTCATTGAGCATTAATGTACAAACAGCTCTCGCTAACCTATTGCCTTGGCTGATCATTTTTATAGCACTGAAGTAACATTAAGCTTCACTTGCATGTGTATTTATTTGACTTTCAGGTTTATAAATCTTTTATCCTTTCCTTGAACTGCAGCAGTTAAATTAATATGAATGGCTGCTCCAGAGGATGAGAATTTGCAAAAGGATAGGGAGCTCATTCTCTGCTGAAAAATACCATGATGACAGGCGTCTTCCCCCTGCCGTCCAATCATACTCATAACATTGCTTATACTAACATAGTGATGATGTTGTTGGACCAGGAATCCAAAGGTTTGTTCTAAATGTGAGTTCAAATGCCACTGCACCAGTTTATGTATTGGAATGACTATAGAATAAATTGCTTGATTCAGTGACAGAAATGCAATTATATGGTCATTGAAGTGCAGATAGAAATTTTGATCCATTGAATACTTCCCTGTCATATTTTTTTTAATCCTTATCGGTACATTAATCTCCATTATATAAGAAGATATTTATTTTAGTCAGTCTGTACTGATTGCAATTCCAAACAGCAAAGTGATTGACAGATGCCATTGAAGTTGTCTGACAAAGTTCTACAAAAAATATCATGGTTTAATATCATTAGCAAGAGAGATTCTGCAGATGCTGGAAATCCAAGCAAAACACACACAAAATGCTGGAGGAACTCAGCAGGCCAGGCTATAAATGCTGCCTGTCCTGTTGAGCTCCTCCAGCTTTTTGTGTGTGTTTCATGGTCTAAAGTATTGGTTTACCCACTAAAACATTCCAAGTTTTCCCCTACCTTGAGCTCTGGATGAACAAGGATGACCTAGGAGATCTGTAATCTGCTGAGGGCTAGTCCTGGCTGGTACATTTTTAATCTCTCCCTCTGTAGTTCCCTCCTGCTTCAGAACACCTACCATTGTCCCTGTACCAAAGAAAACCGAGATAGCATGCCTGTTAAACTCACCTCAATCATAAGCAAATGCTTTGAGAGGCTGGACTCAAAGCTACCATCCCCTACAATTCACAATCGATCAACAGACAATGCAATAGCCATGGCAGTACACACCATCCTCACTCACCTGGGGAAGAGGGGTGCATACACTAGAATGCTGTTCTTGGACTACAGTTCAGCATTCAATACTATCAATCCCCCAGGCTTGACAAGATGCTCGGAGACCTCAGCCTGCACCCCACCTTGTGCACCTGCGTCCTGGACTTCCTGTCAGATTACCAGCAGGTGGTAAGTAGGGGCACCCTCACCTATGCCCCTTTGACCCTCAACACAGGAGCCCCCCGAGGCTGTGTCCTGAATCCCCTCCTCTACTCCCTATACACCCACGACTGTGTTGCCACGCATAGCCCGGCACATCTGTGGATGTGAACTTCCCTCTATTTACAAGAGCAGGTGTGTAAGAAGGGCCCAGGGAATCATCTGTGATTCCAGCCATGCCAACCACAAACTGTTTCACCTGCTACCGCCTGGCAAATGGCACCACAGTATTAAGGCCAGGAGCAACAGGCTCCGGGACAGCTTATTTCACCAGGCCATTGGATTTATCAATTGAGCTGACTGCATATCTGACCATATGTTGTATATGACTGTACGTGCATGTATACTAAACAATTATATATACAATCTTAATGTTTGGGCAACATCCTCCCACATTTCCCTAACTTATTGCTTGTACATAACAACAGACACACAATATAAGGATTTTCACTCCCTTGGAGATACAGCACAGGCCTGTACTGTGCTGTATTGTTCTTTGTTCTTTAAATAAAATATTTATTATGATAATTACTATTATTATTTATTAGTTAGGACTGGTGAATCAGAGTCATACCAGTTCCAACTCCAGAAGGCCATTGTGAACACAGAGTCAATTTTAAACTGGAATCACAGATGGATGCGAGGTAGCTGTGCAGGGCTTGCAGTATAACTTCCTACGTGCGACATCACTCCTGCAGGAGCTCATGCTTTGTTAGGGAGAACTATGACACACCCACACGAGCACCCACATCTCCCAATGATTCTGTAATTTCAGGCTATCATCTGGGCATCCTTCAAAAGGGTGAATCGATGAAAGGTGTCTGGTTCAGACGGAGTTGCTGGCTGAGCACCTACGACCTTTGTAGGCCAACTGGCTGGAGTTCTTACAGACGTGCTCAAACTCTGAGGTCCTCTCCTGCTTCAGAAAAGCACCTATTGTACCAGTGTCCAAGAAGAGAAGCGTATCCAGCTTAAATGACTATCTATGATATCACAACCATAACTACTTCAGAGGTTGGTTGCTGTGAGAACCAACTCTTGCCTCAGAGATGACCTCTTTCCGCTCCAACAGCAGATGTGATTTCTCTGGCTCATCACTCTGGACCGCCTAGACAACAGGAGCTTATGCGTCAGGCTGCTGCTCATCGACTACATTTGACATTCAACACAAACATCCCATCTAAACTCTCTGCCAAGTTTCAAAACCCGGACCTCTCTGCCTCCCAGTTTCCTCGTCAGCAAACTTCAATCAGTGAGGATTGGTAGGCAAGACTACTGTTTGTTGGACAAATCACAGGTGGCCCAGCTTACCGTAGTGAGTTAGGACACCGGGCCCCCTGCTCAACGTCAACAAAGCTGAAGAAATGGCTTCAGGAAAGGGAAGGAGGGTGAGAGGCTGAGAGAGTCAGAAATTTAAATTCACGTCACAGATGACCTGTTCCGGATTCAGAATGTTGATGCAACTACAAGGAAAGCTCACCAGCCTCTTTACTTTCTTAGGAATTTAAGGAGGATTGACTTGTCACCGAACACTCTAACGGACTTGCACAAATGCACTGTTGAAAGTATACCGTCTGGTTGGATCATGGTCAGATACGACAGTCTGAATGCACAGCAATGTGAGAGAACTCCACCCAATGCATAAAGATCACATCCCTACCTATCATCAGTCATATCAACAGGAGGTGATATATATCATTAAAGATTCCCACTATCTTGCCTAAGTGATCATTGAGCAGGAAGTGCAGAATTCTGAAGTCCCCCACCACCAACTTCAGGCACAGCTACTTCCCTTCAGCTCTTCGGTTTTTGAACCAACCAGCAAAATCTTAATCATAAGAGTTTAGCAATACCTAGACAACCATTTTGATCACTTTGCATTAAAAAGTACTAGTTTATTTTATTGGTTTTAACTCTTGTTTTAAATGTTTGTATAATTTATGTTTTTCTGAGTTTTATTACTGCGACGTTGCTGCGAGGATGTTTTTCATCGCACATGAGGATTTACGTATTTGTCAATATGATAATAAACTCAACTTTGAATCTCAGCTAAAACATCAACAATCACACACAAAGCTACAGTTCAGGGGCTGTGGGATGTGGTGGAGTGGGGCATTTACTTCCATAACTTTGCCTGAAGTTCGAGATTTCCTTACGCAATAGCATAGTCCAGACGTCCTGCACAACAGTGGACATCTGTGATCCACATCCCCATGATTATGCTGGCAAGTTTGAGCCCACAGCACAAAAAAAAAATAAAGTCTTTATACTTAATTTATTAAATTGACTTTCTCTGAATGTATTTAAATATATTCTGGGGTCTTTAACTGCCTTTTTAAACTCATTCCTTAAAATCTTAAGAAAGAATTCTGTGTTTATTTTTATTCATTTATGAATGTCAGCATACTTCCCTGGTCACATATACCTCTCAGCGGAAATTTGGTTCAATAAAAATAACCATGGCATATTACCCAGTAGTGATCAAGACATCAGGTTTAGAAAAAACCAACAGATCTGTGAACAGTTCATCACAATCATCTAGGGACAAAATTCAGAGATATCCACATATTAGTCAATTAGCTGTCTGATGAAGTCTTTGCCACAGATTCATACCTTTTAGAAATATTGCAGATCAATAATAATGCCACCTTGGTGCTGCTACCCACAATCCACAAGCTCAAGGCTTGGCCTTTCAACCTCTCCAATGTCACATGCAAGCCGAATATACGACCATAAGACATAGGGGCAGAATTAGACCAATCGGCCCATCAAATCTCTCCCATTTGATCATGACTGATTCACTTTCCATCTCAATCCCTATTCCGACTTCCTCCTTAACCTTCGTTGGCTTCACTAGTCAAGAGCCTATCATCTTCCACTTTAAATATACCCAATGGCCTGGCCTCCACAACTATCTGTAACAATGAATTCCTCAGATTCACCACCCTCTGGTTGAAGAAACGTCTCCTCATCTCTGTTCTAAAGGGAACTCCCTCTATTCTGAGGCTGTCCTCTGGTTCAAAACCGTTCTACTATTTGAAGCATCCTGTGTACATCCACTCTACCGAGGCCTTTCAATATTTGTTAGGCTTCCATGAGGTAGAACATGGAATGGAACAGCACAGGACTAGGCCCTACAGCCCACAATGTTCTGCTGAACCAATTAAATTAGTACTCAAATAACTAACTAAACTAATCTCTTCTGCTTACACAATACAGGGACAGCACAGTAGCATAGTGGTTAGCCATAGCACTTTACAGTACCAGTAGCCAAGGTTCAACTCCCGCTGCTGTCTTTAAGGAGATTGTATGGTCTCACCATGACCACAGTCCAAAGACATAGCAGTTGGTAGGTTAATTTGGTTAAATCGAGGGCTGCTTGACGGCACAGTCTGAAGGGCCAGAAGGGCCTAATCTGTGTTGTACCCTAATAAAAAACAATGGATAATGTCTGTATCCTTTCATTGTCCTCACATTCATGTTCCCATCTAAATGTCTCTTAAAAGTTCCTTATGATTTTGCCTCTACCCCCACCCCAGACATCCACTATGTCTGTGGAAAAAATCTTGCCCCTCACATCTCCTTTAAATTATTCCCTCTCATCCTTAAATGCTGCCCTCAAGTATTAGCCATATATACCCCTGGGAAAAAGATACTGTCTGGTGACTCTATCTATGCCTCTCATAATGTTATAAAGCTCTGTCATATCTCCCCTCAATTTCCACCACTACATAGAAACCAACCCAAGTTTGTCCTGTTACGAATCCCGTAACTGGAGAACTTACTAGCAAAGATAGAGAGGTCCGTTGAAGTCTGATGTCACTATTTTCAAACGTTTTATTTATAAAGGGACACAAAAGTAGGGTTAATTCAGATAATGCACATCGTCAACACTCAATCTAAAGCACGGGTATAGTAATAATCATCTTTAAGAAGTGAGCTCTGCTGTTGTCTAGGGGTTAATAGATTGTCCATTGGAAATATAAAAGTCACTCAGAAAGTCTGCAGGCCTCAGCCCTTTGAAAATCGCTGGGTTTCACATGGGGCGACCGAGAGAGAGAGATTGGGGGAGAAGAGAAAGAACTTGCCGAGTCTTGATGAAGCTTCCGTGAAATCGGGGGAGCATTGGTTTCCTCTCCCCAATGTTAGTTAAAAGCGGTTTTCTGTGATTCCAGCCACAGATTCCAATCCCGGAATCTAACGCACATGGCTTCCTTCAGAATGGGTTCCCGCTGCCTCTCGTGTCTTCTTGGTGCATCTGAGGGGACTGTCCCCCTGAGACTCTCCTTTATACTTCCTCACGGGGTCGCAGGTGTCAATCAGGTTGGGATGATGCAATCTCTCTCTCAACCAGCCCACCTTGCCCGAGGGCTTTTCACGTGGTCTCCATGAGACAATAGTCGCTGTCATCTTATTCTGTATCCCGGGTGGGACGTGCAATTTGGCACATTTCTCTCTCTCTCTCACTTCCTGGGTCTACTGACCCCCCTCCCCCCTCAACGGGTGCTCTTGCGATTCTCACAAAGGAGGGGGCTGGGATCATAACAGTCCAACCTCTCATTATAGCACATGCCCTTTAATTAAAGGCAATGTCCTGGTAAACCTCTTCTGCACCTTCACCAAAGACTTGACATCCTCCCCTATGATGGAGAGACCAGAACTGATGCACTACTCCAGGTGCCACCAAACTAGAGTTTTATAAAGCTGCAAAATAGCTTCCTGACTTTTGAACTCAATGCCTCAATTAATAAAGGAAAGCATGCCATAAGCTTTCTTAACCATCCTGTCAACCTGGGTCTTGTCCTTAACAGTGTACTCCCTCTTTATATTTAACCTATCAAGGTGCATCTCTATCTGCCATTTCTCCTTCCATATCTGAAATGGTCGATATCAATCACGCTGTATTCTTTGCCAGTCTTCTAACCTATCCACAACACCACCAGTCTTCATATCATCTGCAGACTTATTAACCCACCCACCTGCATTATCATCCAGGTCATTTACATATATTATAAATAATAGAGGTCCCAGTACAGATTCCTGTGGAACACCACTAATCACAGACCTCCAGTCCCTACAACCACTACCCTTTATCTTCAAAAGGCAAGCCAATTCTGAATATAATCAGCCAACTCACCATGAATCCCAAGCATCTTAATCTTCTAGATGAGTCTCCCATGAGGGACCTTGTCAATCGCTTTACTAAAATCCGTGTAGACTACATCCACAGCTCTACCTTCATCAGTCACCTTGTCAAAAAGATCAAATGAGTTAGTAAGACATGACTTGACCAACACAAAGCCATGCTGGTTCTCCCTAATTAGGCCATAGTTTTCCAAATGCTCATAAATCCTCTCCCTAAGAATTCTCTCCGTAAACATCCCTACCATTGACCTAAAACCCATCTGTCTATAGCTTTCAGGATTATCCTGGTTTCCTTGAATAATTGAATAGCATTAGTTCCTTGCCAGTCCCCCAGGAACTTGCCTGTGGTTAGCAAGGACATAAAGATATTGATCAATCTCTTCTCTTGCCCTAACTAGAGTATATCCCTTTAGTCCCTGACTTATCTACCTTACTGCCCTTTAAGAAAACCAACACTACCTTCTCCTTTACCTTAAAATCCCCTAGCACATCAATACGCTTGGCACTGATCTCCCTGTCCTCCACATCCTTCTCCTTGGTAAGGACATGGAGGACAGCGACACCTCACCCTGATCCTCCACATCCAATAAAATGTTCCCCCCTTTATTGTTGAGTGGTCCCATCCTCTGCGTAGTGACCCTCTTCCTCCTGATGTATGTATAGTATAGAACATACTGTGATTCTCTATAATCTTATCTGCCAGAAATATTTGATGGGCCCACCAAGCTTTACTAATTCCCTTCCTCTGTTCTTCTCTGGCCTCTTTATAGTCCTCAAGGGCTCTGTTTGGTTCTAGCTCCTTAATTTTAACACACTTTTTCTTGTTCTTCTAACTAAATTCATCACCACTCTTGCCATCCTTGTCCTTACATCTGACAGGAACATACCTATCCTGTACACCGTGTACTTGGTCTTTAAACACCCTCCACATGATAGATGTGGACTTGCCCAAAAGCAGCTGTCCCAATTAACTCTCCCTAGTTCCTACCTAATATTCTCATAATTTATCCTACTCCAATTTCATACCGTCCTGCAAGGTGTATACTTATCCTTAGAGTCATAGAAAACTACAGCATAAAACAGGCCCTTTGGCCCATCTAGTCTGTGCTGAACCTTTTAAACTGTCTAGTCCCATCCAACTGCACCTAGACCATAGACCTCCATACTGCTCCCATCCACATACATATCTAAACTTAACTTAAATGTTGAAAAAGAAATCACATCACCACTTGCACTGGCAGATCGTTCCATACTCTCACTACTCAGTGAGTGAAGAAGTTTCCCCTCATGTTGCCCTCAAATTTTTACATTCTCAGGAATAAAGTTCTATCCTAATCAATATTTCCTTATAACTAAGGTCCTCCAGTCCCAGTAACATCCTTGCAAATTTTCTCTGTACTCTTTCAATCCTGTAGGTGGGTGACCAAAACTGCACATAATATTCCAAATTAGGCTTCACCAATGTCTTATATAACTTCGACATAGCAACCCATCTTCTGTTCTCAATACTCTATGAAGACCAATATGACAAAAGCTTTCTTTACAACCCTACTTACCTGTGATACCACTTTCAATAAATTATTCACCTGTATTCACAAATTCCCTTGTTGGAACGCACTCCTCAGTGCCCTACCACTCACTGGTTAGTAATCCCAAAGTGACCTCACACCTGTCTGCACTAAACTGAACCAGCCATTTTTCAAGCTGGTCTAGATCCCACTGAAAGCTCTGATAGTCTTCCTTGCTGTCCACTACTTCTCTAATCTTGATGACATCTGCAAATTTGCTGATCCAAATAATCACATTACCATCCAGATCATTGATATAGATGACAAACAACTGACCAAGCACCGATCCCTGCAGCCCTCCACCAGTCACGGGCATCAAGTCAGAGAGGTAACCCTCTGCGACCACTCTCTGGCTTCTCCAATTTACTACCTCATCTTGAATGCCAAGCGATTGAACCGTCTTGACCAACTCCCTTGTGGGACCTTGACAAGTGCTGAAGTCCACGTAGACAACATCCACTGCCTTGCCGTCATCCACTTTCTTGGTAACTTCCTCGAAAAACTCTAGAAGATTAATTAGACACAACCTAGCATGCACAAAGCATGACTGTCCCTGATCAATCCCTGTCAATCCAAATACTCATATATCCGGTCCCATAGAATACCTTCCAGTCACTTCCCCACTACTGACGCCCAGCTCACTGAGCTGTCATTTCCTGCTTTATTCTTAGAGCCTTTCTTAGTGGAACAACATTATCTACCCTCAAACCTCTGGGTCTCAGCTGTCATTGAGGGTGATTTCAATATGTCTGCTGGGGCCCCTGAAAATCCTGCACTTGCAAGGATGTGTCCAAGGAAGCACCTTGTCAGGCCCTGGGGATTTGTCCACCCTGATTTGCCTCAAGACAGCAAACCCCTCCTCTGTAATTTGTATAAGGTCCATGGCCTTACCTATAGCTACCTTAAAACTTAAGGAGCAGTTGTCACTGCTTCCTAACTTCTCACCCACTGAAAGGTCGGTCACCTGGCCAGGCCTTTCACCAGTTCCAGTGCAGCCCCTCCTCTTCTTGGACTATTTACACATTGAGTTAAGAAACCCTCCTGGTTGCATCTAACAAATTCTACCCCATCCAAACCTCTTGCACTAAGAAGGTCACAGTTTACATTAGGGAAGCTGAAACCTCCCTTGACAAAAAACCAATTGTTTTAACACCTTTTCTAACCTGCCTGCTTATCTGTTCCTCAATGTCCCAGTAGCTACTGGGAGATCTGTTGTAAAATCCCATCAAAGTGCATGGACCCTTCCTATTTTTGAGTTTTTCCCATATCGACTCAGAGAATGAGCCCTCCATTATGGCTTTCTGAGTGCGGCCGCGATGTTATCCCTGGACAGTAGTGTCTTCCCCACCCACTCTATCTTTTCCGAAACATCGAAACCCTGGGATGTTAATCACACATACCTATCCCTCTCTCAGCGAAGTCTCTGTAATGGCCACAACGTCATAGTTCCATAAAATGTAGAAAGTCTACAGCACATTTCAGGCCCTTCGGCCCACAATGTTGTGCTGACCATGTCACCTACTCCAGAAGCTGCCTAGAATTTCCCTACCGCATAGCCCTCTATTTTCCTAAGCTCCATGTACCTATCTAAGAGCCTCTTAAAAGACCCTATTTTATCCACCTCCACTACCTTTGCTGGCAGTGCATTCCATGCACCCTGACAATTTCACCTCTGACACCCCCCCCCCCCCGTACCTACTTCCAAGCTCCTTAAATCATGCCCTCTCATGTTAGCCATTTCAGCCCTGGGAAAAAGCTTCTAGCTATCCACATGATTAATGCCTCTCATCATCTTATACACCTCTATCAGTCACCTCCCATACTCTGTCACTCCAAGGAGAAAAGGCCGAGTTCACTCAATCAATTCTCATGAGGTATGCTCTCCAATCCAGACAACATCCTTGTAAATCTCCTCTGCACTCTCTTTATAGCATCAACATCCTTCCTGTAGTGAGGTGACCAGAACTGAACACAGTACTCCAGGTGGGGTCTGACCAAGATCTTATATCACTGTAACATTACCTCACGGCTCTTGAACTCAGTCCCACAGCTAATGAAGCCCAATGCAACATACACCTTCTTAACCACACTGCCAACTTGTGCAGCAGCTCTGAGTGTCCTGTGGACACAGACCCTAATATCTCACTGATCCATGCTCTAAGTTCATCACCTTTACCCATAATACTCATAGAATTAAAGTACACGCAATTCAAACTATCAGTCTGTCCCATCATATCTATTACTTTGCTCCTGTCTATTTTTACCCCTCCTGACACCTGCCTTCCTCTCCATCCCTCCCCTCTCTGGCCTGCTTCTCTGGTTCCCATTCCCTTGTCCAACTCCTTTAAACCCTCCTGAATAGCATAAGCAAATCTCCTGGCCTGAATATTGATTACCCTCCAGTGCAAACCGACCCTCACTTATAAATCACTTCTGCCCCAGAAAGGGTCCAATGATCCAAGAATCTGAACCCCTACTCCCACTTCCATTTATCTATCTGTACTATAATCCTATTCCTGCCCTGACCAACACAAAGCACTAGGAGTAATCCAGAGATACTACCTCGGAGGTCCTGATTCCAAACTCCCTATACTCACTGCGCAGGACTCCCTCTCCCTTTTCTATCTATGTCATTGGTGCCTGCTCACCCTCCCTCCTGAGAATCTTCTGCAGCTACTCTGAGACATCCTAGACACTAGCACCTAGGAGGCAACACACCATCCTGGTGCCTCTTTCACGGTCACAGAACCTCCTGTGCATCCCCCTGACTATTCAGCCTCCCATCACAATCGCTCTGCCTGAGCCTGGGAGCTGGCCACAGTGCCCCCTGACCTACCCGGCTCTGCTGCTGGGCCTGGATAGGTCATTGTTACCAACTGCAATAGATTACACCTGGACTCTGGTTTTGATGTTGAAACCACTATCTTTATTAGTAACTACTTATAATGTAGTAACTTAAACCAAGAAAAACAGAAGTTAACAGTGTTATGTGTATATATGTGTAAATATAACTCCCAAACTATATTGAGCTTGGGTGGAGTGGGGAGAATAGGTGGGTGGCTTAGAGTTTTGAGATGGTAAAGTAGGAAAGTCCGGTAATCCATGAAATAAATGATGGGAGAGAGATATTTGTAATCCAGGTTGTAACAGAGAGAAAAGTTAAGTACGGAGTATTCCACAGGTTCCACGCTGGAAATGAGTTAACAGTCACCGCAGATCTTGTCCGTCATATCGTTAGAAATCCACATACAAATTATCACCGAAAGTGACCTGGCACAGGGATATCATCTTCCAGTGGTTACCACACCACATACCCAGGAAAGGGCTACACAAGCAGTCCCACAAGATATCCCGAAATCCACTCCTATGGATTATACGGAGTGACAGACACCCATACTGGAGCAAACTTGCCCCAGCAGTTCATAGTTCCAAGTGTTGCGAAGACTGCGAGAGTAGCTGTTTTCTCTCTCTCTCTCTCTCTCTCTCTCAATCTGCACAGACTGCAAAAGCCTGTGACTAACGTCACTGTCCCGCCTCACTTAGGCGCTCTTAAAGCAACAGTCCACAGTAAACGAAACCTGCAGGTTTGTAACTGTTACCCCTCCCAGCTGTATCCAAAGGGGTATACTTGTTGCCACAGGGGAACATGTGCTTACCCCTTCTCCTGGTGGTCACTTCTCTATTACCTGAAGCCTGCGCTCTGGGTGTGATCACCACTCATTCTTCTAAACTCTAGTATGTTCAGGCCCAGAAATATAAAACTTTTTTTATGTCAAAATAAACTTTATCCATAATAAAAAAAATTTCCAAGAGGAATACATGCAATGCCTTTGCTTTTCATTCTTACACTCACAGACAATTCATTAAGTGGTGTTCTTAAAACGAATAGCCTGTTGCCACTGATATGACCCCCTGGAGTGATACACTACTACTACAATTGAGAACTTCCTCACCCACCCTGGCCCCTCCTGTCCAATAGCAGAAGAAACCCATACTGAGATCCCTTGCGGTGACTGCCCCAGGCCTCACAGCATAGACAGAAACCTGAAACGTGTCAGCCAGCAGTACTCCTCTCAACGAGCTTGCAGACCAACACATTTCCGGATGCCCAAGGGTGTGTTTCACCCCTAGATCCATCAAGCACTCCTCGCACCCTTTCATTCCTGGGATCATTCTCGAAACTTCCTCTGGACCCTCGCCAACGCCAAGACGTACTTTCTTACATATGGGACCTATTACTGCTCACAGCATTCCAATTACAGTCTAAGTTATATGCCCAACCTTATTTTTTTACAAAATCTGACAGAAATACGCAGCTTTTGTTTCTCAGCCCCGAAACAGTCTGAGGCCAAAGCAGAAACGAGGTGGTAATCTGATAAAGCCGAACAACAAAAAGCTATTGCATGCTAAACATCAGACGCAGTTGTGGCTGGCCCATAGTCAACGGAACAGTCCCCTCACACGCAGAGGTGAATGACGATGGACAATTAAACAGCTGCTGAGAGAAACCGCCATGAGTACTCTGGTTCTAAATGAATACACAACCCAGGAAAGAGGTGGAAGTGATCACAACCCCCTCAAACAGATCAGTGGATCATACAACCCAGCCTCCTCCTGAGCCCTCCATCACCAAAGACACCTCACCAGACAACTTGATTCAGATGAGCTCCAAAAGATGCTAAAAGCTCTGTAGCTGGACAACAGTCCATTGGTGATGACTGCCTACAAACTAGATTTACCTGTAAGTGAGCAGTACGATTATTTATAAACCTGCATCTATCCTAACATTCGCCCTGGATGATGTTCATAACATGCACACCAAAGGCAGTATTGCAGTCTTTTTGCAATCACTAGCAAAGCTTTAGAAAATGTTGTCAGTTATGCAAAGGAATGGCCAATCCATTTCAAACACAGTGAGATTCAGTTCCTACAGGACAATTTAGTTCCAGATTTCATTGTAAAGCAGTCGAAAATGGAAGCAGTAATGAAGACTAGGCTTCAATTTCATACTAATGACTGCTGCATTCAATTCTATGTGTGTTTCCTCGGGAAATGAAGCGGTGTGTTCATACGCGTAAAGTGTTCAGGCTTGGGTTGATCAGTGGCAGACCCCGAGCGCAAAGCAATGCCCATCAGTAACAGAGTGAAGTGTAATCACCACGCTGTGTTGTCAGCGACATTATCAGCTCATCATAATCAGCACCCAGGCATCCCATACGGGACCATGCACATCATACATAGTGCCTGTGTGTCAAAGATTGGCTATTTCGTGGTGATTGTTTCCCCAACCTTCCAAGCATCTACAAGATACCAATCAAGTGTCTGGCTGAATTTATTCAAGAGCAATCCTTGCTGCAGCTTATAAAGAAACTGCAATGAATTACAACAGTAAAGCCCAGGTATAGATCCGTGCCAAAGGTGAACCTCCATAAAGATCAACATGCAGGACATAAGCCAAACTTTTTAGCTAAATGTTTCATAAACGCTTCACCGTGTGGATGATAGCAAGCACAGGAGGACAGCTCATTCCCATCTTGTCATGGGCTGCACATCTTGGCATTTTAACCATACTGTGTAAATAGATATGTTGTCTTAAGTAGTGTGGGAGATCAGAAAATGAAAGGAACGGAGCTTATTGGAAAAAAAAACACAATATTGAAAACTAAAAATTTAAAGTGAATAAATACAAAAGAAAAAAAATCAGTTTATAAGGCCACCTTTACTTTCTGTTCATCTTACACATCATCTTCACATACTGTATACCAGTTTCTTCTCTTATCTCTCTACAGTATTAGGAAGACATGTTCCTTGACTTATTAAACATTTTTTTGCCTTTTAATTCATTTATTGTTGCTGTGGAATGGTTTTTAAAAGAAACAATAACAGAGGAGGAATGACCAGGGCCCCACCGATGTCCGGAGAAAGTAGCGATACTAATGACAGCAGCACACACTCAGCTGCTGCCAGTCGGAGAGCTGCTCTGAACAACAGACTGAATCATGGTCTGGATTGTATATATAGGTCGCGCTGAAAGTGCACAAAAATAAAATGAATTAGAAGCCAGTCACCAACAAGAACAATTCCATGGAAGTAAGTGAATTTCCCGACATGGGAGATATGTTCACAACAGGGGGAGATTGACAAGAAGCCAACACAGTATTGTAGAGCCAGACAACATGGATACACGTCCAACAGCTGCCAAGTCTGTGCCAACTATCTAGCACTCCTCTCCATCGTTCAAGTTCAGTTTATTGTCATTCAACCGTACATGTGCATACCATCAAATGAAACAACATTCCTTGGGACCAAGATGCACAACACAGTACACACCAAATTTCTCAGCATGTTGTTATGTGCCTTAAAATGTCAGAAGCCCATGATCAGAATAGAATCATGACCTAAAGACTTCCCATAATAAATGTCTGTGATCCTGAGAATTTTACACCAAAGGTGCTATCAGATAATAAATGCAAAACCTTTTTCTTGGATGATAAGAAGGAAAATGTTGCAAGGCCTTGGCCAAGAGTGAAAAATATCATGCGATACACTACGTGGAACCATGCTTTGCTGAACGCCATCCTGTAAGCAGAAGGGATCAGCCCTCAGAGAGTAGTAAATAGAGTGGTGGTGTGACACGGGACACCTTCACCAGGCCAGCCACAAAATGACAACAAAGAAGAGATCACTATGTGCTATTTGGCCGCGAGGTGATTAAGTTATTAAATCTCCTGCTGTCTAACTGTACCTCGGTTTACTCAGACCATAACCAGTGAAGTATGCGATAATAGTGTCATTTTATGTTTCACCGTCCATGAATATTAATTCGTAAACAAACTGAAAGATGATTTACAAGGCATTGAGCTGGAGAATCTTTTGTTGTGGTTTTAACTGACTGGACTAGCCACGCTGTTGGCATTCAAGCTCTTATTGATGTAAGTAGCTGCAGGCAGCATAATAAAATGCCACCAGAGTTGTATCCTTTTCACAAGCAGTTCATCTGTTCAATGTCACACAGCTCTAGTTATTTATTATCTAATCAAGCAGAGACAAGCAGTTAGGTGAACCAAATTCCAGGCTTGTTACTTTAATATCATGACTTTAAAAGGTTTGAGATCACAAATTAATTTAGTTCTTTTTGAATGGTCCCTGCGTGCCAGTATAATTGATGCCCCAGTACATTTAAAGTGAAATGTTTAGCACTGGGACTCACAACAACTCTACAAAGTCCTGCTCACGGGATATTTCAGTTTCTTTCAAATAAAACCAGTCAACATATTCCAATACTTTTGCTGCAAACCTCGTGAATAATCAAGCATTTTTCTTTGTGATTGATTGCACTATGAACAGGAGCTGTTGTTCTCCAAAGCTCATCTGATTTATTTTGCAGCTCAAGATGACCTGTTTAATTTCACCTCCCTATTTGGAAAGGAATATAAACAGATGTCCCATTACCCAAGAGCAGATTTTGAAAATGCTTTACAAAACTGCAACAAAATATGCATTTCCAAGGGTTTATTTCTTTACATCGTAAGTTAAATTACTTTCAGAGGACTTGACCTCCTGGTTTTGACCATTTTGTTTTTAAATGGCATTACCATCGAATTATTTTATCTCATGGTTCTGAGGCTTCTTGAAATTATTTTACAGACACAAGGTGCACTGCAAACTTACACTTTGCTTGTTATTTCAAGAAGATGAAGGGGGTAGCAATTTATTTTTGACCAAAGTCACCTCCACATTTATAATATATTATAGATGAAGTTTGACCTGTTAAGTATAAGCCAGTTTTAACTTGCTAAGTATTTGCCCCAATTTCCAACATATGGACTTCCTTTGTCAACACTGAGCATCCTTAGGAGGCAAAGGAAAACGAGGAATCAATCCTTCATTGTCTCACAATAGACGCTAGTGCCAGAACTATCAGAATTTAGGAGTTTGGCTCCCTCTAGTGCATGTGTGCAAAATTACACCTAATCTATCGGCCGGAAAACACTGGCTTTTAAGTAAAACATAATTTGAAATTTAAAAAATGAAAAGAACATAAAAATAATTTATTGGTGAGAAATTGTTAATTATAATGTTATTGATACTGAAGAAACAGAAGCAGGAGGCGATTATTAAGGTCTGTTTGCTTGTTCCACCATTCACTGAGATCATAACTGCCCTTTCACCTCACCCCCAGTTTGCTGTATTAAACCCAGTGCGTCCTTAACAACTAGAACACTATTGATCTCTGTCTTAAATATGCTGTGTGACTGAGCTTCCAAATATCCACTGGGTCAGAAGTTCCAAAGATCCACCAGCTTTTGGGTAAAAAAAGTTCCTCTGACTTGTGATCATGAACCTGGCTCTGAACACATTTACTCTGGGAAGTATCAACTCTATATCAGATGCTGGAAATCTGAAATTAAAACAGAAAATACTGGGGACACTCAGTAGGTCAGATAGCATTTGTGGAAAGAAAGAAAACAGGGCTAATATTCCTACATGTATATATAAATAAGTTGCCTTAAGAATTGTGGGAGTGTAGAAAATGAAAGGAAGGGAATTTGCTCCAAAAAGAAAATAAGAAGCAAGAAAAGTCAAAGTGAATAAATACAAAAAGGTAAATATATCTGAAAGGCTGACTTTACCCCAGACATCCCACCTCTCCCAGAAGTTCCAGGAGTCTCCCACATATTGATAGCTGCTCCCTGATGCCTGCAAATTATATACAATAGCCTGGAAATCGTTGAGCATAACCTGCCATTCCAAGTGTGTAAGCGCACAGGTGAGCTATTCAGGAGAATGTTTCCTGATTCAAAAATAGCAAAAAACTATGCAAATCTGCCGAGCAAGCCTCATCACAGTACGAAAGTTTGCGAAATAAATAGAAAAGCTATTTGCATCAGCATTTGGCTATTAGCATTGAGACTGACAACAAAATACTCAACAAGGAAAAAAAAATATGTGTGTGTGTGTGTGTGTGTGTGTGTGTGTGTGTGTGTGTGTGTGTGTGTGAATAGTTTCATTATGTGATCAAATAAAATATTGTGTTCTTTCATAATCAAATGCCCTGTGAACATACACCTTTGGAGGTCGACTGGGGTGGAGGGGGGAAGGGATTGCTGGGGTAGAGGTGATTGTGCTACCTCCCTGAAGTGAGTTTTTGCAGAGCGGGATGTCTGTTACCCTCAGCTGATTTTATACAACCTTCTTACATCGCTATTGCTTTCTTTGTTTCTGTTGAAAGTCTCTCTACAATATTAACAAAAATGTTCCTTGGCCTTTAATCTCCATTTCTACTGAGGGGTGGTTTTTGAAAGAAAATATAGTAGAGATTAATCGATGGAGCCTCATCTACCAGCTGGAAAATGCAACATTACTAATGATATCAACACACCCTCAACTGCTGCCAGTCAGAATGGTATTTTGGAAAATATATTGACTCCCCATTCCTCGTCCAGAGCTTGCTCTGAAGGCTGATGTTTCAGGTGCAAAATTCCACATCACTTAATGAAAAGCTATAATAATTGAGTATGTTTCAATAAAATCACCTCTAATTCGTTTACACTTGACAGAGCTCAGATCTGAAATGTTCTCACGTGACCATCTCTCATTCTTGGAATTAATCTGCTGAACCTCTGCTGTGCTCCGTCTGTCGCAATTATTTCCTCCCTTAAGCATAGAGATCAGTCCTGTTCCAGACCCAATCCCCCTTAGGCCTCTAATTGGAGCAGAGGAGATTTACCAGGATGCTGCCAGGTCTTGAAGGCGTGTCTTACAAAGATAGGTTGAGCGAGCTAGGGATTTACTATTTGGAGTGAGGGAGGATGAGAGGTGACTTGGTAAAGATGTACCTTTATGAGGCATAGTTGGAGTGTATAGCCAGAGACTTTTTTTCCGGGGGCGACAATGGGTAATATAAGGGGGTATAATTTTAAGGTGATTGGGGGAAGTATAGCGGACATATCACAGGTAAGTTCTTTACAGAGAGAGGTAAGTGCGTAGAGTGCTCTGCCAGGGGTGAAGGTAGAGGCAGATACATCAGGGGCATTTGGGAAACTCTTTGAAATGTATGTGGAAGAAAGAAAAATGGGAGGTTATGTAAGAGGGAAGGGATATCAAGCAGTAGTAAATCAAGGCAGCCACACTTGCTGTGTTGTCTGAAGACATATTGCCACTCATGCACTCTTCAGTTCTGATCCATGGTGGGTAGTTTTCTGACTCACCTGCTCTGTGAGTTGTTTAAAGGTATAGCAATCACATGAGGGTTGTTAGAGGTAATGAGAGACTTTAAACTATTGTGGAAGGGGGATGCGAACAAGTGCAGAGAGACAGAGGGGTTTAAAATGAGGGTAGAAGCAAAAGGTAGTAAGGTGAAAAGTAAAAGTGGCAGGCAGGCAAATCCAGGGCAAAAAGCAAAAACAGCCACTTTTCAACATAATTGTATAAAGGCTAAGCGTGTTGTAAAAGCAAGCCTGAAAGCTTTGTGTGTCAATGCAAGGAGCATTCGTAACAAGATGGATGAATTGAATGTACAGAGAGTTATTAATGAATATGATACAGTTGGGATCACAGAGACATGGCTCCAGGGTGACCAAGGATGGGAGCTCAACATCCAGGGATATTCAATATTCAGGAGGGATAGACAGGAAAGAAAAGGTGGGGTAGCATTGATGGTTAGAGAGGAGATTAACACAATAGAAAGGAAGGACGATGTGGAATCGATATGGGTAGAGCTGCATAACACTAAGGGGCAGAAAACGCTGGTGGGAGTTGTGTACAGGCCACCTAACAGTAGTAGTGAGGCTGCGGCTGGCATTAAACAGGAAATTAGAAATGCGTGCAATAAAGGAACAGTAGTTATAATGGGTGACTTCAATCTACATATAGATTGGGTGAACCAAATTGGTAAGGGTGCTGAGGAAGAGGATTTCTTGGAATGTAGGCGGGATGGTTTTCTGAACCAACATGTCGAGGAACCATCTAGAGAGCAGGCCATTCTAGATCGGGTATTGAGCAATGAGGAAGGGTTAGTTAGCAATCTTGTCATGCGAGGCCCCTTGGGTAAGAGTGACCATAATATGGTGGAATTCTTCATTAAGATGGAGAGTGACATAGTTAATTCAGAAACAAAGGTTCTGAACTTAAAGAAGGGTAACTTTGAAGATATGAGATGTGAATTAGCTAAGATAGACTGGCAAATGATACTTAAAGGGTTGACGGTGGATATGCAATGGCAAATATTTAAAGATCGCATGGATGAACTACAACAATTGTTCATCCCAGTTTGGCAACAGAATAAACCAGGGAAGGTAGTGCACCCATGGCTGACAAGGGAAATTAGGGATAGTATCAAATCCAAAGAAGAAACATATAAATTAGCAAAAAAAAAAGTGGCACACCTGAGGACTGGGCGAAATTCAGAGACCAGCAGAGGAGGACAAAGGGCTTATTTAGGAAAGGGAAAAAAGATTATGAGAGAAAGCTGGCAGGGAACATAAAAACTGACTGTAAAAGCTTTTATAGATATGTGAAAAGAAAAAGATTGGTCAAGACAAATGTAGGTCCCTTACAGTCAGAAACAGGTGAATTGATCATAGGGAACAAAGACATGGCAGACCAATTGAATAACTACTTTGGTTTTGTCTTCACTAAGGAGGACATAAATAATCTTCCGGAAATAGTAAGGGACCAAGGGTCTAGTGAGATGGAGGAACTGCAGGAAATACATGTTAGTAGGGAAGTGGTGTTAGGTAAATTGAAGGGATTAAAGGCAGATAAATCCTCAGGGCCAGATGGTCTGCATCCCAGAGTGCTTAAGGAAGTAGCCCAAGAAATAGTGGATGCATTAGTGATAATTTTTCAAAACTCCTTAGATTCTGGATAAGTTCCTGAGGACTGGAGGATGGCTAATGTAACCCCACTTTTTAAAAAAGGAGGGAGAGAAAAACCGGGGAATTATAGACCGGTTAGTCTGACATTGGTGGTGGGGAAAATGCTAGAGTCAGTTATCAAAGATGTGATAACAGCACATTTGGAAAGAGGTGAAATCATCGGACAAAGTCAGCATGGATTTGTGAAAGGAAAATCATGTCTGACGAATCTTATAGAATTTTTTGAGGATGTAACTGGTTTAGTGGATGGGGGAGAGCCAGTGGATGTGGTATATTTAGATATTCAAAAGGCTTTTGACAAGGTCCCGCACAGGAGACTAGTGTGCAAACTTAAGCACACTGTACTGGGGGTATGGTATTGATGTGGATAGAGAATTGGTTGGCAGACAGGAAGCAAAGAGTGGGAGTAAACGGGACCTTTTCAGAATGGCAGGCAGTGACTAGTGGGGTACCACAAGGCTCAGTGCTGGGACCCCAGTTGTTTACGACATATATTAATGATTTAGACGAGGGAATTAAATGCAGCATCTCCAAGTTTGCGGATGACACGAAGCTGGGCGGCGGTGTTAGCTGTGAGGAGGATGCTAAGAGGATGCAGGGTGACTTGGATAGGTTAGGTGAGTGGGCAAATTCATGACAGATGCAATTTAATGTGGATAAATGTGAGGTTATCCACTTTGGTTGCAAGAACAGGAAAACAAATTATTATCTGAACGGTGGCCAATTACGAAAAGGGGAGATGCAACGAGACCTGGGTGTCATTGTCCACCAGTCATTGAAGGTGGGCATGCAGGTACAGCAGGCGGTGAAAAAGGCAAATGGTATGTTGGCATTCATAGCAAAAGGATTTGAGTACAGGAGCAGGGAGGTTCTACTGCAGTTGTACAAGGCCTTAGTGAGACCGCACCTAGAATATTGTGTGCAGTTTAGGTCCCCTAATCTGAGGAAAGACATTCTTGCCATAGAGGGAGTACAGAGAAGGTTCACCAGATTGATTACTGGGATGGCAGGACTTTCATATGAAGAAAGACTGGATTGACTAAGCTTATACTCACTGGAATTTAGAAGATTGAGGGGGAATTTTATTGAAACGTATAAAATTCTAAAAGGATTGGACAGGCTAGATGCAGGAAAATTGTTTCTGATGTTGGGGAAGTCCAGAACGAGGGGTCACAGTTTAAGGATAAAGGGGAAGCCTTTTAGGACCGAGATGAGGAAAAACTTCTTCACATAGAGAGTGGTGAATCTGTGGAACTCTCTGCCACTGGAAACAGTTGAGGCCGGTTCATTGGCTATATTTAAGGGGAAGTTAGATATGGTCCTTGTGGCTAAAGGGATCGGGGGTATGGAGAGAAAGCAGGTACAGGGTTCTGAGTTGGATGATCAGCCATGATCATACTGAATGGCGGTGCAGGCTCGAAGGGCCAAATGGCCTACTCCTGCACCTATTTTCTATGTTTCTGTGAGAGAGTCATTAGTCTTTTCCATACATGAATGGAGGTGTCAACTGTTGTGGAGAGGCTGGGGTAGAGACATTTGGACTGTATTGTAAGTAATTGATCAGTGGTGTCGTATCTCAACCCTCTGTTCAGGGATGGGTTTTCCATTTTGACAAAGATAGCTTCTTTAACCCATCACCTGTTCTCCCTGTCCAAAATGTGCAAATTGTTGTGATCTAAGAAGTGTCCCTTGTCTTTTAGGTGTAGATCTACAGCCAAAGCTTGGCTTGAAATGTTAGCCCTTCTATGTTGGGCCAACCGTTTGTGAAGTGGTTGTTTTGTCTCGCTGATAACAGATCTGTGCAGTGTTGCACTGGATAGCCTCTACAATATTGGTCTGCTTATATTTGGGTGTAGAGATCCTCAGGGTGGGCGACTTTGTGTCTGAATATGTTTGAAAAACACAGGGATTTGGTGTTAGTTGAAAACCCTGAGTTTCACTGAAACTCCAGCTACATATGGGATGACTATGCTCTCCCAACTGCTTTGCTCCTGCTGGTCTGATGTCCCTGCTGTCTTGATGAAGATCCAGTCAGGGTAGCCGCAAGCTTTCAAGACTTCTCTCAAATACTTGTGCCCTGTAATGTTGGTAGGCACATTCTCAGTGCGGTGATGTAATGTTCTGATAACTCCCAACTTATGTTCTAACGGGTGATGAGAGTCAAACTGTAGATACTGATCTGGTGGGCTGGTTTCTTGTAAACTTTGATATCTAGTTGTCCATCTTCTTTGACAAGTACTGCACAGTCTAAAGAGGCCAGAGATATACAATGAATTGGATGACTGAGAACCTTCATAGGAAAGAGATAGATTTATCTCAGAGTAAGTTAAAAGGTCGGTACAACATTGTGGGTCAACGGGCCTATATTCTGCTGTAATGTTCTATGTTTAACAGGTTTCATATTCAAATCCTCTTGCAAACAAGTCTAAGATATTGTTTACCATCTTAATTACCTGTTGAATGTGCCTGTTAATGTCCAGTCATCTGCTCACGGGGAAGACAAGGAATTCTCTGCACATCATATTTCGATTTCTCACAATTAAAAATTACCCCACCGACTTCAATCATTTGTCACGGTCCCGATTGTTAATCTCCTAATTGCCCCTATTCTCGTTTGATTATGCTTTGATTCCAATCGTTAATTTCCCATTTACTGCTAATTCCCTTAATGACAGCACACCTGGTCTCCTTCAAGAAATGCAGTATAAGAACCCCGGGGTCACAACCACTGGTTGCCAGTTTGTTGGTTTATTCCCGTGTGATAACTTCATTTCCTGACCACTTAGAACCATGAGTTCTGATGAAGGGTTTCGGCCCGAAACGTCGTCACTACCTCCTCTCATAGATGTTGTCTGGCCTGCTGAGTTCTGCCAGCATTTTGTGTTTTTAGTTCTAAGTTCAGCTCCAGTTTCAAGATATTCCATAAAAACCCTGTCTCCATGTTGAGATTCCTCCTGTTTACTGTTCAACGTTCACATCTGCGTCCACATCCCCAACTCAATCTCTGTGCCTGTGTCCTGCACTTGTGTTCTCCTCATTCGCCCTGTGCAACAGAACAAACTGGCCATAATGATCCCAGCGGACTCAAATCCCCTGCAACAAGCCCTCGCCAGCCAGGGATCCCTACTGGGCCTGCACGATCAGCTGCTCCAGGATGTCACAGAGAACCTCTGTTCCCTGTCAGTGAACGGAAAAAAGGTCAATGAACAGGTCGACCGAGTATCTATTCATCTTACCCCATTGACTCCGGGAACTCTGTCTGACCAACCCAGACAGCCTGTTGTGGTGATGCCCAATGTGTCGACAACACAACCACTAAGAGAGCCACATGTACCTGAACCAGAACCCTACGCTGGGGGTCTGGGGAAGTGCCAGGCCTTTCTGTTGCAATGCTCCTTGGTGTTTGATCATCCACGAACGCTTACATCATGGGGTTGTTGCGAGGAACTACCTTACCATGGGCCACCGCGATTTGGGATAATCAGCCAGAGACCTACTCTTCATTCCCCACCCTTGTCTCAGAAATGAAGAAGATTTTTGACCATCCCATCCACAGTAAAGATGCCGCTAAGCCTCCATCAGGGCTGATGCAGTGTTGCCGAATACTTTGTGCAGTTCCAGACGCTAGTGGCGGACTCGGGGTGGAATGATGAGGCACTCCAGAAGGCATTTCCAAGGCCTGTGTGACATGATAAAGTTGGCAGCTAGGGATGACACTAACAGCCTGGATTCATTGATCTCCCTAGCCACCAGGCTGGACAACCGACTTCGAGAAGGTCAGAGAGAGAGGACTGGCCGACCGACAGCTTTGGTCACCCCATGGCACGTTTTACCATCTACTCCCAGGCCGAACCTCTCTCCTTCTCCTCCCGCTCCTAGAATAGCTTCCGGCCCGGCCGTTTCCACCACCCCGGCAGAGGTGGGACGGAGCCGTCCTCCTCCCACAGAGCGACTCCGGAGATTCAGAGCCGGGGATTGTCTCTGTTGCGGTCCGTCTGGCCACTTTCGTGCTACCTCTTCCCTTCAGCCAAAAGGGAGGGCTCACCAGTAGAAAGGGGAACCTGGTGAGTCAGACAACATTCCCTTCTGTCCCCCAAACCTGGATGCAGATCCAAGCTGCTTTAGGTTACAACCAACAGTCCCTGTCCTTGTCTGCCTTGATAGACTCCAGTGCTGAGGGAAATCTGTTGGATGAAGACATAGCTTTCCAGGCCGGAATTCCTCGGGGTCCGTTGAGTACCCCTCTGGAAGCCTGGGCGCTGGACGGAAGACTTCTGGCCCCAGTCACTCACTGCACACCACCACTGCCTTTGATCCTCTCTGGGAACCATTGGGAACAGGTACAATTTAACCTAATTTCCTCTCCTCAAGCTCCTATAGTTCTTGGGTCCCCCTGGTTAAGCCGTCATATGTCCCACATTGACTGGTCCACCAGGAAGATGGACAGCTGGGGTCCATCTTGTCACTCCACTTGTCTACAGTCAGCCCTTTCCCTTGTAAGAACCACCACGACCTCATCTGCCATTGAGCCCCCCGACTTGTCCAGGGTTCCAGCGGAGTACCACGACCTGGGACAAGTGTTTAGTAAACAACACGCCCTTTCCTAGCCTCCACACCGACCAGACGATTGTACTATTGACCTTCTCCCCAGAGCTCGTCTACCCACCAGTCGGCTGTATAACCTGTCCTAGCCAGAGAGGGAAGCAATGGAGGGTTACATCAGTGAATCTCTCACGGTGGATATTATCCAACCCTCATCCTCCCCAGTGGGCGCAGGGTTCTTCTTTGTGGGCAAGAAGGATATTTCACTACGTTCCTGCATTGACTACTGAGATCTAAATCATATAACCATAAAGAACAAGTATCCACTGCCCCTCATAAGCTCTGCTTTTGAACCATTTCTTGGAGCCACCATCTTCTCCAAGTTGGACCTACAAAGCGCCTACCATCTGGTCAGAATAAGGGAGGGAGTGATGCACCATCAATAACTCACACTGAGACGTAAGGCGAGATATCGGCTTTTATTGACTGGAAGAAGGAACCAGGAGTGAGTGTCTATCATACAATGTCCTGGAGACTGAGGACGAGCGTCAGGCCTCAGATCGCCTTTATACAGGGGCCTGTGGGAGGAGCCACAGGAGCAGTCAGCAGGGGGCGTGTCCCAACAGGCACATAGTTCACCACAGGGAGACAAGTGGAAAACAGCATTCGATACCCCTCTAGGCCTCTTTGAATACCTGGTCATGCCATTTGGCCTCACCAGTGCCCCCGCCATCTTCCAAGCCCTGATTACCGATGTCCTAAGAGACTTTATTAACCATTTTGTGTTTGTTTATCTGGCTGATATCCTAATGTTCTCCAGTAGTTTCCAGGAATACTCCCATCATGTCCGTCAGGTTCTACAGAGGCTTTGGGAGAACAAATTATTCGTTAAAGCTGAGATCCCTGTCCCCTCAGTCAGCTTCATAGGGGACATCATGGAAAGCGGGTGAGTGAGAGCAGATCCTGTAAAGATCCAGGCGGTGGGGGAGTGGCCAAGACCCACGACACTCAAGCAACTCCAATGACTTCTGGGGTTCACAAACTTCTATCACCAGTTCATCAAGGATTATCGTCGGGTGGCAGCGCCCTTTAGCCAGCTCACCTCACTTACGACCCCTTTTCATTGGGACTCTGAAGCTGACTCAGCCTTTTCAGAGCCGAAGAGACATTTCACATCCACTCCCATCCTGGTCCAACCTGACCCCTCTTGTCAATTCGTTGTGGGGGGCGACACCTCCGACCCTGGGATGGGAGCAGTCCTCTCCCAGCGTTCAGGTCCTGATCAGAAACTTCATCCCTGTGCCTTCTTTTCTCGTCGGCTGTCCCCCACTGGACGAAATTATGACGTAGGAAACTGGGAGATACTGGCAGTCACAATTGCTTTGGAGGAGTGGAGGAACTGGCTGGTGGGAGCAGATCATCTGTTTATTGTCTGGACCGAACACAAGAACCTCGTATATATCCAAACCACCAAACACCTGAATTCCCGCCAGGCCCGTTGGGCATTATTTTTTGGCCGGTTCAGGTTCACACGCACCTATCAACCGGGGTCCAAGAACAGGAAGCCCAATGCTCTCTCCCATCAATACATTTCCGAGGAGAGCCTTCCCAACTCCAGGACCATCCTTCTGCCATCCTGTGTGGTGGCTGCCCTCACCTGGGAGATCAAGACCATAGTCAAAGAGGCCCAACGGACTCAACCTGACCCAGGCATCGGACCCTCCAATCGCCTTTCTGTGCCCGATTCCATTCGATCTCAGGCTCTCCAGTGGGGACACATGTCTCCTCTCGTTTGCCATCCTGGGATCGATCGGCCGATGTCCCTTCTGAAGAGGCACTTCTGGTGGCCCACCGTGGACGCTGACACCCGTTCCTTTGTCTCTGCCTGTTCTGTTTGTGCCCATGGAAAAGACTCCCACCGACCACCTGCTGGGTTGCTTTGTCCCCTACCTGTCCCGAGCCATCCTTGGTCTCACATTGTGCTGGATTTCATTACGGGACTACCCCCTTCACATGGGAACACTGCCGTACTCACCGCGGTGGACCGCTTCTCCAAAGCTGTGCACTTCGTAGCCCTTCCCAAACTCCCCACAGCTCAGGAATCAGCCGACATCCTCATCTATCACGTCTTCTGCCTTCACGGGATTCCATCAGACATTATCTCTGACTGGGGTCCCCTATTCGTCTCTCAAGTCTGGAGATCTTTTTGTCAAGCCCTTGGTGCCTCAGTAATTCTGTCACCTGGGTCTCATCCACAGACAAACGGGCAACAGAGCGAGCTAACCAGGACTTGGAAGCAGCACTGTGCTGCGTAACGGCCAACAACTCGTCTGGCTGGAGCAACCACTCGCTTGGGTAGAGTACGCCCACAACTCCCTGGTTACCACCACCACCAGAAGGTCTCCCTTTGAATGCTCCTTTGATTACCAACTCCCTCTGTTCTCCGCTCATGAAGATGACATTGCTGTGCCTTCTGTTGAGGCCCATCTCCGCCGGTGCTGCAAGATCTGGAAAGACATGCACACGGCCCTGCTCCGCTCAACCGACACAACCAGAGGATTGGCAATCACCATCAGATTCCTACACCTGATTATGGACCTGAGCAGAAGGTTTGGTTCTTTTCTAAAGACATCCCCCTCAATAATGAGCCCAAGAAACTTGCCCCTTGCTTCCTGGGACCTTTCAAGATTAACCCCATAGCGGTCTGACTCAAACTGCCTAGATCTATGCACATCCATCCTATACTCCATGTTTTCCGATCGAAACCGGTATCTGTCAGCCCTTTGTGCCCTCCAGCCAATCCCCCTCCTCCTGCCCAGATCATTGACGACCACCCAGCATACACTGTTCAGCGATTATTGGATGTGCACTGCCGAGGCAGGGGCCTCCAGTACCTGGTCGATTGGGAAGGATATGGCCCAGAGGAACGTTCCTGGATTCCCCACTCCTTCGGCTTGGACCGTGATTTCCATTGGGACTGTCCCGATAAGCCTGGATCGTCTGGAGGTTCCCATTGGGGGGGGGGGGGGTTCCTATCACGGTCCCGATTGTTAATCCCTTATCTTGATCCTAATCTCCTTTGATTATGCCTTGATTCTAATTGTTTATTTCCCATTTACTGATAATTCGCATGATGACACCACAGTTGGTCTCCATCAGGAACTGCAGTATAAGAACCCCAGGGTCACAACCACTGGTTACCAGTTCGTTGGCCAATTCCCGCATGATAACTTCATTTCCTGACCGCTTAGAAATGTTAGTTCTAAGTTCAGCACCAGTTTCAAGATAATCCATGAAAACCCTGTCTCCGTGTCAAGACTCCATATCAGATCTCCGTGTCAAGGTTCCTCCTGTTTGCTGTTCAATGTTCATGTCTGCGCAGGCACCCCCAACTCTCTCTGTAAAAAAAACCTGCCTCTGACATCCTCCTACACTTTCCTCTCAACCCCTTAAATTTATGCCTCCTTGTATTAGCTGTTTCTGTCCTGGCTGTCCACTCGATCTGTGCCTCTTATCATCTTAGGCCTTTTCACACAAAAAATTATTTCAGACATCTACCATTTCATTATTTGCCTGAATGTTTAGATAATGGCAAAATAATTCAGCTTGCAACTTCGCCTCATCCATCTCACTGTATCTTTAATCTTTTTCAAAATAAATATTCTGATCACCAATTTCAGCGTTCTGCGCAGAATGCAAGGTATGATTGGGCTGTGACTGGTATGTTACCAAGGTTAGGTATACTCATTGAAGTACAGGGATCAGGTAATAGGAAAGCTTTAAATGTACCCCCAGTGACTCACAACTTGAACAGATTTTAATGCAGCATTTGTTAAAACAGGCTCAAGAAAAATAAATCACACCATTTCAAGGATATTGCTGGCAAATTAATTTCGGTGAAAAAGCATTGAATAACTCCTTTAAGCAATTGGTTTGAAAGCCTTCATTTGTATGCATCATCTGAGGTATTCTGCTCACGCGAATGTAAACCTAATTTAGAATACATTGCTTGAATGTTTGCATATTAAAGGATTTTGTGATGCATATAACACATTTAGAGTCAGTCAGAACATACGAAGGGAAGCAGCAAAAATTTCTAGGGCAGGTATATAGCTTATGAACATTGCAGCTCTTCCTCTTGTGATTGTGCTTATTAAGGTGCATTTAGAAAAGAGGCATGTTTGACAGGTTATATGAAAAATAAATAGGACAGAAAGCAAATACCAGTCCAAAAACATAGACCCACATGCCAATCTTCTCTGGAACTATGAAATTTACCGCAATAGTTATGCTTAGGTGCAGAAACAGTTGTTGTATAGGTGCTGTCAGTCATTGAAGGGAGTCGAGTGATTTCTGTTGGGAATTTAGAGTCGATGAGCAGAACTACACTAAATTTGGAGAAGAAGTGTTCCACAGCACACAGAGCAGAAATGATGCACTCCAAGAAAGAGCTTACTGACTTGCTTTCTGTAAAGGGCAAAGAAGGAAACAAAGAAAATGGCAGGTAGCCATGAAGTCTTCTCTCTGGATTTCCACAGTGAGGGGTTTGCTGCATAAGCTAAAAGGTTGCTCTCAGAATGAAATAATCAGTGAGTTAGTTTTAGCGCAAGGCAGAATATGCTCATGTCATGGACCAAGACTGGGTTGAAATGGAAAGTTATTTAGACACCCAGTTAGTATGTGGTTCCCAGGTGTCAAGGATGTCTCGGAACAGGTTCACAGCATCCTAAAGGATGAGGGTGAAAAGCCGGAAGTTGTGGTACATGTTGGTCCCAACAGCATAGGTAGGAAAATGGATGAGGTGCTAAGGAGAGAATAAAGGGAGCTAGGTAAAAATCTGAGGAACAGAAACCGAAGGGCAATGATCTCTGGTTACCGCCTGTGCCATGTACCAGTGATTGTACAAATAGGAAGATCTGACAGATGAATGTGTGGCTGACAAATTAGTGCAGGGGGCCGAGTTTCAGAGTTCTGGATCACTGGGATCTCTTTGGGAAAGGCACGACCTGCACAAAGAGGATGGGTTACACCTGAACTCAAGGGGGACCAATATCTTTGTTTAACAGGATCGCTAGAGCTGTTATGGAGAGTTTAAACGAATTTGGCAGGGGCAATGGAACCATAGTGATAGGGCTGTGGATGGGGCAGTTGGTATACAAGTAGATGCTGTGTGTGGTGAGACTCTGAGAAAGGACAGGACAAAATTGAAGTCAGTGGGATAGGTTGAATACGGCTTTGTCTTTAAACTAAATAGCAGAGGGTGAAGGTGTCATATTTGAATGCACGCAGTATAGGGAATAAGATAGGTGATCTTGCAGCACAGTTAGAGATTGGATGTCATGACATTGTGGGCATCACTGAGTCATGGCTGAAAGAAAATCATAGTTGGGAGCTTAACTATCCAAGGATACACATTGTATCGAAAGGACAGGCAGATTGACAAAGGGTGGTTCTGCTGGTAAATATGAACTCAAATCCTTTGGAATTGGAAGATGTAAAATCCTTGTGGGTAGAGGGTAAAAAGATCCTGATGGGAGTGATATACAGGCCTGTGAACAGTAGCCAGAATATGGGGTACAAATTATGATGGGAGATAGAAAAGGCATGTAAAAAGGGCATGGCTATGATAGTCATGGGAAATATTAATATGCAGGTAGATTGAGAAAATTAGGTTTGTGCTGGATCCCAAGAGAAGGAATTTTAGAGCAGCTTGTCATTGTGCTAACCGGGAAAAAGGCAGTTCTGGATTGGGTGTTGTATAATGAATCAGATTTATTAGAACTTAAGGTAAAGAATTGTTAATACACAGGGATAGTAATATGATAGAATTCTCTTTGCAGTTTGAAAGGGGAAGCTAAAATTAGATGTATCGGTATTAGAGTGGAGTGAAGAGAATTACAGAGGCACAAGAATGGAACTGGTCGGAGTTGATTGGAAGGGGACACTAGCAGGGGTGATGGCAGAGCAGCAATGGCTGGAGATTCTGGTGGCAATTCGGATGGCACAGAAGTAAAGAAGTAAAAGGCATTCTGAAGAGAAGATGAGGCAACAGTGGCTGACAAAGGAAGTCAAAGACAGCATAAAAGCAAAAGAGATGGCATGTAATATAGTAAACCTTAGTGGGATGCTAGAGGATTGAGAAGCTTTTAAAAACCAACAGAAGGCAACTAAAAAAGCAATAAGGAGAGAAAAGATAAATATGATGGTGAGCTATCCAATAACATAAAAAAGGATATCAATTTTTATCAGATGTATAAGGAATAAAATTGAGGCAAGGGTGGATATTGGACTGCTGGTAAATGATGCTAAGGAGGTAGTAATGCAGGACAAAGGAATGGCAGACACTCTCAATAAGTATTTTGCATCATTCTACTCTGTGGAAGAGCCAGCAATAATCCGGAAATTCATCAATGTAGTTGTTATTATTAAGGAGAAGTTGCTTAGGCAGCTGAAAGGTCTGAAGGTAATTAAGCCATCTGGATCGGAAGGACTCCACCCCAGGGTTCTGAAAGTTGCATCTGAACAGATTGAGGAGCCATTAATAGTGATATTTCAAGAGACAGCAGATTCTGGGGTAGTTCCAGAGGATTTCTTTGGAGTTCCCTAGAGTTTCTTAACTCTACCAAAAAGGACAATAGTTCAATTGGTTAGGACTTTATTCCCTAGAGCAAAGGAGAATGAAGGGCGACTTGACAGAGGTATACAAAATTATGACAGGTTTAGATAGGCTAAATGCAAGCAGGCTTTTTTCCACTGAGGCTGGCTGAGACTAGAACAAGAGGTCATGGGATAAGGGTGAGAAGTGAAATGTTTAAGGGGAACATGACAGGGAACTTCTTCACTCTGGTGAGAGTGTGGAATGAGCTGCTTATGCAGGTGGTGGATAAGGGTTTGATTTTAACACAGGAGAAATTTGGATGAGAGGGATGTGGAGGATTATAGTCTGGGAACAGGTCAACGAAACTAGGCAGATTAATGTTTTGGCTTGGACTAGATGGGCTGAAGGGCATGTTTTTGTGCTGTGATGTTCTATGACTTTATAACTGAAAAATTGCTTTAAGGGAGGGAGGCAAAAACACAGGAAAATATGGGCCAGTTAGTCTGATTTCAGTGCTTAGTTAGATGTTGGCATCCATTACTGGGATGAGTTTTCAGGGTACCTGGAAGCACCTGATAAAATAGGCCAAGATCAGCATGGTTTCCTTCAGGGGAAATCTTGTCTGACAAATCTGTTGGAATTCTTTGAGGAAATAACAAAGATAGACAGAGGAGGGTTAGTGGAGGTTCTTACTTTGGCTCTTCAGATGGCCTTTAACAAGTTGCCACACATGAAGCTGATAAACAAGGTAAGAGCCCATGCTATTACAGGAATGATACTAGCATGGAAAAAGGTTGACTGACTGGCAGGAGGCAAAAAGTAGCAACATAAGGGACCTTGAAGGCGGAGCTGAGTGACAATGGCATTAAACAGCGACTCTTTTGCTTGCATCTTCAGAAACAGCTTTATTTCTATCATTGCTATCTCTTTCCTTTTCCTTTCAAGGATCCTTTGAAGACTCCAACCTGCAGTTCAGTTCTTTGTGGGAATGGGACCCACTCTCAGGGCCTCACGAGAAGCCACTTTTTGATATGCCAAAAACACTGCCTAGAAGACTAGTGGGTCTTCAGGGTGCCGGATCTTCATGGCTCTGGAGATGGGCTGATCCAAGGAAGGGTGGTGCCACCGACAGATGCGTCGCAGGAGAATAAGGAAGACCAGAAGCAGCAGGCTTGCTGTTGGCCATGTGAGCAAAGGCACAGAGCTCAGAAAAAGCAACACAACAGACTTTTAACACCATAAATCAGCAAGTTGTTTTGTTATGTCTCCCCTCTCGCTAAGAAACGGGGGCACATCCTTTTCCCTTATTAGGGAGAAAGAGAGTCTGTGGTATGTCGAATTACCGGACGAACGAGTAGTCTTTGAGGTACTGTAAGTCTGTGTCTTTATTGATGCTCTGCTGTACACTTGAGTGGTTGGTGATTTTGCTGGTGGGGGGGGATCGTTGCCTTTCTGCTGCTTATACATGGAGAGGAGAGCTGGGGGGGGGCTTTGGGGTTCTAACATTTATTCCTCATTCATTCCTTCAAGCTCTCCTCTGTTTTTGTGGATGTTTGAGAAGAAAAGGTCTAGATGGGTTAGAGTTTGTAAAATGTGTTCAGGAAAGTTTTCTAAATCAATATATAGAGGTACCGACTAGAGAGGATGCAATATTAGATCTCCTGTTAGGAAACGAGTTAGACAGGTGCTGGAAGTGTGTGTAGGGGAACACTATGGTTCCAGTGATCATAATACCATTAATTTCAACTCGATCATGGATGAAGATAGACCTGGTCGTTGGATTGAGGTTCTAAACTGGAAAAAGGCCAAATCTGAAGAAATGAGAAAGGATCTAAAAAGCATGGATTGGGACAGGTTGTTCTCAAGGATGTCATTGTTAAGTGGGAGGCCTTCAAAGGAGAGATTTTGAGAATGCAGAGTTTGTATGTTCTTGTCAGGATCAAAGGCAAAGTGAATACGTCATGGTCTGGATCGATTCCCCTTTAAATTTAGTTAGGTTGCAATCCGGACCATAGACTCCTTGTTCCCTTCTAATTCCATTTCACACGTCCCTTGAGCTTGGCAATCAAGGTAACCTACCCTTGACCCGAACCAGCAGCTTATAAGCCCCTGGCTTTAGCTGTTCGGGGCGAGAGTGTTAAGAAGCCTTCACAAGTCGCCCTCGCTACGATAAACTAGAGAGATCCAGCCCGCACTGGAGTACCAGCAATTCGCCTTCCTGCACCGGAGTGTAGTCCAGGCTCCTCAGCGAAGGCAAAGGGAAGCAGAGCCTATTGAACAGAGGCTGCCCCCAAGTAGTGATTGGCTTCCGATGCCGTTGCTTGTGCAAAGAGGTCGTGCCCCAGATTCTGCTGCAAGGAGATCACCAGGAAACATAAGCTATTCACCAGCGTTCTTTCACTGGAAAATACTTCCCCAACAGTGAAGTCAAAGAAACAGGCGAATTCCCCTGGCGGCGGGGAGTCTGACATTGCTTATGCTCCACCTGGGACTGAGATATTTAACCTTCCTGTGGTTAACACATCAGGTGTGGTTTCATACAAGACAGGCAGAGTTCCGGCTCGATGTCAAGCCCAGTGTCTGTGTCTACCCCCCCAAAGAAGAGTCCCAGCTCGATGCCTGATCTGGAGGCGGAGTCCTGGCTCGACGTTCCTGCCCATTGTCTGTGTCTACCACTCGAAGAGTCCCGGCTCGATGCCTGATCTGGAGGCGGAGTCCTGGCTCGACGTTCCTGCCCATTGTCTGTGTCTACCCGTCGATGAAGAGTCCCTGCTCGATGCCTGATCTGGAGGCGGAGTCCTGGCTCGACGTTCCTGCCCATTGTCTGTGTCTACCCGTCGATGAAGAGTCCCAGCTCGATGCCTGATCTGGAGGCGGAGTCCTGGCTCGACGTTCCTGCCCATTGTCTGTGTCTACCCGTCGATGAAGAGTCCCAGCTCGATGCCTGATCTGGAGGCGGAGTCCTGGCTCGACGTTCCTGCCCATTGTCTGTGTCTACCCGTCGATGAAGAGTCCCAGCTCGATGCCTTATCTGAAGGAGGAGTCCTGGTTCAAGATTCCTTGTCCTGTGCTTTGGTGGCCACATTTCTGGCTGCAGTGATCCGTGGTGTCCTAGTCTCTGGCGGCGGTGAATCAAGGTCCTAGTCTCAAGGGCCGCGGCTGTCCATGTTCCCACTGTCCAAGTCATGGCCGCGGCGATCCCAGTTCCCTGTTTCCCAGGACCACAGCAATCTAAGTCCCTAGCCCCCTAGTTCGAGGTTCGTGTTCCTCTTTATCATCCTCGATTTCCCGATTTTCTGTGTAGCGAGTAATAAATGCTATTTTATTGAACCTAAGAAAGACGTGTTTGTGTCCTGCTTGTGGGTCCTCTCTCCCAACACCCTTGTCCCCACCTCGTGACAGAATAAGAGTAAGGAACCTTGGTTCTCTAGGGATATTAGAACTCCGATAAAGAAGAAGAGAGAGATGTATGACATGTATAGGAAACAGGAGCAAATAAGGTACTTGAGTATAAAAAGTACAAAAAAATACTTAAGAAAGAAATCAGGAGGGCTAAAAGAAGACATGAGGTAGCTTTGTCAGTCAAGGTGAAGGATAATCCAAAGAGCTTCTACAGGTATATTAAGAGCAAAAGGATAGTAAGGGATAAAATTGGTCCTCTTGAAGATCAGAGTGGTTGGTTATGTACAGAACCAAAAGAAATGGGGAAAATCTTAAATAGTATTTTTGCGTCTGTACTTACTAAGGAAACTGGCATGGAGTCAACGGAAATAAGGCAAACAAGTAGTGAGATCATGGAACTTATACAAATTCAAGAGGAGGAGGTGCTTGCTATCTTGAGGCAAATCAGAGTAAATAAATCCCCAGGACCTGACAGGGTATTCCCTCGGACCTTGAAGGAGACCAGTGTTGAAATTGCAGGGGCACTGGCAGATATATTTAAAATGTTGGTATCTACGGGTGAGGTGCCAGAGGATTGGAGGATAGCTCGTGTTGTTCCGTTGTTTAAAAAAGGCTCTAAAAGTAATCCAGGAAATTATAGGCCAGTAAGTTTGATGTCAGTAGTAGGTAAATTATTGGAAGGAGTACTAAGAGATAGGACCTACAAGTATTTGGATAGACAGGGACTTGTTAGGGAGAGTCAACACGGCTTTGTGTGTGGTAGGTCATGTTTAACCAATCTATTAGAGTTTTTTGAGGAGGTTACAAGGAAAGTGGATGAAGGGAAGGCAGTGGATGTTGTCTACATGGACTTCAGTAAGGCCTTTGACAAGGTCCCACATGGGAGGTTAGTTAGGAATATTCAGTCACTAGGTATACATGGTCAGGTAGTAGATTGGATTAGACATTGGCTCAATGGGAGAAGTCAGAGAGTGGTAGTGGAGGTTTGCTTGTCTGAGTGGAGGCCTGTGACTAGTGGTGTGTCACAGTGATCAGTGCTAGGTCCATTGTTATTTGTCATCTATATCAATGGTCTGGATGATAATGTGGTAAATTGGATCAGCAAATTTGTTGATGATACAAAGATTGGAGGTGTAGTAGACAGTGAGGAAGGTTTTCAAAGTTTGCAGAGGGATCTGGACCAGCTGGAAAAATGGGCTGAAAAATGGCAGATAAAGTTTAATACAGACAAGTGTGAGGTATTGCACTTTGGAAGGAAAAAGCAAGGTAGAACATACAAGGTAAATGGTAGGGCACTGAGGAATGCAATAGAAGAGAGGGATCTCGGAATACAGATACAAAATTCCCTGAAAGTGGCGTCACAGGTAGATAAAGAGAGCTTTTGGTACATTGTCCTTCATAAATCAAAGTATTGAGTATGAGAGTTGGAATGTTATGGTGAGGTTGTATAAGGCATTGGTGAGGCCGAATTTGGAGTATTGTGTGCAGTTTTGGTCACCAAATTACAGGAAGGAAGGTTTACAAGGACATTGCTGGGACTTGAGAAACTGAGTTACCAGAGAAAGGTTGAATAGGTTAGGACTTTATTCCCTGGAGCGTAGAAGAATGAGGGGATACTTGATAGAGGTATATAAGATTATGACGGGTAAAGATAGAGTGAATGCAAGCAGGCTTTTCCACTGAGGCTAGGGGGGAGAGAAAAAAAACAGGACATGGGTTAATGGTGAAGGGGGAAAAGTTTAAAGGGAACATTAGGGGGTCTTCTTCACACAGAGAGTGGTGGGAGTGTGGAATGAGCTGCCAGATGAAGTGGTAAATGCAGGCTCACTTTTAACATTTAAGAAAAACTTGGACAGGTACATGGATGAGAGGTGTATGGAGGGTTATGGTCCAGGTGCAGGTCAGTGGGACTAGGCAGAAAAATGATTCAGCACAGCCAGGAAGGGCCAAAAGGCCTGTTTCTGTGCTGTAATGTTCTATGGTTCTATGAAGAATTTCAGGATGTATGTATATCGTACACATTTCTCTGACATTAAATGTAGCTATTGACCGATTTACTGGATGGCTGCTGGTGACTAGTGGTTTTCCAAAGGAGTCCATGTTGGGTCTGTTTCTTTTAATGTTATATGTCAGTGATTTGGACGATGGAATTAATGGTTTTGTAGTAAAATTTGCAGATGATACAAAGACAGGTGGAGGAGCAGATAGTTTTGAGGAACAAAGAGCCAGCAGAAGGATTTAGACTGGTGAAATGGGCAAAGGGATTGGCAGCTGGAATACAGTGTATGGAAGTGTATAGTCATGAACTTTGGTAGAAGGAATAAATGTGTAGATTGATTTCTAAACAGGGAGAAAATTCAAAATTCAGGGGCGCAAAGGAAGTAGATATGGAGCGGATGTTTCCTGTAGTGAGGTGTCTAGGATCAGAGGGATAAAGACGAGGAGGAACTTATTTAGACAAAGTGTGATGAATCTGTGGAATTAATTGCCACAGACTGCTGTGGAAGCCAAGTCATTGGGTATATTTAAAGCAGAGATTGATAGCTTCTTGATTAGTAAGTTCAGGAGAATGAGGTTGAGCAAGATAAAAAATCAGCCATGATGAAATGGCAGTGCAGATTTGATGGGCCAGCAGCCTAATTCTGCTCCAATGTTCTATGGTCTTATGGTCTATTCATGGAGGCTAACAAGCTCAGCCTATCCAATCCCTCCTTATTATGAAATGTCCTTTAACCCAGGCAATATCCAGGTGAATCTTCTCTGTACTTGCTCCCGAACAACTACATACCTTCTATTGTGGTGACACCATTCCAAGTGGGGCCTAAACAATGTTTAATAAAACTACACATACAAAACGCAGGAGGAACTCAGCACCTATGGAAAAGAATAAGCAGTCAATGTTTTGGGAAGAGTTTAACACTTTTTTACAGTCACTGATGTTCGAAGGCAAACATCCCATATACCTTCCTCATCATCAGCAAGTGATTCTTTTTGTTGCTGTCACAAGACTCTGTTGCATATTTTTAATGTGGAATGCTACAAGTCCGCTTCACTGATTTATTGGCAGACAGCAGGGGTGGATGGTGGAGAAGCTGTGTGGCCTTGGTTGAAGCAAGGGTTAGCCCTCAAGCTGCAGTGTTGCCCATTTACTGCCACCCAGGAGAGAGGCATCAGAGTCGGTGTGCTCCACTGGAAGCGGTGTGCATGGCGTCCAGCCTGGGGTCACTGCTGTGCCACGGTGCTCACTTGCCTCAAGACAAGTCATATTGTGATCGACTGCACCCTGTTGCAACATTCATGGACTCAGGGCCTTCGACTATATATTTTGTGTGACTGTATTTTACTGATGTCACTCAACAACAAAAATTATGCTTCCAGAATATTTTTGAGTGCATCTTACGGATTTTGGGGTGCAGATCATGAAAATCATCGTGAAATTTCCATATCACACACCAGTTTTTTTGAAATCACCTACATTTGTTATTTCAAGTCTCTAATTAAAGTCAATTGAAATGTTGACAACAATGTAAGCTGAAAGTTTTCTATCATATCCAGGTATGCCTGGGCATGCTTAGGCATGGCGGATGCTGCTTGGCAGGACAGGTTCTAGAAAGGCTGTAAATTTCCATGAAGGATTTTGATATTTGAGACAGATGTTTCCCTGAATAACTGAGGCCAAGACTAAGGAAGGTATTTTTGTTGGTCTGCAAATCCAACAGGTCATCAATGACGGACATATCTGTTTGGACCGGAGAAAATCACATGGAAGGCATTCAAGGACGTTGTTGAAATTTTTTCTTGGCTCTATAGAGCACCAAACTACGTACAGCTGATTGACAACATGTTTCAAGCACATAAAACCACGAAGCGCAACACGACACTAAAGATTCATTCCTGTATTCCCGTGCAAATATTGGCATCGTCAATGATGAGCACGGTGAAAGGTTTCACCAGGACATCGCGGTCATGAAGAAACGGTACCAGGACAACTGGAATCTCTCCATGCTGGCTGATTATTGTTGGGCACTTAAGTGAGAAGCCTCAGATACTGAGTACAAATGAAACTCATCTACAAAACATTTTAGCTTAGTTCAACTATTGCAATGCATCAGCGCCATTATGCGTTAAATACATTGTGTTCAATAGAAGTTCATTTCTTTTTTCTCCAAATTCCTATGTGAAATAAGTAGTTTAAAATTAATTATAATTGTATTCAGCTTCAAGTGGTCTATGATAAACAAAGGAAGCAACACCTTCTATCTTACATGTGCTTGTTATCTCATATGTGCTATATGTACTTCGTGCTGTATGTGACTATTGGCACTGCATTTGCATTTTAGATTAATGCCTCATTTGGCTGTATTCTTGGGTTTTCATTTATGGTTGAATGACAAATAAGCTTGAACTTCAACTTGAACTTTCTACCCATGTTACCAGATTCAGTGAACTATGGACTTGATCTCCAATGTTGTCCCTCTGTTCATTTGCATTTCCTAGCAATCTGCATTTACTCTCCACATTATACCATTATCAACTTCCCAAAATGCAAAACCTCAAACCTGCCTGAATTAAATTGCATCAGTGAACAAAGTGCCCAATTTTCCATCTCTTCGATCCCTACAATACACCAGTGGTCTCAGGCTTTCAATTAGAAAAGCACCCTTCCACACTAACTTCTGCCTCCTAGTATCAAACCAGTTTTGGAACTAATTACCTTAACCTTCTGGACCCAGCTTGCGATGGGAACCTGTCAAAATGCTTACTAAGGTTCACATAGGCAATGTCTACCACATTAATTTCATCATTCTTCTTGGCTACCTCTTCAAACAACTTAATCAAGTTAGTAATACAGATTTCCCCTGCACAAAGCATGCTGATAGGTGGGTTATTTTCCCCTTTTGGCTATCAGCTCCTTATATCTAATGCCAGAGTACTATTTCTCTGACTGGCCGTGGTTGGGCAGCCATTTTGTTTGATTTTTCTGCCAGGTAGGAATGAACAAACGTTGCAGTTCATCGTGCGTTGGCTTCCACCCACAGCCCAAAATGTGTGTGGCACGGTAGAATGACTGACCAGTGCAAGTTGTCTCTAGTGTGTAGAAGGTAGTTGGGGGTAATATGGGGAAAATAAAATAAAGTGCAAAGTAAATAGCTGTGTGGTGAGCACAGTCTAGATGGGCCGAATTGCCTCTTTACATTCTGCAGCTCTATACGACGATGAATATGAAGGCACCTCTCCAAGTACCTCATACTGCAAATAAATCCCCTTATAATCACACCAAGCTTCTAAACCAGAGCCTCTGTACCTCCCTCAGCACCTCAATCCTCAACAAGGAGCATTCGTAACAAAGTGGATGAATTGAATGGGCAGATAGTTATTAATGAATATGATATATTTGGGATCACAGAGACATGGCTCCAGGGTGACCAAGGATGGGAGCTCAACATCCAGGGATATTCAATATTCAGGAGAGATAGACTGGAAAGAAAAGGAGGTGGGGTAGCATTGCTGGTTAGCGAGGAGATTAACGCAATAGAAAGGAAGGACATTAGCCCAGAGGATGTGGAATCGACATGGGTAGAGCTGCATAACACTAAGGGGCAGAAAACGCTGGTGGGAGTTGTGTACAGGCCACCTAACAGTAGTAGTGAGGCTGCGGCTGGCATTAAACAGGAAATTAGAAATGCGTGCAATAAAGGAACAGTAGTTATAATGGGTGACTTCAATCTACATATAGATTGGGTGAACCAAATTGGTAAGGGTGCTGAGGAAGAGGATTTCTTGGAATGTAGGCGGGATGGTTTTCTGAACCAACATGTCGAGGAACCATCTAGAGAGCAGGCCATTCTAGATTGGGTATTGAGCAATGAGTTAGTTAGCAATCTTGTCATGCGAGGCCCCTTGGGTAAGAGTGACCATAATATGGTGGAATTCTTCATTAAGATGGAGAGTGACATAGTTAATTCAGAAACAAAGGTTCTGAACTTAAAGAAGGGTAACTTTGAAGATATGAGATGTGAATTAGCTAAGATAGACTGGCAAATGATACTTAAAGGGTTGATGGTGGATATGCAATGGCAAACATTTAAAGATCGCATGGATGAACTACAACAATTGTTCATCCCAGTTTGGCAACAGAATAAACCAGGGAAGGTAGTGCACCCATGGCTGACAAGGGAAATTAGGGATAGTATCAAGTCCAAAGAAGAAACATATAAATTAGCAAAAAAAAGCGGCACACCTGAGGACTGGGCGAAATTCAGAGACCAGCAGAGGAGGACAAAGGGCTTATTTAGGAAAGGGAAAAAAGATTATGAGAGAAAGCTGGCAGGGAACATAAAAACTGACTGTAAAAGCTTTTATAGATATGTGAAAAGAAAAAGATTGGTCAAGACAAATATAGGTCCCTTACAGTCAGAAACAGGTGAATTGATCATAGGGAACAAAGACATGACAGACCAATTGAATAACTACTTTGGTTTTGTCTTCACTAAGGAGGACATAAATAATCTTCCGGAAATAGTAAGGGACCAAGGGTCTAGTGAGATGGAGGAACTGCAGGAAATACATGTTAGTAGGGAAGTGGTGTTAGGTAAATTGAAGGGATTAAAGGCAGATAATTCCCCAGGGCCAGATGGTCTGCATCCCAGAGTGCTTAAGGAAGCAGCCCAAGAAAAAGTGGATGCATTAGTGATAATTTTTCAAAACTCCTTAGGTTCTGGATAAGTTCCTGAGGATTGGAGGATGGCTAATGTAACCTGTTACGCCTGCAGCCCCCTCCTTTGTGAGAATCACAAGATCACTATTGGGTTGGGTCAGGAGACCCAGGAAATGAGAGAGAGACGTGCGGAATGTCTCGTTCCCCGGCGATATAAAGCTACAGGATACGGCCATTGTCTCTTGAAGACGAACTTGTGGATTGAAATACTGTGCTAGTTGGAAGCCCTCAGGCAAAGTGGGCTGGTTGAGGGAGGGATTGCATCACCCCAACCTGATTGACATCTGAGACCCTGTGAGTCAGGATAAAAGAGGGTCTGTGGGAACAGCCCCTCAGACGCACCAGAAGAAACGCTAGCGATCCCGTAATAGCGGAAGCCATTGGAAGGAGGCCACGTGCATTTGGTTCCGTTTGCCTGGAACTGGTGGCTTGTACCATGGAAAACGGCTTTTAGCTAACAATGGGGAAACCAACTCCCCACGACTCAAAGGATTGGCATCATAAAAGACCTGGGCAAGTTTAACCTGTCTCTCTCTAAAACCCAAAATGCTGCAGCTTGAACGAACTAACAGTGACTTTTATATTTCCATCGGACAGTACATTATCCCCTAGATAACGATAGAGCTATTTCTTATTGATTATTATTGTACCCGCACTTTTAGATTTAGTATTGATGACGAATATTATCTGTATGTTTGCATTAAACTTATTTTTGTGCCCCTTTATCAATAAATACTGTTAAAAATAGTACCATCAGACTTCAATGGACCTCTCTATCTTTGCTGGTAAGTGACCCAGTTACGGGGTTTCGTAACAAACCCCACTTTTTAAAAAAGGAGGGAGAGAAAAACTGAGGAATTATAGATCGGTTAGTCTGACATTGGTGGTGGGGAAATGCTAGAGTCAGTTCTCAAAGATGTGATAAAAGCACATTTGGAAAGAGGTGAAATCATCGGACAAAGTCAGCAAGGATTTTGTGAAAGGAAAATCATGTCTGACGAATCTTATAGAATTTTTTGAGGATGTAACTAGTTGAGTGGATAGGGGAGAGCCAGTGGATATGGTATATTTAGATCTTCAAAAGGCTTTTGTCAAGGTCCCACACAGGAGATTAATGTGCAAACTTAAAGCACACGGTATTGGGGGTACGGTATTGATGTGGATAGAGAATTGGTTGGCAGACAGGAAGCAAAGAGTGGGAGTAAACGGGACCTTTTCAGAATGGCAGGCAGTGACTAGTGGGGTACCGCAAGGCTCAGTGCTGGGACCCCAGTTGTTTACAATACATTTTAATGATTTAGACAAGGGAATTAAATGCAGCATCTCCAAGTTTGCAGATGACACGAAGCTGGGCGGCGGTGTTAGCTGTGAGGAGGATGCTAAGAGGATGCAGGATGACTTGGACAGGTTAGGTGAGTGGGCAAATTCATGGCAGATGCAATTTAATGTGGATAAATGTGAGGTTATCCACTTTGGTTGCAAGAACAGGAAAACAGATTATTATCTGAACGGTGGCCGATTAGGAAAAGGGGAGGTGCAACGAGACCTGGGTGTCATTGTACACCAGTCATTGAAGGTGAGCATGCAGGTACAGCAGGCGGTGAAAAAGGCAAATGGTATGTTGGCATTCATAGCAAAAGGATTTGAGTACAGGAGCAGGGAGGTTCTACTGCAGTTGTACAAGGCCTTGGTGAGACCACAGCTGGAGTACTGTGTGCAGTTTAGGTCCCCTAATCTGAGGAAAGACATTCTTGCCATAGAGGGAGTACAAAGAAGGTTCACCAGATTGATTCCTGGGATGGCAGGACTTTCATATGAAGAAAGACTGAATCGACTAGGCTTATACTCACTGGAATTTAGAAGATTGAGGGGGGATCTTATTGAAATGTATAAAATTCTAAAGGGATTGGACAGGCTAGATGCAGGAAGATTGTTTCCGATGTTGGGGAAGTCCAGAACGAGGGGTCACAGTTTAGGGATAAAGGGGAAGCCTTTTAGGACCGAGATGAGGAAAAACTTCTTCACATAGAGAGTGGTGAATCTGTGGAACTCTCTGCCACTGGAAACAGTTGAGGCCGGTTCATTGGCTATATTTAAGGGGAAGTTAGATATGGTCCTTGTGGCTAAAGGGATCGGGGGTATGGAGAGAAAGCAGGTACAGGGTTCTGAGTTGGATGATCAGCCATGATCATACTGAATGGCGGTGCAGGCTCAAAGGGCCAAATGGCCTACTCCTGCACCTATTTTCTATCTTTCTATGTTTAACTCCCTCACGAGACCAAGAGATCTCTGTCTTGCTGACAGTCAACACAGGCTCAACTCAAGGATGTGTGCTTAGCCCACTGCCCTACCCTTTCTACACTGATGACTGAGTGGCTAGGCATAGCTCAAAGACCATTTATAAATTTGCAGGTGACACCACTGCTGTTGATAATATCCCAGATGGCCATGAGGCGACACACAGGCGTGAACTAGATCAGCTGCTTCAGTGCTATCTCAACAGCAACTTCACACTCAGTGTGAGCAAGACCAAGGAATGGATTGTGCACTTCAGAAAGGAGAAGTTAGGAGGATGCACACCCATTCTCATCAAGTGGTCAGCAGTGGAAAAACTGAGCAGCTTTGAGCTCTTGGTCATCAAAATCTCAGAGCAGCTATCATGGGCCCTACACAAAGACATCATGCCAGCAACTTTACTTCATTAGGAGTTTAAGGAGATTTGGCATGTCACCAAAATGCCATGCAGATTTCTATAAATGCGTGTTGGAAAGCATTCCGACTGGTTGCATCAGACGTGGAATGAAGGCTCAAATGCACAGCATCATGAGAGGCTGAAGATGGGCACAATTATGGGCACAATCCTGACCGCTGTTGAGGTTGTCTTCAAGAGCCAGTGCTCAAGAAGGTGGTAACCATCATTAGGGACTCTCACCATCTGTGACATTCCCATTAGGAAGTATTGGAGCCTGAAGACATACACACAATGATTCAGGAACAGCTTCCTCCTCTCAGTCATCAGATTTCTGAATGGTCCTTGAATCCATGAACAATAACTCACTATTCCTTTGTTTTCACTATTTATTTTACTTGAGATTTAATTGTCACATGTACATTGAAACACATAGTGAAGTACAGTATGTTGTTTGCATCAACAACCAATATAATCCGATGATTTGTTGGAGGTTACCACACTTCTGGCGTTAACATAGCACACCCACAACTTACTAGCCCTAACCATATGTCCTTGCAATGTGGGAAGAAACTAGAGCACTCAGGGAAACCCACACAGTGAACGGGAGAATGTACAAACTCAGTACAGGACCCTACACTGGCATTGTAAAGTGTTGCACTAACCACAACACTACTATGCCATCCTGGCATTTCATAATTTATAGTAACTTTATACCTTCATAGTGTACTGGTTCTGCAAAATAACAAATATCATGTCCAATAAGACAGTGATAATAAACCAGATTGTGATTCTGAATATCCATTTGAGGATGGCCTGCTCTCTCATTGGTTCTTTAAAATATTGGCAAGTATTGGTCCAGAAACTGTTTTGCCACAAGTACTAGGAAATTTATCCACAGCATTATTGGAAATGTGGTTTGCCAATCCATGCATTGATTTAACATTCTTTGTCGCATCTGCATTATTTTGCAAAATTTTGTTTATCTGTCACCCTTGATTTCATTGCATTCTTTTGCATAATTTCCCCTTTCTATCTCTGGTTTCCTCTTCTTCCTTTGTGTGTTTCTGTCCTACAGCCATTCATGACAAAACTCACAAACATGTCAAATTAATTGATTATCGTCAACCCAGTCTGAAATGTCTCTTTAACTGTGCCTCTTCCTGCTGCTCATTGTATCTCTCCTACTACCCCTCTGAACTGATCATCACGTAGCTGGTGGAAATGATTGATTTCCTATGGTGGTGAAGCTGTACGAAGTACAGTGGACCTTTACAACTTTGAACATATTGTCAGAATTTCACAACGCTTCTTCATGGTGTTCCAGATAGTTGAACCTTTGTTTTCACTTTGCCAGCAGTCTACTCCATTTCAAAGATTCAAACATTCATATATGATAAATCTGTCAAAAATGAATGGACAACATGAACTTAAAAAATTAGTGATCAAAGAGAGCATGCTCTGCTAGAGCCAGACTGTGTGGTGACACCCTTGGGTGCATTTGCTGTTAATGTAAATGGTGTATTTCACTGTATGCTTTGATGTATATATGATAAATAAATTTGAATAATATTTGTATCTTAAAATGAAATTCAAAATTCAAAAGAAACTGCATTTTTTACGATAGCGCCACCAAATATGTGCAACAACTTACTTGTGGTTCAAAAGCAAAGGAATTCAATGAAAAACATTATTAATAACACTTTTCTGAAAGTAAATTGAGGTAAACAATCACCGCAAACAATGGAAAAGCGAGCAGAATTTAAGCCCTACCCATCTCCTTTAAATTTTAAGACCCGTTCTAGACATTGAGGACTATGCCCTCTAGCATTTGGTATTTCCATCCTAGGAAAAGACTAATTAATACTGCTGCCCTTCTTAAATTCATCTGTTCTCTAGTCTTTTGGGACCTCACCAGTAACCTCTATAATCTACTCCCTTGACTCTTCCAGTATCCTGAGATTGATCCTATCTGGCCTAAGGAACTTATGCAGATTCATGTTTTCAAGACACCCAACACATCCTTCTTAATATTAACATGCCCTAGAGAACCTACATCACAATGCCCTTTCTCCTTGGTAAGTACTCATATTTAGGTTCTCACCAATTTCCCCTGGCTCTATTCATGAGTTCATTCATTTGTCTGTGAATGGATATACCCTTTCTCTAGCTAACCCCTTGCTTCTAATGTACATGTAAAATTTCCAAGGATTTCCCTTTAATCCAATTTATCAAGCACATATTCCAGGCCCTTTTGGTCCAAAATTTCTTGTTTCCTGATTCATTTATATCCCACAAGGACTTTGATTTCAGTTTCCTAAAAATTATGGATGTCTCTGTTTTTGTTTTGACAAAATTTACAACTTCTCTTGTCGTACAATAGTCCCAAACCTTGCCATCATTATCTGTCATTCTCACTGGAACATACTGGTGCTGAACATTAACCACCCAGCATTCAGCTGTAGATTTACCTCCAAACAGATGCTCCCAATCCCCATTTCCTGCCACGTGGTATTGTAATTAGACTTCCTCTACTTTAGCACTTCGTCTGAGGACCGGTTTTATCCATAACTATCTTAACATTTATGGAATTAGGTTCACTCTTCCCATAATACTCTCCCATTTAACTTTGATAATCTGGCCAGGTACTTTGCTCAGTGCAAGGTCTATGATGGTCCATTCCATGGTACCTAGACATGGTTTCTTGAAACCTTCCTAGGTGCTCCTGGGAGCTTTATGACAGGCAAACAGGACACCTGGATTGGGAAGTTAAGGAGTACACAAGCCCAATGGCATTGCTCGCTACTAAACTAGCCTTTCACACTCAGTAATGTTCCTTTCAAAGGTTCAGAACAGGGGAATGGGGTTGAGGATGATTAAGTTAGATTGTGAAGGGGAACAGGCAAGAGATGCGATGTTGTGAGTGGAAGTGATAGACAACCCGTAGAGGTTTCAGAGTGAGTGCTCACTGGCAGAAGTCACAGTGGCTAAATATTCATGGTTAGGAGGTGGCGGCAAGCTTAGTGATCAAGAATTAGAACTGATGGTTCAGGTATAGGGGTATAGTTTAAGTGAAAATGACAGTTGTGAGTATCCATTGGTTGGCAGGGTTTGGAGTGTGGATCAGTTTTTATCAGAAGACAGCTTTGACAAGAGCTTGTGGAAGGGAACTGAAGCAGCAGTGGGGGTAGGAGCAAAGCTCAAAGTAAATTGATTATCGAAGTATAGATATGTTACCATTTACTACCTTGAGGTTCATTTACAGGAAAAATGAATTAAAATAGAATGTATGAAAAACTACAAAAACAAAAAGTGGCAAACAACCAATGTGCAAAAGAAGACAAACTGCAAATGAAGAATAATACCAAGAACACAAGTTGTGAAGAGTCCTTGAAAGTGAGTCTCCAGCTTATCGCACCAGCTCAGAGTAGTGTTGACTGAAGTTATCCACAACGGTTCAGGAACTTGATGGTTTTAGGGTAATAATTGGTCCTGATTTTGGTAGTGTGGGACCTAAGGCCGATGGTAAAAGAGCATGACCTACATGAAGAAGAGCTTTGATAATAGTTGCTGTATGCTTGTTGTAGTGTTCCAAGTAAATGTATTCAAATGTGGGGAGCTGTCACTGGGAAATCAATTTCTCACCTTAAGGAGTGCCTGCAAGTCCAGGTCTCTCGACACTAGATTGGATCTTGTTCAAACATCCTAAGCGGGTATTACAGAAGGGCAGACCTTAGATGGTGCAGGTATTGTGAAGGTCTATTGCGCAGGTAGTTCTGGACACACATTGAAGATTATAAGACACCATTAATGTTCAGATTGCCACTACACAGGTCTGGATTTCTCCACTTATTAAATGCCTGGAGAATCTGCAACTAAAATCATAGATAGTACATCATATTATCCTGAATTTTCCTTTATGCTCCACTTATTATGTAAACAGATGGGACCAAGAAATGAACTTCCCAGCCAGGTCTCCTGGAATCCTCAGGTGGGTTCTCCAAAGTGATCACTCCTGCTGATGATATTTTAAAGGCTACAGGTTGGTAAGAAGCAATGAACATAAGACTTGATTAAAACTATAATTCAGGCATGATGAAAAAGCACAGATTTTTGTCTACTGACGTGTTTTCCAGTTTCAGGATTTCTCACTTTGCTTGGAATTAAGACCAAAGCTCAAATCTAAAATGATCTGCTAAATCTCCCGTCTGTTCAGGAGCTTTCACTGCGGTATGTTGAACAAAATCCCAATCACTCAGCTATGAATTGTACTTTTGTTTCAGGAATAAAATGAAACTAAGAAGAGAAAAATATTAATCAAGAGTGGTATGTGAGTCTGTTTTAACTACTGCTAGGGCACTATCTTATTGAAATGAAGGCCAAATGTCTTCAACTGACAGATTTATAAACAAGAAAAACAACATGCACTTTAATATTCTAGAATACCCCAAGGCACTTTAGAGGAATAATATCAATGTTTGAATCGATGTGAATTAGAATTACAATATGAATGACTATTGTTTTTAAATGGTTTATTGTTGTGTGAAGTCCCATCAAAATTGTCCCTCTGCTATATTTGCCATTCAGTATTTCTTTTTACAAGAGCTGCAAATCTAAATTATTTGAAGATTCATCAAGCAATTTTTTCTAAGAATAAAACTTTTCCACTTTCATGGTTCTGCAGTCTTCTGGATAAAACCATATTTTCTTTTGCATACAGAAGGAAATTAATCATTCCAGGGTTTATTAAAAGTTTTAAATGTGGTTTTTTTGCCACGTCACCCTCTTGTATCAATAATGTTCTTTCTTTATCCAGTCTGTTAGATGTTACAGCTTTCCATCTTGGCATTTGCATATATTTTATTCTGCTCCACCAAAGCAAATACAGTAAATGGATGAATCTATATTTGCACATTGAATGAAGCCATGCCCTTCAATCTCAATCATGCAAGGTCAGTTCTATTTCAAACAACATCCTGGGATTATCTACAATAGAATTTTTATGAGTTTGGCCATTTTTTTTGCAAAATACTCGTTGGCCTATAATACACCACAATTTATCTCACCTCACCAGGCATTGGAGTATTTCCAGGCTTGGATGCAAATTCTACTACCACAGCACATTACTCATGTCCAAATACGTCAGGTGCACCATCCTCAAGCATGTTCATAGTGCAATCAAGTTACTTCACTCTGCATCTGCCTTGGCGGCTGGATCTCACTGAGAGGAGATGGCCCCAGCACCTATGTCAGAATCATCCGCCTCTACCATGAAAGCTCTGGATGGTGGAGAACTGGAGAGGCAGTGAAGCGTCTCTTGAGCTCCTCAAAAGTGTGCGCCATGTCGTCAGGCTGGGTTATCCACGAGGGAGGTGATTTGGTGAGGGAGCTGAGAGGAGTGGAAATTTAACCGTAGTTCCTGATGAAGTGGTGGTAGAAGTTGGAGAAGCCCGAGAAATTTGGTAGTTGTTTGAGGGAGTGCGGTCAGGGCCATTCAATGATGGTGCGCACTATCTCTGGGTTTATGGTTATGCCTTGGGGTGAAAGGACGTAACCCAGGAAGGAAACGATTGGGGTGTGGATCTCGTATTTTTCCAACTCGCAGTACGGTTGGTTTTCAAGGAGACACTGGAGAACTGATCAGACATGCCAAATGTGTTCTTGGGGGTCTTTGGAGAAGATGAGGATGTCATTGAGACAAACGAATGCTCAGAGGATCTCATTGATCACTTTTAAGGACTCTTCATCTTCATCTCACGTTCTCGATATTTATTGCTTATTTATCGTTACTAATTTTTTCTCTTTTGTATTTGCACGTTTTGTTGTCAATTTCACATTACCGCGCCTGTCCGTCCTGTTGGATGCAGACTTTCATCGATTCTATTATCGTTCTGGGATTTACTGAGTATGCCCCCAAGAAAATGAATCTCAGGGTTGTACTTGGAGAGATATCTGTACTTTGATAATAGATTTACTTCGGACTTTGAACTTTGAAGACTTGGAAAATGGGTAGACTGTTGGAAAGTCCGAAATGTATCACCAAGTATTCATGTTGGCCGGTGGGTGTTATGAGTGCTGTCTTCTACTGAACCCCTGGTAGATGTGGATCAGGTTGTGTACACTCCATAGACCCAACTTGGCGAAAATCATTGCCCTGTGGAGTGTTTCAAATGCACTACCTATCAAGAGCGGAGGGTAGAGGTTCCTTATGGTGCTTTTGTTGAATCCATGTGAAGGCCCCATTTTCCGGGATGGTTCAATGAATCCGTGTTGTAGTGTTTCGGCAATGTAATTCATGGCTTGATTTTCAAGAGGGGAGAAGAGGATTAAATGACCTTGGGGAGGGGTGGTGCCAGGAAGTTGATTGCGCAGTTGTGTGTTCTGTGAGGTGGCAGGGTCCTGGTCTCCCTTTTACTGAAAGCACTGGCTAGGTCGTGCATTCCTGTGGGAGTTTCCTCCGTTTCCATAGATTTATGGTGTGAGGTCAGCTGAGGGTGCAGGCAGGTGGGTGTGACCCCAACTGGGCAGCAAGTCAAATCACCAGGCAAAGTGAGGGTCATTAGTGCCAAGCCAAGTGGAGAAGCATGAGACTCGCTGTGCTCTCCAATACTTGCGCAGACTGTGTGCAGACTCTGACCATTCCAGATCCCAAGGGATGTCCATCAATGGCAGTGATACAGACAGGGTGAGAGTTAGGCTCGACAGGAAACCCAAGCAAAAGACACCGAGTCCAGTCCAGAAAGTTACCTGCTGCGCCGGAATCCACCAGGGCCTCCTGTGTGCCTAGAGTCATCAGTGTGGAGGACAGAGAGAGTGAGTCAGTCTATAGTGCTGGAACAAGAGGCCGGGGGGTGGGGAGGGAGGCTTACCAGATAAAAAGTCCTCGTGGTGTCATTTCCCCAGATACAGTGGGCATTTGATGGGTGGGTGATTAGCTCAAGTTATTCCTCCACTGGTGCTCACGTTCTTTGGGAGGGGTGTGGTTAAAGAAGCTCTCCCTAACTGTAAGAGCTCTGGAGGCATTGCTGATAAGAGTCCTGTGGCCTGAAATGGTTCTGGGAATTGAACTGGGGCTCTGGCTGATGATCTAGAAAGGTCATTCCATAAGGCACTTGTCAACTCGGAGGGCCAGAGTGATGGAGCGTTCGAGGTCGCTGGGCATTCCCCAGGTAATCCGTTCACTTTTCAAGGGCTCTGAGAGGTTGTGATGGTGATGGTCCTGAAGGACTTCTGAATTCCTCCTGCACTCCATCGCAAGATTCCTGAATTCCACGATGCACTTCAGCCATCGAGCGTGAGCCTTGCTGCAGGTGAAGTATCTGATCCACTGCCCCCTATCCATTTCCTGGGTGGTTAAGAACCCCGGCGTATTTCAGTGGTGAATTCCTCATAACTATTGCAAATGGTGGTTTTTGTTGCCCCAGTGAATGGCGGCCCAGGCCAGAGCTCACCCGGTCATGAGAGAGATGTCAGAAGCAAGTCTGGCTTAGAGGTGGCTGGAGCTCGAAGTGTAAGGTGCACTAGGACAAGAAGTTGGGGACCTGTTGAAGTATTCAGGGACCGGAATCCTGGGCTTGACTGGCACGGTGTTTCTGCATCAAGTTGGTTGAGAGTGATGAGCAGGTGGTCAGTGGTTTCCTGCCACTTCGAGAACGTGTGCTCCTGTCGATGGACAACCGCCTGTAAATGAGCATACTCAGCAGGTCAGTCATTGGTTCACTCTTCCTGTCAGTAAACGTAGAGGAGGCTTGACTAAACCAAGAGCAGTGGAGATGATTCAGCAGTGAGCGATAACTTTAGTGACAAATTGACAAGAAATGGACCATGAGGAGCCACAACTCAAGAAAGGACAGATACTTAACAAGACACGGCAACAAGGTAGATGAAGGCTAAGAGCAACTGGATGAGGCTGGGTTTTTTAGTGAGTGAACAGAGAACTGCTGCTGCAAACTGGGTTTAAATAGGCTGAAGGTGATGAGTTGGAAATGAGCGGCAGGTGATTTCATGATAAAAGTATATTTGAAAACATTTGAAAAAATGGTCAAGGGTTTGTAGAATGTTTGAGAGATACAGAATACAAACAGGCCATTTGTCACTCTGAGTCCATGCTGATCATTAACCACCGATTTACACTCATCCTATGTAAAACCCTTTTTTATTCTCCTACTTTGTAATCAAATCTCCTTTGTATCTACTACATCAAAAGATTTACAGTTTATAGTGGCCATTTAGTCTGGTCAACTGCCCATGTCTCCCTTTGATTCTGTCATAGTTGGCCCTCCTACAAAATCCTACCTTGGCGCCTCACTGTGGCATAGGAGTGACACTGGTTGAACATCAGCGAAGTGCGGCAGAGATTCATTCTCTGGCAGGTCTAACCTAGCCGTGAGGGTGATGTTCCATCGGTATACTACTAGATCAGATCCAGTAGTAGGATCGTGGCTGGCTAAGTCTAGGAGGTAAGTGTGCCTTTGCTACTTTGTAGGCTATGCCTCTTCAGGCAAAGACTGCACCCAACGAGGATGCCGGCAGCAGGGCATCTGATGGTGTCTGCGGCAGATGAGTCCAAAAGGGTCAATGGTACAGCCACCTTGGTGGCATGCAGATGAACCAGAGTGATGGTCAACAGATGACATCACCAGACTAGCTAGTTGTCACCGCGGGGCAGCTTCCTTATCCGCTAAGTCAGTTACACTCCTGTGTACCACTTAGCATCAGATTTGGAAGCCCAGAGAGACTGTATGGTGGGGGCACGACACCGTCAGCCTTATTACTGTCCAAGGCCTGTTGGAGTAGAGTTTCTGGATGGTTGTGGCCCATAAACGTGACTGCAGAGACTAAACTCTCAGTACAGTCAACATTGAAATCGATGGGCCGCTGAAGAAGAAGAAGAAGTTGGCCTTTCGCTTCCATTACCAATGCCTGAGCTCCAGTGGGCCAAAGCTCACTCCCCAGGGGAGGTTGCTGGAGGTTCCAACCCATGAGAGGCTACTTCTCAGCGGATGAAGTTCCCACAGAAAAACTGAGTTCAAACAGTTGCTCTCACTGATGCTGACAGAGGATGTTTTTGAAATTCCGGGACATACGTGATTATTGATGTGGACACCAGCTTATATTGGTCTCCTTCAGTTTTTCTGTGTTTTCATCCTTGTTGCCAATTGGCGGGAGGGCGATATGTTACTTTTTTGGGTGAGGGTGGGGGTTGGGTGTTGATGTTATTGTCACGGTTTTTTGCATGCGAGGAGCTTGGGGGTTAGGGGTTTGCTGTTTTAACTGCCTTGTCTTGGGGTGGGCGATCTGTTAGTTTTGCACATGGGGGAGGTTGGGGGGGGGTGTCTGGGGTTTGCTAGTTCTGTTTCTTTTTCTTTTTCGTGTGGGAAGGGCTTCTCAATGAATTCCATGTTTTTTCTGTGTTTTATGGCTGTCTGGAGAAGACAGAGCTCAGAATTTCATCCTGCGTACAGACTCGGATAATAAAATGAACCTTTGGTTCACATCATGGTCACAGTGTTTGCATCCCTTCAGGATGGTAAGCACTCTGACCCTGATGTAATCCGATTATCACGGCCATCTGAGGGATGGGAAAGCCAAGCATCAAGCTGCCGATTCATGGCCTGTTCTCCAGATTGATCAGTCCAGCAGGCTGAAAAAGTTCATGTGTCTGCAGGGGAAGCACGCAATGGGAGTATTAGTATAAGGCTTCAAGAGCATTGGTCTAGTGCATAATAAAATTAATCATGCTTTATATCTCCTCCTAACTAAAATAAGATACCAACTCTTTGTTCCTACATAAAGACTCTTAAGATTTTTAAAATGTTTATGTAATGTGCTTTGCAGCGTTTGCTTCTGGAAGCATTACAACAAAGATTAAGGATAGGTTTGTCTGCAAATTGATTTAAATGACCAAAAATGGACCGGGATAGAAGATTTTGTACGTATACTTCTATGCCACGTTTTGCCAAAAAAAATGAGTAAAATGTTACCATTATTTTCTGGGTTTCAAAACACATACCATTCAATAGAGCTTAAAGAATCAAGTTACTGCTTCAAAGCAAATGGCAGATATTCCTTCTCACAAAAACATTACACGCAGGTTTGAAGTCTCAATAATCGAAAACAAAATAATGGATAACTCCAAAGGGTAGAGTTTATATAGGATGGGAAAAATGATCACAGCTTAATTTCCTTTTCACAACAGTGCAGGGAAAGAAGATTGCCTTTTGATCATATTTTCTCAAGTTAGAAATCTCAAGGAGAGTCAAAGTAAAAAGCAAATGGTTGAAATTTCTGATTCAGAACATCTGTAGTATCAAGTACATGTGGTAATATTTGATTAAAAGCTGCAGGCTATGCTACAAGGGTATCACAATTACATCCAACAAACCTCAGTGTGTATTGCCTGAATCACATACTGTTAATAAAAACCCTTTTTTTTTGAAGTTTGAGTGGATTTACTACACTGCTTCACAGGGATGTGAGTTGAACTTCCTGAAGGTGACTGATGCTATTTTTGTTTCATTTAATAAATCCACTTTCATTCAAATGGAAGCTTGTCTACGAGATAAATTGAAGCTCAACAGCCTTACAACATTTTTTTGGCATGCAACTGCGAACTGGGTCTGCAACGTTGGAATTGACCTTCCGATTACTGTGTAATCATTACTGGGAGGTCATTGTGCCTCGTAGAAAATAAATAATTATGGAGCACTTAGAACTATTATGATTTTCCAAATCATTGGACAAGCAGAAAGATCTCTTTATAGATGCCAGGATAAATCTGCGGATTCCATAGAGCCACTGTTTATTTTTTGTAACAGGCTGCACAGAAAGTGCACGTTCAGCACAGTCGTGCCCTTGGCCTTCAATAAATAGTATATTCAGAATGCACTTTTTCACTGAACAAATTTCAGGATTCACAAGGCTCGGCACAATAGTGGCCTGACTGCCCTCAATGGAAGGGGAGGGGAATATTTTCCCCCTAATCAAAAGGATCTGTTTACAGTTCAGCTGCATTCAGAAGGTTCTTGCTGTTCGTTTCTCCCACACAAGCCTGGGTCTTCTGCTTGGATGGAACTCTGAGCAGATGCATGCACTTTGCATCTGCCCAGTGAGAAGCGGGGCAACCTCATTTTAATACTGACCATGCGCTCCTCTCATTTTCGATTGTGCCATTTGGCACTGGGCTGTGCATAGGCTGCTACATTGCTGATGTGCTGTTCTGCTTGGGAAGAATCATTGCTTCATGCTGTGTCAACTGCACTTTCAAATTTCCAAAAACTTCTTCAGCTGAACCTTACAACTTTTCATTCTGCTAAAAATATTTCAGCTGAGATTCAAGTACAAAAATTAATGGCGCATAACCTTAATAGTTCATCCTCTCCAAAATACTTCAGTTAAACACACAAACAAATTCATTCACTAAATACAGGCATTGCAGGTGAAGATTATATATATTGTCATCTTTAAATGGCCTATGAAGTAATTGGTTTCCTTTCACACGACACTTCTGATGGGGTAATCATGTATCTAGTTTCCTGCATTAGCCATGCCAGTGAAAGATGGCAAATTACATTCACTGAAGGAAATTTGGTGGTTTCAGCATCGTTTTATGAGCTTTTAGTTAATATCCAGCTGTGTTAAATTACTTCAGCTTAAGTTCTCCAGCTGCCATGTTAGGATTTGAACTCTTGTCTGTGGAAAAATAGATTAGAATTCTTTTCCAGAACAAGACACCATATCTTAAATTTAAAACATAATTTGACTGCTATAAAATCAAACTGGTTGCATATCCTACTTGTTTAAATGATCCAAGCTATTCATTTCAAACTTAACTCGGCCACAAAGGAAATATTACTCCAGCTCTACAGACAACTGAAGGCTAACAAAAAAGTTCCATAGTGTCTTAGAAAGTGAATAGCAGTGTGAATGAATGCTTCAGGTCAAGCCATCCATGACTCATATACCCAAAGGCTCTCCAAGAACAGATAAAAGCTTATCCTGCAGAGAAAGGCAGCTTCTGACTACTGGAATAAGAATTTCAAACTCTTTCTTAGTAAAGACTCTGCCTTCTCACAGGTATCTTTGACTTTATTCCACAGCAAGACAGTAGCTTGCCCAGTCTCACTGTTATCCAGGTCCAACATGAGATTGAAAAAGCCACATACCAACGAAAAAACAAGGATCTTGGTGCAGAGAGCATTCCTACCATTATCCTAAAACTTGGAGGAGAAAAATATTTGATATAATTCACAGCCTTAACTCTGCCCATCGGAAGAGGAGGACAATCCTGGGGACATCAGAATTGGCACAACCATGACCAAATGAAAGCAAGGAGACAAGTCTAACTGCAATCATTCCTGTTGTCTGCCACAGGCCAAGACATTGCAAAGAACCTTCTTAGCTATGTCCTCCCCATGACCAAAATAAAAACACCTCCCTAATCACAGTATGAGTACTGTCCATCAGGAGGGACTCTACATAAAACCTTCACTGCCATGTAGCTCCAAGAAAAATATTGGGAGTAGTTTCAATTGCTGTATGTGTTCTTTATCCATTTTACAGAAGGTTGACTATTAACCAGGATACAATATAAAGAATTATCTTCAAATGTAGCTGTCTTCGCAAATTGGGCTTCAATCTACTGTACATCTTCTCCAAGAAGACCTGCAAACAGTAATATTAACCACTAAGGCATTCACAGACCCATTCTCACTGGATCAAGTAAAGCAATGACATTATTCCAATACTCTACTCTTCTCAGTCTATTCCACCACACTGTTGTAGCCCGAATCAAGAAGATTCTTACTGGGGTAGAACTAATCTACAAGAGGAATAGAAAGCTCTTCAAACGGCACCTTCCCTACCCCAAAAACAAGGCCCCTCCAACTTCAGTCACTATGTGTGTGCATATATTTTTATATAATTATATACACACACACTTACACACAATATATATGACACCTGGAAGAGCCACCAGTTTTGAGTTCAAAGAATTAATTGTGCTCATTCGCTGAAGCATGCTGGAGAATGGCCCCACACCAAATGTTAACCAAAGTCTGGCCAGACAGCAGAGCACCATCCACACAACAGAAGTCCATAGTGCATGCCAGGAAAAGCAGATCATAATGAAATACTGGAAATCTTGGAAACAAATTCATATCACCAGACGGATCATAAAGTAAAGGGGTTAACAAAATTTAACACCAGTGCACCCAAGGCCATTTGAAGAAGAAAGAGTTCATAGCTCAAGCCCAGCATTAACATCACACTCTGTGATTCTTCACCACCTATGCACTTTGGAAACCCAAGGGACAACCAGTGGACATCTCAAAGCATTAGAATGTCATCACCAACGTTGCCTCTGTGAAGTCTTCTAATTCTATTGACAGGATAAGTTAACCAATATCACCATGCTCTCCCAGAACAACATATCCAGCAAGACATAATGACACTCAGCTATTTCCTTTTGGGGGGCTACATTGTCCATGTGCCTAACATTCAATTCTTGAAACAGGAATTCTGTTTTAAAAATTGAATAACACGGTCTCACTTCTCCATCTAGCCATTTATCTGATTCAGTAGATTTTTTTTTAGTGTTTTCTCTTCTTCCCTTCATCTTCTCCTGCGGCTTTTGAACAGGGTTGAGAATCACCTGCTTCAATTCTGTTGTTTGACGATTATCTGATAAAGCCAATATGGGATCTACAAGTCCTGCCACTGGTGGACAGGAGGTAGCTCAGGGGCCAGTCAGAGGATGTGCTCCTTTCCCCTTTTCAATACACTTCCACATACTTCTAAAACAAGGGTTGAGGATTTGGACCGATCTGATTTCCTTGTGGTGTTTTACTGTGTGGGCAACCTGTCAGTTTTTGAGTGTGAGAGAGGGGTGGGGGTCTTGGTGCTATTGTCGCTGTTATTTTCTGCAAGCCAGGGTGTTGGGGATTTGATGTTATTGTGGCTGTCTTATCTCTGTGGAGGAGGGCGATAGGGTTTCAAATCTATTGTCGCTGTGTTTTTTCTGGAGGGTAAGGGTGGGGATTTGATATTATTGTCACTTTTTTTCTCTGTGGGGGGTAGTTTTGGGGTTTGAGAGTTTTGTTCCTTTTCTTTCAAGGAAACCATGTTTTTTTCTGTATTTCATGGCTTTCTGGAGAAGATGAATATCAGAGCTGTATTGTACTTGCACTCTTTGACAATAAAATGAGCCTCTGAACCCTTGAAAGGTTCTTAATGTTCTCTTGGCTGCTCCTTCTCAATTTCTGCATTTTGATCACCCTCAGGATAGAAATTTTCATGAGTCAATGTGGATGTTATATCTTTTCTAAGGGGACTCTGGGAATATGTTCAAATCATTTCCTCTGATCTCTTCCTCTGATGCCATTCCTACAAAATTGGATGGCAACACACCAGAATGGGCAAAGGTTCTTACTGCAGGGCCTATTTAGTTGATTGGTTATGCCCTTTGACAATGCAGCTTCTGTCGATGCAACTCCTGTGCTGGTTGGACACATCAGAAACTGTCTTACCTTGGTACATACATACATCTCAATTTGGTCCTCTGGATGCAGTGCATCTGAGTCGCCTTGCTCTCCGCCATAGAGTTATGCTAACCCATTCACAAAATACTCACACAGTTGACTCCTCAAGGTATTCTGTGTCCTTCTTTTCACATCAAACAGAACATCGAAAATTCCAGCGCAGGAACAGACCCTCTGGCCCATGATGTTGAGTCAGACTAATTAAACAAATAATTAAGTGCCTGACTAATTTAGTCCCTTCAGCGTCCACAAGTGCATATCGCTCCACTTGCTGCGTGTTCCTGTTGCTTAGTTTCTGTTGCCCCAGTATCTATTCTTGCTGGTGTTTAACTCCTACAGTGCTGAGTTTGTCATTGACATCACCAGTGATCTAGGAGAGTCTGACTCAAAGTCTGATTTTGTGTCCATGAGTCGATCCCCTCTTTGTTCGTGTGATCGCTACATCCTCATGGTAGGATGGTGATGTAGTTGTGGTTTCTTGGTATAACTGCATGCAGAGCTAGGAATATAAGGGACCAGTAACAGACATGGAGAGCTCAAATACTCAAATCGATGTCTCTGTTTACTTCACTGCCTCTATCTGCTCTGTTCATGTGCACGTACATTATACAATTGTCACACCTTCACAAGGACCACTCGGGTTACTACGTTAGCATTGAAAATCTTCCTCTTTGTACTGACATATGAGTGGACACATCAGGATCAGGAAAGGAACACTTGGCCCCTGGAGCCTGCTCTCCAAGTAATATGATCATAATTGATCTGATGTTAATTCCCCATTCTGACAGCTCCCAGTGACCCTTCAATCTTGCTGATCGAGATCCTATCTCTGCTTCAAGATTCTACTTCCACCACTTTCGTGGAAAAGGTTTCCAAAGATTCACAACATTCTGAAAGGAAACAAAAATCTCTTATTTCTGTCTTAAGTAGGCCAACCTCTGGTTACACATATCCCCACCAACTCTGGGATCTACAAGTTCTGCCACGGGTGGGACAGGAGGTAGCTAAGGAGCCAGGCAGGGGATGGCTCATACAACTGGTGATGTGCTCCTTTCCCCTTTTCAATACACTTCCATATACTTCTAAAACAAGGGTTGAGGATTTGGACCGATCTGATTTTCTTGTGATTACAACTCTGCATCTGCCCTGCAAAGGTCTCTCAAGAGCTTATAAAAATATTGGTATCAACCCACCTGCCCTGTTAAATTATGAATCACAGGCACAGATGCATCAATGTGCCATAGAGACTCTGGATCTTACATGGGCCAGGAAAGTACAAATTTCCTTTCTTGGATTTACACCTGCAAATGTTGCCTTTCATACATACTCGCACCACCCCTCCCCCAGAAACAGCTAGAGAAAATCTTTTCCAAAGGCACTTACAGAAATAAATGTAGCTCTTGACTGCTTTACCAAACTTCCACTCAAACAAGAGCAAGAATTTGCTCTCGTAGTCACAGAGAATTAGCAACTAGCTATTTTTAATAAGCAAGATCTCCTTCCTTACATTTCATTACATCTATCAGATCCAAATTATTGCTAATTCCCACTGGCAGTAATCACACTGCAAAGCAAAAGAATGATATGGGTTTGATGTGAACAGATGAAAAAAAATCCATCTGGTTGCTAAGCAACAAAAGGTATGACCAATGGAAAATTGCTGCAAATCTGGATGAGCAGTTTAAGGTTTTGCAGTCTGAAAAAAACATTCACAATATATTTTATTTCTGATTCCTATTCCCGTTATGACATGCTGGTCCATGGTCTCCTCTTATGGCATGATGAGGCCACTATTAGGGCAGAGGAACAACACATATTCTGTCTGGATAGCCTCCAACCTGATGGCATAAATATTGACCTCCTTCCAGTAAAAAATAATTTCCCTCCCTTTTCCCTCTTCTTCCATTACTCTCCCTGGACTCTAACTTCTTCTCACTTGCCTATCATCTCCTCCCGGGGTGTTCTTCCTCCTATGGTCCACTCTCTTCTCCTATCAGATTCCTTGCTCTCCAGTCCTTGACCTTTCCCACCTGCCTGGCTTCACCTATCACTTTCCAGCTTTCCTCCTTCTCCTCCGCCCTTCGTTTTGTTCTGGCATCTTCCCCCTTCCTTTCCAGTCCTGAAGAAGAGTCTCAGACCAAAACGTTGATTGTTCATTCATTTCCATGGATGCTGCCTGACCTGCTGAGTTACTCCAGCATGTTGTGTGTGTTGCTTTGGATTTTCAGCATCTGCAGATTTTCTCGGGTCAGTGAAGTATTATTTAAATACTCTAAATAACAAGACTACAGCTCTAAGCATTCAGCAACCCTTCAAGCTAAACTTGGTTGCAGATGCTTGTCTAAGCTGAATGCCCAAAGTGGCAGGACAATAGAGACACTAAACGTACACACAGCAGCAATTACTTGATTAAACTGTGCACATGATCCTTCACTGCAGCACAGTACACCCCATACTGTTTTACCGTTTCCACTGCCCCTATCGCCTACCTAGTCCATGGCGACCTGAGAGGGAAAGGGAACACCTGGTTACAGCGTATTAAATTTAACCCTACCAGCACCATGATGTCATCCCCTAAACTGAAGCTAGTGGGAGAGGCTGCAATGCTTCTTAAATGGCCCATTCCCAACCTCCATAGGGGAGTGTGGCTTTTGATGAGCCTGTAAGTTAAGACACTTACTGGAACTGGGATGCATAATTACATACAAGAATTCCTACTGGTGAAGGCAAAAGCAATAGAGGCATGTAGATCTGACACCTGAAACAATTTTCTTGTGCATACAATTAAGGAATTTTTGAAGCCACCAAATATATTGATCTCTGAAGAAAACCGGATGATAATGAATTCAGAAAAAAACATTGAACTGAGTCTCACATTTCCTTACAACATTGAAGAAGTTTATTTGGCAAAATGATTATATCCTTTCGGAGCTTTTCCATTAGTGCCATTCTCCTGAAGTGTGATTTCTCTCATGTTCATCAACACCATTTTGACCCTTTGACCACCCGCCAACATTAGAGGCAATTCACGGCAGCAGGTAACCTACCAGCATATTGTGAGGATGCAGGCGCAACTGCAGCACAAATGGGAATGTCCATGGAGCCACAGAATGCATGTGCAAACTACGAGAACCCCAGCCAATGGAGCGGCGCTAATTACTGCAGTAGGGGGATACCTAATTCAGCAAGCCCAACACTATCCACCAACTCCAACTATCGTCCTTACCTGGACTAGATGTTGGAGGCAGAGTTAAGTGGACAACAAAGAATACCTAGGTGTCAGGTGCCAGAATGCTGAGGCCCCACCCTTGGAATGTCCTCATCACCCTTGACAGGAAGCAAGACTCATGGTGAAACCTTGACTATGATTAGAGCTATGGAAATCAAAACAAATCATTTGTATCATCTCAGGTACCACCATTCAAATAAATGGAAGCATTGGCCTACGCCAGAGTGGATAATGCATTATTGTAGAGATGTAGCGGTGTGGAATCTCAACATAATAGGGCACTGGAATTGGACTTCATGGGGATATCGAATGGCAGAGCTGAGAGACTGATGTGCTAGCATTTGTAGCTCAACTCATCCAGGGCCAACATGATATATATCCAGGATATGGTCAATGTTGGGCCTCACCCACTGTAAGCTAAGGGCATGGAATCTCCTCAGATTTAAAGTCCTGGGCAAGAAATACAAGATGGACGTGAAGAAATGCTTTTTTTCACTCAGATTAATGTTAGTCTGGAATTGGTTTCCTATAATTTGCTTATTAGGAAGTAGAATCTATCAGTTAGTACTGAAGAGAAATGGATAGACATGAGAGAGAATTATTTACAGGACTGTGGGCAAGGACAGATGGGATTGCTGTACTTAGACGTGATGGAGCAAATGGTTTCCTTATTTGCCATAGGAATTCTGTGCTTCAGTACAGACTCAAAATTCATAGAAAAATGCACACTTTGAATTTCTGTGTGATTTGCCTGCCGGAAAATTGGAGAAACTTCAGAAAAATGAAATCAACAGCAAAAAGAAACTATTAAAGCAACTTTTCTGGGGTTCCACTACCCACCAGACAAAATCACCACAAAACATTAGGATAAATGCATGGACAAATGGAAGGTTGCCTCAAATTAAAATAATTTATACTTTCAAAAGCAGCACATCCATTGCTGCCTCTTCAATCTCAGGAGAACCTACTTCATTGTCACAAACGCCGTGTTAGCTTCTGGGAGATAGATGTTGATAGGAACTTGTTTTTGGTGGGATAGTTGGGTTTAGGAGGGAGGTAGTAGATTGACAGTGGCTCTCGTATACTCTAATTTACTGATTTACATTGCATGCCCACAAGAAAATTAATCTCAAGGTAGTATAAGGTAGCATATACAAATCCTTCAAGATGGCTCCAGCAAACAATGTGGCCAATGGCAACATCCTGCAGATGGTTTACAAATCTGCTTCCTTCACTTATTTTTCTTCCTTCAAATATGATTCTACTAATGAGCTGCAAACAATTAGAAACTGTGATTTACATTTTAATGGTGTGTTTTTTGGGCCAATTAAGTGATCTGGTGCTTTGCTCTCTCCGGGGCAGTTCTGTGTGGTTTGGCGTGGACTGTGCAGCCCGGAGGCCTGGAGAACAGCCCGTGATTGACTCCATTGCTTCTTTCTGATGGAGGCGTTAAGCAAGGCTGAAGTCGATGAGGATGGGTGAGTGTTCGGCACTGTCTGCGTGTGCTTGACCGGTCTTCCTCTTCCTCTCACTAGCTGCTGTCAGAGGAAAGTGCAGGAGTCTTGGGATCCACATTGTAAGGATTAATCGCTGAGGCTGTGGACTCATTTGGAGGACTTTGAGGCCCATGTTGCATGTGTTTCTGGATTCTGGTCACTCTTCTTTGCTGTTTTTGAGCAGCTTGATCAGGGTGGTTGATATGAACTGATGCGCTTCAGTGAACAATGGTCCTGTGGCCTACGTCAGCTAGTGTGCAGTGCTGAACTGGACTAAGCTGACTACTCCTGGGTTTGATGTTTGATTTTCTATGTGTTGTCCACTCACTTTTTAATATTTGCGCTATTTGTTCTTTTTGGATGTTCCGTTGGATGTTAGAAGTTTTCTTGAACTGGTTCCATGGTCTTTCTTTGTTTCGTCGCTGCCCGCTGGAGGATGAAGCTCAAGTTGTATGCATACTTGGATAATCAATGAACTTCAAATCTTTTAATATGTACGTTGATAATAATTTGAGTTTGAACTTTGGTCTATGAGCTTCCACTGTGTTCATTTGTCAGCAGTGTAGTGCTGCTGACCTAAAGGAGAAAGACCTTCAATTGCAAATGAAAGAAAACTAATGTAATGTTCTAGGCAGCACTGTAGGCATCTGTTGAAATCACAGCACCTGTATCACAGGCACTGCTTGAATGCGAGATATTGTTCCACGGAATTCATCCTCATTTCATTCCTTTCATGCTGGGGAACTGGGACAGCATTCCAGATCTTTTTCTCAAACAAATTTACCCTTGAGGTCAAGCTTGAAGAGTATGTACCTGAATCCCAAGAAGATCATATTATCACATGGGGGAGTATTGAAAAACAAAGCAAGAACATGCTCAACAATATGAAGGAAAGGTCACATTTAAATGCTCTTTTTGAAGACTGACATTTTGGCCTGATATTAACTAAAAGTGATATCCAATTTATGCAACTGAAATCTGGAAACAATTGCTGACATTTTTCTCCAGCTTTTGAACCAGGATAGAATATTAGGTTGAACAAGTTAGGTCTTTATTCTTTGGAGCATAGAAGGTTGAGGGGAGACTTGATAAAGGTATTTAAAATTATGAAGGGGATAGATAAGGTTGACGTGGATAGGCTTTTTCCATCGAGAGTAGGGGAGATTCAAACAAGAGGACATGAGTTGAGAGTTAAGGGGCAAAAGTTTAGGGGTAACACAAGGGGGAACTTCTTTACTCAGAGAGTGGTAGCTGTGTGGAACGAGCTTCCAGCAGAAGTGGTAGAGGCAGGTTCAGTATTGTCATTTAAAAAGAAATTGGATAGGTATATTGTCAGGAAAGGAATGGAGGGTTACGGGCTGAGTGCAGGTCGGTGGGACTAGGTGAGGGTAAGCGTTCGGCACGGACTAGAAGGGCCGAGTTGGCCTGTTTCCATGCTGTAATTGTTATATGGTTATTAGCATTTTACCTTCACATCTGAAGCAGTGAATGTGCTGAAGACTCCCGCAAAGTGATCTCAATTCCAACATTGAAAGACAATCTGACAATGTAACTTTGAAGATTTTGAATCTTCACAGAATCAGAATGTTGAAAGACTATTCCCCACTTTAATTCAGCCTTATCATACAGTGCTGGGATCTGCAAATGATCTTTCTCCCCATGGAAAACAAAATAGAGGTTACTTTTGTTACAGTGAATGTCTGACAGGATATAAGTGGCAGAAGGATTGTGTCACACTCCTAAATTCAGAGCAGACACTAATTCAATGACCTCACCAGGTCAGGAGAAGTGACTATACTTGAAAACTTACTGATCTTCACCCTCAACCCTTCACTTTACAGGAAGGTCAAGAACAGTGGAACTATGGCATTTCAGGGAAGAGCAGAATTGCTGAAAAGCAATAGAAAACATGCAAAATCTAGTGTAGGTTTATGTCACAGGATAATGATTTGTTCTTTCACAAGTATTTTGGTAACTCTGACATTCAAATGAAGTTAAGTACTGAGCATGTGCAGTATTTCCATTCGCAAAGTAAATTCAGTGCCGGAAGTCTTTGGTACTATACTCTTGTTTTGCCTTCAGTGCTAAGCCTCAAGTAATCCATGGGCACATCTACAGTATAATATAAAAAAAAACATGTTAAAGATGGTTCTTAATACACTTTCAATATATGTTCAACAAACATTCCACTTTGGCCAAGAGTGCTATGAAATGAGATATATTCACTCAAGTGAAATGTAGGAGCCAGCTATTTGAAATTCAATTTTGGATTAGTGGGAGAAGGCAGAGAGTGATGGTAGATGGTTGTGTCTCAGATTAGAGGCCTGTGACTGGTGATGTGCTACAGGGATCAGTGCAGGGTTCACTGTTCATTCATCTTTTTAAATCTACATTAATCTTTTAGATGATAATGTGGTAAACTAGATCAGCAAATTTATCGATGACACCAGGACTGGGGGCATAAAGGACAGTGAGGAAGGCTATCAAAGCTTACAAAATAATCTAGACTAACTGGGAAAATAGGTTGTAAAATGGAAGATGGAACTTAATGTGAGGTGTGTTACACTTTGAGAGGACAAAGCAGAGCAAGACATACAGTGAATGGTAGGGCACTATGGTGGAAAAAAGGTACCTGGAATATAGATTCATAATTCTTTGAAAGTGACATCACAGGTAGATAAGGTCATTAAGAGAGCTATTGGAACATTGGCCTTTGTAAATCAGGACACTCAGTACCGGTGTTGTGATGTTACACTGAAATTATATCAGATATGGTGAGACTGAATTTAGAGCATTGTGTGCAGTTCCTGATCACCTACCTGCAGGAAAGTTATTCATATGTTTGAAAGAGTGCAGAGAGAATTTACACTGATGTTTCCAGGATTTGAAGACCTGAGTTACAGGAAAGGTTGAATAGGGTAAGAATTTATTCCCTGGAGTGCAGGAGATTGAGGGGAGATTTTAAAGGGGCGCGTATACAAAATGATGAGGGGTATAGATAGGGTAAAAGCATGCAGGCTATTTTCCCTCACGTTGGGTGAGATTAGAACTAGAAGTCATAGGTTTGGAGCAATGGTTCCCAACCATTTTGGGGTTACCCTTTCCTTGGCTCCCAGACCTCATCCCCAATGCCCCCTCTCCCTTTTCAGCAATAACATGAAAACTATAAAGAATTTTGATTTACAATACACTGTGAAATAAAATAGGAACTGCAAATTCAAAGCAGTGACAAATTATTTTAAATATTATTCAAATCTATTTAAAGTTACAAATGCAATTATTTATTTATTTAATTGCAGTAGAAACAATTTTTTATCAATTTTGGAGCATTCATTATTAGTCTAACTATTCACTGCTTCAGTGTTTTTTCACCTTCCAATGAAATGGATGGCCTTGGAGTACTGATATCAGCTTCTCAGTATCAGGCTGAACGTTACTCAGAAGGAGTCTCAGATCCCCACGATCAGTAATTTGTTCCTTTGCTTTGAAAGAAGTTGAGTGACTGCACTGAAACTGTGATCCAGTAAATAAGATGTTGGAAAAGCAATAAAGAACATCTTGACTTCTTTTCCACAGTGCAGGATTACATTCAGAGATTTCTTTCTATCTTGATATGAGTTTTTTTAACCTCGGCTTCACCTCAAAGTCATTTTGTAGCGAGATCAGTTCTTCCTCCATCCTTCCTGTTAATTCCTCATTACAAGTGTTCAGGAAAGGATTTACTACCCAATCTGGAATCTGGATCAAAAGAAAATCCCGAAATCTCTCTGACATGTTTTTATGCAGCTCACCCAGGTGGACACAATCTACTTGAAGTTCATCATCTGGTATTCTTTCATTTCTAACTCAGAGAGGCTTAGAAATTAGAAAAGGTCATGAAGGCCAAGGTTACACTTAAATAGGGTTAACTGTAACAGAAATGTGGAGGCAACCGATTTGACTTTGATAAGATTCACACAATTTCTTTGCAATTGAAGATTGATTTCATGAAACTTTGCAAATAATTCTGACAAATAAGCAATGTCATGTCTAATATTAAGTTGATTACTCAATTCAACTCCCATCCAGTTTAAGATGGTGCTGGTGAAGCCTGGTGACTACTTACAGGTGGCAAACAAAGTGATGAATACAACTATGAGAACATTTACAGGTGCTGGAAATCCAAAGCAACACACACAGAATGTGTGAAGGAACCCGGCAGGCCAGGCAGCATCTATGGAAAAGAGTAAAGAGTCGACATTTCAGGCTGACGTCCTTCATCAGGACTGGAAAGAAAGAGGAGAAGTCAGCGTAAGGTGATGGAGGGAGGGGAGAAAGAAGTCAAAGCTATTTGGTGATAGTGGTGATAGGTGAAGCCGGGAGAGGGAGAGGGGTGGAAAGGCGATTGATGAGAGATAAAGTGCTAGAGAAGGGGAAATCTGAGTAGAAATCCATGGAAGAAGGAGAAGGGGAGGAGCACCAGAGGGAGGCAATGGGCAGATAAGGAGATGAGGTGAGAGAAGGAAACCGGAATGAGGAATAGTGAAGGAAGGGAGGGGAGGTGATTACCGGAAGGTCGAGAAACCCATGTTCATGTCAGCTGCTTGGAGGCTACCCAGACAGAATACAAGGTGCTGCTCCACCAATCTGAGTGTGACCTCATCATGGCAGTAGAGGAGACCATGGACTGATACGTCAGAATGGGGTAACACAAGCTCTTGAAATGGTTAAGAATCGAGAGCTTGGGACTTAATTTTATTTACTGGTGTGATAAGAATACTTAATGATTTGTGCAACAAGTTTTTCAGCAACAAGATGTCTGTGAATTACACAATGAATGTATCCAAGATTTTTGGTCAGTGGCTTGTGAATTCCATAAAGGCAAATTTGAATAACCCAAATGGACATATGGTGCTGGTTGGGAGTATGAGTTCATGGAGGGTGCTTGCCTCAAACAGCTTCCTGTGTCTACTGATGTAACTGATATCTAATAAAATTATATCTCCAGTAAATCTGCTTTGCATCCCCATTCTAAGTCAATTGATTTGACTTTCCACTGTGCCTTTGAAGTTTCTACTTTACTTTCATACATACTGATGTCTGCAGACTATCTTGTTGCCTGATATGAAGCTCGATGCTCAAGGATATTTCAGAATATTTGCTTAGAGATTTTCTTCATGTGCTTCTGGTATATAAAACCTTTGCAAGGACAAACCATGCTATTTTAAGAAGTATTGCTTGGCTCTCTTGATACACCCTGGGGCTGCATGGAACTAAGCCTTATTTAGTTAGTGTGTTCATGAATTTCCAGTGCTGTAGACTGTTTAATTATGTTTAGTTCTTAGATAACTTTTAATATTTAACTTGGGCATTCTGATATCAACCAATAATTTTCAAGTAACAATTAAAAATAACAGCCTTCTACTTTGTGCTGAGATTTCTAATCTGTGGTATAGCACGACAGAGATAAAAATTACTTTCAAGGCTAAAAGGAATAATAGTTAAGATTTCCGCCTGTGGTCAATGAGCCTTGTTAGAAAGTCGTTTAGCACTAAAATTTATGACTGCTGTTTAGGAAAGAATGTTACAATGAAAAATGTTTTGGGACATGAATAGAAATGCTTCTCTCTTTTTATCTACAGGGGCCTGTTAAATAACTATAGCCTGCATGAAAATGGGAAGTTTTTCAAGGTTATATTTAAGGGCTCTGCAAGCAGATTCCTTGAAGTGGCCAATGGGAAAACTCAGCCTTACTCGCTGTTTTGAGGAGCAACAGATTCAGTTCAGAACTCTCAACATTAACATTATATACCAGCAGGAACTCTGCAATATAGGAGATCTTTAAAGTGCCATATGTTGGATTTGCAATCTGCTGCACCTTTTTGAAGAGCTTTCCAATGTTAACATGCTGTTTTGAGTTGTTTCATTCAAGCTATAGCAAGAGGGAAAAGAAAGCAAATGCAACAGTCATCTTTGTCGTTCACAAACTATTACTCTTTCTGCTAATCTTATAGTTGAATTCTGACTATTCCTGTAATAACAGTTTTCAATACAAATGCAGAGGGAATGACATTAGTGGCTCACTCTTAAATGAACAAGCACTCTCAGATTCTAATATGGTAAAGAGAAGGAGGCATGCTCTTGACAAAAGAGCACAAGGCAGGTACCCAGACCTGGTGTCTAAAAGCAGCAGCAGGAAGTGACATGAAATGTGACTTATCAAAGCTGGGAATAGAGGAGAAATTTCACAATGTTGTTCTTTAATCAAGGGGAGTGTTCTAACACATCTGACTCTCCATTTCACCTTTGAAGTAAGCACACCCACATGCTACCGGGACCCCAGGACACTTTCAATGCAGCACTGCTTCTGAACAGCTCGCTTAGCTCTAAGTGCACAGCTGCAAAAACCAAACGAGAACAGTCAGGTATTGACAACTCTTTCACCTGAACATTCTCCTTTAGCAGGAAAAGGTCACCTGATGCTTCCTCCAGGTATGAGGGATAGCCAAACCAGAAGTGATTTTGGAGTTTGAATGCCAAGGGCAAAGATGTGCAATTTCTTAGCCGGCCCATTTCCCATTTCACTTCCATTCTTAGCAATGATTTGAGAGATGCAGTGTATGTTTACTGACCACACCACTTAGAAGCGCAATGCAGCTATCATTTTTTTTGCTTTACCTTTCATCTTTATTTTTGTGAAGTCCCAGAGGAAATTTTCCATCCAGCCCTAAACAGAAAGAGGAGCACCCTACAGATGAGAAGGGTACCACATCAGTGCCCCTGACACCACCACACAACACAGCTACTGACACCATGAAGATTGATGGTGCTAGGTTACACGAAGAGGCATCTGGCACTAGCAGGCAGCAACCATGCCAAAGAGTCATCAGAACCACTGTGCCAGTATCCTGCAGAGGGAAGTTTCACATCAGCTCTACTTCACAGGAGTTGGATGAGGACCAAGATGCTGGGGTGGGGGAACAGAGTCAGGAAGAATACTGCCAGTGTATGCTGGAGAACTAGACAGCAGTCTTCCCATGTCCTCAGCTCTCCACCCCAGAGAGTTAGATCTCCTGAACATTAGAGGCTGAGGTAGTTTATTGGGGATGTGGAGAGATACAAGTTAGGCAGAACAAGCAGGAAAGCAGAGTTGAAACAATAGTTAAGCCAGCCGTGACCTTATTAACAAGGCTCTTTGGCCGTGCTCTGCTCCAGTTTCTTTTGGCTGCGACAGTCCAATTCAACAATCAAAACTGGCAACCATTGATGGAGAGCAGCCATCTCTCATATTACACTGGGAGCGCTGTGTGGATATAATAGGGCCAGCAAACCTGGTTGGAAAACTGCCATTACAGTAGCTGAAAGATGAATAATTAATATGACCGATTTTAATATACACTTACTTAGATTTTTTTCACATTCATTCTAGTTTAAGCACGTCAAGAAAAAGTGGAAATGGAATGACTTGAGATTTTGGAAAGGTGATACACTTCAGAGGACAACGTATCAGGTCTAAACGTGACGTTCTATTGAATGCAAGAGCAGGTAGATTGTTTAATGTCCGGATGGTCCTGGCAGTCCTCTGGTGATGAGAAAAGCAATGCCTGCATTAAGTGTTCCTAGTTTATGTGTCCTACTGGATTAGGTAGAAACTATAGGGTGAGGCGAATAAGAGAAAGGAAGTGTTGAGAATATTACTGAATTCCCTACTATCAACATCCCAGCATTCTCAGGATCAATTGAACCATCCCAACAAAATTCTGCAGCCGCTTGCAGGTCCAAGTCTGGGTTTTCACCACCTTATCCTCCCAAAGGTATGCAATCATCTTCAAGGCTAAATCAGGTGATACAACATGCATCAACTGCTTGTGCAACTGCAGTTCCAACAACATTTAAGAAGTTCGACACTGTCCACTCCCAAGTAGTTGACTTCACTGGCATTAATCTGCATTAACCTTCACTGCCTTCCTCATAACGTGTACCAGCTGTAAAATGTATGACAACTTATCTGAATCACTCTCATAGCACCTGCCGAATACATGATTTTGTATCTTTGCTTCATTCTTTAGTTGTTATCAGGTCTGTTGAAGTTAGGTCTATTGGGGTTAGTGTAATTGTACTTCAGCAAAAAAAGAGCCTAGTTACTGTACCTGCTTCCAGAATTCATTCGTTACTTCGGTAGAATAATTCCAAAGCAAATTACCATGCACTGACACCACATAGCACAGTGTTTTAACCAGAAGTGAATTCCTACACAATGATATCCACAAAACTTATTCTTTCTGAATTCAATGGAAGTAAAAATATTTTGTGTGAATATTGAGTGTTAGCTTAGTTAATTGCTGGCAGAATTATTGAATTCCCCATCTTGAAACACTTCAGCATTTTCAAGACTTTTATCATTGTTATTAGTAATGTCTTCATAAGACGTTAACTATCAAGTGTTTTTGTACTATTGCTAACTGCATTAATACTTAGATGCTAAATATGCAGATCAGCAAAAAGCATTTACACATGCAGTAATGTATCATTACACTGTGTGCCCCTATTGATTTCCACACTGACCACACATTAGCTTCTGCTATATAAACAAGACAATCTGAATTCATGACCCATTAGACATTACAAAAATAACTGACAAATATGTAGCATCACTTTAATGGACAGAAAGTTAGACAGATGATAATTCTGTTGCCGTAGAAACATGCTTCAGGTTGGTATTGAGCCAAGAGCACAGGCAACTGATCGGTTACTCTGGCAATAAAGAATAGAATCCATTAGTTTCTTTGAAAGACTACAGACACTTTAAATGATTGCTGTCGCTGACATTGCGTATTTACATTGTATACATTATAATGTACAAAATATAAAGCGAGTTTACAAAGAACTGCTTTGCAAAACTTGTTCATAAAAAGTAACTGAGAACAGAGCACCTAGGCAAACATAATAACATGCTAACATGGGGGTCTATGACTTCACAGTTTAGTAAACATTTTAATGTTAATGCTTTTAAATCCTAACAATCCAACTTTATGGCATATAAACAAGACTATTCAGCAATCTGTATTGGCTGTTTTCATTAGTAAGGGTATAAAAAGACATATGTACAAGAATCAATGCATGATCTTGAACAGATGCAATTGAGAAACATATTTAATTCCTACTTATGGTTTCAAATGTTTAAAATTTAGTGACCACTTCTAAATTTGGTATTTGTTCCACAAGGCCTGGTTCAACCATTATACAACTTTCATGTCAGAAAGAAGACTGTTCTTTAATCACTTTAATAGATAAAATGACAACACTTATGAATTTTTAAATGGGATGTGAAATTGCAATTGTCTAACATAAATTATTTTTAGTCAATTTTAAATATTTTAAGTTTTTAATAATTTTAAGGCTGAGGAAATACAGCAGAACTTGCATAGAAACTGAATACTCTTTCTGCTAATGCTTCAATGTCCAATGAAATTGGCTGGTTTAAGCTTATTTTTATACATGGGTCTTTAATTTTCCTGGCCAATACTTCCAATCAACAAATGGATATATAACCATGTGATAACATTCTGACTTTAAATTATCCCATCAAAATTGCCAATCCATCTATCAATACATTGAAACCAAAGGGCAATGCCTCTACTGATTAATTCACTGTTTTTGATGTTTGGTAAAAAGATTTAAGAGTTTGCCAAAGAGGTGATTTATCAGAAAGTCTAATAAAACAGGTAGTCAATAATCTTTAGGAAGCTAACTTTTTAAAAAGCCAATAGAAATTGTTGCACAGTCCCTTACAATAAATCACTGCTTCTGCTTAGCACATTAATCCACACACAATATTGGAAATACCCATCAGAAGCACATCATCACAGAGGCTTGGTTGAAAGTGTTACCAAACTCCATACTTACAGAAAAAACCTTTTCAAATATATCCTACAACTCGAAAAACATGACACGAGAGAAACCAGTAAAAAATTCTAAACTGTAAAAAGCAGTTTCTTTTTAATTACTTAACCAGTAACTGTGCAAATACCCTGATAATAAAGTCAGGGTAACTGTTCACCTCTACATTTGTATAAAGAACCATTTTGAATTATAAAAGTAAAACCAAGAGAAATTAAAGCCAAACTTCATTAATAACATTTCTAGTTACATTGAATAACATTAAAAAATTAAATAGTAAAATATTAAGATGACATGACATATTATCATGCTTAACAGATAGTTACCGTTTATATGGTTTCGGCTTTCTTTAAATTTTTGCTCTATTGTACTCTTATACGTAACCACAAAGGAACACCTGCTGGTCCACAACTGCTCACATGTGAAGTATTTATAGTGCATCAAGCAAGTGCACTCCTTAAATATCACAGATACTTTCCGGATGTTGGAAGTTACAAAATAAGAAAAAAAAGTGAAAGTACTTGCCAGAACGCTACTCTAACAATTGCCACAGACATAATTAGTTGGTTTTCATTTACATGATGTGATCAGAATTAAAATGTAGCATTTTGAGAAAGAGAGGAAAAACAATGTTTCCAATTACCTGAAATGTAAGTAAAACATTTACAATAGTTTAGGGTAAATCTAGACTGTTGTTAATGAGTTTTTCCATTGCATATTTACACAGTTGACCAGGATGATTTTTTTGGTTGCTGCAGTATATATTTACATGAAGGAACAAGCACCAAATATACGTTCGTATAATTAAAAAGTGTGGCACGATGGTGAACATTTAATCTGCACTTTTTTTTTTGCTTTTGTAAGTAGCTTAAAGTTCATTTGGAAAATGACATCATAAATTGGTTCAGATATGTTTCACCTTAATACAGTTCAAAGCTAACTTTTGGAATGCATTCAAAATTTAAAAAAAACCTTCAATAAGTTAATTATTAGCAAACCTGCATCTGATTCCTTAGGTTTATGTTGGAAAGTTATACTTATTAATGTCTCACTAAAAGTTTTAAATGTGGCTCTGTAGGCTCAACCAAAGAAAACAAATTTAAAGAGAAATAATACCATTGTCCAAATTGATCATCCAATATTGTCTTTTTTACAACATTTATCTAGGTGGAAACCCAATTTCTAACACTAGTGATGCTTCATAATAGATAATTTAAAAGTGGGATATTAAGTTCCTGTTACTGACCAGTTCAAATGTATTGCATATACAAGAATGTAAAACTAATACACAGGCCACAGTAAGGCTAGACCAGTCACAGAAGGTCAATTGAGATTTATAAAGAGAACTGGCATTTTCATGGCCATTTTCTAGCTGGAGGAATCAACAGAATTTTGCAGAAAAATGGCAATCATGTTAAAGATCTTACTGAATGCTGGACCAGGCAGGGGGACTGGGGAAAATGAACTGTTCCATCTTGAACGTGTTCTTATATAATTCAATAACACTTCCACAACCATCTGGATGCTTCAATGAATAGCCAGAAAATTACCACAGCTCTCTCATTTGGTGGGGTTGGTAGTGAATACTTTAGAATGCAAAACCCTAACTGCAAAACCCAACTGGTAATATCAGAAGTAAAATATATTGGGTTTACTTTTAAAACTCAAGCTAATCACGATATATTAAAGCTAATCACATTAAAGACACAGATAACTTGCATGCGAATTACAACAATCCAATTCACATTGTGCTGTGGAACAAGACTCAGTTGCTGTTACACACCCTTAACTGGTGTACTGAATGAGTGCTGTGTTTTGCATTCACACTAGTCTGGGATCGTGTGAAATACTGTAAATTAAGGGAAAGAAAAAGACCAATAAAATTCATGTCATTTACTGTGGTAAAACTTAGGACGTGAAGGACTTTTTCTACTTTAACCATTGTATAGTGACATTGAAGGTTCCCATAACATGGTGGAATAATCGAGATGTCATTGACGTCTGGGCCTTCCTCACCCAGTGACTGTTCTCAGAGATTTGAGTCATGTACTGTGTGTGGTCCTGCAACACGGAGATGTGCAGACTCACTGATCAGGGAAAGTTATTAACCATGATATGGAGCACAACCCAGAGACACAGCAATAATATAACAGATATACACACCAGTGAAGACTCGGGCCTGCTGTGGGACTTGCTCCTTGCTTTAACATGTACTATAAGTAAATATTTTATGCAATGCATCATTAATGCAATTTCTGTAGGCAAGGCAGAACTGTAAGCCTTTCTAGGGATGCAACAGAACTGAGAATGCCTGATTCAATTTTCTAATGGGCTAGAAGTGGCTGCCATTGCATTAAACCGTACCTAAAATGGTTATAATGTATAATTTGTGCAAAGGGGTCTTATTTCTAAGCATTGATGTTCCGATATGAGATTGCTGACGCCTTAATCAACCATCTGTGCAAATTTAAGTAAAAGTTGGGATAAAAATTCAGTAGGCTATATAACCCTTTAAAATTAATTAAAGGAGCAACAACAATCTCTCAAATCAAATCCCTAATTCACAAAACTTTGTAAGTGAGAATACTCAAATCCCCAGAACCTACTCAACTGTAATCGCTTGGCTTTCACGTGAGCGACAGATGGATAGCAACAGAAGGTCTCCTACTTCTACTCCAAACTTATACTTAAGCTCTGGAATGAAAGGAATAGATGACCTCCAATAAGGTTGATTTAAGGATTGTTTATTCTGTTGCACTTTGCCTTTCTGGAAGTGAACTATTAAGCTAGTGCTGCGTGAATTTATCACATTGCTGCCCAAGGTAATGATAACCAAGAACACAATAAAGAACAATCACATTTTACATCTACATTCTCCATTCCTTGTCCTATTACAAGGAATCTAAAAATTATTGTCTGGACTCCCTTTACAATAAAATCATTGACTGCACTCCCTTTATGACAAAATTACTGACTGAACTCCCTCGTGTGACAAGGAGACATATCTTAGATAACAATGAACATAGCAGAAAGTAATCAGAAACACTTCCAATTATTTTCTAGCATGTATCTATGCTAGGTGGAGATTTGGGTTTGCAGTTCACAGCAGATTTCAATCTTTGTCTTATTTACACAATTTTAGTTCTCTGTACTTAGTCAAGGAGTCCCTACTGCCCATCATGACCATGTTGACCATCAAGAACCCATCTATACAAATCTTGTTTACCAGCATGTGGTCTGTAGGCTTCTAAGGTTCATGATTCCAATGTTCATCCAAATATTGTGGGAGCACCTGGTTCTACGATCTCCTCAGGCAATGTGATCCAGATTGGAACCACTGTCAGGGTGAAAACAAAATCTACAGATTGCCTCCAACCTTCTCATTCCTTACTTTAAACACACATCCTCTCATGAAAGTAAAGGACTGTAAACAAAAGATGCTGGGTATATACTGCAGTTCGGGCAACTCTTGAGGTTCAGAGGAAACAGAACCATTTAGCAAAAAGGCAGATAACATCCTTCATGCATATATGAAATAACACTGATAAAAAATCTTGACTTAGGCCAGCGTCTGTAATAAACTTGCAGTTTAAATTTTTAAACCGTATGTTGATAACCTATGGTTTGTGCTAACTCTCATTTGAATATCCCAGAAATAAAATATAAAAATAAGATGTTTGATCTCAGCATTTTTTATCATACCTAATTCAATTTAGTCTGTATTACAGTAAACCTCTTGGAGCATGTCAATTACATTACAAGAAATTACAACTGTTGATTTTCTCCTGCCTTACCTCCAAATATGTATTTTGTTTAAATAATTGTCCCTGACAGTGCTCTAGACTTATTCTTTGTATTTGGTTAGGTGTACTTGCAGAACAATATTGTGCCTCAGTTAAATTTCCAGCAGGTACACAAAAATGCTGCATAAAGAGATCTATATTTTTCTATTTCCCTCTGACGACAAGCTGCTTGCAATTTGATAAACTTTCCCCATTGGGCGAACCTAAATAAAAACGACAAACGAGACTGGATTGCAACTTGTTTAGAGACCTGGCACCGAACCACCTAGAATACATCACCGATAAAATTTCATTCACTGTTATTTAAATTCAAAGGAGTTGAACTTGTTTAAAAGAAAAGATTTTTTTAGCAATAAAATTAAACTGGCAGAAGATGGTTAAACTTTCAAAAGCATAAAATTGAGGGAATGCATATCAGGTCAGCCAACATCTACTGAGACATAAATAATGTTAATGCTTCCAGTCTTTTATTGTTCTCACTTGAAACACTAACTCTATTTTCTGATCTGATGAGACATCCTACCAGCTTCTGTTTTTATTTCAGATGTCCACCATCTACAGATTTTGTTTTCAATTCAACAAAATATTGAATATATCTGTTTTTGATCATATGTATTCATTGGTTTTGGATATTTGAATGATTTAAGAACTTATCTTTAATATTTTCAATGTTACTTGATCCTGCCTGATGAGCATTGCTGTAAAATGAACATACAAAATATTAATGTATTATTCATCTAATAGGTTACTAGATCTGGCAAAAGTTTGAGACTAATAATTTAGGATATATTGCTTTATGGTTGCATTTGTCCTTAACTTCATTTTTCATATTCAGATAGAAAGGCTTAGAACTTGTGTTTTAACTATTCTGATTCTGAAGTTGTAGTTTCAGCATCAACGAGCCATTTTAAGACAATGAAGCAAACCTTAAGACACTAAGTAGTATCTATTATATTCTAATATCCAGTTCTTTACAGAAATTTGCACCATTCTACTGCTGCAGCAAAAATAACTTAAATAGATGGTTTCCCATCACTAGACACTTTGAAAAGGGCATTTTTGGAATAAAGATGTTACATTTGGATTTTACTGCCAACCGCCTGTGTGTATTTTAAAATTACACAAACACTCCTATTATTTGCTTAAACTGCAAGTATTTCACACATGCCAGCCAGTCTGCTTGAAGCTTGACCAAATGGTAATGGAATGTCATGGAATGTTACTGAGAACCAATGAGATCTAAAGCAATCAATAAAAATAAACTACACTCACACAAGAGGGGAGCCAAAATTAAACCCATGAAATATGTGTCCTAGTTTTTAAAGGACTGTCCTCTGAGCTGTCTATGTTTTTGTGAGGCCCATTTCTCGAAGTGACAGTACCAGGTTAAATTTCAGTGCTCCGTTCATTTCTGTTAGGCAAAGGAAGCAAGATTAATGACTTCCCATCCTACAGGGGATGTAAGTTCCAGCTCTATAAAGGGGAGCATAATGTTGAAATATAAAAGCACATGCAACTTATGAAAAATGTTCTAATAAGGTTAGAATAATAATTACCTGTGAGGGTAAATATTAAAACAAAATGGTGAAGCAGCTACACCTTTAGGAATATCTATTATACTCAATTTGAATCCCACTTAATTTCAAATCAGAGAATATTTCATCTTTGTTACACTGGGCTTTGTTTTAAGTGGTTGAGCCGAAGAGCGGGAATATCCTGATACTGTTGATTTATGAAAGAAATAAAAAAAATCTGAAAAAAACCCAAAAAGCATGCAAAAGCCTCTAGCCTGCAAAGTCATCCTTGTCAATGATGTTAAAAGCATTATACAACTACTCTAACATGTTCTACTCTTGCTTCTGAAATGTAAACCGTGGAAGTGGATGTAATTAAGTTTGGGGACAGAGAACCAAGTGCTGACACTACTACTGACCAGGGATGAATTTCAAGGCACAAAAATCTGATGTGTTAATTTTTATTTTCTGACATTGTTTAAGATGGGTATACTACAAACTGCTAATACCACTAACAAAGCTGTACTTTTTAAATAGGATTTTTGTTATTTTTTAAAATATTTAAACTACGCATCAGTAGCAAGTAGTCAGGCATTTTACCAAAGAAATCCTGAAGTATTATTTGGGCGCAGCGGTTTATTTCCATGTCACTTGTTCATTCATTGGGTTTGCCAATTAGAAGTCAATTTTCTGCTGAACCATTACAAGTTTTATGAATTAGACTTATCAAACTTTGATATCAAATAAGCATTTATCAAAGTTAATTTTACATTAGTCTGGTATGTAACAGCTGGCATAAAGTTCCATTATCTTTGTCAGAAATGGGCTACAAATCCCAAGAAATGAAATAGTAAAATGCTACCCACCCCATGGAAAGGTGTAACTCATTGTTTTTGTTTAATTATCTTTTCTTGAATCCTAGTTGTCTATATATTTAAACTAGAGAAATCCATCTCAGCTATGCTTCTCTAAGTAATCCAATACATTAAGTCCAAAGAAACTTTTACCTTGAGGCATTATTGCACAGATGAAGATGGGTGAGTAAATAATAGCTGGAAATAAAACCTGAGAAAACCTTCCAGTTATTAGTTTCAGACCAGCTGCAGCCTGAGTTGAAACTCTCCTTTGAGTATGTAGCTGACACTTGGTGATCCCAACCCACAGTACCTTTGGAGCAAATAATGGGAATTACTCTTAATGCAGTCCAATAATATTAGTACACATTGCTTGGAACAAAGATTATTCAAAGCACACTGCAAACAATAATTTGTATGGAAAATGGTTAGCAGTCCATGTTAGTTTATGTTAAATCTTGTGCTTTTGGTTACAGAACCCTTTAAGTACTATATTTTAGCAAATGAGACTAACATATTGTGACTTTTTTTAAGTGAGTTCCAATTTGAATACAATGATAAAACATTGCAGGGATGAAGACCTTTGTTAAAGGATAAAACACATCCTGCTGAGTTGTCACATAATTCTAAACAAGACCTCAAGGATATACATTGTCGCTGATTTGCAATGGTGTAACAGAGAGTCATTCTGTATAGAAAATATATAGTACTTTTCATCTAATTTAATACAACTGGAAACAAGAATTTTTTAAAAATTCTGCTGCACAGGCAACTGATAGTTATGCATAATAACTGTAGCCTAGATATTACGGAAAAATAGTCACTAGAGTTTCTTATTACAACGACATCATGACTGGAAATCACAACAGTTGGGACAGGGGGCAGCACTTCCCTATTCCTATCAACATAATAGAAAAACAGTTCATTGTAAAATTCTCTAGACCATGGAGCTGGAATTTGTTATTTTTTTCCTAGAGAGGACTAATTTAGCTCAAAGCTGAACTATCATCACACTTTGGAAGAGTGAAATTTTCAACAATCATTTGTATTAATGAAGCCTGTCTCCAATAACTGCACTAAGTATACTTAAAAATTTAAAAGCCAGTAATTTGTCGCAGTATGAAAGGTTCATGAATCCATCTGCTGAACAAAATAGGACAATGCAAAGAATATTCCTATTTTCCTGCAAGGTACAGTATGCAAAGGCCGATTATTTACCATCTTGCTGAAGAACATGTAATATTATACTATCAAAAGAAAATCTTTGTCAATGTACTACTTCGAAATAGCAGCCTTGGACATTATTTTAATTTGTCACATTAACTTGGATTTCTAGTTTCTAAATTGCATCATTTACTTTAAAAATATAAAATTTTGCTTGTATTTTATACATTGTTATTGTATTAGTAATTGTATAAAGCAACTCTTTAACAACTGTTGTAAAATTCTTCCAAATGGGATTGGGGGTCACAAGGAGGCGATTATTAAGAAAGATGGGTGAAAAACTTGCTCATAGAGAAAGCTTTAGGGCAATACATTACCGATGCTTAAGTAAAAGAAAAAAAAGCCATCACAAAATTCCTCGAGTATCATGAAATACAGAAATTTTAGGAATTCATCTCTGGTTTGTAGCCGCTGTGCTGTATTATAGCAGTCATAGATTCTACGTGCTTCTGAAATTTTGTTTAGTTATTCAATGAAGCTGAACTGCCAAAGCAGAGTAGAATGCACAGCAGTTACCATATATTATATATAGTGTAAACCACTAGAGATCAATTTTGAGATGAATATTTTTTGAATAATTCTTAGACCTCTCATTGTAAATGGGTGCCCCCTGTTAACTTACCTTTGGTCAGAACAAACTTATATATGTTATGTATATAGCGTATATGTAGAGAACAGATCTGAAAATACTGACAGTTTTCCAACTGGCAGGATTTTTCTGAGTAGAACATTAAATTGTGAAATAAAATGTTTTAAGTAAGGTACCTCAGATTATGATTTTAGTTTTCATGTATTCAAGTCATAGCATTAGAATTTATATATCAACAGAGCTTTGGAACTACTCTACTTAAAAATTAACCACCTTGAGCAATATCCAAAGTGGATGGTAGAATATTTACAAGAATGAGGCAAAATGACGTACTGTAGAATCGAATTTCCTCAGTCATGTTGACATCCTTGAACTGCACAGTTAAGAATTTATTGCATTTAGATTATGAGGTGTATTATTAGATCATTTTTGTACCTATTTAATGCACTACAGTTTAAAATGTTTGGCCCTGATGCTATATTTTTGTTGGAAGTATAGTGAAACATATGACTTACTTTTATATGCAGATATCCCAAATGATAAACGTTCATAAACAGCTTCAACTCTTTGGTGAAGGAGCAGTCACAACTAAGTTAGATTGACTGCTGACCTTGAAGGAAACTGCAAACTGATTCTCCGGAGTAAAAGTTATATATAAGTGTCAAAGAAAAATTTAAGTATTTTTAGTAATAAAAGTAATTTATAGTCTCTGGTTGGGTGAGACTGGAATGAGAGGCTAGGGCGAAAGTTGAAAATTTTGATGGGAACCTGAGTGGGAACTTCTTCACTCAGCGTGGAACGAGTTGCCAGAGGAAGTGGTGGCTGTGGTTTTGATTTCAGCATTTAAGAGAACATTTGAGGTAAGTACACGGATACAAGGGTTGAGGTCCAGATGCAAGTTGATGGGAGTAGGCAGAATAACGGTTGGGCATGGACTAAATGGGGGCAAAGGGTCTGTTTCTATGTTCCAGTGCTCTATGATTCCATTTAAATAATTTGATTAAGAGCAACAACTGTGTTCAAGAATATAAAGTACAAGAGCTTGGAAGTTACCGGTGCTTTAGTTACGTCATTAAAGTTTACAATTAACGGGTGCAAAAAATATTTGTAGAGGTGAAAGATGAATCAAAAACTAAATGTTACAGTGATAAGATTGGAGGTGGGGAAGGGAGGTGCCACCGTCACAGACAATATAAGCAGTGCCTATTTTGTGTTTCTCGGATTCTGTGGAAGTTTCACATACCCTCTGTGGCTATGTGGGATTTCCTGGGTGCTTCAGTCTTTTCCCACACCACAAAAATGTGCAGGCCGGTAGGTGAATTGGCAACTGCAAGTTACCCTTAATATAAACATCAGAAGAGTTGATGGAATACAAGAGAAAAGAGGGACAGAGAAATGTTGCAAGGCCCGGCATAATTGATAAACCAAATGGATGCCTTTGGTGTTATACGAAGGGTGAAACTCCTGGCTGAAGTCCCAGCCACACAGAGAGTTATATTCAGGCAAACTGAACTGATGGAATGAATTATGTTAATAAGGTGGTTGATTTTATGTAATCAATAACCAGTAAAATCAGAGAATAATGTGTCAAAGCTAGTTCATAAACAACATAAGAATTAACTTAGAATGCTGCCTTTCACACCTTAATTGAAGAGTTTAGGCTACCTACTGTACGTGCTAAATGGCCAACATCATATTGAAACTCAGCTCCATTGACTTCAATGAAAATTGCAGTTATAGTCCAATGCACATGACACTATATCAAAGATTTAGCTCATATAGCAGAGACAAGAACCTCTTCCCACACAGTTTTATTGTCAAAACTCCAAGTAATTACTCATGCCGTGGGTGCTCCTAATAGCAAGCATCTCAGGAGAAATTAAAAAATGACATTTCTGCAACTATTTTCAAATCTGTATTATTATAAACATAAGGAACACATATTACGCTAAAGATATGAATAGAAAATGTTCTCGGCATTATGGGTACTCTGGTACATAACAAAGTACCAGAATATCTATTGAGACACAAGGTGTATGCCCCAAAACAGATAATACTTAGCAGGGCTAAAAATTTAGATTGTTGTAAATTTTATCTGCTAGTTACAAGTTTGTTTTATTAGGTGATTTCTGGAAAAGTTAGTTTAGCTTCTTGTTAAAGACGAGGAAATCTGCAGATGCTGGAAATTCAAGCAACCCACACAAAATGGTAATTCCTTTCAGTTAGTCCTGACAAAGGGTCTCGGCCCGAAATGTCAACAGCACTCCTCCCTATAGATGCTGCCTGGCCTGCTGCGTTCCACCAGCATTTTGTGTGTGTTGCTTTAGCTTCTTGCTAATAGTTTCAGTGCAGGGGATCTTATGAAACTATTTAACTTAAGTTGAGATGTTGAAGAAGGGAAATAACTTGTTCCTGAGGTTAAGAATTTTGTTTCTATAAGGTATGTTCACCCCCTCCCTCAGCTGCCCTTGATCAAAAAGCCTTTTTATGTTTGAAGTAAAAGAAAAAAACAAGTACTTAAAGGGTTCCTGTAATACATATTATTGATTAATGAAAGCAGAAGTCATAAAACACATCAGTTTTAAATTCAGGATACAAAAATCTTTCAATTACAATGTGGACCATTTTAGCACTTGGGAAGTAATAAACTCCTGTTTTAGTGGTTTCACTATGATTCACATTTCAGCTGTGCTTTTGTGCACACAAATTGTGCGGACTAATGAGGTTTTAAACACTATTAACTGCAAAGTTTGGTGGAGAAGTCCTCCAGTCAGCACCAGTGTGACATCTGAGATGATAGCAGTAGTGGAACAGCGATGGCTCCTATAATTATTTGAGTTGTAAATTCGGAGTTAACCTTAATAAAGCTTACTAAAATATTATTTGTTTCTGCTTAAATGATTGCCATGCACTTTTGAAGATTGAATTATAAGGTACAAACACAGCATTAAAAGTCCATAGAGTTAGATGGTATTTTTCCTTCCAGATGGCTAGGCGATATGATTTACAATAAATGATCACAGTTAACTTACATATGATTTTGGGCCTACAATTTTACCCATCAATTAATTTAGCCCCCTACCTAACTATGTCTATCACAGAATATACATCTGTTTCAGGACTACAATATTCAAAATGTAGTAATGACATGATTAAAAACAAGATGGCTCCCATATTCCTTGCTTTGCTTTCTTTCAATGTGTTGATTGCAAAGATGATTCCAAAACATTGTCTCCTTCACAACTTTGGGTGTAATTGGCTGCCTCCTGAAGCCTCAGTAGCATATTCATCTGTCAATACACAAGAGAAGAAACATTTAACATTGAATTATTGTACGTTTGATTGTGCTAATTGGAGCAAGGTAACAGTTCGTATTATATCTTTGATATTGGTTTTGCTAGAATAGTCTGTTAAATAAAATATTTGCAGAAAAATTTTAAGGGCAGATGAGTTTGTGTGAGGGAGCCAAACAAGTTACCATGCTCAGGGAACAGAGTTATCTAAGATTTTAACAGTTTTACAGAACCAGATCTGTTACATTAATCACTGAAGTGAGAGAGGGTTCTTTGTGATTATCCCCTAAGTTGCCCCTAGATTTGTCGCAGTTAAGCATGGACGTAGGAGATAGGGAAGTAATGAGTGTAGTTGACCCGCCAGTGGCAGGAAATTCCAGGTCTTCCTGTATAAACTGGCTCTCTAGATTTAAAATAACCAAAATGACTTTAAAAGTTACATAAAGCCTGTTAATATTTGTATAGGCATTCAACAGTCTCTTTCTATGCATATACTTAAAAAAGAAATTAAACATCAGTAAATGATCCCTCATCAATAAACGAGGTGAGCCTTTGGTGTCCTTGCACAGAAAAATAGAGCAGAATTGGAAGTGCTTCCACAAATGATCACAAGCAGACATAATTAGGAGAAGCTTGGCAGGGAGCTTAAATTGACCTAAAGGTCTGGGCAGTTTTCTGGGTGGGGAGCACTTCTAGTGCAAAGCTTTGAAGCGAATTCTGCTACTCTAATGTTAGATGTAATTTGTAACTGATTTTCAACCATCCATTAAACTGGTTTGGCAAATTCCCGCTGAACAACACTGGATCTGCTAGACTAAACAAAAAGAAATCTCTGCCTATAAAATTCAATGCTTTTAGAATTTGTAGTTTTTGAAAAGATGAGCAATTATTAGTATAATTTAGAGCATCATGTCTCCCTGAAACAAATATATTGTAAATGGCAAGTAATTATGAAGACATTGTAGAATTTTTTCCTGTGACATTAATAAGGAATAAAGAACAGCATCCCAATAATGGGATGAGGTCTCACAGCTCATTCAACTTCAGTCATCATACTGTGATGACCAATAATAACAATTAAGCAAATTTCTCTGGGGTTCTTTAAAAAGAACAAATTAGTTCCAGTGACTGATATATAACTTGAATCTACAAGGACCGCAACAGCAATTATTTATTCTTGCAACATAAGAAACCTTTATAAAAGAATGAACATTAATTAACTGGAGGATCTCAATATTGCCTTTTGTTTTGAGCTTCACTAGGTTTTCAAGTGTAATAACAGCACAGTTGTTCAAAACTGACAGTGACTCTAGCCTTCAGTATGTGAAATAAGCTTTAGTGAACAGAATCACATAATCACACATTTGAGCATTACCATATCAAGTAGTTAAAGCTGCAGTAATTTCAAGGCCTGGGTGCCTCTTCGGTTAACTAAACAACTTGAAATTGTTACATACGACAGCCAGAGTCATGATACAGAGAGAGGCCGTGTATGGGTTTTGTATGGAAATGTTAGTGGAACAGCTAAACTGTCAGAAACTCCACCATTATCACATAAAGGCAAAATTCCAAAAGTTGTAATCAGTATTTTGCCATTACACTGCATTACTGGAGTATTCATTGAGTTCAGTGTGGTAAGGTGAAGTTGCAGTGATTTCTCACAAACAGCCTGCAATCACTGGAGCCTGGTGCACTGAGTATGTCACTGTTAACCTCACTGGAAAAAATGATTGCAGTGGCCTTTGGTTAAGTATTGGCTCAGTTTATTTACTTTCAAATTGTTTTTATATGTCTTAAGGTCTATTTTAACTTAATACTTCAGTGTTTTTAATAAGTTAAGATATCCTTTTGAAATCTTAAAGCATGCGTGTATTTGAAGTATACTACTGTGCAAAAAGTCTTTTTATGTGGTTTCAGGTGGTATGGGCTCCACAGAGCCCTGTCCTCAGCATCACCAAGGCTGTCTGAGATTACCTGGAGAGACAGAAGCAAGCAAGACAGCCAAAGTCTGCAGAACTGTGGTAACTTCTGCAACCTACCAGCCAGTTTTCTTATAAAACTGCATGACAGTGTACCTAAGAGAATTAATGCAGTTTTAAAGGGTCACACCAAATATTGATCTGATGTCCCTCTCCATCTGAAATGGGAGCAGCTGAGCATCAGACTGGAAGTCCTTACAAAGGATTGTGAGAACGACTGAGAGGATCATAGGGGTCTCCCTACCATCGATCCGGAACATTTATCAGGAATGCTGAGTACACAGGGCCCTTAGTTTTATCAAGAATCCCACCCATCCATCCAGCATCCTCTCTGACTTTCTACTATCAGGCAGGAGACTTCGATGCATAAAGAGAGTACACAGGGCCCTTAGTTTTATCAAGAATCTCACCCATCCATCCAACATCCTCTCTGACTTTCTACTATCAGGCAGGAGACTTCGATGCATAAAGACAAGAACGGTCAGGACGGGAAACAGTTTCTTCCATTAGGCTTTTAGGCTTCTGAACTCCCTGCCACATTGCATTTGAAATTTCACTGGTTAATCTGGTTTGTACCTTACAATATTTAATTCATGCACTTTACTTTGTTTACTTATATGTAATTCATCTGTAGATTTTATCAATACTTTCCTAAGTTATTGTACATCCTGGTTTGGAGAAATATTTCATTTGTTCGTATACATGCATTTTGTTAAATGACAACAAAATTGACTTTAGATTTTTTTTACTGTATACTGCTCTTTATAGTAACTTATTTTGATATTTAGAAACTTATTATTTTTGAAAGCATCTTTGCTTTAAAGTTCCTTACATATGCCTAAGACTTTTGTGCAGTACTACATTTGACCATTTTGAGGACTATTGGGATCATGAGTCAGCCAGCTGTCAATGTCGTTTCCCCACTTTACGTAAGAGGAATTTGTGCTGATGACCCTCAAACTCCACCATGTGATTAAATTACATAGCTGTGCAGAGCTTCCCAGGAGAGACTCAGAAAGGGTAGCGGTCTGGATTTCTTCAGGAAGGTTTAGAATTTATTACAGGTCAGCCCCGAGGACTGGGTACTCATTGCAGACCGTGTTCTGTGTCAAGGATAAATATAAGCCTCCTGTATTATAGTAAATGCCAAACTTATTAGAAACAAACTATTGCAGAGACCCTGGCAGAGGTATTAAAATAAATTTAACCATGGGTGCAATGCCAGAGAATTGGACGACAACTAATAGTGTTTCATTGTTCTAGAAAAGGCTCTAAAAGTAAACCAAGAAATTATAGGCTAGGGAACCTGACGTGAGTAGTGGATAAATTACTGGAAGGCATTCTAAAGGGCAGGATATATGTAGCTGGATAAACAGGATGTGATTATGGATAGCCAACACAGCTTAATGGCATGGTAGGTTGTGTCTAACCAATCATATAGAGCTTTTTGAGGAGGTTAGTAGGAAAGCTGATGACTTTAGCAAAGCCTTAGTCAAAGTTCTCATGGGGGGCTGGTCAAGAAGGTCCAATTACTTGGTGCTCAGATTGAGGTAGGAAATTAGATGCAATATTGGTTTTGCGGGAGAAGCTAGAGAGTTGTAGATAGTTGACACTCTGACTGGAGGCCTCTGACCGGTGGTGTGCCTCAGGAATTGGTGCTGGGTTCATTACCATTCTTCATCTACATCGATGATCTGGATTCTAATGTGGTAAACTGTATCAATAAGTTTGCAGATGACACCAAGATTGGGCAGTGAGGAAGATTATCAAAGACTGTAGTGGTCTCTGGAAAAAATGGCACTTAATGATAGGACACTGAGGACAGTAGTAAAACAAAGAGATCAAGAATACAGATCCATACTTTCTTGAATGTGATGTCACGGGTAAATAAGGTCATAAAGAGAGTTTTTTGGCACAATGGCTTTCATAAATGAGAGTACTCTGAGCACAGGAGTTGGAATGTTACACTGACATTGTATAAGATGTTGTTAAGGCCAAATTTGGAGTACTGAGTGCAGTTCTGGTCACCTACCTATAGGAAAGATATCAATAAGATTGAAAGAGTACAGTGAAATTTTACAAGTTTGTTGCTGAGACTTGAAGACCTGAGTTATCAGGAAAGATTGAATAGCTTTGGACTTTTTCTTTCCTTTGGAGCGCAAGGAGATTTGATAGAGGTATACAAAATTATGAGGCTTATAGATAGGGTAAATGAAAGCAGGCTTTTTCCACTGATGTTTTGTAAGACTAGGTTAAGTGTGAAAGGTGAAATATTTAAGGGGAACCTGAGGGAGATCTTCTTCACTCAGAGGGCTTTGTGAGTGTGGAACGAGCTACTAGCAGAAGTGGAGAGTGTAGGTTCAGCTGCAACATTTAAGAGAAGTTTGGATACGTACATAGATGGGGATGGCCATTGTCCAGGTGCAGGTTTATGGAATTAGGCAGAATAATAGTTCAGCATGCACTAGATGGGCTGGGGGGCTTGTTCTGTGCTGAGGTGCTCAATGACTCTTTTCTATATTGTTACCTTACTGAATTGTAACTGAAAAGGTATATTATAGACACAAACAAACAAACTGTTTCTCTTGAAAGTCATTTTAAGGATTAATACAAGAAATACCGTCTTGGGGATATGCAGTTAATACTCGATGCAACCCATTGTAATCTCATTTCTTGTCTATTAAAGGAACAATTCCCAGTTCAATCACATAGAATAGAATGTCTGTTATTGCTCCCCAAACAATACACATAAATGTCATGACGTGCGCTGGCAATATCGGAACCCAAACGTGGAGGTAAGACAAACTCTGAAGTACATAAATATCAAGACTCTATGCATATTGAGAAATAACCATAATTCCAAAAATATTCAGAGGAATTTGTAGGTTGTGGGAGTTCAGCTGACAAGTCATTCACAAATCATTACTCTTGCTCTCATAACTCACCTCTGGATGCTATTTATTCTAAGTTATTCCCTTTCTGACCCCTATGTAGGCTGATGTCAAATTTCTGGTATTTTGTACCCTGCTCTTTCAAACCAGCTGTCATCACCCGTCTGCTCAAAAAAGATTGCCAATCCTTGCAAAATAATGGCTCAGCTACAACCTCCCTTTTCTCTCTAGTGTGAATGTGCTGTGTACTCCTAATTTTAACTTGACCTTACCAGAGTTAATACTGAATCTACGTGTGGAAGTCCAATTTTTAAATCGTAGGCTATGAGATAGGTAGGGAGGTGAAAGGTGGGACATAGTCAGGCACTGAAAATCCAATTGCCGCTGATTACACTGTAACATGAAGGAGAGTGTGGGGAAGGATATTCTGGGTAGATGCTCTTCTAGCAAGGAATTCAGATGGTGGAGAGGGTAATGCTAGAACTTAAGATCAGAGAAGTTCAAACTGCGGACACAACACACACAAAATGCGGGGATACTCAACAAGTCAGGCAACATCTCTGGAGAGGAATAAGAAGTTTCAGGCTGAGATCCATTATTAAGCACTTTTCAAGGGGAAAAATTGCAATCCTCTACAAGGTAGCCTTTATCTGGCAGTTTCCTTCACCATAGCTCAATTAAACTTGTTGTTACCATTGCATGCCCATTCCAATATGTTCATTAGAACCCTGTAACTTTGTTTTGGGTTTTTCCAGGTATCTGATAAAGTTAGAACTAGATTAATTTCCAGCTTATAAGTGGTTCTTCAAACAATTTTTGCAAACAATCAGGTATTGAAGGTGAACATTTTTCTGTATTCTTGACCTAGTTCAGCAAGTTGGACACTTTCTCTAAATAGTCCTGAGCAGATGCTGATCAGGCAATTCAGTGTGAAACTCACCCAGATGCTGGAAATCTGAAATAAAAGCAGAAAATACTGCAAACTCATCATATCAAACAGCTGTAGAAATGGGAAACAATGTTGACATATTAGGCCAAAGATAATTCATTAGTCTTGATGGGTTAAATCTGAACTCAGGGTGAACCTCATCTTCAGCCTGATTCAGTAAGTGTTGCCTTTCCACAGCTGTTACCTGACCTGCTGAGTGTTTCCAGCATTTGCTGTTCATAATTGATATTCAGGTGTAATTGATAGGTAATGATATATTGCTGAAAGTGCTGCCTTTCAAATGAAATGAAAAATTGAGATGTAATCAACCAATTTTGTTTCTGTAGAGGAACCTTATAAATTTTAAGGAATTATTCAAAGAACAGAAGTTCTTTCAGTTAAAATATGGATTCTTCTTGATCAATTCCTATTTATATTTTATTAATTCACCAGCAAAAGTAGTCACAAGTATAAAGTGCTATTTCAATATTTGATATCCATGCTTACTTTCCTGTTGAAGTTAGTAAAATTCTAAATCTCAGTGCCAATAATTAATAAAGCAAAGCTGATATGCTTACAAGTGGATCGGATTCAATTGAAGCAGGGGCTGTCTCTTTGATCTTCCTCTCATCTGCGGGAGGTCCTGTAACATGTGATCCTATACTTGGAGGAGGCAAATGGAAGATCTTGGAGCGGTCCTGTGAAGCATTTGACCAAGGTAGAGTATCCTGCACCCACTTAGCAGGGTCTTCCCACACAGCTTTCCTTCCATAGGTCTAAGATAACATTGGGAAAAAAAAAGACATTGTAATTATTGTATCCAATTGCTCAGGAGATGTTCTGAAAACATAGGGAATTCAAAGATGTTTTTCTAAGACCAATTCTACTTTTCGTTTTGATTCAGGAGAAAATATCTACATATTATGTTCCTTTTCTGAAGCGGAGGTTTATTTAAATTCTGCAGAATGCATGTAATTTTTCTCTCCAGCTGTAAGCTTAGATCTCACTGAGTGAAATGTCAGAGTCGGATTGATCTGATTCGGTGAAGTGTCTGATAGGAGAACAGCTTGTTTAACATAATTTCAAAGTTTTTTTCACTGCCATGTTTTAATTGCCCACAGCTTTAGTTTTCTATTCCCTATTTCAGTCCATAATAATCTATTGTTAAGTAAAGATGATCATTTGTTATTTGTAAAGCATGTACATCCTTAAGGTGACATTAATTCTGAGTCTCAACAAAGAATGTGTCTAAAGTGAAACATTTACTGGCTTAAAGCAGTGCAGAGGAGGTTCACCAGATTGATTCCACAGATGAAGGGGTTAGACTATGAGGACAGCTTGAGTCGCCTGGGATTATACACACTGGAATTTAGATGAATGAGAGGAGATCTTAAAGAAACATATAAAATCATGAAAGGGATAGATAAGATAGAGGCAGGAAGGTTGTTTCCACTGGTAAATGAGACTAGAACTAGGCGACATAGCCTCAAGATTCAAGGAGTAGATTTGGGATGGAGATGAGGAGGAACTGCTTTTCCCAGAGAGTGGTGAATCTATGGAATTCTCTGCCCAATGAAGCAGTGGAGGCTACCTCAGTAGATACATTTAAGACAAGGTTGGATAGATCTTTGCGTGGTTGGGGAATTAAGGATTATGGAGGAAAGGCAGGTAGGTGGAGATGAGTCCATGGTCAGATCAGCCATGATCTTATTGAATGGTAGAGCAGGTTTGATGGGCCAGATGACCTACTCCTGCTCCTATTTCTTCTGTTCTTCTATTAGTTCAATTTGTCACACAGGGTTGGGAATGAGTCATGGTAACCTTAGACCTAAGTCATAGAATAGTCATGGCACATTTACTCAGAATCAGAGAAAATATGATCAAGGGTGAATTAGTCATTGGAACCAGTGCAAATACAGATATGATCGTGAGACCAGTAGAATAAAAACGTGAATTACGATTTTGTACATGCAGTTTCATTTATCAATCCTGCACTGTCCTGACAAAGCCTAAATCAGTAATGTTGAAGTTGGAGAGCCAGGCTGCAATGTTGCAGTCTTTGGCTGAAGCAATGTCAATGAGATGGCAGAGGGCTAATTCAGAATGTATAGAGATTTGCTTTTATCCTGTCACAGACACCCACAAAAGCATGTCTGTGACATTCAAGATCTATGTAATCAGATTACAGTTTTAATCATGTCAATAATTATGATCTAAGTAGCAATATATTGGTAGCAGAAGAAATATTAGCTAGCATGGCTAAAAAACTGTTTAAAGTAAAAGATCAATAGAAAACATATTTAAACAGAATGGATAAGAATAAAAAAATCAACCAACAGCATCAAAAATGTAAGTGCTTAACTTTCATATGAAATCTGACCATTCTATAAAAGCAAAGATGATTTTTAGGGTATGATTTATTATTCATGGTGGACTGAATTTAGAAACAGACAACCATCATTATTGTATTATACTTATAAATAACCTTGTTCTTCTTCAAGAACTATCAGTTAAGATGGTCTGGTTTCTCACTCCTCACTGATATCTTGCATGAAGGACATAGCCCATTATCGAACTGATCCACAAAGAACTGCAGCAGACTTTTGCCAGCAGCATCTATGTTCTCAGGGTGGGCTTTAGTGCATAATTAGCCAGGAGTATCTCATCAGGTCTTTACTCTACCATGCCATCAAGAACATGCAGCCATACAAAAGATGCAGCCACATCTTGCAGGATGTGGGAAGGCATGGAGACCTCCAGAGTCCCTGACAACTATCCCTGTGAGAAGTGCATCCAGCTGCAGCTTCTAACAATCTGCGTTTAGGAGTTGGAGCTGGAACTGGATGAACTCCGGATCATTTCGGCAGGCTGAGGGAGTGATAGATAGGACATATGGAGAGGTGGTTACACCCAAGGTGCAGGAGACAGGAGACTTGGTAACAGTTAGGAAGGGGAAGGGGGTTAAGGAGATGGTACAGAGTATCCCTGTGGCCACCCCCCCTCAACAATATCACTTTGGATACTGTAGGTGGGTTTGATCTAACAGAGGAAAGCCACAGTGGTCAAGTCTTTGGCACTGAATCTGGCTCTGTCACTCAGAAGGGAAGGGAAGAGAAGCTGCACGTTGTGGAGATAAGGATTCATTAATTAGGGGAATGGACAGGAGTTTCTGTGGGGGAGAACAAGATTTCTGGATGATATGTTGCCTCCCAGGTGTCAGGGTCTGGGATATCTCGGATCGAGTCCTCAGCATTCTTAAGAGGGAGGATGAACAGCCAGAAGTCACGGTCCATGTAGGTATCAATGAATTGGGTAGGAGGACTGACAAGGTTCTGCATTGGGAGTTCAGGGAATTACGTGCTAAGTCAAAGGACAGGACCACCAGGGTCACGATCTCAGGACTGCTACCCACGCCACCTGCTAGAGAAGCCAGAACTAGTAAGATTATACAGTTTAAAATGTGGCTAAGCAGATGGTTTAGGAGGCAAGACATAAGATTTTTGGATTATTGGGCTCTGTTCCAGGGAAGGTGAGACATGTACAGAAGGGATGGTTTGCACCTGAATTGGAGACTAATATCCTAGAGGGAAGACTTGATAATGCTGAACAGAGGGGTTTAACTAGAACTGCAGGGGGATGGGAACCAGAGTGCCAGAACAGTTAGTGGAGAGATTGTGAAGGCAGATATTGTTAAGACCTCACACAAAATTAGGAATCAAAAGGTTGTGTGACCAGTGTCCTGAGCTGAATATATTTCAATGCAAGAAGTATTGTAGGAAAGGCAGCTAATAGTGCTGAAGGTGAGGTAGCTGGTTTACACATAGAAGCTATATATAATAAGGAGAGGCTGTTGATAGGGCAAAATTGCAGTCAACAGGATGAGCTGCAACGTAAAAGGTGGACAAAATTGAGAAGGGTGAATACAGGTGTTAAATTTGAAAGAGTGCAGTATAAAGAATAAGGTAGATAAACTTGCAGCACAGCTACAGACTGGCATGTATGATGTTGTAGGCATCACCAAATCATGACTGAAAGATATTAGCTGGGAACTTAATGTCGAAGGTTACACATTGTATTGAACGGACAGGCAGGAAGGCAGATGTTGGTAAAAAAAAGTTACCAAATCATTAGAAAGAGGTGACATATAGTCGGAAGGTGTTGAATCATTGTGGATGGAGCTAAGGAGTTGCAAGGGTAAAAAAGACCCTGATGGGAGTTGTATATAGACTCCCACACAATTGTAAGGATGGCCTACAAATTACAACAGGAGACAGAAAATGCTTGCCAAAAGGGGAATGTTACTATAGTCATGGGGGATTTTAATTTGCAGGCAGACTGGGAAAATTAGGTTGGTGCTAGATTCCAAAAGGGGAATTTCTAGAATGCCTATGAGCAGCTCATGTTTGAGCACAGTAGAGGATCAGCTATTCCGGATTTGGTGTGGTGCAATGAACTGGAATTGATTAGAGAGTTTAATGTAAAAGAACCCTTAGAGGCAAGTGATCATAATATGATCGAATTCACTCTGAAATTTGAGAAGGAAAAGCTAAATTTAGATGTATCAGTGTTACAGCGGAGTAAAGGGAATTACAGGAACATGAGAGAGGAGTTGGCCATAATTGATTGGAAAAGAACATTGGCAGGGATAATGGTAGAACAGCAGTGGCTGGATTTTCTGGGAGCAACTCGGAAGGCACAGAATATATACATTTCAAAGAGGAAGAAGTATTCTAAAGGCAAGATGACACAACCATAGTTAACAAGAGAAGTCAAAACCAATACGTACAGAAGCCAAGGAGGGGGTCTGTAATAGAGCAAATATTAGTGGGAAGTTTGAGGATTGGGAGTTCGTAAAAACCAACAGAAGGCAACTAAAAAAGTCATTATGAAGGTAAAGACGGAATATAACAGTAAGCTAGCCAGTAATATTCAAAAGAATACCAAAAGTTTCTTCAGATACATGGAATGTTAAAGAGAGGAAAGAGTGGATATCGGACCACTGAAAAGCAATGCTGGACAGGTAGTAATGGGGTCAATGAAATGGCAGATGAACTGAATAGGTATTTTCGCATGAGGCAAAGAGTGGAATAAGGGGAGCCTTTTCTGACTGGCTGCTGGTGACTAGTAGTGTTTCACAGCGGCCTGTGTTGGACCAATTCTTTTTATGTACTATGTCAATGATTTGGATGATGGAATTGATGGCTTTGTTGTAAAGTTGGCAGAAAATGTGAAGATTGGTGGAGGGGTAGGTAGTTTTAAGAAAGTAGAGGGGCTACAGAAGGGCTTAGATAGATTAAGAGAATGGGCAAATAAGTGACAGATGGAATGCAGTGTTGGGAAGTGTATGGTCATGCATTTTGGTAGGGGAATGAAAGGGTTGTCTGTTTCCTAAATGGAGAGAAAATACAAAAAACTGAGGCACGAGGGGACTTGGGAGTCATTGTACAGGATTCTCTAAAGGTTGAGTCTGTGGAGAGGAGGCAAATGCAATGTTAACATTCAATTCAAGAGGACTAGAATATAAAAGCAAGGTTGTCATGTTGAGGCTTTATAAAGCACTGGTGAGGCCTCACTTGGAGTATTGTGAGAAGCTTTGGGCTCCCTATCTTAAAAAGGATGTGCTGAAACTGGAGATGGTTCAAAGGAGGTTCATTGAAAATGATTCCAGGATTAAATGGCTTTTCATTTGAAGAGCTTTTGATGGTTCTGGGCCTGCATTCACTAGAATTCAGAAGAATGAGCGGTGACCTCATTGAAACCTATCGAATGGTGAAAGGCCTTTATAGAGTGGATGTGGAGAGAACATTTCCTACGATGGGAGTGTCAAAGACCAGAGGCCATGGCCTCAGAATTAAGGGATGTCCTTTTAGAATGGAGATGAGGAGGAATTTCTTTAGCCAGAGAGTGGTGAATCTGTGTAATTTGTTGTCATAGGCAGCTGCAGAGGCCAAGTCTTTATATATAGTTAAGGCAGACGATGATAGATTCCATGTTCCAAACCATCACTGGTAATACTCCCCAGCTCTGCCTTCACAATATTGACGATTGCATCAGTACTGCTCCATGTACCCATGCTGAGCATGTCAATTTCATCAACTTTGCCTCCAACTTCCACCCTGCCCTTAAATTCCTTCAGTCTATTCCTGACACCTCCCTCACATTTCTCGATTTCTGGAAACAAACTGTCTACCAACATCTTTTATAGACTTACCGATTTCGATGACTATCTTGACTATACCACTTCCTACCCTGTCTCCTGTAATGCTATTCCCTTTTCTCCATCCTTTTGTCTATGCCCAATCTGTTCCTAGAATGAGACTTAGCTCTCCAGAACATCAGAGATGTCCTCCTTCTTCAAAGAATGGGGATTCCCTTCCTCCACTATTGATGCTGCCCACACCCACAGCTCCTTCACTTGCTGGACATCTCCGCTCACCCCATCTTCGCTCCACCTTAAGGAATAAAGTTCTTCTTGTCTTAACCTACCATCCCATGAACATCCAGATCCAAGGCATCATTCTCCACCACTTCTGGCATCTCCAAAGGGACCCAATCTGTTCCTCCCCCTCCGCTTTCCACATGATTGTTCCGTCCGTGATTCCCATATCCATTCGTCCCTCCCCACTAATTTTCTGACACTTATCCCTGTAAGTAACCAAAGAACTACACCTGTCCATTCACCTTTAAAGAGGGCCCCAAATAGTCCTTCCAGGTGTGGCAACACATCACCTACAAATCTGTTGGGGTCATCAATTGTATCCGGTGTTCCCCAAGCACCCTCTGCTACACTGGTGAGACCTATTGTAAATATTAGGGGACTACTTTGACAAGCACCTCCACTCCATCCACCAAAAGCAAAATTTTCCATTCACCAATGTTTTAAATTCCTATTCCTATTCTCGTTCTGACATGTTGGTCCATGACCTCTTCTTGTGCTACAATGAGAGCACCCACAGGGTAGAGGAGCAACAACAGTCTGGGTAGCCTCCAACCTGATGGTATAAACATCTATTTTTCCTTCCGCTAATTTTTTTTCCCTCCACCTACCCTCTTCTTGTATTCCTCACTCTGACCTCTTACCTCTCTTCACCTGCCTATCACCTCCACCTGGTGCCCTTCCTTCTTCCTTTTCTCCCATGTTCCACTCTCCCCTCTGATCAGATTCCTTTTTTCCAGCCCTTTATTTTTCCTACCCTCCTGTCTTCACCTATCATCTTCCAGCTATCCTCCTCCCCCGCCCCCCACCTTTTAATCTGGCATCTGCCCCCTTCCTTTTCAGTCCTGATGAAGGGTCTTGACCTGAAACATGGATCGTTTATTCATTTCCATGGATGCTGCCTGACCTGCTGTGTTCCTCCAGCATTTAGTGCATGTTGCTTTGGATTTTCAGCATCTGCAGAACTTCTTGTGTTCATAGTGGTGCTATCTCAGTTGTATAGCACTGAACACAACTCAATCACTACACAACTCAAAACACAACTGAACACTACCAAAACTCAATCTACAATCACACAAGAATACTAATTACCTAACCACAATACTCAAGTATGGTTGCACACATAATACTGCAGAACATCAGCAGTCAGCAGCATCTTCAAAAAAAAAGGTAGAACGAATGTTAACAGGAGAAAAAGAACTTTTGAAACTGCAGAAACAAGGGTTGGATTTACAAGACACGGCAGTAGAGTAGTGTCTAGTGCAATGCTATTACTGCTCAGGGCATCAGTTTGGAGTCCAATTCTGGTGTCCTCTCGGAAAGTTTGTATGTTCATCCTGTGTGAGTGTGTGTGTGGGATTCCTCCAGATGCTCTGGTTTCCTCCAACAGTCCAAAAACATAATGGTTGGTAGGTTAAGTTAGTCATTGTAAATTGTCCTTTGATTAGGCTAGGGTTGAATTGGTGGGTTGCTGGGCAGCAGAGCACAGTGGGCCAGAAGGGCCTTTTGTGTGCTGTATCTCTAAATAAATAAAAAATAAATATATAATAATATAAACTATGAGACAGTGGGAACCATCTGTCCACATGTCATGGATTAGGGTTCTCATCCACAGATAATTAATCAAAACTTAACAATTCATCCTCTGCCCCTCTGAGTGTCCCAGCCTTATCTCCAGCACCAACGATGACTGGACCTTCCGTTGATCAAAAACATCAACAAGCCTTCCCCATTTCTTCATCTTTTAGTTTTCCTTTTAAGATGCTCCTTTGACCAAGCATCTGTCTTTACTGCTCCTTTGGTGAAAATGTTGTCTGATAAAGTTCCCATGAGAAGTATCTTAGTATACTAAAAGAACTGTAAATATACACGTTTTATTTTAAGATCATTTTGAAGACTCTGCTGTATCAGGCTATCTTCTTAAAAAATGAATTCATTATGTATGTAATCAAATTCAATATTTCTTTCCTGAACTGATCCTGATATTATAAATCTGGAAATGGAATCATATCAGTAAACGTTTCATAGAAAAAACAGTCGACTTTATAGAGTTCCCTCTATGGATTATTGCTCTGTGTCAAGCTATGGCAGTAGTGCCAGCAAAATTGACAGGAAGGCCTTTTAAAATACAACCCTCTTCATATGATTTCTTAAGGTTCCTGGACAACATTTTTGGACAACATGTGTGAAATGGAACAACCTGCAGTTTGACTTGCAATGTGATAATTCATTTTGTCATATTTATGCAATTAAAGCAGCTGAACTTTAGTCAACTGAAAGATACATTTGCCAAAAATATTGAAACCAGCACAACCAAAGCAACTAACAATGGTCTAGAAATTCATTAGAACAAAATACACGCATGACCATTTGGCCCATAGAGACTGCTCTGCTATTTAGGGAAATAAATATTTTTATTTCAGTCTTATAATTACTGATTCTCTTAATAGGCAGAAATGTTTAATATCTGAGTGAACTCAGTGACTGAGCCTCCACAGCACACTGAGGCGGAAAATGCCACCCTCTGAATGAAGATATTTCTTCTCATCCCAATCCTAAATGGTCTGTTCCTTGTTCATCAACAGTGTTCCCTTATCATAGATTCTTCATTCAAGGGAAACAACCTCTCTGCATCCTGCCTGACAGTATTCTTTGATGTCTAGGCTTCTCAGGGCTTGCCTTCATCAGCTTTCACACATACAGAAACACATTGGCTCTGAGCTCTCACCATTTCGCTTTTAAAAGACTTATTTGTCAGATGTAGATTTACATCACCAGCAAGTGCTCACAACCTACTTTTGCCAGTCTCTGTCTTATGAAATTGAAATTAACCTTTTCCCCAATTCAGGCCTTTAATTTTCAAATTATCCTTGCCCCTTCCCACAACTATCTTCAAAGTAACAGAGTTATAGTCATTCTCTCAAATCTACTAAACCCAACTCCCCCCCCTCCCACTTCACAGCCTAAGATTAGCCCAATTTCCTTCGTCCCTTCTCTGGCTGGGCTCTTAAGATCCCGACTCAATAATCTCTCTAGAAGAGGAAAATAACCTTAATGGTGTAATACATTACATGCTAATTTTGTAACAGCACAAGAGCAAACAATTACACAATGTTAGCTGGAATGATTAGTAAATTTGATTTCATCAAACAAAATGCTCTATTATTTTGTAAATTGAAATATTTATTTGCATGGTATTTTTGTTATCATTTGATGTTTCTGTCTTAAAAATAATTGTGAAGTATTTTGTTTCAGCTATTTTGGGGGACAGAATGTAATTAATATGGCAGAAACTTTCACCTTAATTAAAGAAAATGACTGCAATTTCAGTATCATTAATAAATATAATCACCTTAACACCATCATTGACTCCTTCCTGAAGATAAGGGAGAATAGAGTAATTCCACAGGTCAATAAACCATTCTCTAAATTCAGCCACATTGACAGGAGAAGATAGGAAAAAGCAAGGACCTGGAAGAGAGTAAATAAAACAGAAGACAATAAATAAAATACAGTATTAACATTCCATACTGGCTACAATGTACAGGTAACTTAAAGTCCTACTGCTTTGAAACTTAATAACATAAGACAAACTGGGAGGGGGAACTACACCTATTGGTTGAACAGCTGTTTGTTCCTTCAGCTCTATTTGCTGTGCCACTCATTTCCCAGATGATTCACAGCCGTCAAATTTGCTAAGCTCACACCTCTTTTCAACAAAGCTTGACCAAAGAGGGTTTCTGAACAATTATTATCACACCTTCAGCAATTTCATTAATACTCCGTGGCAGCAGTAGGAAAACAGCAACAAAGCTTTAAGTACATGGATGTCATTGAGTTTTTCTAAAAACAGCGACGCATTTTTAATCTGCATTCTTATGTCAGATTTAACTGAATTGGACTAGAAGCTAAGCACTGATGTTATCAGATGTTTAATATAATTAGGGAACTAAATACTCAGAAAGATGAAAGAAAAAGAACAGCCATGAAAAACTAGAGTTTAGAGTTTTCTCATAATGACATGTTTACTAGAACCTATACTCTCTCTCTGTCTATCATTCTGATACTGAGCTCAGATTCTGAATTGAACAGCTAGATTTGTTTCAGAAGTGAAATCCATAAAAAAACACAAAGTCAAGTAAAATGGAAGATAAATGATCAGGCCTTTTTCTGTATTCCACTTTATTAATAGTCAATAAAACCTCTATTAATGCCAATAAACCTGCAGCACTTCAGCTCAAATCCATTTTACTTGGGCTCAGCTTTCTTTCCCATCCTCCTCATACACATATTTTTACTTTCTCAAAAACCATTGTTTCAAAAAGCATTTTAAGCAAATTTTGATCATTTATTTGGAAATGAATTCAATGGAAAACTTATTTGGCCAATTTTTGAAGTTCAATGTATTTATGGATTTGTTATAAACAAACTTCAATTTAGTAAAATAAGACAAGAGTAGTAAAGCTTTTACGACTGCTTCCTGCTTCTATTTGATGTAGAGGTAACTCACAAATAACTTCCAAAGAGATACATTCTTATGATTAGCTATATTCCTTCAAGGATAGCAGCACTTCCACATTAAGTTGGTCAAGACCAGCAGATTTCCTTCAAAATTGTTCTGTGACCGGACATACAAATAATCACTGTTGTTGCAATCTGAAAAGTTCTGGAGCAGCACATGTTGTGGAAATACTGCACACTTGCCACTTTGGGTTTCAGCATCAACACTTTCACAGACAGCCAGAGCTGGATTACACATTATACTTTTCACCAATGCCCACGTCTTAAAGAATGAAGCAACACGTTTGCTTACAACAGCTAGGGAAACAAATCTCTATCACAAATGGCTTGGACACTGACTCATTTTAATTTTTTAAAGACTGGTATTAATACTTTTATAATCAGATAATGGTTTTTGGAAAAAGGATTTCGAACAAAGACAGGGAAAGGGACTGAGTACCCTCAGCTATGGTCTGGTTGAATGTTGATACAGGTTTGAAGGGCTGTATTACCTCCTCCTTTCCCTACAAGTCCCCTGTCCTACCTCACCCTCTTCATAGCATTGAACTCTTCACGACACTGCTAAAACCAGTTTTGCAGGAGCAAATTAAAATTTAGTTGATGCAACCAGTTTTCTGGTACAATAACAGTCAACTGTGTATTGCTTTTTGCACATATTTGACACTATAAGAAGAAATATTGTTATGGTTCATCATTGTAAGTGTTTCTCAAAGCTCTAATTGGAATTCACTACAGTAATTCAAAGTTCCCACAACAGGATGAACGTTAACTGATTGCTGTGAATTTATTATATCAAATGCATTTACATGATAATAACTGGCATTAAATTAATGTCATATATCAAACACCTTCCAATGCCAAGAATGTAACAAGCACCTACCGATAAGGAAGTCAGATGTACTGTGCATTTCTAGAAACGTGTGCAGATGATACCACAACTTGGGCACCCAGTTAAGAATATTGAGGATTTCATTATTATTTGCATTTGCAACATTCTCTGATTCAATCAACTTTCTCTGTAAATAGCGACTAAGGAATCCATTAGCGGGTTCTGCATTGTTAGAAAACGGCACCAACCTGGTGATCAAAATTGCAAATTATTATTCCATCATTTCTACTGTCAATTATAGAAAACACTGTGGAGAACAGTAATAGTATTTACAAATAATTTTTTTACATTTATGGAAGAGCTCACTCCTGTTCTGATTCTCTGCAGTTATATCAACTCGAAGAAATCTAATTGCCCCACAGACACATCACAAATACTTTTGGTGTAGAGTCAAACAGTTATTAGCCCAGTTATCTTTTCATTTAAATTTCTTGAATTATCGCCTTAAATATTTTGAATAACTTTGGATAGAATAGTATTGTTCATTGCTCTAAGTTTAAACTTGCATATCTCACCATCTGTTTGGATGATTATACTTGAAAATTCTGGGTGATTTGCAAACATTGCACTAAAAGGATTTCCAATCTGAAAAAAACCCTGTTTCAATTTGAAGGATGCGGCTGCCTGGATTGTTAGGATAGGTCCAAAGGAGGAGAGGACACTAGATGGATCTACCAGCCAGAGAGTCAAAGCACCAACATATGGCTCTACTTGTATAGCACATTTGTAAAGAATCTGTCTTCCTTTAATCAATTCTCTCTGGACCAAATGGGAATCTTTGCAAATGTCAACAATCCCCTGTGGACCTGGTCATTTGCTCTAGGAAAAGTCCGTAGATTTTTCAGGCATGTGTTCTGTTCAAATTCATAGTGTTAAGCATTGCATTATATTTTAAATTAACCATTTCTTTTCAGATTAGGAAAAGGCATGTTCAAACATTCATAGTTTGGTTCTTATGATATTGAGTTAATTGGAGAATGCTGTACAGTACTTTGAAATTCAGTGGCCCTGAATTTGCTGCCCGCATCCACCAGTACTGAAGGAAAATCTGACAACAGCTTCTGGAATCTACACGTTTAATGGAAATCCATATGCTGCTGTCACTTCATCATGTATTCTTTCACAGGCTGGATTGCTACTGCCTTTGATAATGGATTTTGTTCAGAAATTAATAGAATATTGCAAAACTGGAGCACTCCGTTCACTTGCAGTGAATTTAGAAAAAAAGCTGCATTAGCTGTGAATGAGTTATTAAAAGGAGAAAAATTCTGCTGATTAACTTCTGAGGCACTGAAAAATTAATTTGATAAATGTGGAGTCTAATTTTCTCAGGACAATTAATGTTATAGATTTTCCATCAGAAAAATATATCTTCTTTCCTCTCTCCCTGAATTCTATGCTATTTATATTTTGGTTTTCTCTTACTTTCTGCTTTGTGACTTGTGCATTTTAGTTTGTATGATTAAATCCAATTTGTTCAAAGCTTAACAACAGTCACTATTCCGTGCAATAGGTTGCTTTCAGAGGAACCACACTGAGGAAGATGCTGAATGTGGAGGAATCTCTGCTGACTATCTGGGCATTTGTTTTGTTAAGACAGACGAAAGCTCCCACTCAGAGGAAAAAAATGGAACCATTTTGTTTATTCACTGAAAATGAGCATGTACCCAAGAAAATTAAATCAACGTTGCACAGAGCGATGATATATTTACATCATATTTTAATTTCTAAACATATCAAACTGAATTTTACCTGAAACTGAGGTGAAGACCATGGTTTGGTGTTGTTTTGATAGGCTGGTTGGTGGTTCCAATTACATATGGGCTACATCATAAGAAGATTTTAAAATAGTTAAAATCAAAGATAACACCAAGACAATATCCAAGCTGCTGTATCAACTAGCTAATATCAGAACTGTGATTAACTTTTGCAATGACATTTTTTTGCAGTTGTATACATAGTTTCATTTTCAAATAATAATTTAACAACAACACTTGTCAGAAGTATGTATATAACACTCATTAAAATTACTTACCGTTAATGAGGTATTTGGTGCAAGATAGCTAGTTACTATAGCTAAATTGAACACACACAAATCAAAGTCACAATTTGAAATAATCTATAGTGCAAAAATAAGTTTTCTATCAAAGGCAAGGTGTTATTTTCCCTGAGAAATGTGCTGATTGAATGAACCTCAACCACCACTGGTGCACATCTGGATGTTGCTGACAGATGTGGAGATACTTGAGTTGCAATTACACTTTATTAAACAATCTGATTAAAATTGTGTGGAGGTCAAACATAGGGCATTTCTGCTCTTAGGTTAAAAGTACATTCGACTTAATGTGACTGGTTGGTACTGATGATGGAGAGAAAGAATCAGGAAACTGCACAGAATGTCAGATTAGCTTAATAATTTTAGGCTGCATGTATTGCTAAGGATGTACTTACCCAAATAATAGAGTAAAGATTCATTAAACTGCTTCCAGTACTAACGGGTTTTCCTTATGAGGAAATATAAATTAGACCAGGCTTACGTTCACTGTCTCAGAACATAAGGGAGGGCTTAAGACCACAAGACATTTGAGCAGAATTAGGCCATTCAGCCCATCAAGTTTGCCCCACCATTTGATCACGTCTGACCCATTCCCTTCTCAACCCCATTCTCTTCCCTTTTCTCCATAATGTTTCATGTTCTGACTTATCAAGAACATAACAGCCTCCAACTTAAATACACCCAGTGACTTGGCCTCCACAGTTGCCTCTGGCAAAGAATTCCACAGATTCATCACTCTCTGGCTAAAGGAATTCCTTCTCAACTCTGTTCTAAATGGACGTCCCTCTATTCTGAGGTTGTGCCTTCCTATTGAGGTTCACAATACTCCAAGTGAAGCCTCTCCAGTGCCTTATAAAGCCTCAGCATGACACCTTTGTAATCATTCTGGAGGACTGAAACATTTCAACTTCAAGAAGGGAGAGGGGCAGAAGAAAGAAAATGATAGGCCAGTTAGCCTGACTTCAGTGGTTGGGAAGATGTTGGTTTTGACTGTTAAGGATATGGTTTCAGGGTATTTGGAGGCACTTGATAAAATGCCTGAAGTCAGCATGGTTTCCTTAAAGGAAAATCTTGCTGGACAAATCTGTCCTTCCTGATGTTTTCACATCACCCTGTCTCTGCATGTGTATCAACTGGCCCATCCTCAGCCCTATCACTCCAGTTCCCATGCCAAATTAGTTTAAACCCTCACTAACAGTTCTAGCAAGACCTGTTCTAGGATTGAGATGAGTAGATTTTCCTTTATTTGTGAAGAACAATAACGAGGTGGCCTACAGGGATGAAGTCATGTCTCTGTGACACAGTGGTGTCAAGAAAACAATGTCTCTCTCAGTACTGCAAAAACAAAGGAGCTGGTTGTGGACTACAGGAGGAATGGAGACGGGCTAACCCCTATTGACATCAATGGATCTGGGGTTGAGAGGGTAAACAGCTTTAAGTTCCTCGGCATCCACATCACCAAGGATCTCACAGGGTCTGTACACACCAGCTGTGAGGTGAAAAAGGCACAACAGTGCCTCTGTCACCTCAGACAGCTGAGGAAGTTTGGTATGGGCACCCAAATCCTAAGAACTTTCTACAGGGGCACAATTGAGAGCGTCCTGACTGGCTGCATCACTGCCTGGTATGGGAACTGTACCTCACTTAATCGCAGGACTCTGCAGAGAGTGGTGCAGACAGCCCAGCGCATCTGAGTTGTGAACTTCCTATGATTCAGGACATTTACAAATACAGGTGTGTAGAAAGGGCCCATTGCATCACTGGGGGCCCGAGTCACCCCAATCACAACCTATTCCAGCTGCTACCATCGGGAAATGGTACCACAGCATAAAACCCAGGAGCAACAGGCTCCGGGACAGCTTCTTCCACCAGGCTATCAGACTGATTAACTCACGCTGATTTGAGTGTTTTCCATGTTACACTGACTGTTCTATTTGTGATAAATTACTTAAATTACTATGATTGCACTCTGCACGTTTAGATGGAGATGTAACATAAAGATTTTAACTCCTCATGTATGTGAAGGATGTAAGAAATAAAGTCAAGTCTATTCAATCTTTGTTCATTTCTACTTCAGAACTCTCTGGAGGCTCACTTGCTGAGTTTATTCATAGCAGATTTCCAACTATCAAAGTAATCAAGGGAGACAGTCCTGGGGTAACAGGTCCATGGTCAGTGAGCCTTGAGATTGGAGACCCGAGTTCAGCCAGCAAGTCCTGAGGTCAGAGACCCATGATTGGCGAGTTCTGGGGTCAAAGCCCAGAAGTCAGCAAATCTGGAGATCTGGGGACTGATGTCGGCAAGTCCAGAGGTTAGTCTGGGTCTATGGACTGGAGGTCAGATGCCTGGAGGCAGTCTGTCCTGGGGTTGTGGGTGCGGGTGCAGAGGGTGGGGGTTCGCGGTGGAAATGGGTTTGTTTTCAAGTTGTTGCTTTTTGTACGTTGACTGCGTGTTGTTCTCTGAACATTGTGGACATACAATGTTGTCGCCAGAATGTGTGGTGACACAGGCGGGCTGCCCCCAGCACGTCCTCAATTAATGCAAATGAAGCATTTCACTGCATGTTTCAATGTACATGCAATTAACAAATGAATCTAAACCTAAATATGTGCAGGCAAATGACACTGGGTAGGAGATCAGCCATGATCTTAATGCTTGGTGAAGCAGTCTCAGAACAGGTGGCCTATTCCTATTCCTACCTCTTATGTTCTTATGTAAAGCAGAATTTAACAAAGTCAAATTTGCTTCAATAATAAAGCTGACTGGATGTAAGGACAAGAATTGCTTGCTTAGATACTGATGTTCATCTTCTTTTCATGTACATATTTTGTTCAGCTTCCCCGCAAAAAAAATCATAAAATTGAGCAAAGACAGACTATACTTAGTGTTATGGCATTTTGCTTGTAAATTCGTGTGTTAAGGTTGCTTTGTTCCAATCAGGACCTGAGCGCATGAATCATTGCTGCTGTGTTACTGATGTGCTGTATTTGCACTTAAGGAATTTTCTCAGGGCAGCCACAGAGGCGTGGGGAAGGGTAAGATAAGGGAGGACACTGTGCTCATTTCCCCATACAATAAACTAGCTTGTTTAAGTCTCTACTGCAAATGGTTCCCAGCTGCCGTCTGGTGGGATTTCTTCAAAGGCCCAGGAAAAGCAGCTTATAGGACACAAGAAACCATAAGATAACAAAATGCTGTGACCAATGAAGGGGACTATAGTAAATTATATTGTCTACTGAACAATGGACCTGCAACAATGTTTTGGGCAAGAGATTGATGTGATGATGCAGATCCGATAATTGCTATCTTGCTCCCATATGCTGACATTCAGTTAACAATGAAGAGTGTAGATTTTCCATAACATTTCCAATTTCTGCTGGCAGTGGATGAAACAGGCATTGTGAGGTCTATGATATCAATGGACGTGCAGCCGATGACAGGCAAACATTAGCTGCACTGACACTTGCTTCCTTAAACTCAAACTGGAAATAATTGCTAAAATAATCTAACATTTGTAGATAGCCTTATATGTGTGATGTGTGGAATGTATGCAAATGAATCCAATTTCTGGCCAATTCTATTGTGTTGCTGGACAGCTTGATTATCCAGCTGAGAATGATGAAAAAGAACTGGTATGTATATATTACTCTCATTCCTACCATTAGGGAGGAGGTACAGGACCAGGAACATTTTAGAAATAGCTTTTTCCCCTCTGAACAGTCCATGAACACTACCTCACTATTCTTCTTTATTGCCACAAAAGAAGAAATATCAGTGATTCTTATAATAAACCTGATTATGTCATTGTACAATAATGTCATTTGTCTTTCAAAACGTACTAACCTCATTTATAGACATCTCTAAACCATTTAATGTATTCTGCTAGTGTTTAAGTCCTCTCGCATGACTTACTGTATAAGACCAACAAAATAATAAACTTGGTGAGTATATACTATATGTCAAATTGGTCATTCAGTACAATTTAGTATCAGTCAATGGGGAGAAAATGGTTAAATAATTCTTAATTGCTGCATATTCAATATTATTCAACATATTTTGTTTGAAGCAGAAATGAATAGCTATCTAATCCATGTGTAAAAGAGAACTGTCTTCAGACACAGTGAAACAGAGACAGACTATATAAAGAAATTGGATCTGTGCATTTGTGTGAAAATGCCAGACGGTGACATAATTACAAAGATCCAAAGTGAATATGATTGCGGTATTCAGGTTTTCATTGACATAAATAATACTCCAGTTTATTCAAACTGTAATATTTAATCTTGTAGATCCCAGTAAAATTTATGTATCTGCTATTTCTAATAAATTACTGTTTGTAGACATGATTAGGAAGCCTAGGGAGAAAAATTGGTTTCACAACTTTCAGTCATGTTTTCTCTTCCTAGAGTTTTTAATGCCTTTCTTTATTGTGTGGATAAGTGGCAGTAGAGTTGTTACAGAAAATAAATAGAATACTACAAAGCAACAAGTTCAATTTGATTAAAAGTGGGAATTAGATTGTCTTTACACTTCTGTCTGTAGCTATAACATCTTATTGAAAACTTCATGCCCCCTGGTTTGCACCAAGTAAACCTGCCATACATGAAGCAAGCAGATTTCCCAGATTTGCTAGGAAATAGTTGGAAGCTTTTAGACCTCATGAAGAGTTCAATAGCAGAGAGCAGCTGTCCAAGGATCAGCGATCAGCTATTAGTGAAAATTGTCTTGTGGTATTATTTCATCCACCTGCAGCGAGGATTGTTTCTGCTGAAAACAAAACAGTCTGTGGCTGCTACAATCTGTAACAGCTAAAGGAATAGTGCAAGAACTCAGTGGGTCAAGCAGCATCTCTAAAGGCCAATGAATTAATTCTTACACACTTAAACTTTAATTTCCTCCACTTTCAGTCTTTATTTCTTTACGATGTTTCCTGGTTTAATTTTAAAATAAGTTCAACTTAAAAGCACAATCATAAAATTAACAATATTGACTTTGAATGTGAGCTGTGAGAACCATTACTTTTATGATTCAAGCAACTACCACTAATTTATATTCCATCTGCACTGAAAGTCCGTATCATATTAACATCCTATACTCTAACAATCTGCGATATCAACAGAAATATGTCAAAATCAGATTTTAACCTACCAGTATTAATCAATTTTATTATTTCAAATTATGAAACCAACCTTAATTGAAATTAATGCCTAATATTTTATTTAAAAAATCATGCTTTACTTGTTAAGATTACCTTTTGCAAATTGAGACCACTATCTCTCTAAGGAAGACCAAAAGAGCCCTCACGTTAAAGGATTACTATGATACATCCACTACTCCTAAGCGAATATATTCAGATACAACTGCTTTTAAAAACATGCATCAGTCATTCTGTTTTATAAGCAGTGCACAAGATAACTACTAGAGATTAGACAATTTTAATATTCTCTATAGCTTTTTAAACTACTGTAGTTGCACAATTTTTTAGGGTATCTACCATTACAGTGGGGTTATAATATGTGCTGATTTCTGGTCCCCAAAAGCTGTATTTTCTTTTGCTCTATTGACTGTATCACGCATGTTACTTCTGCTCACATTTTAACTCAACCATTTTCATTCTCATGGGTTGGCTTAGAATAAAATTGAATCTAATGCATTGGAAAAAATGCTGTATCATACATTTTGTGTAGTTTTAAGAGTAAATCGTGACCACTGGCACCAGCAGTGAATATAATTAGCTTTGCAACCAGCATTCAAATAGTGGTAAAAATAAGTATAATTACCATTTATGATACTTGCATGTAAGGGCACCATTGACAAGTTCACTTAGAGAGCCAGGTTCACTGAGGTCATCAAGTATTATTACCAATGGTACATTCCCTGTGCTAGTTTCTCTGTCAATTTGATTGGCGAGGTTGGAAAGATATAGCTGCAAATCCTATAAGGGAAATGTATAAACACAATCAATTTTATACTGTGAGGATCAAAAAAATTACAAAAGTACTGTTTTGTAATGTTGCTTAGCTTATAAGACATGTAGAGCCTATTAGAACTAATGTGCTAAATTTGTAAACACAAGTACACTGCAGAGGCTGTGGTCAAATCAAGACGTACAAACAAAGCTGGATGAACTCAGCAGTCGGGCAGCATCCATTGAAATGAGCAATCATCGTTTCAGGCTGAGACCCTTCGTCAGGATGAAGGGTCTTGGCCCAAAACGTTGACTGTTCATTTCAATGGATGGTGCTTAAGTTTGTGACTTCTATATACAGTTGATTCTGAATAATTGGGACACATCAAAACCAGTGTATTTTGGCCTAATTAAGTGGATGCCCCCAATTAACCGAAGTTTCATGGGAATACTTTAAAGATATAAAAAATACAAGCTACTATTTAACTAACAAAGTAAGTATTTAAATTAAATACGGAACAAATGAGAGCACTATTACAGTGCTATAAAACTACGTACTAGTTCCTATTAGTTATCGTTGGAGGAATTCATCCAGTGTACGCTGCCATGTTCTTTTGATTGACTACATGAACAAAATCTGTAACAGACACCTAGTTCAGAAAATACAGTCTTCATGCAAAACTTTCAATGATTGCATCCTCCAAATCTTCGTTATTTTGTGTGTGGCATTCAAGATGACTGTTGATACCTTCAAATAATTTTGTAGTGCTTAACCTCTTGAAATCATTTTATTTACACTTCTGGCTGTTTCTGGCATTTCCACGCCTGAAACCATAGTGAGCAAGACTGTTCTGAATTGTCTTACTGCTTATTTGCACCAACTATTGCTGACAAAAATCAATGCTTTTTGAACACGAGCACATGCAATGGACACAATTTAAAAACTGTTCGCTTTCAGCAGTGTAGTGGGTAACAGCCACCCAAGCGCACACTAGTTAGAAACTGTTCGGCATCAATCTCCTTTCCAATTAAGCAGCATAGTGCTTCAAATAAACAAAGGGAATTCTGGTTGTGTTATAGATTAACTTTTGTTCTTTAAGAGTTGTGCCAAATAAATGGTTGCTCTGATTACCCAATTAATCGGAATCCACTGTATACAGTAAGCAGTGAAGGTTCAAGGGGCTTGAGGTGGCTAAATACTAAGCAAACCATCATTTCACTTTAAACCAGATCCCTTAGCTTACATTTTAACTGAGCTGGTAATTCGCTGGAGTAACAGTTAGGTTTTACATTTCCATAACAATATTCAAATGAAGCTATTTCAATATAAGTGTTTTCGAATCACTGCACAATAGGTTCCACTTTCCATAAAATAACACTGAAAGTACTATTAAATTTGGGAAAATCTCTCTGCACTATCTTTGTATTCCACAGAGGCTTCCTCTTAACACATTAATTTCTGGTTTATTCACTCGCGTGCTCTTCCAGTTTTTCAAAGTTCACTAATGCAATTCTGAATGATTCATGATAGGGAGGTTCAGATTTCAATCATTCCCTTGGTGTAAAAATACTTACCATGAATTCATCACTGTATTTATTTTACGGATATTAATCTTTGTCTTACTTGTCTTGCCTAGTTAATGCTACCAAACTCTTTAATAACTTTAACAATCTCCATTAAGTCATGGAAAGAAAATAATTTCTTCCGGTTTTTGGCATACATGAATATTTGCAACTTGGAGTTTGACTAATCCTATTAAATGTAATTGGGAGTGAACTAGCATTGCCAAACGTTACATAACTGGTTCCCAATTCTTTTACTTCACAGTTACGTTTTCATATAGCGACTGGAGATTCTGGAACAAAATCAATCCTGTGAATTTAGCATCATGCCACAATTACCCATTTACTGTGTTTTTTTCTGTTTGCATCATTATATCAATCAAGTTAACCTGATTTATTTGTAAACTGCACAAAAATTCATTGACCCCAAAATTTAAACACAAACTTATTTCAAAAGAATATAAAATCCTATATAGTTAATATTCTCCAAATTAATTCTGTGAGAGATTATTATGTGGCAAAAATGTCTAGATCCACTTGTAGCTAACTCCACCAAGAGGGAGTATAATAAAAAGAACTAAAATCATCTGTAAAACCTTCCTTATGTGGCTCTTATTGAACAACTAAGATGAATGAGATTGATTTTCAACCATTAAGCAAATAAACCGTTACCCATCAAAGGGCCAATAATTCAAAACATACCTATGACACAGAATAGATTAGTTAATTTCGTAAATCAAAAAATCCAATCTCATGGGGACAATTTGCTCTCGGATTTATTAAGGGTTAGTGTCCCATTGTTGGGGGGCGGGGGCTGTGGTGATTATTAGTGAAGGGTAGCTAGCAGCTACGTTTATTTGCTCTGGACCTTAGCTCTAAAAGTCCTATTGATATCTTGGGAGCTGATGATTTAGCGCTACTCTCCCCTTTGAAGAAACCATGGAGACAAATGGGAGCAAGGCAATGTCCTTGTGTCCGCCTGTAACAATGTCTTTGACTGTTGCAAGGAAAACAATCTTCCCATCAAATCATTATTCTGAGCTTCTGGGCCCCAGCAGCTGGTAGATACTCAAGTGCTCTCTTTGTTCAACTGACAGCAATTCTAGTTGTCCCCGTCTACGAGGGCTCCTACTCATTACAGTAAAAGAAAGATGGATATCCAGGTGCATTTACCTGGTGAAAAGAAAATACTGGTCCATCATTTTGGCAAATTAGGATCTTTCATTTCCTTTGCCTTATTTCTTATACTGCCTCAGCTACATTGGATGTTGACAATGGACCACAGAACTTTGAAAATATAGCTGCCAAATTAGCTCACAGGATTTTAAAAAAATGAATGTAGAAGCTTGATGTTTGAGATCAGATAGACCTTTGACTCTACGGTAGATCGATTGAACAGGCACACACAAAAAAAATCTTGGTTCAAGCTCTTTGCATCTTCATATATGTATATACAGTGGATTCCGGTTAATTGGTCCACTGGTTAATCGGGGCAGCTGTGTATTTGGGATAAATCATAACAAATATTAATCGAGAAAATTGGCAGGATTCCCTTCATTTTTCTGAGACACTATACTGCTTAACTGGGACAGGAGAATGTTTCTGAACAGTTTCTCCCTAGCGTCAATCATATGAAATTGTGTGGCAGTTAGAATGCCTGCTCGGCCATTGGATGTTACTGTTGATCTCATCCACCCAGTCCACTGGAGCTGACATCATAGACTTGGACACTTGGGTATCGGGCCCACTGGCTCCCCTCAGCTGGTTTAGCTCGCTTGCCAAAGGGGTGTGGCTGCTGTTGCATGCAGACAGCTACATGGAGCCACAGGTGAGAGCTGAGTGTCTGGTGGGGACCAAAGGCAAGAGACAGCATACACTGGACGAATTAATTCCTCCATTGATAACTATTAAGAAATAATACATAGTTTTATAGTGCTGTAAAAGCATTGTTAGTGTTCTAATTTGTCCTGTATTTCATATAAGTACATAATTTGTTATTCAGTTAACTGGAGTTTGTCTTTTCATATCCTTATAATTATTTCCATGAAACTTCAGTTACGTGGGGCAGGAGTGTGTGTGTGTGTGTGTACGCACGCACACACTGGATTCTGGTTGACTGAGACACATTGGGCCCAATTAAGCAGCTGCCCTAGTTAGCCAAAGTTTCAAGGACATAGTTAAAAAGCATAAAAAAAGACAAACTACCATTTAACTGAGTAACCAATTATGCATTTAAATGAAATGCAAAACAAATTAGGACACTACTAATACTACTATGCACTATAAAACTACGTATTAGCTCCTAATATTTACGATAGAGGAATTCATCCAGTGTACGCTGCCATGCTCTTTTGATTAACTGTAAATTTGACTGGCCATCTTTATACAAGTTGCCATGGTACTTACAAAGCCATCCCATGCCCTCATCTTGGCCTGTCTGACCACATGTCCATGATGTTAATGCGAGCATACCAACATACCAATGTTGGAAGTGGGGAAACTATCCAAGAAGACCTTCACCACATGGCCTAAAGAGACAATCTCTATGTTTCAGGATTGGTTTGAACGGACCAACTGACAGATGTTTAAGGGGGCCACCACAAGCAGAGTAGACACAGACCCTAAGGAATATGCCTCGACAGTCACAGACTCCATCACTGAGTGTGCTTTTGACATTGGTACCTCCACAATGGTCATCTCACAGCCCAACTGGAAGCTTGGCTAAACAGAGGTGTGCTCCTTACTAAAATCCCGGGATGCTGCCTTCAAATCCAGTGACTGAACAACTTTCAGAGTTGCTAGGAGAAACTTCATCTTAGGCATCAAGATAGGTAAAAACCACCTTCGTAAAACAAATTCAAGAACACCTTTCTGATAACGATCCCTGGCGTATGTGGCTGGGCATCAAAGGCATTACTAACCAATCAAGGTAAAACAGTGTCGATTGTACCAGTGACGCCTCCCTCCCCAATGCTCTGAACCATTTTAACGCACACCTTGAAGCATGCAACACAATGCCGGCCACAAAAGCCAACTCCCTTCCAGCTGAGCAGCCACTGTCTGGAACAGCAGCAGACGTGAGGAATCTGCAGAGTCAACACCAGTAAAGCGGCTGGGCCAGACATGGTCCCAGACCGAGTACTCAGGGACTGTGCTCACCAGCTCACTGACATCTTCACGGACATTTTTAGCACTTCACTCACCCAGGCTGCTGTCTCCACGTGATTCAAATCAGCCCCCATCTTCCCTAACTCTAGTCGATACCTTCAGAACTAAATGACTACCACCTGTTGGCACAGATGCCAATCATCATGAAGTGCTTTGAACAGTTGATAATAGCACATATCAGAAACTCCATTCCTGCCATGTTGGACACTCACAGTATGTCTAAAAACAGAACTGCTCTATGACAAATGCCTCTATCATTCACTTGACCCTGACACACCTAGAAAACAAGACACATGTCAGAATGCTTTTTCTGGATTTCAGTTCAGCATTCAACACTACTGTCCTGCACACCTTGGTGAACAAACTCCTACTGTTTGGTCTAAATGCACCACTGTGCAATGGGGTGTTGGACCACCTAGCCACAGACACCTTAATGATCACGTCGTCAAATTCACTGACACATGACAATGGTGAGGCTCAACACTCACAACAATGAGATGGCCTACAGAGAGGAGGTGGAAGAGCTCGAGGCCTGGTGCAAATACCCTCTTCTTTAATGTCAACAAGACGAGAGAGATGGTTATCGACTTCAGAACTCACACCACTCACATGCACAAACTGCAAGCAGTTTTAAACTCCTGGGAGTGCACATCACAGACTACCTCCCCTTTCTGAGGAGGCAGAAGAGAGCTCGATTATGCACATCCATCCTCATGTCATTCTATAGATGCACAGCAGAGAGCATCCTAACATGTTGCGTCACTGCATGATAAGAAAACTGCTCTGCAGCGCACAGGAAGGCTCTATAAGGGGTAATTAAAACTGCCCAATGGATCTCCAGCACCAGCCTACCTGCTGTCATGGGCATCTATATAGAAAACTGCTGGACAAGGGCCGGTAACATCATGAAGGATCCCACACACCACCCTGCTCATGGACTGTTTATCCCACTCCCATCAGTGAAGAGGCTATGTAGCATCCACACCAGGACCACTAGACTCAAAAACAGTAACTTTCCCCAAATAGTAAGGCTGATCAAAACCTTTAGCCACTAACTTCACTACTACTTTATTATTTTCTGTCAGTCACCTTATGGACACCCAAACCACGTACAATATATAAGCTAACTTATGTATTTATATTACCATGTGTTGTTATTATTATTGTGTTCTTTATCTCATTGTGTTTTTTTGTGCTGCATTGGATCCAGAGTAACAATTATTTTGTTCTCCTTAACACCTGTGTACAGGAAATAACATTAAACAATCTTGGATCTAGAAGTGAACAAAACCAGTTCAGTCACCTACTGCCTTCATACAATGTGTTTGAGATTGCATCCTCCAAATCTGCATTTTTGTCATAACTCTCGAGATGATTGTTAACATCTTCAACTTCTTCGTAGGTCCTAATTTGCTGAAGTAGTGAAATTGTTGTATTTTCATTCCTGGCCATTCCTGGCTTCTCCAAGCCTGAATGCTTGAAACCGGCATAAGCAAAACTGATCTGAATTGTTTTATCGCTTGTTTCGCGCCAACTATCAGTGACAAAATTCACTGCTTTTTGAACAGAAACGCACACAGATAATGTTATTTAAAAACTGCTTGCTTGAAGCATGGTGTAGTGTCTAAAGTTCACACGTGCATGTGACTACCGCCAGTTAGAAATTGTTTGGCAACACCCTCTTGTCAAAATAAGCTAAGGGAATCCCATCTATTCTCTCAATTAGTTTTTGTTTTTTAAGAGTTATCCCAAATAAGCGACTTCTCAATTAACCAATGATCTAATTAAATAAAATCCACTCCATGTGTGTGTGTGTGTGTGTGTGTGTATAAATGTATTACAAAGGAAATGTAATAAATCATTCAAAATTACATATTGAAAAATAACATCTAAAAATTACCTTGCATGAATGTGTATCCATGTTAAATGTTACAATGATTTCATCTGTAACCTCTCGTCCTGACCGCTGAACCAAGTACTCAGCCAAACGAATGGACAAATAGGACTTGCCAGTCCCGCTGGGGCCTGACAAAATGAGCCTTCGATGTTTGAGCAGTAGACTGAGGTAATGTTGCATCATTGGCTTAGGAATGAGAGTTTCGAAAACCAAGCTGTCCACACTTTTCTCCTTCAATCCTGTAACAAAGGACATTGATTAATTCTCCAATTACACTGGTCATTACTAACAGTCAATGCACAAGGAAAATTTGGGAATCAAATTCCATCTGTCAGTAAAATTAAGATTTCCTAATGAACCTTAAAAGTCTAATGAGACAGATCTGTCCATCTTCTCCCCTCACTTCCACATGGTAGGCTTATTCAGAAAGTCAGAATGCATGGGATCCAGGGAAGTTTGGCCAGGTGGATTCAGAATTGGCTTCCCAGTAGAAAGCAATGGTCGAGGTGGAGGGAGTACATTCGGATTGGAGGGTTGTGACTAATGGTGTCCCACAAGGATCGGTTCTGGGACCTCTACTTTTCGTGATTTTTATTAACGACCTGATGTGAGGGTAGAAGGATGGGTTGGCACGTTTGCAGATGACACAAGGGATGGTGGTGTTGTGGATAGTGTAGAGGATTGTCAAAGATTGCAGAGAGACATTGATAGGATGCAGAAGTGGGCTGAGAATTGGCAGATGGAGTTCAACCTGGAGAAGTGTGAGGTGGTACACTTTGGAAGGACAAACTCCAAGGCAGAGTACAAAGTAAATGGCAGGATAATTATTAGTGTGGAGGAGCAGAGGGATCTGGGGGTACATGTCCACAGATCCCTGAAAGTTGCCTCACAGGTAGATATGGTAGTTAAGAAAGCTTATGAGGTGTTAGCTTTCATAAGTCAAGGGATAGAATTTAAGAGTTGTGGGGTAATGATACAGCTCTATAAAACTATGGTTAGGCCACACTTGGAGTACTGTGTCCAGTTCTGGTCACCTCACTATAGGAAGGATGTGGAAGCATTGGAAAGGGTACAGAGGAGATTTACCAGGATGCTGCCTGGTTTAGAAAGTATGCATTATGATCAGAGATTAAGGGAGCTAGGGCTTTACTGTTTGGAGAGAAGGAGAATGAAAGGAGACATGATAGAGGTATACAAGATATTAAGAGGAATAGATAGAGTGGACACCCAGCGCCTCTTCCCCAGGGCACCACTGCTCAATATCAGAGGACATGGCTTTAAGATAAGGGGAGTGAAGTTCAAGGGGGATATTAGAAGAAGGTTTTTTACTCAGAGAGTGTTTGGTGCATGGAATGTGCTGCCTGAGTCAGTGGTGGAGGCAGATATACTAGTGAAATTTAAGAGACTACTAGATAGGTATATGGAGGAATTTAAGGTGGGGGGTTATATGGGAGGCAGGGTTTAAGGGTTAGCACAACATTGTGGGCTGAAGGGCTTGTACTGTGATGTACTATTCTATGCTCTATGTTATTTGGATTCACCTATCACCTGCCAGCTCTTGTTCTGTCCGCTCCTCCAAATTTTATACTGGCTTCACCCCTTCTTTACTTTCCAGCCCTGAGAAAGGGTTGCCACACAAAACACTGATAGTCCATTGCTGCTATACCTGCTAGTTCCTCTATCATTTTGCATGTTGTCACATGCGTAATACAAGTTTGAAATTGTGCAGTAATCAGTGAACATCCCTACTTCTGGCACCGCAGTGGAAGGAAGGTGTTTGAAAGTGATTGGATTTAACATGCCAAGGAATTCCTGCACTTGTACTGGAGAAAACACAACCAGCTTCCAACTATGTCTATGGATTTCAGTTTTTACTTCAACTCTTTATGGAAACATAGTCTTATTACGAAGGATCCTGATCCACACTTCTCACCACCTTTGACATAAGGAAAACAAATCTGTGCAGTCTGTTCCTGGCAGAATCCAAATCTGGTGAGTAATTTGTGCTTGACAGCCAAGGTCAACAATACTTTTCAAGGGTTTGCTGTTGTTTGGCAGGACATTATTGGAGTAGTAATGGCCCAGATGGGATTTGTCCTGTTTTCTGTGGTCTGGAGAGCACTGTGTAACTTTCCTCTTTGTCAGATGAATGAGAATGCTATTAATGTACTGGAACAGATGGACTGTAAACATTGCTGTACATTCAGCATTATACCTGAAATGCAAATAAAATGAACAGCCTTTCCTGTATTCTCTGTGTTGCCCTGCCGACCACTCTGTCTGTGACTTCTTGCTTTGCTCATCAGTCTCAGCCCTATTCCCTATGCTTCTCCTTCAGCTGTATCACCTGTCCCTTCACCTTCTCTCTCACCATTAACCAAGGACTTCAACAGGTCTTCCATGTGAAGGAGATGTTTCCTTGCACATCTTCCACTCTGTTCTACTGCATTCATTGGTCATGATGTGGCCTCCTAGACACCGGTGAAACCAAGCTAAATGATCCTTTAGCAGTTCTGCCCCTAGCAGCCACCTCAGCTTCTGGCTGTGTGCATTTTCAACTCTTCTTCCTACTCTCACATTGGTGCACTTGTCTTGCTACAAAGCAGCCAAATGCAAATCTAAAGAATGAAATCTTATATTCCACATAGATAGCTTATGAAATCCATTTATCAAATAAATGAACGCTGTGTTGTCTAATTTCAGATAATCCACAGCCCCAGTGTTCTCACCTCCTTCCACACTTGCCAGTCCACCTAGTTTTATTCTCCTTCTGTTCACCTTTCTGCCTATCATTCCCTCCTTATCTGGTTTCAACTACCACTGACAGTGTCTAATCCCCCCCCCCCCACCAAACTATAATGTACTGGTAATCTTTCCTGATCCCACACAATCCAGATGCAGAGTTTTTACCCAAAACCAGCAACTCACACCTTTTGTCTTTACAGATACTGCCTGACCCAAACAGTTCTTCCAGCATTCTGTTATTTTGATCCAGTTTTAGCACTTGCTGTCTCTTTCATCTCTCGACATTTTCTATCTCCATTCTCATCAATTTAAGGCACTCTATTCATTAAAAATGAACTTTGTGTGATCAGGCAATGAGTCAAATTAAACATCCTCGCTAACGTACTTGTGTACATTGTTAGGGATTATTTCACCAGGTCTCAGCTTAATACATACCACCTTCTCTGTATTTTCCTTAAAACGTAGCCTTCACACATCAAGAGCAAGAAAATGACTAGGGAAGGAAGGGTCACTGAAGGATAAAAGAGGGAATGCTTGGAGACAGAGAACAGGGCAAGGTATTACTTGAGCACTTTGCCCCGGTATTCACAAGGAAGAGCTTACAGAAGAGTGAGATCGTGGAGCATGGTAAAGTGCTGAGACATTCTGAGATAAAGAAGGAGGTGCTGCTGGGTCTGTTGAGGAACCTTAATGTGGATATGTCCCCTAATCTGATGGGTTCTCTGCAGGTTCTTGAGAGAGGCAAGAGATGACTTTGTTAGGGCCATGACCAAGATCATAATAATAATAACAATAATAAGTACTTTATTGATCCTTAGTGGGAAATTGTTGCAGCAGCAACAATTAAAAACACACTTAGCAAAAATAATAAATAATAGTAGTAGTAATATTAACTAATAATAATAAAGTATAGAATATAGACAATAATAATAATAATGCTCGAGCCACAGGTAGGGTCCCAGAGAACTGGTGAGTAGCTAACGTTGCTCTCTTATGCAAAAAGGAAAATAGGGACAATGCTGGAAATTATAGACCAGTAAGACTCATATCAGTGACAGAGAAGCTTTTGGAGAAAATTCTTTGGATAGGATTCATGAGCATACAGAAAAGCATGGCCTAATTAGGGGCGGTTAGTCTGGCTTTGTGTGAAGCAGATCAGGTCTTACCGATCTAACTGAATTTTCTGAGCAGGTGACAAAGGTGATCAATAAAATTAGAGCAGTGTATGTTAGTATAATGCCCTGGTTAAGATAGTATTTCTACTGTTATGCTGTGAGGTATCTTGCAGTGTTTGTCCTGTGAGTAAGATAAAGATAAAGTCCTGTCAGCTGAAGATGAAGAGCCACTTGCCCATTGGGATGCTATGGAAGATTCGAGAGAACCAGGTGGGATCAGATATCTGAAGGACAGTAGTCTGGTTTGGGGCCTTTGCTGAGGAGGAGCAGAGGAGAACACCAGGGGAGACACTTGGAGGATCCCACCCAAAGGGAAGATGGGTGGTTTCAGGGAGGAAGTGCAATACTTCCGAGTTAGCCAGTTTGTTTGCGATGCTCTTCAAGGGAAATTCGTCCTGGGAACTCAGCAGGGTGAGTAAGTTTAACACTCAACTACTACAGAAACGAGCTCCAACGTTAATGTGCACATTTTTTTTGCTGTTTGCTAAAGTTGAAATATTGGTAAATATACTTATTTGTAGTTATATGCCAGTGTACGACCTGTTATTTCCTGGCGGATGATAACTTTGCATGGGGCAGTATTTACACAGCATTCACCGCAATTAATGTTTCCTCGCCGGAACATTCCAACTTTCCCGATTGGTTCAACCTAACATGTACGATTATTGGATACATAAAGGTGGCTTTCTCACTGGCAACCAGAGTAGCTAACACGCCGAATATGTTAGGAGCCCGGTGAGAGGGTTACATTAGTAAGCCATTCAATAAAGTCCCTCATGTTAATTCATCCAAAGGATTAAAATGCATGAAATCCACGATGATTTGGCAGTATCTATTCAGAATTTGCTTGCCCACGAAAGATAGAGGATAGTAGTTCAAAGTCTTATTCTGGCTGGAGATCTGTGACTTGTGGTGCTCTGCAGAGATTGGTATTGGGACCTCTGCTGTTTGTGGTATGTATAAATGACTTGGATGAGAATGAGGATAATGTACTTTAGAACATCAAATGTAAAGGGAAGGTACAGTTAGAAGTGCAGAGGGATTTTGGAGCCCAAGTCCACAGGTTCCAAAAATTGGCCGCACAAGTTGATAGTGTGGCAAAGAAGGTATAAGACATTAGTCGAGGCATTGTGTTCAAAAGGCAGGAAGAGACACGTATGTAGCAGATTGAAAACTATGGTTAAGACTGCATATGGAGTGTTGCAGTCAATTCTAGTCACACCATTAGAGGAAGAATGTGGAAGTTAAGGGGAGAATTCAGAAGTTTACCAGAACTCTGCTTGGATTGGAGAGCTTGCAGTATAAGGAGAAGTTGGACAAATGAGGGTTGTTAGAGCACCAGAGGCGGGGGGGAGATCTGATAGAAATTCATAAAATTATGAGTTATAGATAGACAGCTGGTGTTCCCCCCCCCCAGGGTTAAAATATGTAAACAACAACACACATAAAATGCTGGTGGAACACAGCAGGCCAGGCAGCATCTATAGGTTCTATATCTATACTGTTGACGTTTCGGGCCGAGACCCTTACCCCCCAGCATTAAAATATTTAATACTAGAGGGTGTGCATTTAAAGAAGAGAAAGGGAAATTTGAAGAGATGTGTAAAGCAGGTTTTTTGTTTACACGGAGAGTGGGGGTCAGGAATGCACTACCATGGAATGATGGAGACAGATACAATAGAGGCATTTAAGAGTCTCTTAAAGGGGACATGAATATGCAGGGAATGGAGCTATATTAATCACGTGCTGACATAAGGGATTAGTGTCATTAGTTTAATTAGATTGACACAACATCATGGGCCAAAGGGCCTATTTCTGTTCTGCACTGCTTTATGTCCTACGTTCATTATAATAGACATCTTATTTCACACCAAGAAACTCTAACAGTGAATCAAGAATCATAAAATTTTTATGAACCAATTATTAAAAACAATGGGTAAATGCTTGGAGATTCCTTATAATTTCTTTTCACTGACCTTTCAAAGTTACGGCAAAGCTGGTGGCTTCCTTCCCCATGTATCTGTAGGGCAGTAGCTCTGGTGGATCAGTTCCAAACACACGTTTCACACGATCAACGGCATAACTGTAGATGGCATCTGTACTCAACCCCAGACAAGAAACTGGGTCCACTTTTGTAATGTAGTCCTATTGGACAGGTGTAAACATAAGACCAGAAGACATAGAAGCAGAATTAGGCCTTTTGGCCATTGAGTCTACTCCGCCACTCAATCTTGGCTGAATGCCAGTCTCCCGCCCTCTCCCTGTATCCCTTGAACCTTACTTTGCAAAATTTGACTGATTTTACTGAATATTTTGCTTATCTTACCTAAATTTCTATGGTCATCTGTTTTCTTCCTGATTGTAATTATATAAAGTGAAAAACCAATACTGTGCCCCAGTTTAGTTTTTAAAAGTAAAATTAGTGCACTTTTACTTGTTTCTATATTTTCTACATGAGTATCTCCCTGATTTTTGTAAAGCAAGTTCAAGCAGAAGGAGAAAGGAGAAGAGAAAAACTGGAGAGTATGTGCATGGATAGTTGAACTTGGAATCTTTTCCTACAAAGGAAATGCAATAAGAAAATTATTCGTCTTTAAAAAAAAACAGCAATTAAAGTTCAGATGAATTGCAGGCAATACAGTTCAGTAATAATACCGAGACCTTAAAGGTGGTGTAGTGTATTGACAGCGAGTAGGATGACACGGTGGGACACATCTGTTACATGAAGAGAATAGAAAACGATCGTGCCCTTTGGAATACAGAAGTTAAAAGGAGATTTGGTGAAGATATTGAAGATCATCAAGCGTATCTGTGATGTAGGAGTGGCAAAACTGAGTGTCCCCGAGTATGAAAATCAGAAACCTCATTAAAAGTACTGGCAAGACAACAATGGATCACATAAATTACTTCTTGTTTTTACAATTTGCCTTTTATTCACATGGAATATACTGTTTAGATGATGATGGAACATACAATCTGTAATATCGAAAAGAAAAAAATTACAGGACCGAAGGGTAAAACAGAAATCTGGGATTAATTGGACCCGCTATAGGTGACATGAGACAATTGGCCTGGGTTCTTATCATATTATTGTGTATGTCTGTGACTTTAGTCTTTAGCAGATCAGGTTTGCAAACTGCAAACCCCATTTCCAGAAAAGTTGGGATATTTTCCAAAATGCAATAAAAACAAAAATCTGTGATAGGTTAATTCACGTGAACCTTTATTTAACTGACAAAAGTACAAAGAAAAGATTTTCAATAGTTTTACTGACCAACTTAATTGTATTTTGTAAATATACACAAATTTAGAATTTGATGGCTGCAACACACTCAACAAAATTTGGGACAGAGGCATGTTTACCATTGTGTTACATCACCCTTCCTTTTAATAACACTTTTTAATCATTTTGGAACTGAGGATACTAATTGTAGTAGATTTGCAATTGGACATTTTGTCCATTCTTGCTTGATATAAGACTTCAGCTGCTCAACAGTCAGTGGTCTCCGTTGTCTGATTCTCCTCTTCATGATGTGCCATACATTTTCTATAGGAGATAGATCTGGACTGGCAGCAGGCCAGTCAAGCACACGCACTCTGTGTCTACAAAGCCACGCTGTTGTAGCCTATGCAGAATGTGGTCTGGCATTGTCCTGCTGAAATAAGCATGGACGTCCCGAGAAGAGATGTCGTCTCGATGGTAACATATGTCTCTCTAAAATCCTAATATACGCCTCAGAGTCAATGGTACTTTCACATACATGCAACTCACCCATACAGTGGGCACTGATGCACCCCCATACCATCACAGATGCTGGCTTTTGCACCTTTTGCTGATAACAATCAGGATGGTCGTTTTCATTTTTGGCTTGGAGAACTCGATGCCTGTTTTTTTCGAAAACTAGCTGAAATGTGGACTCATTTGACCACAGCACACAGTTCCACAGTCTTTCGGTCCATCTGAGATGAGCTCGGGCCCAGAGAACTTGCCGGTGTTTCTGTATAGAGTTGATGTATGGCTTCCTCCTTGCGTAATACAATTTCAAGTTGCATTTCTGGATGCAGCGACAGACTGTGTTAAGTGACAATGGTTTTCCAAAGTACTCCCGAGCCCATGTGGCTATAATTGTCACAGTAGCATGACGGTTTCTTAGGCAGTGCCGCCTGAGGGCGCGAAGATCATGCACATTCAACAGTGGTTTCCGACCTTGCCCTTTATGCTCTGAGATGTCTCAATTCTCTGAATCTTTTCACAATATTATGTACTGTAGGTGTTGAAAGACCTAAATTATCTGCAATCTTGCGTTGGGAAATGTTCCTTTTGAACTGACTAACAATTCTCTCATGAATTTTGGCACAAAGGGTGAGCCACGACCCATTTTTGCTTGCAAAGACTGAGCCTTTGATGGATGCTACTTTTGTACCCAGTCATGATACCTCATCTGCTACCAATTAGCCTGCTTATTGTGGAGTCTTCCAAACCGGTGTTACTTGAATATTTTATGCACTTTTCAATCTTATTTTAACTCTGTCCCAACTTTTGTTGAGTGTGTTGCAGCCATCAAATTCTAAATTTGTGTATATTTACAAAATACAATTACGTTAGTCAGTAAAACTATTGAAAATCTTTTCTTAGAGCAAACACGAGGAAATCTGCAGATGCTGGAAATTCAAACAACAATACACACAAAATGCTGGTAGAACACAGCAGGCTAGGCAGCATCTAGCCTAGATGCTGCCTAGCCTGCTGTGTTCTATCAGCACTTTGTGTGTGTTGTTTGAAAATCTTTTCTTTGTACTTTTGTCAGTTAAATAAGGGTTCATGTGAATTAACATATCACAGATTTTTGTTTTTATTGCATTTTGGAAAATATCCCAACTTTTCTGGAAATGGGGTTTGTATATGAGAATAGGATAAAACAAAAAATAATTCCAAGCAAGGCTCTAAATATAACCCAGAAATGAAATTCAGCATTGTAATGCACATTATTAATTGTATGTTGCAAGTTTCTACAATTTCTGAAGCATAACAACGTGTTGACACTTGTTTTTAAAGTGCTGTGAAGTTGAACTTCAACACTAACAACATTTTTTAATGAGGAGAGACAAAGTTCTGAATGTTACTCATTGTCTATCAACAGAAAGACGACCACTAGTTCAAAAAACCAGATCAGAAACACTGTATAAACTTATGCAGCTGTATTACAACTTCACACAAATATTGGGAATTCCACACATTTTATACAATTGGTGCCCTGGAAACATAGTGCACTGCATCCTTTGTGGTGGCTTGAAACATAAGTCCACAAAGAAAGGAGGGAGTCAGTTAATATGACAGTGACTTTCCACAGTGGTTTGCTCGAAGAAAATTTTGTCATTCATACCTACACAACACACTCCAACCCCTTTTATATACCCCTTTTAAAAATTCTCAACCTTGTTTTCAAATCTCTCGCTAAGCTCACGTCCCATGCAGGGCAGTGTCCTGGTGTCATGTACTATTTTTAATGCTCCGCTGAAGTATTTCAGAGCTTTTTTGTATATGTAAACAGCACTGAATAAATATAAGATGCTGTTGTCAATGGTGGATCATTCTCACTATTTAGACAAGCATTATTTTGGCCGACAGACCTCCCTTCCTATCAACGATGCAAGAGGTTAATGGGGAACACGGACCAGAGTCAAATCTTTCAGTAGATTTCATATTATGCTACTACGAAGTGCAAAAATTCAACTTAAATAACATCATGACTAGGTCATGGCTAGACTGAATTCCTGCTTCAGCAAGGACCTGGACTCATTGTAATTTGCTTATCGCCACAATAGGTCAATTCTAGATGCAATCTCAATGCCTCTCCGCACGGCTTTAGACCACCTGGACAACACAAACACCTATGTCAGGATGCTGATCATTGACTACAGGTCAGCATTAAGTAGCATCATTCCCACATTCCTGATTGAGAATATGCAGAACCTGGGACTCTGCACCTCCGTCTGCAATTGGATTCTAGACTTCCTAACCGGAAGACCACAGTCTGTGCAGATTGGTGACAATATTTCCTCATCACTGACAACCAACACTGGCACACCTCAGGGGTGTGTGCTTAGCCCACTGCTCTACTCTCTGTGTACACATGACCGTGTGGCTAGGATTAGCTCAAATACCATCTATAAATTTGCTGATAATACAATCATTAGACTCTCAGGTGGTGACGAGAGGACATAAAGGGGTGAGACATGCCAACTAGTGCAGTGGTGCTGCAGCAAAAACCTGGCACTTAATGTCAGTAAGACGAAAGAGCTGATTGCAGACTTCAGGAAGGGTAAGATGAAGGAACACATACCAATTCTCATAGAGGGATCAGAAGTGGAGAGAGTGAGCAGTTTCAAGTTCCTGGGTGTCAAGATCTCTGAGGATCTAATCTGGTCCCAACATATCGATGTAGTTATAAAGAAGGCAAGACAGCAGCTACACTTTATTAGGAGTTTGAAGAGATTTGGTGTGTCAACAAATACACTCAAAAACTTCTATAGTTGTACCATGGACAAGATTCTGACAGGCTGCATCACTGTCTGGTATGCACAGGACTGAAAGAAGCCTACAAAGTACCCAGAACATCTTCAGGGAGCAGTGACTCAGAAAGACAGCGTCCATTATTGAAGACCTCCAGCATCCAGGACATGCCTTTTTCTCATTGTTACCATCAAGGAGGAGGTACAGAAGCCTGAAGGCACACACTCAGCAATTCAGGAACAGCTTCTTCCTCTCTGCCATCCAATTCTGAATGGACATTAAATCTTTGGGCACTACCTCACATTTCTTAATATACAGTATTTCTGTTTTTGCACATTTTTAAACATTATTCAATATGCATATACTGTAATTGATTTCATTTTTGTTATTATTTTTTATTTTATTTAATTTCTTTCCTGTTCTATATTATGTATTGCATTGAATTGCCACTGCTAAGTTAACAAATTTCACTTCACATGCTGGTGATAATAAACCTGATTCGGATACCTGTGCATTGGCTAATTCCAGTACGTAAAACAGTCAATTTCTAGATAACATTAAAAAACAGTCAAAGGCTTTTAAAATATGTCCCATGCCTTGAGAAATATAACAGTTTTGAGAATGGATGCAATCAATGGAAAGGTGCAGAACGATTCACTTGATCTCATTATGTGCCAAGTTGGTGGGAAAGGCCAGATTTTTTGAACATTTACCAAGAAATCAGTACACAGACTACTGCATACAATAAAACCAGATACTTCCAGAGAACAATTATTTGCCATGCTATTTTGATTAATTTTTTGAAATTTAGGCTCATCAGATACATTTCAGAGAATCCTTGGTTAACCTACAGAATGTTATTGGGAATAAAGTTTCATTTTGTTCTTGATAATGGTCTCAATATTATTATCATTAATGCTAAGGTGACTCGGTCCTCTGAGATTACCAGGTACCATTGTATTTTAAATACTGCTATACAGTTAGCATTTGCCCTGCTTCCAATCAGTGGGAAGAGAATTCAATGATCTTGACCAATTCAGGTATTTCTACCATTCCTTTCTGTAGTATAGGATGTTTTTAACATATTATTCACATTTCTGAATGCAAAACAAACCCATAAAACCTACCTCATAATTTTTTGCTCTCCTTATTTTAAAAAATATGTATTTCTTATTGTGATTTATATTTTTTATTATGTATTGTACTATTGTACAAACAACAAATTTCAAGACATATGCCACTGATCACCTTTCGACCCAGGTGACTTCCAATGTTAAGTAACATTCTTCCTCTTTATATTCATAAATTCGTTTTCTTTTAATATCATCTTCACAAAGTTACTTTCTTTGTGAAGGTGGTTGTAAGCTATTAATTCAGTACTTTGCTTCTATATGAAGATATTTCCTTGGGTCTTTGTTAAGCACCACCAGATAATCCTTTACTATATTCATGATATTTTTCTTATAAAGTTTATTGCCTCCACTCCTGCCCTAACTTTTAAATTCCTTTCTATACATAACATAAACTCCTGTGTCTTATTATGATACATGTCACACTACCTTTAAACAGCAGATTAGAATACGATACTTTAACTTTTCCCGTCATAGGAAAACATCCATTTTCAAACTCCTCATAGAATGTTTTGCATTGCTTTGCTATTGCTTACACCTTAATTGCCACATCCAATTTATCTATGATGCATCCTACTTCAAATCATTGGAATTATCTTCTTTGGTCTTCCCATAATTATTATAAGTCAAGTTCTGAAGAGCTCAATAATAGGATGGTGATCACACAGCACTTGCCCAAATTAATTCATAAAAACAGAATTTAAATTGCTGAATTGGACTCAGGTTGACTGAGAGATATGTTTCAGTCTACACATTCTATACTTAGCATTATGCTATTCCGAAATTATACTCAGTTACTAAATGTTCTCATTGTTACTACCATTCATTTCTTTTATGCCATTGAATATTGCTCTCAATTTTTTTCCCATGTCTTCTCCTTTGTGTTAGGAGCTTACAATCAAGCCAAACAGATCTAGTCCTGGAAATACCTTTTAGTTTATAACAGCCCCTTTAACCATTACCCTTTCCTCTTTCCTCTTCCCTGTTTGGTAACCATTTTGGCCCTTGAATCAACCATGTCTTTATTAGTGCTGCTATCAAAATCACACAAGGAAGGGTAAACTGCAGCTTGTGGACTTTATCACTGATAAGATAACTGAATTACAAGGCAGTGTAAATGGAATACTAATTCATAATGTTAGAATCTATAAGCTTGCTTTCAAGAGTTTTCCATGAGAAGAAAACTCTAAAAACGACACTGCTCAATTATCACAGAACTTGAAAGTTCATTTGTGCAAAAATCCAGTGGCATGCATTAGCAAAGGAAAACACATGAGAAAATTTCTTTTTAATCACCTTTGCAAAATAAACAATCAATGTTTCAGGTCAAGATGTTGACCATTTATTTTCCCCCCACAGATGCTGCCTGACTTGCTTAGGTCCTCCAACATTTTGTGTGTGCTGCCCTGAAGTTTTAAGGAAGGCTTTTTCAAATAGGTCGAATTTCTCCATTGCATGTGACCAGCAACTGAATTAGAAACTCAAGTCTTCAGGTATTTTGAGTGCTGGTGACATTAAGTTCACTAATGATAATAATTAATTTCAGTTGAAATTAGAATAAGATTAAGTTTTTACACACCTTCTGAGGCCTAACCAGTGGTCATTTAAAGGGTTTCAGGTAAAAATAACTTATTTTTAGAATCAGTAGGGGGCATCCTTTTCTTGCCAATGTCCAGTACAATGCAGTAGAGTGAAGCTAGTTGAGGTTTGTTTCCCTCCAATAATATCTCTTTTCAAAATAACTTGTGAGCCAGCTTGGCTTGTAAACTGGTCAGTTCTTAAAAAGTTATTGCTAGTGACTGTGTCAGGAAATTTGATAATTACCTGCATAACATTGGTCTAATGTACATAAACCCTCTACCCAGTATGCTCATTTCAGAACATAACCCATAATCATATGAAGCATACCTTAAATAGCTGGCAGATAACTCCATCTAAAGTAGTCCAGTCAGTTGTTCCACTTACTTTAGTGGAACCAATGAAAAACTCTTGCTGTTTTGTGGTCTGTTTGGAAATAAACAAATAGTTGAGTTTTATATCTGTAAACTTCCTGCATTTTTAAACACATTTTCTGACAAATGTATTTGTTTAGCAACTGGAAATTAAATATGCAAAGAAAAAAGGTGGATCTACTTCAGAGTTCTAACTCATGAAGTTCACAACAGCTGCAAAAATATAAATTGAAACTCATGATCATTTATGCAAAAGATGTTTTTAGAATCAGGGAAAAGGAAGAAAAGGAAGGTTGTGGGATTGCTCATTTATCTCTGAGATAAGTAGAACTTTCTTTATACAGAGAGCTGTGGAGAGTTGTAGATGTTCACCCACTAAGTACATTCAAGGTTCAGAATCAGAGACTTTCCAATACTTGAGAAAGCAAATTGGAAAATGATGCACGAGTGAGTTATCAAACACTGGATGAGACTTGGAGAGACAAGATAAGGTATTTTCTCAACATGTCTAAATATAAGTTTGCATAGATACAAGTTCCTCAACATTACAATGAGAAGTTACACTAAGAGACATGCACATAGTGCGGTAATGTTGTTATGGTGCTTTCCATATTATACAGGGACTTGCTATTAAAAAAAAACTACAAATGAACCATGGATATTGTTCATTCTACCAGCATGGCAGAGGCTAAGAAATTTCCTCCATCTCCAACAAACAGAGTTAAAATGGTTTACACAGGGACCCAAAGCTCACATTGTAGTACAATGTGATACATTTAGAACCATGCAAAATAGACAGGTGTTGCACTTGAGAAGTATGCACTCATGTAAGTCAAGGGATGACCTTGAAATGGGTTTAGAAGAAGACAACTATATTTGCATGAGAGGTGGAGTAACAGTCATGGATGGTCATGTTGCTGGGGTAAATAAATAGACCAGGGCATGATACTGGGTAGAGATCAAATGAAGTATGTAGCAGTAAGGTTGTATTGGTAAAAGGAGTGGGTGCAGTTGGCAGATGGGAAAAAAATGAAAAGTAAAAGTTTTATCCTGATGGAAGACCAGATGTTGGACTCGAGTACAACAGAACAAGTAAGGCTAGTCCCATTTAAATAATGACAAATCATACCTTAATTATCCTATTAACAACTACTTCTATGTATATGAACTACTTCAGTCATGCTAAACACTGCTCATTATACGTTTGACATTATTGCACAGAGCTGATAATCTCTGAGAATTCTACTGTATTCTCTACATTGGTGTGACCTGATGTGGACTGGGGGCTTGCTTTGTTGAGCACCTCTGCTCCATCCATAACATGCAGGATTTCCCAGTGGCCAATCATTTCAATTTCTATCCCAATTCACTTTCTGACTTGCTGGTCCATGGCCTTCTCTTCTGCCACAATTTGGTAGGAGGAGCAACACCATGTATTCTGTCATGGCATGAACATCTATTTCTACAACTTTCAATAATCTTTCCTACCCCTCCCCCTTCCCTCTTCTTTAACTTCCTACTCTTGCCTCTTAACTTTTCTCTTCAGCTGCCCACCAACTCCTCCAAGTGCCCTTTCTCCTTCGCTTTCTTCTATGATCCATCTCTCCACTCCTATCAGATTCATTGTTCCCCTGCCCTTTGCCTTTCCTACCTATCAACTCCCAGATTCTTACTTCACCCTCCTCTCACCTGGCTTCACCTATCATTTGCTAGCTTGTCCTTCTCTCCTTCTCCTCACATTCTAATTCTGTCTTCTTCCCCTTTCTTTTCCAGTTCTGAAGAAGGGTCTTGGCCCAAGACATCAACTGCTTATTCACTTCCATAACTGTTGTCTGAACTGCTGTGCTCCAGCAACATTTTGTGTGAATCTCTGAGAATTTGCATGTTCTGCCAACCAGAAACATCAAGCAAATTCATGGCTTTCATTTGAAACATCTGCCAAACTCTGCGTTGCCCTACTTAAATCAAAAAAGGTTAGGTCAATTGTTTGTGCAAAAGCATCCTACCAAACTGGTAGACCCTCTAGCTAACCATAATGTCTTCAGCTGACATTAACCAGTTTGATTTTGTCATCAGTTTTCAGGGAGTTCTTCAATAGTTCATATTAGTATCATTCTTATACAATAATCACATGTAATGAGGTACATAAGGAGACTGACGAAGGCAAGAGTGTAAATGTTATCTATAGGGACTTCAGTAAATCAGTTGCATAATAGGCTGGTCCTCAAGATGAAGTCACATGGATTCCAATGTGAGCTTGCTAATTGAAGCCAAAATTAGGGTGGTGATAGGAGGCAGAGGGTGTTGGTGTAAGGGCACTTTTTTTGATTCAGTCTATGATCAATAATGTACTAAAAGGATCTATTTTGGGAACTTTATTGTTGGTAATATAAATTAACAATCTGTATTTGAAAGTAAGAAATGCTATTATTAACTGTATGGCTGACATGAAAATGAATGGTGTCGATAATGAAGAAGATGGTTCACATCTACAGCATGGTAGAGATCAGATAGAAAGTTGTGTGGAGGATCTAATCCTGACTGGTGTGAAGTGATGCACTTTTGGAGATCAAATAGAGGTAGAACATACGCAGCAAATGGCCAGAGGTTAAGGAATGTTGATGAACTGAGATATGTTTGCTTTCGCAGTTTGGCGCATAGGGAGGTATAGGCATTGGCGTAAAGGGAGGTAATTGTGGTAACTTTACCGAACAATAGATAGTCCACACATAGTCCTGCGTACAGTGTTGGTTGCCACACTATAGAATGTGATTCAACTAGAGAATGCAGAATGCTGCCTGGACTGGAGGACTTCAGCTACGTGGAGAAACTGGATAGATAGGGTTTGTTTTCCCTGGAGGGAAAGAGGCTGAGAGACGATCTGGTGGAGATATGTAGAATTATTAGCAGCATAGGTAGGGTCAATAGATAATTCTTCTCCACGCAGTAGACACTATCAAAAGAGGTGTGAGGAGAGAGGAAGAAGTCTTAAAAGGAATGTGAGAGGAAAGTTTATTTAAAAAGAGTGGTTGATAAGTGGAATATGCTGCCAGAGGAGGTGGTGGGATCAAGTAAAATCACTATGCTTAAGAATCATTTAAATAGGCAAGGCATAGAAGTTATGAACCTAATGCAAGCTAATAGTTTTAACGTGAGCAAAAAGATCAACATGGGCCTGACAGGCCAAATGGCTTGAAGTAAAACTTGACTGAAATGATGCTAAATACTTGTGATTGGCTGGGGAGAAAAAAAAGAGCACTTTTTGCTCAATTAAATTGTCTAATTTTAACTGTGGCTGGAACTATGGAAGGGTACATCCCAACTTTTCTTTATAATGAGAAAGACGGAACTGTGCAAGGCCGAAGGGTTTGGCTGCATAGGTATGTGACTCATTGAAACAGATAAACAAAAAGAAAACAGAGAACTTTGACATTAACTGCAAGGGGCTGAAACACAAAGGGAGGGAAGTGTTGCTTCGGTTGTATTATTCTCTGGTCAGACACTGTCTGAAGTATTATTTTGATTTTGGCAATGCTCCTCATATGAGGATATTTAAAAAGAAAATTCATCAGAAATATGAGGGCTTTCAAAGTACTAAAATCTGCAGACAGGTTGTTTAAACTTGGAATCCATTTCCTCTCCCTCTATGAGGCTCTGCTTAATCTTTGCCAGTAGGACTCACATCCCTTAGTGCAGCCAGCAAACAAAGCTCCTCCAATTGACCAATCGGTGATCTATTGGCACCTCCATGCATCTTAGTGTTCAGCTGGCCTCACTGGCAGAACCCCAGTCTGAAACAGAGGAACCATTCTTCTATCTCTAGTCCGCAGTATTATCCCTTTACAAAAAAATGTTTGTGGATAACGGAGAATACAAGATTTTGCCTTGTACTCATGAATGTTCAACACTGAACCCAAATTATCTTCATATTAATATCTAACTTACTTCATTACAAATCTGCTCTTCAGTCAGCAGGACTACAATTAGAACATTTCGTTCTTCCTTCGAGGAAGAGCTGGTCACCCCATCCATTGGAGATGTATCTGAATTAGAAAAGGAGGAAAATAATGTAACAAGCCTGAACAGGTCCAAAGCTTCATCATAATTTTCTCATAAATAATTCTTCATCTTGTTTATATATAGGAATAAGAAAATATTCTTTCTACAGAAGTTGCCACTAAAATCAAACCAATTTATTAAAGTTGGCTTAAAATGTTCACAACCGAATATCATCAATTGAATTATAAACTGCACCACTAATTAAAATAGTATAGTGTCTGCTGTGCTGTTTCTAATTTAAAATTGAAAATTGATTTAATTTTCAAGTGTTAATGCTATAATGCACACAAAAGTCAACACAGAGTGTGGTGCAGTTCCTTAGGGATAATGAGACAATGGCAGATCATTTCTCTCCCATTTCAAATGCAGCCAAATAATCTAAAGTATTTATTTTTGCTTTGAAATGAAAAGAAAATGTCTGTCTTTTCCATTTTAGTACAAATAGAGAAATTATACATTTCACCCCCACAGTAACTAAATTTAGTCTGATTTCTTCTGCACACAGGCACACATTACTGCTGTCATCGATTCCAATACTCAACACCAGGAAAGACAGAGCTGTTTTGTTTTGCTCTGGTATTCTTTCCATGTATTTAATGTTCAAATTATTTATTCCAAGAAAAATAAGAGTACAACTTACAAGAAAAACAGCAGCAACTATATCAAACCACTAATTTATAGAGTTCTTGGTAAAAGGTATTTGTCAGGCCACTAAAAACATGGGGTTTCATTGATGGCGCCTGTTGCAGTGAAAAACACCAAATCTAAGTACTGACTAAGTGCAAATTTCCACCAGAAGTGTTTAGAGCATACATCAAAATAACTATTACATCAATTTATTGGCATGAATTGAACACATATTTATACCTCTAAGATAGATTTAGAATGATACACTGAGAGAAATAAATCTGATAAATCTGTGTAAGTGTTTTTCTCTCACCAGGAATAACTCTGCCCAATCTCATTCTGTTACACAGTTCTTATATAATTGCAAAAATCAAGGTTCAATCCAACTCTTTTTTGATACATAAAACAAAAATAAAAGCCTACAATTCTGCAGCATTAGCATTTACAGCAAGGTTAGTTTTGTGTATTCAAAATAAAAATAAATTAGGCAATATTCTTATAAAATTAAGAATGTTTCCGCTGCATTATTTACACTTTCAATTGCTGACCCCTCAATAAGGAACAAATTCACTTCTGAATGGACTGATAGCAAAGCAACATGCATAAAGGAACTCAGTCCTAGAAACACATATTTGTCCTAGAAGCACTGCCCAGTAATAACATGAAGGTGGCAATTAAGAGGAAAGAACTGGAGGTTTTAATACAGATGGCTAAATCTTTGATCCATCCATTCAATTATGACGAGAATCAGGTGGGTTTTATTATGGATGTGCACCTCAGGTTGTTTCACTGCGTTGAACCTTACCTCATCACACTGCCTGGAATCATCAGCCATGGTAACCTCCCCTCTCCCACCCCACCACCCGTACTTACCTGTCTGACTCTGGCAAGTCTACCCCAAGTGGCCAGCAGTACATTCAGCCCAGAAATACCAAAAAACAAACCTTTGTTCAGAAGCATTTAAACATCTGCATCAGGCACGCCGCACTTTATGGGTACGTGTTTCAGAAGACGTCTCTCAGCAACAGTGTTCCTTAGACTCGTGCAAAGGCATGCTTGTTCTGGAGGGTGACCTACAACAGCTGTACCTTTAATAAAATGACCTAATTTTTTGGATGTTTCTCCAAAGGGACATGATACCGGGAAATATGTTGTCCCTTGCTTGCCTGATGTGGAAACTGAGTAATTAGTTCAAGGCTGATTCGCTGAAGGAAGTGCCTTATTGAATTTCCTGAGTGGCACAATTCAATCCAAAAATAGTCACAATTGTGAGTTCCACTTTGAAAGTCAGTGACCCTTCATCAAGCCTCATCGATAAACCCGCACTACAAGACTAAATTTCCAGGTCAAAAGTCTCGTCGAGAGATAACAAATGAGAAGATTTCACAATTTCAACCCTAATTATTTTGTAATGGCTTATACAAATGGAATTCCTCCTTATTCTTGCTTAAATCATTACAAATACACACTTGACAAAATGCATTCTGCTTGTACAAGGGGAGGTTTTTCTCAGTTCATAGATAGGGAAGCAGAAACATCTGGGCATTGATAGTACGAAAATTAGTTGCATTGAAGTACAAGGATTTATCGTAGTTCACACCAATTTCTTCCTCTAAATTAAACAGCAGTTTGAATTTGTTGATTTCCAGTGTGTTCTCCCAACCGAGTCAATGTTGCAATACCTAGTGTGTCCAGGTGATTTAATGAAAGCTACCCTTCTACACCCCGTTGAACGGAGACAAAAGATACTAGGCAACTATTAAGAGAATCCCCACGAACAGGTATTTATGACACTTACAGTAAATGTGAAGTCAAGTGATTGCGCCTTTGAACCCAATCATGCAGGTATCACTGTCTGATGGTGGGGGTATTGATTAATTATGAGAAAGTCCCATGAAAGACTAACTAAAAATAGAGGCTGACTGGAATCTAAGCAATAGTCCAGTCAATCAAACGTCCATTATAGAATTCATATATATTTCTAATTTGTATAATATAATTGAAAGACACAGATCTGAGAATAGTATGAGTTGTATTTAAGATTACCTTGGTCAACAGAATCTGTAAGACTGAGACTGAACGAATGAGCTAAGGAGAGCCCTAATGATCGCCGAGGAGAGGACGTGGCAGAAGATAATGTTGCAGCCTGTGGAGCTCCCGTGCCTGTATCTGCTTTAAGACGGTCATTTTCCAGTTTCAATGCTTCAATTTCCACCTACAAAGACAACATGATTCAGTAGAAATGTCCACCTAGGGTTTGCTGTGAAAGTAAAGGCAAAGTTTCCAAACCATAACAAAACCAGGAAACTTAGAAAATCAAGAATTTTCTGATATTATTTTTATATAACTGTGATTTAAATATATAAATTAAAATTGTTTGTTTACAGCCAAGCAAATAACTGACTAAATGTGGCCTTTTATTTCTAATGCTATTAGAATGTAAATCCTTTTCTGAGGATTTTGTGATGAATGATACATGAATGAAAAATTTCAACAAATGCTGTGAAGGTAACTAGGTTAGAATATTGAATTTGCTAGGTGCATGTGAACCTACAGCTTCCCCGTTGAATCTGCTTCCTATTCAATCCATTGAAAATCATATTATATGCATTTAAAAACTGTTAAACTCTGCATGATTACCCCCAAGCATTAGAAACGGAAATCTGCATCATTCAGTAATTCTGCTCACGCTATGTAATTTTATTACACAATTAACACAATTTCAAATGAGTAATATTTCACTTATACAGCAAATAATTTCCTTGAAAATTTGGTTCAGATAATGAAACAGTAAAGACACATAAATTTACAATCCACAGCTCCCGCACACCTTATAAAATAAAGAGCCAATAAAGATAACGCTGTGGTTTCACATTATTGACCCAGGTTAAATAGATTTCATCAAATGTTAATTGGCCACAGTAAAGTTCACATAAATATATTTCAACTCCTTTGCTATTTGACTTTAAAATAAAAAACACTGCGACACTTTGCATTTGTGTAATAATTTACATATGTGAATGGATATAACTTCGTGAGATTAATTCTCTATTTCATAAGTCATGAAACCATCTGGGCTGTCAGGTGCAGTTAGAGAGGAGTCTCTTCACAGGAGGGAGGGAAGGACTTGCCTCCAGTGATGGTTTAGAAGAGCTAATGTGTAGCAACAAGCAGGATGCTGGAGGAACTCAGCAAGTCAGGCAGCATCTACAAAGGAAAATGGGCAATTGATATTTTGGGTTATGACCCTACAGCTGAATCCATGCAAAAGGTCTCAAATCAAAGTCTCTTATGTCTCCAAGAATGACATGTGTTTGTCAACCATTCCCTCAGCTGAGAGGTTAAAGTGAGTCTGGAAGTATCTAATTAATATGACAACAATTAAAAAAAAAGCTGCTATTTCATTTTATATCCCATATATCAGCAATGAGCTTACTGAGAGCAGAGTCTCAACCCAAACTGTTGGCAATTCCTTTTACCTCCCCCCCCCCCGCCACCTCCAAGATGCCTCTCAACCTGCTGAGATCCTCCAGTGATTTGCTTTTCTCTTGCTCTAGATTTATGCACCTGCAGTCTCTTGTATCTTCACTGAAAGCAGAACATTTCCAAAAGGTGAAGTGGCTGAACTTAACCCAATAAATACTCACTGAATCCTTCAGGATATTGAAGGTGGGGACAATTTGACATCACAAAAACAGGTGCTTCAGCCCACTGTCATTGCCAGCTGTTGTATCTATCTGCACTAACACTATTTACCAACTTATATGTTTCGGTGATTCTTAAATATCATGAGGAAATCTGCTTCCATCATCACTTCAGGCAGTGAATTACAAACTTCTATGTCAAAATATTCCCTTCAGATCCCTTTTAAAATTTCCCACTCACATCTTAACCCATGCCCCCTCATGTTAGACACATGCACCATGGGAGAAAATTTATTATCAAACATATCTAAGGCTTGTGTAATTTTATTTATCTCCAACATGATACGCCTGCCTTCGATCCCAAGGGTTCTAACTTTCTGGACCAACGTGTCATGATTGAACTTGATGTCATGTTGGGAGAAAAAGAGTAGTTTGCAAGAGAGTTAATTTACTCAGAAAAAGGCCCAAGTCATGTGTACTTCTTTAAAATTTCTTATTTTCTCATTCTTAGAGTCTGTGAATCCAGCAATCGTTCTGGCACATTTGCTAACATGTTTACACCACAGTGACCACCATCATTGATTACACCATGTCACCATCTGCTGCACATGGAAATAATGATTGCTGATAAACATTAAAACTTTTAATTGCTTGCCAGGGGAATTCCTAATAGTGAGAATTGGAGTCATGTGAGACTGCAATTTATTATAATCTTCAAAATTATTTTGTCTGGTTATCTAACAAAGGCTTAAAAAAATCAGTCAACTTTCAGCACATTGGGTTCTTTCAATTGTATGAATAAGGTCAAACACGCAGTCAAAGACAAATAAGAGAATGCATGTTACATATGTTTGAAAATGTGAAACAAAACTGATTAATAAAGCAATGTGGGCTTTAACTAACTAAAGAAGGCTTAGATATTCACAGATGCTTAGTGTAGAAAGTCTCAGCATGTCTCTAAGTCCTGCCAAAGGCATGTGAGTGCTTAACTTCTCAAGTTGAGATACTGCAATTGTCAGATTGGCAGGCCAGTCAGGAAGTAATTAATGAATCAAATATTGGTAGCTTTGTCGTCAAAATGAGAGAATCAACTATACTAACAAATGCTAGCAACTCCCACACAAGTGCGTTCATTAATGTTGCAACCCACAATAATTTTAAAGAGTACTTTAATCTCTTTAAAAAGAAATTCACAAGGTAAGCATTTACCGAGAAGTAAGCTCCTTATTTTTGTCCAAATATATTCACGTTTACAATATACAACATACCTGCATGTTGTGCATGGCTTCTCGCAATTGCTCTAGCTGGTGAGCTGAACTAAGAGCTTCTAGGCGAATATCTGTTAGCTTTCGTTCCTTCTCCCACAGCTCACTTCGTAGGATTGACACCTCCTTCAAGTCAGTTTCATTGGATTCAAAGGCCCTAGGTTTAAGAGAAATATTTATTATTTTCTGTAGAGCAAGACTGAATTCAGATACATCAGCTTTTATTCATTAGTACATTGGATGTTATCAAGTTTGTAATCGTTGCTGAATACAGCAATAGCCTAAATAGCATCTTTAATACAGAAAGACCTTTAATGTACAGAAATTAAAGGTTTGTCACTAAGTTTAGACAATAATATTTTAAGACATAATGACCAAAGGCATGAAAAACGAGGTTGGATATTATGCTCTTCCCACCTCCCAAATGCCAGGCCATTCTCCCTTTCCCCAGCACACAAAATGCTGCCATGATTACTTCTTCCCCACTACTCCAGAAGAGGCATGACACAGCTAATGTCAGTAAGTGTACTAACGCCCCTGAGCGATGGTGCCCTGGCGGAGATGACTGAGAACTTCAAGTTCTCTGGAGAAAATAACACCAATAACTTGACTTGGTCCAGCCATGTATATGGTATTGCCAAAAGGGCACATCAACATCTCTATTTCCTCAGAAGGCCAAGGAAATATAAAATGTTTCCAATAATACATCAAATTTTACAGAAAGAGTATAGAAAGCATCCTATCCAGATGCATCACAGCTTGATGTGGCAAGTGTTCTGCTCATGACTGCCCAAGAAATTGCAGAGTTGTGAACACAGCCCAGTCTAGCATAAAAACCGCCATCCCCTCCACTAACTCTATCTACACTTCCTGGTCTTGAGAAAAAAATAACAACAAAATACAGAAATTACCCATCCTGGTCATTCTCTTCTCTTCCTCCCATTGGGTAGAAGATACTAAACCTTGAGAACTAGGGTCAAGGACAGTATCTGCCCCACTGTTATAAGGGTCAAGTAGATGTCTTATACACTTTACGAACTTGATCTCTCATGGTCCTTGCATTCTTTTTGTCCACCTGCACTGTAACACAATACTCTGCATTCTTTTCTTGGTTTTCATCTTTGCCTGAACTGATTTGTCTGGATGGTGCACAAACAATGCTTTTCACTGTATCTTGGTATATGTGACAATAATAAACTAATTACCAATCAACAAGATAGTCCATCATGGTCAACATTGTCCCATTTCAGTTTACCAATATGTTTCATGCTTCACATTATTTTCTATATATCAAAAGTAATGTGCTAAAACCGTATCAGGTGCTATAAAGATGGAAAACTTCTGTCTTCATAATTCCGAATGCCTACATTAATAAAATTTGTATTTACTTTGTGGATGAATGTGATGGTTTCATGGAGGGAGATGATGATTCTGCATCGTCATGTTGCACTTTGGGTGATGATGGAACAGAAGAGTCCGGTGTTGCTATCTCTTCAATGTCAGAATATGAGGATGCTGATTTGGGTGCCTTTTTGAGGGTAAAGGCTTGCTTAAACGAGCTTCTCAGCTGAAAAGAGAATAGATTTTGACAGCATAGTACAATTTAACAAAATATGCAAAACTGACAGCTTGGAAAGCAATGGGCTTCATAACTACATATGCACCGTCTGTTCACAGGAAAGAAAAGCAAAGAAAAATTATGCAAGTTTGAGAAAAGTTCAATCCTCAAAGCATGAAACATACTTCATTGAATGCCTCAATATAAAGGGACAAAATGTTTTCTTTCACCCCTAAAAAACACCATTCATTACTTGTCACTTTTTTTCTGTGTCAAAGTCTTCTTTTAGTCAGGAGGTATATTACTCAGGGACCTCCACAATGACTTGCTGTATGTGAAACTAGCTGCTTACTTCAACTTGTCTTTAATAAGAAATTCCTCTCAGGTATTCTAACAAAATTCATTCAATGGAAACTACAGGCTAACAACAGATGTGCTTCAATTTTAAACTTACTCTGGGAATTGAAATCCAATACCATATCATTGCAGATGTCAACCTAACTTGGAATTTCATTTGGCTTCTTTAACTAAAAAATGTCCCGTTTCTTCTGAGTTCCTAGTCTTCAAGTATAAAACAAACATTGCAATTTACAATATCCAAATTTTCAACTGGGATTTTGGTCTACATTTTTAAATTGACTAATTGAGAATTACAAAGAAAAAGCTTCAAGGAAAAAGAAAAGTTTATCACTTAGGTGACATCAGAGGAGATAAATATCAAGATAAAAATTGTAGAACATTTGCAATTAGCTATAAACCATTCAAAAATAATAATGTCAACAAGGTCAGTAGCAATTTTACAAGTACAAATAAGAGATATGTGATGGTTTTTAGGGCTGTCATGATATTGACTTTGGGAATATGTTGAGGTTCAATATAGAATATTCCTTTAATAAACTTCAACTTGTTTTTTTCTCTTTTTGCAGATGGCATTAAAATTAAATCTGCCCAAAATTATCCCAACCAACTCTGTCAAAAAATTTCAGCCGAAACAAATGATAGTATTTTTTCTACATTCCATATTTGTCATATGCATTGAATGGGGTAAGTACACACAACAATAGAAACAACAAATTACAATTGGCAGGTTAGACAAGAAAGGGGACATTCAACTCAAACTGCGTCTTGAAGATTTGCTCAGCTTAAAGTGATCTTTGAGTTTCATATTTAGAGTACAAGATGAATTGTGTGAACAACCACATCAACGTATTTAAAACTGCATTACAATGTCAAAATTCAAGTTAAGAAGTAACAGATTTCATCTCAATGAATGATTCTACAATTACTGCTTTAGGGATGTAATGAGTGGATACATCTGCCCCACAACTGAACAGATGGCCAGGATACTCATTTCTGGGAGGACTAAAATGTTGAAGAATGGGTTTGTGAAAATATGTGCCAAACTTGCAGTGCAATTGAGAAGGGAGGTCAAGAAATAGAGTATTTAGGCATTTCAGTGGCAGGAAACCCCCATACCTCAACACATCTCATGCCAATGCAATGAACCTGCTGTCTGTTTCTTCTGCTACTGGAAATGCCTACATTTACATAGATTCCCCTGCAACAAAATGGCCAACTTGGATTGCATGCAGGGTCAAACCCGGCACCACATCCAAGACCTCATTAATTGGGTTGATAGAACTGTAGATTAGGAGGCAAAGGGAAGATGAAGTGCTGAAATTAAAACTATTTCACTGCTTTATCCTTAACTATTTATGTCTTATAAAGTTTTAATTAATAATTTTAGTTCATTTAAAAATTATTCATTTCAATTTTAAAAGGGTTTCAACGTCTTTGAATATCACAAAGATAATGAAAAACCTACAGGAATACCTGCAGCTTTTATAGCTGGAAAAGCTGGGGACAGAACTTTCTTATGTTGATGATAGGCTTACCTCAAGATGCTCAGGCCGGATCACTGGAGTCCTGGATGAAGAGAATCATTGTGATCTCTATTTTGCATCTGAACTAGAAAAATACATGGTGTGGGGGGAGGGATTGGGGTCTGGATGGGGTAATGTCCCGGATAGTGATTCTAAACCATGGACCCAGTCAGTGGGCAAACATGAGGAAATCTGCAGATGCTGGAAATTCAAACAACACACACAAAATGCTGGTGGAACACAGGAGGCCAGGCAGCATCTATAGGGAGAAGCACTGTCGACGTTTCGGGCCAAGACCCCGAAATGTCGACAGCGCTTCTCCCTGTAGATGCTGCCTGGCCTGCTGTGTTCTACCAGCATTTTGTGTGTGTTACCTGGTCAGTGGGTTTCAATTCAGTAATTCACAATTACTTTTTAAATGAGGGGTGATAAATCCCAGCAGCATTTTCCTATATTCTACTGAGTCACCAACACCTCATCATCTTTAAAAACAATGCAAAGTTTATAAAACTTATCTTTTGAATCTCAGTTCAATGCAGTGACCACTTCTTGCTATTCTCAAGGAAACTCACTCCTAATTGCTTACCTAACCCACATCCAGGATCTTAAGCACATCTCAGCCAATGCCTCATCTCTCAGTGCAATGTTCATTAGCAATAAACTTAATTATTCACTGAAATTTAACACTATTTGCCTTGTTTCTAAGAACCTAATTTTTCAGGAGTTTTTCTAAGCAGCTAATACATTATAAATCCATTTGAGGAAATTTCAGCTGCTCATCTGGTTCGCTTGGCCGTTTTCCTCACAAATAGTAGTAATCTTATTCCAATCAATCTGTCCTACTTCTCCGTCTCAATATCTTCAATTACTTACTTAAATTATGCTAAAAAAGGACATAATCTGTCCTGGTCATCAGTAAATTCCACATTCTTACATCCTTTGCATAAAGAAGTTTCAAATATAATATATCTGACTTTCATCATGAGGGGATATCCATTTCTCCTCAATAACTTAAGATTGCTCTATCTGCTCTGTCATAGACTTTCAAATTAACTATCACAATTAAATAATCAAACCGTAATCACACCGGCAAATGCACTATTTAAACCATGCTAAGATATTTACGGATCCTGTGTTTTACATGGGATAGCAACTGAAAATGTGCCTTGCCATTGAGGTGCGCCTTGATCCAAAGGAGGAAATACATAAAATCTTTGTCTCCAGTTTTGGTAGCAAGTCAATGGAGGGCATAAGCATGGGCGAGTTTTGTCAGTGGACAGCACCAGCTCAGGATAGCCAGCAACTAGGCTGGGCTTCTTCAGAAGATAATGCCTTGTTGGAGGGTATGAAATTATTGCGGTTCAGAAGGAAGCTATCATTTTGCAGAGCAATTAATTCTTTCCTATTCCTCCTCACTTTGAATTTGAAAAACTGCTCATCTTTCTCTCTCAACTGCTGCTTGATTTCTTGTGAGAGCCTCGACTTGTTCTACTTCCCTCAGCTCCATCATCAATCACCGCTTAAAGATCCCTCAACTCCCTTCTTTGTGTCATCACTTTAAAGCTGTGACCCCATATCCTTGAACCATACACGAATGTTACACTTGTCTAATGGGTGAAAGGTGAAATAGTTAAGGGGAACACACCTTCGCTCAGAGGGTGGTGGCAATGTGGAATGAGCTGCAGCAGGGGTGGTGGATGTGGGTCTGATTTCAAAGCATGAGAGAAGTTTGGATAAGTACGTAGGTGGGAAGGGTATGGAGGATTACGGTCCAAGTGCAGGTCGATGGTACAGGGAGAACAATAGTTTGGCATGGACTAGATGGGCCAAAGGGCCTGTTTATCTGCATTAGTAACTTATGATTTTCTATGATCTTTTACATTTCTATCAAATCTCCTCAAACTCTTCCTTTATCCAATAAGAAAAAATATTCTCTATTTTAATCTTGTAGTGAAAACCATTGTAATAAATCCTTCCTGCACCCCCTTCTAGGACCTTTACGTCTTTCAGCAATGCAATGAACACAAATGAATGGATTACTCCAATTACACTGTAGCCAGCAATTTTATGAAGTTTCAGCATAGTATCCACTTTACTAACTGCTCTTTCGGAATGCCCAGTCACTTCCAAAGATTTAAGCACATATAAACATTGGTCTTAGTCCCAGGGCACTGCTGAGTAGTATGAAACGTATTCAAGATTCTTCCCTTGTTCTTTCTGCTCATATCATTTCACTTTTTTTGATGTTAAATTTCATCTGCCTCTTCTCTGTCCTTCTACCAAATCATATGTCTATCAAAATCCTCACACCTCCATACAACTCATTCATATACTTTAAGAAGAATATAGTAACCTTCAAGGAACATCGCTATCCATTATTTTTTGACTATCGCCCTATCTTTAAAATAAACTGTTCAGTATAACTTTCTGCTTTCTGTTTCAAAAACAAGTTTTAAATATTTTAAGACTCACAGTTCCTATCTGTTTACATCTCTGTAGAAGATGTTTGAATTCTCTTTTATGTTTGCTGTTTATTTTCTCAAACTCTGTTTTTCCTCTTCCAGTTTATATTGGACTTTCTAAAAATCACATCTTTTCATTTATGTTATCATCTTGATTCTTTTTTACTTTCTGTTTCTTTGGATATTTAAGGACCTTTGGCTTTACTGATACGACCTTCCTTCATGAGTATGTACTTCTGACTATAGCTGGACCATTTTCTCCATAAAGACTGCTCATTGCTACACAGGCCAAGTGTCTGACATCAATTCCCACACATAGCACCACATGATAATATTAAGTTCAATAGTTTTACACACACATACATCTGTACAGTGCCTACAGGAAGAAGAAACTGGAGGTCCATTAGTCGATCCTCCTTGGGGATCGGAGGGTGAGAGGATCAGTAACTTCAAATGCCTTGGCATTACCATATCAGAGAATCTATCCTGGGATCAGCACACGTGCCAACACAAAGCTTCTCTACTTTCTTAGAATTTGCATAGATTTAGCATGTCATCTAAAAACTTAAAGACAAAATTCTATAGATGAATGGTAGAGTGTGTTCGACTGCAATGTTCATGGCCAGGGACTTGGACTAGATTTTCTTTTGTGATTGTATTTTACTGATATCTTATACATGCTATGTGTGCTTTGTGCTGTGTATCTGTGTTCTGCACCTTGGCCTTGGAGTAACACTGTCTCGTTTGGCTGTATTCATGGGTATTCATGTATGATTGAATGACAAACTTGAAATTGAACTTCAGAATATCCTGATTGTATCATGGTCTGGTATGGAAACTCCAATGCCCAGGAATGGAAAAGTATACAAAACATGTTGGATACAGCGCAGTCCGTCACAGGAAAAGCCGTCCCCATGATTGAGCACATTTACAAGCCGCATCCATCATCGAGGACCTTATCATCCAGGCCATGCTCTCTTCTCACAACTACCATCAGCGAGGAGGTGCAGGGGAGTTCCGTTCCACACTATCAGCTGATATTATCCTTCAACCATCAGGCTCCCCCACCAGCGAATCACCTGAATGCTGAACTCAGCATTCAAAGTCTCATTTTCAAGGTCTGTACAATTCAATATTATTCATTCACTTTTTAAAATTTAATATTGCACAATTTGTCTTCTTTTGCATGTTTGGATGTTCATCAGTCATTGCTAAGTATAGTTTTCCATAAATTCTAATGTATTTCTTTATTTTGCTGTGAATGCCTGCAAACAATGAATCTCAAGGTAGCGTCTGGCACCAGATGATAAATTTACTTTGAACTTTTAAGTGGCAGAACTAGTTTCCTCTCCTTCTCCACTTTTCATAATTGTCCTTTCTTATCAGCCTTGTGTGCATTTGATGCCATTCACTGTAATACTGTAGAGCTATATGGAGGTATTGGTTCCATATCAAGTGATTTTTGTGCATTTCTAGCATACAGACAAAATCAATTTATGGATGCCTGTAAAGATGGAGACCATTTATGATCTGGGGGTGGCCAATATTACAGGTTTGTCTACCAGTCTTCAAATCCAATTCTCATCTCAGTGTTCTCACCCCATGTTCAAATATTGTGTTTGAATATTCTATATCCTTTTTAAATAGCTAGAGAAGACACTTCAAAAACTTCTTTCTGCAGCTTGTGTTTTCATTCTTCTAATCTATGGAAGAATAGTGGAAGCCACAGTGTATCAATTCCTGCACTAGTCTGCAATTTCATTGGAAACCTGTTTCTCTGCATCTTTCCCATTGTGTGACAGGCTACAAAGTACTCTCATGTAACTATACTGTTTCATAATGTTCCTAGACATCTTCTCACACCTCCACTGGAATCTTCTTCTTTATTAATACTGCACATCCCAATCTCCTCACCTTCTTCCTTCATTATCATTCCAGAACACCTTTTACCCAGGATAACATATGCTTAGAAATTGGATTTAATATCCATATTCATCCATACTTTGTGCATTCATGTAAGAGCCTCTTAAATACTTCTATTATGTTGCTTTCACTACCACTCCGGGCAGCACATTCACCAATCACCAATAACTCTGTGTACAGAAACGTCCCCTGCACATCTCCATTGCCGTTATCCCCTTCTCACCTTGAAAGAATGCTTCTAAGTATTAAACTTTCAACCCTGGGAAGATTACACCAGGAATGTACTTTATCCACACCTCTCATAATCTTATAAAGTTTTATCTGGTCTCCCCTTAGCCTCCACCCTGTTAAAGGATCTCTTTCTTAAACCTTCTTCCAATTCCTTACAATCTGCCCCTAGGACTCCTTATCCATGCAATTGGTATCAATGTAATTAATTCCCTTTTCTGCATGGGCATAATATTCCCACCCCCTCAGTTATGCCCTTTACCCTGGTGTCTGGAAGGCCAGAAGAGGGGGACTGATGGAAATTTTTCAAGACATCTGCCTGACACCACCATGACTACTGCGTTTCTACACTTCACTGTTCACCCTATGTAGGCCTTACCCCATGGTTCCAGAGCTTCAGCTCCCTAAGGGACAGACTGCAGGGCACCTGGTAAGGACTGTGATGGGGAGGTCCATAAAAGAAGGCTTTTGGCCAAGTACAAACAAGCATTTGATGCAAAGGCATGACTGGAAAAAAGTATGGGTGCCCTGTCAGGGAGCATCGAGGAGCTTTGATCTAACCTTGAACAAGGCTTTCCATGGTGCTTGGAGCCCACGTCTAGGTCCCCTTCAATATTTCAAATCATCATGAGGTGCCAGTAGTTGAAAGCCATCCAGACTTTGGTTATTAAAGATTATGACATTCTGGCCAGTGATTTTAGGATGACTGAATTCCTAAGTTAGCAGCAAGTAAAATGAATCCCTCACTTGCCAAACAGCCTGACAAATTTTCATAATCAGGATTTATTTCCAAATCTCAGTTTGAGCAGCTTGCTGAATAGATTGCGTTAAAATCCAATGGCTCCAGTGTGGTGCCAGGCTGCCGTTGGTGGCTTTTACCTCCATCTGCAACACACTGCAGGAATTTTCTCATAAACATCTAGCTTTTGGCAGTTTTAAGCTTTACCAACCTCACCAACCCTACCACTCCCATCGTCTTCTTGACTTGATCACTCTTCCACTGTTTATCACTTTCACATATACCTCTCCCGCCTCTGTATTATTCCAAAATTTGACACTTTTTGCATAAAATTTACTCATCTTCAGTTATATTCAGGAAAAATGTTATGGGAGACACCCCATAATGTATTTTTTAATCACTTTTAATGAAAATGTGCAGGTTCCAGTGACCATTTACTTAAAATAATTCGCTAATTTTAGTAATGCATTAAGATTTTTGAAATTCAAACATTATGTAGTCATTACTATCTCATACTTAATAGTACAATCATTCGTATTTTCATCATTTACCTGTTCATTTGGTCTTAATCTAGCAACCTTTGTAACTGTGTACTCAATCAGATTGCAAGTACTGCTTTGGAAGTTCTAGAAAGTTGCAAGTCCAAAAAGCATTTGACAAAAAAGGAATCTAGTTCAAATGTAATCAGTAAAAGTTTCAAAATCAAATACTCATGACAGCCCTATTTATGAAATCATCTTAACCAGCAAACAGAGGGCAACATATAGTTGGTCAGTGAAATATTCAATTCATTCAATTTACATTGATAACAACGAGTGAATTTTGTTCATATACATTGTTTGTATCTACCCTGAAATCACTTGTTGCGAAGTACCATCACTTGAGATTTATTTTTGATATTGCGAAATGCAGAGTTAAATCAGTAATTTACAATCCCAACAAGTGACACTGGATAGTATAATAAAATTTCATAAAACAAAAGTTACAAGGCACAGACTACAATGAAACAACCAAACACAAATATCAAGAGTTAATAAATCATGAGGTCATGCATCACTGCTGAACTGCAAAAGTGGGAAAGAGTACTTTAGGGTCTCAATGGGCTGATGAATTCGGATGTCAGTGGATGACACTCATCCATATTGGATGCATAAATATGATTTCCTCACATGGTTTACATATTGAGAGCACTTACCTCATAAACCTGAAAAAAAGTTTAGTGTCAGCATGGGAGGAAAGACAAAGCAATACTTGTTACCTTTCCAGGTATTTTAGAAATTCAGCTATAGTTTTTTGGATAATGAAATAAATGTAAAATCAATTGAAAAATGCTTAATCATTTATAATAGCTCTTATTTCTGAAGAGTATCAATCACATTCTTTCTTAATATGCAGTGGTCAAATGGTACACTTTCTCAGTGGCAACTTTGCATGACTGAAGCACTTGATTCAGAAATTTAACTCTGGTTTCAGACAGATTATTGCAGTGATCAGTTCCTCTTTGATTCCAGTTCCCTACAGACACCTTTGAGCATACTGTATGGTGGTTATGAACTCCGGGTTTCGGTTGCTGCTAAACCTCTGAGGATGTTTTCAGAGCTACATTGCCACCTGGGCTGCTCCTGCACACCATGGTTTGTTTCACATTGCTAATATCTACTGTTCTTTACTCTTAGATGGTGCTGATGCAAGTTTTGTTTCTGTTTTCCCAGTGCCATGTGATTATACTTTATATAGTATGAGACAGTATTATAACTTCTGTCATATTAATCTGAAATAAAATATGATCCAAATCAGTTATGGATGCTACAAACTAAAATGTAAATTATGACATTTTATTCTGGGCAATTACTGTTGTATTTTGTCATTTTACATTACAGAAGCAATGGTGTTATTTTTGGGAAATCACGGCATATCCACTGTAACATCAAGAAACAGATATAACATATAACTGCAAAGGGATATCAGTTTTCTTACTGTAGTGCTACATAATAATCACAGTAAAGCATTGGCAACACAGCTTGGTGTGGTAACTGCTCTGCCCAAGACAACATCAAATTGCAGAGTTGCGGACATATCTCTGTCCATTATGAAAACAAGCCTCCCTTCTCTGACTGTCTAGACTTCCTGCTAGCCTGGGAAAGCAGCCAATCTAATCAAAGATCTCTCCTGCCATGGTCATTCTCTCTTCTCCCACAATCCCCTCTCCACTGGACAAAAGCTTGAATATACCTACCGCAGTTTTTAAGACTCTTGAATGAAGTCTTGCACCTTTTCATTTACCTGCCCAATACTTTCTCTCTAATGGTAACTATCACTGCATTCTGTTATTGGCTTCCCCTTTATACTACCTTCATCTACTTATGTTTTGGAATGATCTGCAAGGATGGAACACAAGCAAATTGTTTCATTGTGTCGTGGTACTTGAGACAACAATAAACCAATTACCACATGAATATTCGGACTATACATAATTAACGTATTCCAATCCCATTCATAACAGAGATTTGTTCTAGAACTATTTAAGATTTTAGCTTTGTAGCAAGCAGGCAGTTGTCTTTAATAAATATAGTTACAAAATTTGTTTCTTCACATTATCAGATTGATTGATTTAAAGAGTATTTATTCCTAATCTTCTTATATTAATCGATACATTTTATACTAAAACACCCATATTTAATCAGAATTATAGCTTTTAAGCAATAGCTCCAATATGCTTAAAAGGCAGAAGAAAGGTATGTAAAGGATCTTTAAAAAAGCAATTGAAATAAATACATGTTCAACAGAATGATGAGAGTAAATGGCAAGGTTAATAAAGCACTCATGAAACATTAACCAAAGAAATTTAAAGCAAGCACAGATAAAATAATAGCTTTTAGATAACATTTTGCTTGAAATGATTAGTTCAGTAATTTGGAATTCTGATGAGAGTATTGCCAATATCTTCTTGATGTCAGAGTTTTGTTTCCACATCATGGGTTCAAAATCAGTAGTCAGAATCCAGGAAGGTTTCAGATTGAAAGGCTTCATTATACATGCTTTATTATGTAGCATTAATATACTTAATTTAAAGATAATGAATTATTAGCGAGCACTGTTTGATGATTAGCAGATCAGGCAGCTACTTTTAAATTTTGCACCAACATTCCCATTAATTTTGAAACTTAAGTTACTGACACTAACATACAAGAATCCTCCTCTAAACCTTTCCACCAGTAATGTAGCAATGCCTGAAGAAATCATATCCAGTCCTCCAAAAACATAAAAATGAAACAGAATAAATGAGAGATCAACGCAGAGACAATATGCTTCAGAAAGCTACATGCAGAGCACAAGTTAAAGGAAGATACGGTTGTTTAAGTTGTTGGCTGAAACACAAAATGTCAAAGATATGCAGGAATGATCATGAAACTGACAGCCTCCATCGAGGAGAGCAAGTAAGACTATAATCCTGAGATTTTTCGATCATACTTCAGGTTTTATGAGAAGGACATTGAAAATATAATTTCTTTCCTAAAGGTCGATTATAGTGGAAGAATTAAAGCGATCTTCCAATGAGATGTCAGAGCAGTTAAAAAGTATATTAGTTGTAGAATCTGAGTGTTGCAGCAATTATGGCCCTACCCCCAATCTAAATGTCCTCTGTGTGCAATTGCTTACTGGGAGAGTGTGATTGGTAGGTTCTCTCTTCATTAACCCTTCTGTAGCTGTCACATTCTGAAAAATATGTAACCTATTTCCAACACAATTGTTTCCACTGCAAAATGATTTACCTTTGTTGCTTTGTTGGTCTTAATGGTGGAAACTTATAACCTGGTTCTACAGAACTAAAAATGGACAAAGGAATTGTACAATAATTTGTTTCAAATGTAGGTGAAAATGCATAAAGACGCAATTACAACATAAAACAAAGAGTCTTACAGCAATATCACATTCAATTTGACATTTTTGTTTGACTGTGATAGATCTATTTTAAATCCTGATAGTTAAAATTCATTGTCTGCAGCGAAACGAAAGTGTATCATTGAAGGTATCACGGGAAAAGTGCTGTTTTATCACATTTGACTATCATCAAGCTGAAAACATAACCTACCCAGCTTTTCTTTTTCTTCTTTTTGGCATCAGCATCCTTACCACTCCCGATGCTAGAATGACTTGTAATGCTATTGAGACTGGAGATACTGTCTGATGAATTCTGCCTTTTTATACGTAATTCTGTTAAATAATACAATACAATTTCACTATATTATTCAGCCACTAGATGATACAACAGATTCTTACTATGATAAAGTTCTAATATTTCTCATTTATGCATAATTGTATGGTAAACTTTGGTAAGTTCAGCAAAGTAGTATAAATCACTATAAATATTTCAAAGCACCCCTACCTTGATATTAGCACACACACAATTAAACAAACAGAGACAAGCAGGTAGGAAGAAAATCATTAAATGCATTGTAAAGGTGTGTGCAACAACAATCACCTTTATGAATGGCAGACATGTGAACATTTGTGCATGCACTAATGGAACAAAAAGAAACATATAATGGAAAACATGGTTCTTACATTAAGATTGGGAACTGCTCTCCCTTTGTCAAAGAGTAATACCAAGGTTATAATCATGTAGGTGCAACTTTTACAAAATCACCACTGTTACTCTGAGTAATGGAAATTGAATCCAAACAGCAGCAGAAAAAAGGTGATTTCATATTTTCAAGAATAATCATCATCTTTCCATTTTGAGGTTAAAAATCCTTGACAGATTGTAGTCTCTAAACTTGGCATGTAAAATATCTAGAAAATTCTGAGGAAATATACTGTGCATATTGGAGCTTACAAGATATGTGTGTGGCATCTTGCAATGTCTCTTGTAAATGCCATAATAGTTGTGAACTTCCCACTGATTTATGGTCAATGTTCAGCTCCATTTCTCATACTGGTCCCATTTTAAAATGCTGGTACTGTTCTTACACCTAGTGAATTAGAACCACTTGCCTGAAAATGACAATTCTGCTCTCTTCTGCCTTTCAAGATGCTTGTTACTGAAAGCTGTTGGTTTCTTTGTTTCAGTTGCACTTCAGATTATTGAATAATTCTATGCTCTAAAAAGGGACCAGGTTTTCAATTTGTTTATAATTAGGCTAGAAATTTGTCTTCATTCATGCACTGAACACATGGTTACAGAATACATTGTTCTTCAGTATTCAGGATGACACTGCTGATTTACAGTGATGTTTTATGGTAACTTCACTCACCCCAACACAGAACTGATTCCACCGCCTAAGGAATCACTGTCAAAGACTCTACAACTCATGTTTTCAATATTTGTTATCTATCTATTATTTTCACAAAATTTGTCATCTTTTCGCACATTGGTTGCATGTCTTTTGTAAATAAATTTACTTTGATCTTTGCTCTGAAACCTATTTGTTCTGGATATCAGGTAAATTGTTCAATCATCACACAGTCATCAGTAGTCTACTGTAAATAATCCACATATGAGTACGGGATGGATGAAACTAAAGAAATTTGAGTGTTCAAAGAAGATTTGGTTAGTCATTGTTCAAAAGCTTCAGAACATCCATAATGCTGTTTTTAAATTAAAAGAAGAGGAGTTACCTTTGGGTGTTAAATCAGGATTGTTCAAGGCTCCCTGTATGACAGCTTGTGCTTCTGCATTCTTTTTGTGCAACATGTCAATGGTTTCTTTCAGGTCAAATAACTCTGAGTCCTGTTTTAAGACAAAAAGTTTAAGCTCCAAACTTAATCTTTAGCAAAATATATTACTCTCAGCACCCCTGAAAACAGTATGAAAAGAACTACTCTAATAAAAGACCTGAAGTATAATACTTGTAAAAACAACCAACCTGAATAATGTGACAATAACAAAATTACTGTAAGAGAATGCAAATATAATATTCACAGGAACATTTTTCCTGTGAATGTGTTTCCTCCCACATCCCAATGACCTGTGGTTGTTTGGTTAATTGGGCTGTGGTCAGTTTGGACTCAGTGGGTCAAAGAGCCTATTCCCATAAGGTACAGGAACAGAATTAGGCCATCAAGTTTGCACCATCGTTTAACCATGGTCGATTTTGTTCTTTAACCTCATTCTCCAGCCTTCACTCTGTAACCCTTAGCTGCTGTACCAGTCAGGAACCAACCAATTTCTCCCTTAAATACACCCAATGACTTTGTCTCCAGCAAACTCTTTTTCTTCCCTCCACACGAATTTCACAAATTTACCATCCACTGGTAAAGAAACTTCCTGTGCTGTACATCTCCATAAAGGTAAACATTTTTTTTTGTATTATTCAAAGGATTATCCTTTGGTTAAAGAAAATTAATACCTCATTCCATCAATGGAATGGGTTTGCATCAACTAAAACAAACTGTTGTGTACATGGTAACAGATTAATTGAGGCACATTTTGGGTTTTCGGTTGGACCCTGAACAGTAAACTGTCAAGCAAACTTTATATACTTAAACATCTTATTGATTTCAAAACTAAAATGATTATCCTAGATGACAGTAATCACTTCGTATTATTTCTTCATCTAGAGGCAAGGGAAAGAGCTAATTTTAATCCTTGATTACTTTTCTGCAAGTTTAAATTTACAAGCTGGTTTTGTGACATCTCTCATTTCTGTCTAATACTGGGGATTAATACAGAAGCACAGGAATATTGGTCAGTAGGTTAGAGCACATTCACCTATGTTAGGTTTGTATTCTGAAATCACACTGGAGATAGGAAACTTGCTGGTTGTCATTTTACTGAAGACGTTCACTTACTTCCTTCTCAAAAAAAAACTGCACTTCCCAATGGAGTTTTCTCTCTTCATACTAATATTAGAATGCTACTTCTCTATCATTAAAGCGATCTTCGCACAGTTTCCAGAATATTATTGTTATTGTAATGAATCTTCCGCATTTTTCACCCTGATAAAGCAGCAGCTCCTGTTGGCTGCCATCTGCCAAGATGATGGAACAGATGGCAATTTTCCATTGACTTTTCGTTTTCTCCCTTCCTCAGTTCTCTCCCACACATGATTAGTTATTGACTGTGATCAGAATGTACCTTAGTCATGTAGAACTTGACAATATGTGACAACTGAATGATTTGGTGTAGGATTTAGTTAGACTGAACTCAATGCTCTCTTATTGTTACCTTAATAATTAATGCCCTAGACATAGAATTTATTGAGATCTGTTCTACAATTAGATTTTAGAATCGTTGACATGTGGCTCTTACTGACCTTTTGTTCTGCTGTCATGGCAAGGCTCTGCAAACGAGATGTCATATTGGTCAAACTCTGCTCAAATGCTGCCACAAGATGAGCCTGAAAATTAGGACAGAAACCATTAAGTAACATAACAACTTTATTTTTACTTTGTCTATTTTTAAGGCCGGTTCACAAAAGTACAGGAACATTTACACAACAATACATGTTCTTATTATAGCAGTATTCAGTTCAGCTCAAATTAATAATTTTTCTTGAAAGATGAGCTAAAATAGTTTTGTACATTTTTTTGACCAAGGTCATCGGATGAATTGCTTTTCATCACTGTTTTTAAATGTATATGCATTATGGTTAATAAAGTGACCTTCAATTTCTGGTTAGTAAGAGATAAACAAACAGCAGGCTAAGAAACTAATAACTATCCTGTTAATAACAACTGCGGCTCATATTAAAGGAACTGAATAATTCTTATCTTGTAAAGGTGCTTAATGGTAAAGTTAATTTGATGAACAAAGACAGTATGAATTGCAGGTTAGCAGCTCACAGGTTTGATTATTGGTCTGCATTAATTTTGCTTAGTATGGCTGAGGCAGAATCTTTTGCTAAATGGTTTCAACTGCCCTGGGACATCCAGTGGAATGTCACCAAAGGTGCTTAATTTTAGCATTGAAGCGACTGCGCCTCATGTAAGAACAGGAGTGGTTGGGGTTTGACTGGCCCCCACAATGCATGAACACAAGGTGGGCGACTCTCCCTTAATATAAACACAAGAGATTCTGCAGGTGCTGGAAATCCAGAGTAACACATACAAAATGCTGAAGGAACTGAAGGCAGCATCTATGTAAATGAATAAACAGTCGACATTTTGGGCCAAGGCCCTTCTTCAGAATTGGAAAGGAAAAGGGGAAGATGCCAGAATAAAAAGGTGGGGGGAGGGGAAGGTGAACAAATTAGAAGGTGATAGGTGAAGCCAGATGGGTGGGAAAGGTAAAGGGCTGGAGAAGGATGTATTTGATAGGAGAGGAGAATGGACCATGAGAGACAGGGAAAACGGTGGGGCACCAGGGGGAGGCGATAGGAAGATGAGGAGAATAGATTTGCCAGTCGTGCGATTTTGGTGGTGCCAGACTAGCAGACTCTGGACTATCAGATGCTGTTCTATTTATGCTTTCTTTTCTCTTTTTCTTTCAATGTTACACTCCAGAATAACAGTTTTTCCAGTGACTATAGGAAGTTCCAAGGAAGCGCAGAAGAAGAGGCTAGATAAATTTAAAGTGCTTCACACACAAGAGACTTAGATGCTGGAATCCGAAGGGGAAAAAAAAGGGCAACTGCAGGGACTTGGATTAAGAGCTGGGCCGGGCATCTGAAGGGGGAAATAGATGGCTGATGTTTCAAGCTACTACAGGACCAGCTGACTTTATCGGGAGGATGGGAACCAGACCCTGGTGAGGAACTCACAGAGAGTGGTACAGGGCTGGGTAAATATAAAGGAGCACGGCAGACAACCTTGTGAGCTAGATGCCAACCCAACGGGATTTCCAAGTAGTTAGAGTGTAGATTACAGGGGTCTACTGTAGGACATTAGTTGTTGACTTGAAGAAGTTTGCAAGCTTCATGGCTGGAGGCTGGTCATTAATTTACTTAGTGCCCTAGCAAGCATTAAGATTTAACAAAAAGTTATTTTCATTTTATTGTGTGAACTACCTTCAGTTTTAGGTCATATATTAAGATACATGATAAAGGAATCAGATGAGGAAGGGTTAATGCTTTTTCATGAATAGCTATAAGGCCTTGCTTTTTCACTCTTCAGGCATTGAAGCATTGAGACTGCAAGCATCAAGCATGCACAAGGCCAAAACTTGGATATCAATCTGCATCCCGTGTCTGTATATAATGCATCTGATAATTTAACTCACTTTTAATCACAACGTACTTGAATCGTATCCTTTTCCTGCTGGCTTTACATTGTCACGTGATTGCTGTAGGTATTACTTTGCCTTTGTGCACTCACCCCATTGGAGAATTGTGAATGATGCCTGTGGCCAGTTTTGTTAATAGTGGCACTTAGTCAGCTAGTGCATGGCTTGCAGCACACTGCTCTCTCGGTCTAAAGGCATTACTCCGGCAACATCAGCATTAAAGTGCTTCACTGATCTCAATACTATGTAAAATAAGGCCATTTGGCCCATCTAGTCTATACCAGCTCTCAACAGAGCCACCCCAGCAGTCCCAGTGACAAAATGCCCCACCACATATTCTCTCCCAAACCCATCAGACCCTCCTTTGATTCATTTATCTGCATTAAAGGATAATTTACAGTAACCCATTAACCTATTGGCACATTATTGGGATGTGGGATGAAGCAGAAGCCTTGACAAAGATATCAAAGGGGAAACAGTCAAATGCCACACACAGACGCCAGTCAAGGATTGAACGCAGGTCTCTGAGGCAGTGATGCAACAGTGTTAAGTACTCTGCTCCCATGCAACACACTCATAGGAGGTGTTGTTCAAAAGTGACCCTAAACGATGTGCCCTACCTTAGAGTTATGAAGCACTGCAATATGAAAATAGGCCCTTTGGCCCATCTAGACCTTCCCAAACTGTTATTCTACCTTGTCACATTGATCTGCACCTGGACCCACAGTACTCCAAAATTATCCTGTCCACGTACTTCTCTTTAATGTTGAAAGCCAACTTGCTTCCACCACTTCAGGGTTCCAGCAACTCACTCCATACTCGCATCACCCTCTGACTCAAAAAGTTCCTCCTCAGGTTCCCCTTAAATATTTCACCTTTCACCTTTCCCTATGACCTCTAGTTTTAGTTTCACCCAACCTAAGTGGAAAAAGCCTGCTTGCATTTACCTTATCTATAGCCCTCATAATTTTGTACTTTCTCTCCCAGATAGGTAGAACTGATTCCTTGCTGCTGTGTTGGATCCAAGAAATTAATTAATAGCGCATCCTCACTGATTTTAACAAGAAAAAAAATCATTAAAAAAAGTTCATCTGGTCATTACCACATTCCTATTTGCGGGAGATTCTTGTGCCAGAATTGGCTGCTGGTTTTCTCAAATTACTGAGATAAACGCAGATCAAAAAAGCTCCATTCCATGTGAAGCACTTTGGCTGCCTTGAGAGAGAAAAATGTACTATGTATGTGCAAGTCTAATTTTAAATCTTCAAAGGCCAGCTACTACTCAGAATATTCATTGCAGGACCCTATTTCAAGAGCTTAGTCAGTATGATGCTACTTATGACAGAAAACTAAAAGCAGATGGATAGAAGAAGGTGTTGTTTTATGCCTAACACCATGATGGAAGTAAAAAAGCAAAAACCTACATTTGTAGACAGTTGTGATGTAAGTGCAGAAACCTTGTCATGTGAAGATTCAAGTTCTCTACGTAGTTTCCTAATATGCTGTAACAAAGAATTCATTATTAATGCCACTTATTTACAGGACTATAAATACAACATACCATGCAAGACTCTAAATGCAAGTTACCCTCTATTCACACGCACAAACAGAGCAAAAATTTATAAGTCTACTGATTTTATTACTGTCAGTGTTACAAATCTAAAATAACCTGGAGTTTACATTGTCTTGGTACACCTTATGATAAGTAGAAATGTATTAATTCTAGTGTAAACACACATTAAATCAATCATTTTAATTAACCAAGTGAATATATGTCACCTCTCCACATTAAACAAAGCAATAAATATTCAATTACTCATACCTCTCCTTGGACCTTGTCTTCACTCTGCAAAAAGTAACAAAAAGAAATCAATCCTATAAATTAACACAAAATGCAGACATCTAATTGTGGAGGACTCCTTCCTAAATTGGCGTGGAAAATCAAGGATAAACTGAAAGAGAGTACTCAAGTCATTATTGATTTTCCAAGCCTATAATCACTCAATGTACACTGCAAATGCAGTTAACATGCTTCATGTCCACACATGAAATACTCCATGAAAACAGAAGTTGATTTACTTTACCACTCTACGAAAGGCACCCCTCCTTTAGACTTATTGTCATTCTCTCTTTTCTTCTGAAGTTCAAGCTTAATTGTCATTCAAACATACATGAATACAGGCAAACAAAACTGTGTTACTATGGGGACAACGTTGCAAAACACAGTACCTACAATCACACACAGCGCAAGGCACATACAGCACATATACTGTAAGACATCAAGCACATATATCAGTAAAAACAGTCACATTAAGAGATATAGTCCAAGACCCTAAGTCCATAACTGTTGCAGCAGTCTACAGTTGAACACTATCCAGCTTGTCTCCTGCTGAGTGAACACTGGGGGGCAGCACCACCTCCAGTGGAGTGCACTGACTCTGACGCCTCTCTCCTGGGTGGCTATAAACAGGTGATAACAGGGCTTGAGGCCTAATCCTCACTATGACTTGTTATGAATGCACCACAGCTCTGAGGGGCCGAAGGGTGCGGGGGGGGGAGCCCCCTCCTTTGTGAGAATCGCAAGAGCATTATTGGGTTGGGTCAGAGGACCCAGGAAATGAGAGAGAGACCTGGCCATTGTCTCCTGGAGACAATGTTTGTGGATTGGGGACTATGCTACCTGCAAGCCCTCGGGCAAAGTGGGCTGGTTGAGAGAAGGATTGTATCATCCCAGCCTGATTGACATCTGAGACCCCGTGAGGAAGTATAAAAGAGGGTCTGGGGCAACAACCCCTTTCAGACACACCAGAAGAAACGCTAGCGATCCCGTAATAGCGGGAAGGCATTTGAAGGAAGCCACATGCGTTTGGTTCCCTTGCCTGGGGGCTGGTGGCTGGTACCACGGAAAACGACTTGGAACTAACAACGGGGAACCAACTCCCCCGACGCAATGGATTGGCCTCATAAAAGTCCCGGGCAAGTTTAAAACCATCTCTCTTAAACCCAAAAAGCTGCAGCTTGAAAGGACAGTGACTTTTATCTTTCCATCGGACAATACAATATCCCCTAGACAAACGATAGAGCTATTGCTTAATTGATGATTATTATTATACCCGCGTTTTTCGATTGAGTATTGATGACGTATTTTATCTGAATGTCTGTATTAATCTTATTTTTGTGCCCCTTTATAAATAAAGACTTTTAAAAATAGTACCATCAGACTTCAACGGGCCTCTCTATCTTTGCTGGTAAGTGACCCAGTTACGGGGTTCGTAACAGACTAACGCCACGTAAATCCCCCGCTGCCCGCCCATAAACCAGTGGATCAGACTTGCAGCATTCTACATTGACGCTGTCCAACACGGTCCTGCGATCACAAGAAAAGCTAATAAGACAATCACTCGCTGTTAGACTGCGCACTGACTCCTCCAGCACCTCTCTGAAGCAGGCAGAAGCACAATCCGCATCAAGTTCCAGCTCCTTCAGTTTCTCCGCCAACGAGCAACTCGCTGATGGAGTAGATCTGTAGTACTTTAAGTTCCTAATGTCCAGCTGGGTCTTTTGATCATAAAAAATATGTTTATAAAGTAAAATAACACCTGGTTGACCCTGTAGAAGCTGCAGCCATCTTATTGGAAATCTATGTTGATAATTTTTGCACAGTAATCCATTGGCATAATAAAGCCAAGGACAAGAACTCAAATCTGTTCTTGCTCGGACTATGACAAGTATATGGAACCAAAGATTACCATTTTTAAACCAATTCAAGGCATCACAGAATGCATTCAAACAGAATCAAAAACTTAGTTAATTCAGGGTAAATAAATTTAGTTATTTTTCTTCCTCCAGATTTACCAACGTTTCATTTCCTAGAATTAAAAATAAACATCCTTTTCATACAATTAATATATTGCAAAAAAGGAGTTCATCATTTTGTGGTTTAGTAAATTCTTCATTGCTGGTAGGAAGGTAGCCTGCAGTATGGCAAAGTGAATGGTGTCTGTTCTGTGAATTGCTGGACTACTCTGCCTTACTACTGGTAGTCACAATTGCAGAGAGCAGCAATGTAGTCTGGAATATTCTACACCTCCGAATCTCAGATAATTGGCTCAGAATAAAACTATTCTGCCTAGTATTACTGTCTGTTCCTTCATGAAGAATTTCTACACCAGTTGCATTGTCCCCCACCCACTGCCTCAGTTTTCTTGATTTATCTCCTTATTTGAGAGGAGATATAATGCAAATGTGATGGTTATCCTTCAGACAGTCACAGTTAAGGGGAGATTTGCTGGAGATGCTCATAATTATGTGTTCTTATGTGTGCTGGATAAGTTAGGCAGTGTAAAGTTGTCTCTAGAGACACAACTAGAGTGTAAAATTTATGAACTACCTGGAAGGAGGGGTGTGGATAATGAAACCAAATTCAAGAATAACTCAAAAAACTATTGCAAAATTACTTCAAGAGGAGAAAATTAGTGAGTTTTAGGAATACCTTTACTAGTCTGGAGACTTAGTATTACTCCTGAAAATCATCTTAGTGGCCATACTGCAGTGTGACTGAAACTTAACTAAATCAGCTAATTTATATGTAATTAACCTCTGTTTCTCCTGCTTTTAATTGGAGAGGCTGCTGTAGTTTCTCTTGCCTCTGCTCTTTAAATAGGTTTTGCTTTCTGTGTATTTTTTTTCTACTCATTTCTGTGATCCAATTCTGGTTGGCGCAATGTTATCAGCAGCTGCCATGTCTGGGATATCTTTACAAGTTTTAGAATGGACACAGTGAATGGAATGGCCTCCTGTGTTGTATGAACCCTAATAACTTTAATCATTAATATCTAAGTATGTTACTTATATTCTCAGAGAGGAAACTCATCCAAGAAATCTAAGTGATGTTTGCACTGGTAAGTATTGTTGCTGAAATCTTGTTGGTACATTAAGTAATTGATCTGGCTTTAGATAGAAGGCAGAGCGATTAAGAATATGGATTTTGTGGAGAATAACAAACCTTCCATGAAATAACTCTACTCTTCAGCACTTCCATTGTACATTAAATAGGATATCGATTAGGAAGAACACTAAACATAAAAGTGCAATCTATTCTCAAAATCACATTAACAAAATATCATCTGACACATGCCACTGTAATATAAATCCATCAATATATTCAAAGCCTGAAATTTAAAACTACCATTAAAATATGATCCTCAAAGTTTATAAAAATGAAAACGCAGCTTACCATGGAATGAACCGATGATGTGGTGGATGCAAGTGAAAGCACCGAGCCATGAACTGTAAGACAGTTTTTCAAATTAAAGTGAGCAATTTTCTGATTATTACATTGTAATGCATTTATGCTCTCAAAACATAAACATCTGCCAATAAATTAATTCCTGATTTCTGCATCAGTGTCAATCACTGTACATTGCTCTTCTCGGAGAACTGTAAGGGGAGTTGTGCCACATTACCCCTTGCATTGAACACTCCTTGCACTGTTTGATCTTACTATTGCTGTACTTATCTACAATATCTGCAAGATAATCACTTACCTATACACATTCCCTCGGTATTGCACCCCCAACAGCACACCAACCATCACACCCCCACCCCCCACACGGATCTGAATCCCAGCCTCTACAGGATCATTACCTGGAATGCTCACCTCACCAGATAAGAGTGCCTGGTCCTTTCTTCCTGATTCTCCAAGGAAGAAAGTCGGTTCCCCTACCCATCGTAATCACAGACCAAAAGGAGCCTTCATCCAGTCTCCTGTGTACAGCCTCAGGGGAGTGATGGGGCTGCATATCTTTTGGCAGAAAACCAAAATCAAAACGACAATATGCACCTTTTTAGTACATCCTTTAGCAAGTCCTGGAATTAGTTGCCATGGCTGTTTTAGGTGCTGCTCATCTCTGAGTAATACTCAGATACCTCCTCACTTCAAGTAGTTACCTGTACTGGATCTCTTACATCTATCTACCTGACCAAGTACACCCTATTCAAAATCCTAGTTGAATATTGGCACTACATACGTCAGGGTACTTTCTCCAGTGCAGTAAGATACAATTTTACCAGTGTGACAGTAACTCATCACCAGAACTTCTATCAAAATCAGTCCTGGAAAATTCTGTTGAAACAAGTTACCAATTTCCACTGCCCTTTGTGTTGATCCCAGCTTGAATCAAGTAATTTCTAGCATTCATCCTTTTGCTTGACTTTCTCAGCATCTTCCCAATCAAATCTTGTTATTATCCTCGAAAGGTAACTTTCCACCTTCTAAACTCAACAAATACCCATCATGTTTATACAACATGCACTGAAAATTTCAATGTTTTCAGTCTAGTTTCAACCTGGTGAGCCCACATTAGTCCCTTTACAAAGTCAACACATATTTTCTAAGCTTCAGAGCCCAAACAGAGCCTGACACACACCACATATAGAACAAGCACTTCACTTTCAGTAATAAATAACTCATTCCGTGATACAAATTCCAAATCAACTTCATATTTGCCTTTTAGCAACATCATTTGGGGTCAAATATCCGTCACTGCATTAGTGTGTTTATTGATAGCAGACCCATCACTTTTATATTACTGAAGGGAAGGAAAGGTGTCTACATGTTTAATTGCCATGGAGCTTCTATTTATGCAGTCTCTCAGAGTAACACTGACTTGTTTGTTTTGTTTGTTTTGTGGTTAATGAGGTTGCTGTGAGGTACCCAGACACTTCCACAGACGGGGCATAATCGGCCGGTATTTGGTAAAGTGGGTTGCCCCGTTCCGCTGCTTACGCAAGGCTTCTGACATCATCAAACCTGAGGTACTCATCACCAAAATAAATATTCCCCATCTCTGCTTTGAGCAGTCCTAGGCTAGACTTCTCCAGGGGCCTGTGTGGATGTTGCATTGCTTTAAGGCATATTCTTGAATCTTTTTCTATATCTGCCTACTAATCTTTCTCCTCCCATCATGACAATATGGAATAGAGTACCTGGTTTGAATACCAGATGTCAGGTATGTGAATGACATAATCTGCCTGAACTGAGTGTAAAGAGAAAAATTAAATATCAGGTTTTTAGATTCTAAGTTATAAATTAGTATGCTATAATGTGACATATATAGCAGGAGTATGGGAACCAGAGTGCCAGAGCAGATAGTGGAAAATTTGGGAAGACAGATGTTGCTCAGATCTCACGCACTGTCAGGAAGCAAAAGGTTGAGCACGCTGTTCTGATGTTACGAGTTGCGTATATTTTGGTGCAAGAAGTATGGCACGCAGATGAGCCCAGGGCATGGATCAACATATGGAATAATGATATTGTATCCATTAAATGAGACTTAACTGCAGGAGGGCAGGACTGGCAGCTCAATATTCCGGGGCTCTGTTGCCTCAGAGATGATAAGAGTGGGAGGGATTAAAGGGGGAAGCGGCAGCATTACTAGTCGGGGGAAATGTCATGGCAGTGCTCAGTCAGGACAGACTGGAAAACTTGTCTAGTGAGGCTTCGCTATGGAATAGAGGAATAAGAAAGGTATGACCACATTAATGGGATTATATTATAGACCACGCAGCAACCTTCAGGATTTAGAGGAACAAATTTGTACAGTGATCGCAGACTGCTGCAAGAAACACAAGGTTGTGATGGTAGATGATCTTAATTTTCCACAAATTGACTGGTACTCCCAATACTGTAAGATGACTGTATGGGATAGAGTTCATCAAATGTGTTAAAGAAAAGTTTCCTTTATCGGTACACAGAAATATCTGTTTGAATGAGGGAATGAGACAGAGCAGGTGATAAAAGATTGTGTAGAACACTTTGGATCTAGTGATCATAGTGCCATTAGTTTCAAGGTAATATCAGTAAAGGATAGGTCTGGTCCTCAGGATGAAATTCTAACTTGGAGAAAGGCCAATTCTGATGGTATTAAAAATGACCCAGCAAGTGTGGATTGAGACAGCTTATGGCAAAGGTGCACTTTTTCAGTGGGAGGCCTCCAAAAGTGAAATGTCGAGAGTACAAGGCTTGTATGTGCCTGTCAGAATAAAAGGTAAGGATAACAGGTTTAGGACACCTTGGTTTTCGAGATATTGGGACGCTGGTTAAGAAAAACCAGGAGATGCACAGCAGGTATAGGCAGGTAGGAACAAATGAGATACTTGAGGAGTATAAGAAATGCAAGAGAACACTTATGAAAGAAATCAGAAGAAGGCATGAGGATGCTCTAACAAACAAGGTAAAGGGAGAATCTGAAGGACTTCTACTGATACGTCAAGAGCAAAAGGGTTGCAAGGGACAATGTTAATCCTCTGTTAGATCAGTATCGTAACCTATGCGTGGAGCCAAGAGAGGTGAGAGAGATCTTAAATGGACTTTTTGCATCTGTATTTACTTGAGAGATGGACACAGAGTTTATAGAAGTGAGGCAAAGCAGCAGCGAGGCCATGGACCCTATACAGATTACAGAGGAGAAGGTGTTTGCTGTCTTGATGCAAATCACAGTGGGTAAACCCCCAGGCTTGACAAGGTATTCCTTTGGAGCCTGTGGGAGACAAGTGCAGAAACTGCAGTGGCCAAATCAAAGATATTTAAATCATCCTTAGCAGCAGGTGAGGAACCAAAGGATTGAAAGAGACCTAATATTGTTCTGCTGTTTAGGAAAGGCTGAAAGAATAAACTAGAAAATTATAGGTCGGTGAGCTGGGCATCAGTAGTGGGGAAGTGACTGGAAGGTATTCTATGGGACCGGATATATGAGTATGTTGATAGACAGGGATTGATTAGGGACAGTCAGCATGGCTTTGTGCATGCTAGGTTGTGTCTAATCAATCTTGTAGAGTTTTTCGAGCATGTTGCTAGGAAAATTGATGGAAGGAAGGCAGTGGATTTTGTCTACACGGACTTCAGCAAGTCATTTGTCAAGGTCCTGGATGGAAGATTGGTTACGAAGGTTCAGTCACTTGACATTCAAGATAAGTTAGACATTGACTTTGCCAGAGAAGCAATAGAGTGGTAGTAGATGGTTGCATCTCTAAATGGAAGCCAGTGGATTAGTGGAGTGCTGCAGAGATTGGTGCTGGGTCCCTTGTTGTTTGTCATCTATATGATAATGTGGTTAACTAAATCAGCAAATTTGCGGATGACACAAAGCTTGGGCGGGAAGTGGACAGCAAGGAAGACTATGAAAGCTTGTAGTGGGATTTGGACTAATGGGCTGAAAAATAGTAGATGGAATTTAATGCTGACAAGTATGAGGTGTTACGCTTTGGGAGTAGCAACCAGGTTAGGTCTTTCACAGTGAAAGATAGGGCTTTGAGGAGCATGGTAGAACAAAGAGATCTGTGAATACAGGTCCATAATTCTTCAAAGTGGTGGTGTAGGTAGAAAGGGTCATAAAGAAAGCATTTGGCACATGAACCTTCACAAATCATAAAGGTACTGAGTACAGGAGACAGAATGTTATGTTGAAGTTGGAAAGCTGTTGGTGAGGCCCAATTTGGAGTATTGTGTGCAGTTTTGGTCACCTACCTACAGGAAAGATGTAAGTAAGAGTACAGAGGAAACTTACAAGGATATTGCTCAGACTGGAGGACCTGTGTAATAAGGAAAGATTGAAAAGGTTAAAACTTTACTCCTTAGAACACAGAAGATTGAGGGGAGATTTGATAGAAGCATACTAAGTTATGAAGGGTATAGATAGGGTAAATGCAAGCAGGCTTTTTCCACTGACATTGGGTGGGACTACAACTAGAAGTCATGTGTTAAGGGTGAAAGGTGAAATGTTTAAGGGGAACATGAGGGGAAACATCTTCACTCAGAGGGTGGAAAGAGCTGCCAGCACAAGTGGTGGATGTGATTTCGGTTTCAATGTTTAAGAGAAGTTTGGATAGGTACATGGATGGGAGGGTATGGAGGGCAGGTTGATGGGACCTGGCAGTTTAAATGTTTCAGCATGGACCAGATAGGCCAAAGGACCAGTTCATGGGCTGTAGTTTCTGTGCATACCTATCAGAATGATACTCACCTTCCACTATCATAAAATATACAGGACTTAATTTCTGTTAGAAAATTTATTACTTATTGAAGCAATATGGACATTAAGGGTGATATAGTGAAATATAAAGAGAGGTATTAAGTTTTTATAAAATGTTTTAGTTTGATGTATTGCAATATCTTTTGTATTCTATTGATGTATTATATCTTTTAGACACAGTATGCCGCTGGCATTTTAAATGTAATCATCAGTAACGATTCACTTGGTAGCAATCCTGTGTCTGAGTTAAAATGTTGTTGGTCTAAGTTCCCCTTCAAGTGGTCTGAACTCAGGGGTGACGTTGACACTCCAGTTCAGCACTGAGGGAGTTCTGCACGTTCAGATGTGCAGACTTTCAGATCAGACTTCTTTTTGATTAAGGTGCTGCGTGTGTCTGCGTCAAAAAATATTTTGTAATAGTACTCTGAAGAAGGGAAACTTTCTATGCTGCCCTCATATTGTTACAACACTCATTCAACATCTCTAAAATAATCAGGCAAACATTAAGTGATGAATGCAAGAAAACTAGGCAAAAAGCCCTCCTCTTCCCTGCACATTATCACAGTGGCGTAATGGGAGTTTGTTGTGCATGAATCAGTTGCTGCTTCTCTTACACTTCAGCAGAGACTATACTTCAAAAATACTTCACTGGCTGTAAAGTGCATTGTGATGTCCCAAAAGGAACTTGAAAAGTGCAACATACATGAAGTGATTCTCACATTTATTGCTTATGGTTTGGTGGTCTGTGCTGAACAATGGTTGAGCTGATAGTTAGCCACATTTGAAGTCTTGGGGGTTCTTAGCAGATGGCAAACAGCTTAATGTCTGCATGTCTTGGTTGCAATTCCTTTTCAGCCCTTCCTATATTCATTCATGCACACCACCAGCTGTATTCTTAACTTTGTTATCTTTTTTTGGGGGGGGTATACAACTATTTTGATCACTTCATCAATATCTGAAACCTAACTCAAATACAATAAAGTCCAAGGGTACAGATAACAATGAAAGAAACATCTGTGCCCAGCTTTCATACAATGGAAATAGAGGCAGCATTGTTATCATAAACCATATGACAAGACTAGGAAAGCTTTGAAAAAGCACGTAAAGCTTGATTACAAAGGGAAACATGAACCTGTATGCTAGACATAAAACAAAGGAGAATTTTCAAAGCATTCTAACAGACATCAGCTAAAGGTCAACAACTGGGGGGTTAATTCCACAAGACTTTCCAAACTTAAGAAGAAGGGAGCAAGCACTGGGAACATTTAATGAGAAATCTCTTTCCTTAGCATAGTCGGTATATTAAAAAATATAACATGCTAGCAAGTCAACAAATTTAGGAAAGTGTAGTAATCATGTGAATCTGATAGAAACTCCTGATCTTTAGAATTTGTAAGAAGCATGTTTGGAAACCCAGCTTCATAATAACTGCACTAGGGAAAAGTTACATACAACCATGAAGCAATGAGTGCTTATTTTTAGCCTCAAGCAGCAGGACTTGTCTTTGCTAATGTGAGCTTTGAAGTTTAACAGTGCTAAAGGACCACCACTGACTTTTCCATCTGTTCTTAATAAATACTACAGAATTCCACAAGGAAGGGGGAAGAGAAATACCTGTGAAAGACTACTTTAAATGTTGGGTAAAGTAGTATTTCCCAAAATGTTAATTGTGGCCTCAAGGTAGCTAATCTTAGCGTTATCTGACTTGGTTTCCGAGGTGATTATTTTTCCACTGGGAATCAGAGATTTGTGTATTATAATAAGGCCTGAAAGGAAAAGTATATAAATGGGAAGTAAATGCAAAAATTAACAGCCAATGCATATATTCCTCTGTTATCTGATCAGAAAGCCTCAATGGGATGGAACCAGTATCCCATTAGAGAAGTGAAACATAACAGCAATGTGGCACAAGGAAAAATAATCTGATTGTAAAAGAAAATCAGATCAACTTTGATTTTAATGTGATTTTATACAAAAGGTCACATAATTAAGAGACTGAAACATGGTATTGAAGGAGATGCCAAACCACACAGATCCTCTCTTGCTTGCTCTTTTTATTTAAAACTGCATATTGTTTTAACGTGTGAAAATAGATGTTATTCCCAAGAGTACTGTTCAAATTATGTTGACCCTGGAACGCCGTAAGCTTTGTCTGTTGGTGCTGCTAACCCTTTGTGTCTTTGCTGTCATAGCTACTTGAATAAAGTGGATGCCTCTGCCAGAACTGGAGGGGCTACAGCACTTTGATGGGGATGTCTGCTAACTGGCCAGCTAGGTGATCGGCATCAGAGTCAACTAACTGAATGCTTCATGGCTGCAGTGTACTTGTGCACTGAAGGGCCTGTTTCTGTTCTGTAGTGTTCTGGAGTAGGGTTGACTATCACCTAGGATACAGCCTTAACAAATCCGTTTCCAAGGTAGCTAGTATCCTTCCTGCAGCTAACCCCTTTGAGGCTGGGTGCTGTGGAAGAAAAAACAACCTCCCCACAATTGCATGAGGGAGGGATCAGGGGTGTAGGCAGCTAACAAATATTCTACAGGGAGAACTTAATTTTATCGTCTTGACTTGATAAGACATCAGTGTGAATGCTATCCCTTCATATGTTTATTAGCATATCAAGAATGGAACAGAAGTTTGGCAGAAATAGGTCCTCACCAAATTTCTGCCTCTATTCATCTTGGATCTCTTTTGATAACAGTGTGTTCTACCATTCATGAAATACAGCGGTGTGATCTCGGAACAGCCCTTTAGAAGCTGATACAGGGCCAGACATGCAGCACACAAACAGACCCTTCAGCCCACTAATCCCATTCTAGACATCAACCATCATGAACTATAATCCTATTTTATTCCATTCTTCTTTGCAAGGATATAGCACATTTTAGTTTTATTTCTGTTTAACAAATATAGGATTTGTGCTTTCCTGTGAATAATTATTTATTTGTTTTCTCATTAAAATACACTTTCTAATTTTTATTATCAAGATCATAAGGAAACTCCTACAGGACTAGTGAACTTCTTCATCATATGAACGTCATGCAATAGATGTCGTCAAAATCTCTCTGCTGTGACAAGGCATTTTGCTAGCAAAATAATGGATTTATTCACTGGGGATAAAGCACTCATAATATCTGTCAAAGTGGAGATATGAAAAAAGAACATGGTTTCCAGGCTAGTTTAAATGCCAGTGTTTACTTCCTGAACATGATATTTCTATAAAATTATTGCGCTTGCTCTTTGAAATATTAGTTGATTGTGTAATGATGGCTATAACATATGGCAGAACTGCTAATTGCAACCAAGCTAAAGTATCAGTTCAAGGATTTACAAATGGTAGAAAATGACTAATATTAGTCAGGAAGATTTCACAGATAATAATACATTGAATTTATGTTCACAATATTCATGAGCTCTAAACTGCTTTGAGATATTCTGAGCTCATGTAAGTCATTAAACGGGTACTTTGGTTCCTGCCTTTTGTTAGGTTTGATTGGGTGTAACGGCTAGATAATGTTGGATATGCCCTACAAGGCTTTCAAAGTAATGGCTCACAATCTGCAATCAGCACCACACAGATGCTGCTTGCTGAACTTGAATAAGACTGCTCACAAAAGTTTAGCACACTGAGTGTGTGAAGTTATCCTATTACAACACGGTTCCCATTCCAGCTTTATCATTTAGATCTCTGTGACATTTGGAAACTGAAGTCACGATCAGCCTGAAAAGCCAATCAGACTAGTAAATTAGGATTCAATAACTGGGATTATGAATAACCATAATTATTTTACAGAAATTGGGAAAATACATGGCTTGCGTCAAAAGCTGAATGATATTTTTTTACTAAAAATATCACGAAGAAATAATAGAATCTTTATGATGGAATGGAATTTCTGACACCACATAAAATTATTTTTTTGGGACACAGAGCTTGTTCTTCAGTATTTATGAAGCAGTGCACCATTAAAAACTCAATGCATCATTAAAAACTTAGTCATAACATTCAATAAGCCAATATTTTAAATTGATTTTGCAATCTAAATAGTGCTTATTATATTGAAGTGTATATCAATTACTGCATCTCTGTTACCAGCACTATGAAAAAGCACAACAATTTCCCCTATGGTAACACTGGTTATAAGTTCTAGACTTAAGTGTTTGAGTGTATACACGGGGAAGCCTTAAGTGGAGGACAAGTTTCCACAGAAACACTAGTTAGTGCTACCAGCTTTGCTACCATGACAGCCACACACGCTAGGACAAAATTTACAGAAGATGTTACAATCTTCTGCACATCGAGTAACTTAAAAATTATTCACCTAATACCGACTGAAGCTGAGAACATTCCATCTTACCGTCATCCACAGGATCCCTGAATGAACCTGAGCGGATCATCCCTTTTGGTCTTTCAGCCAAGGAAATTGTGCTTCCCATCTGCAGACTTCCATACAAATCGAACGAGGAATCATGGGTCGGAATGCTATTGGAACGCATCATTTTTGGAGTGGGGCTGCTGAGCTGAGATACCACCGTAGGGCTTGCTGTTAATGAAACAGTATACATATTCAGCTAAGCTGCAAATTGCAGAATAAAATAGAAATAAGTCTGCTTGTGCTACCTAGTATGAGAAGACATACACAGGAAGAAAAACAACCAGCAATTAAATGTCTTTCTGCTACTTGTATTCATCTAATTATGCTGCATACACAAACTATGCCATGTTGCTACTGAACCTCTGGAGTACTGGAGAGTTGGTAATGTTGTTCTGTTGTTCAAGAAAAGTTCCAACAAGAAGTTGGGAAATTATACGCCATTGAGCCTGACATCAGTTGTGGGTAAATTTATTAGGTCAGCATATTTAAGCATTTAGATAGACAGGACTTTTTTAGGGATAGTCAACATGGCTTTGTGCATATCCAACCAATCTTATACAGATTTCAAAGAGGTTGCCAAGAAGATCAGTAAAGGGAAGACAGTGGACGCCAACTGGATTCAACATTGGCTTTGTAGTAGAAGTCAGAGTGTGGTAGTAGGTGGTTTTCTCTCTGACAGGTGCCCTGTGCCACAGGGATTGATTTGGGTCCAATGTTTTACATCCATATTAGTGATTTTGATCATAGTGTGATAAACTGGATTAACAAATTCGAAGATGAAACCAAGATTGGTGGTCATAGTGGACCGTGAGGAAGGCTATCAAAGCTTGCAGCATGATTTCGATCAAGCTGGAAAAATGGGATGAAAAATAACAGATAGAATTTAATACAAATGTCAGGTGTTGTACTTTGAAAGAACAAATCCGAGTAAGACTTATATACAGTATTAAGGCCCAGAGGCCTGCAGAAAAAACATGGGGCCCTCAAGATACAGATTCATTATTCCTTAAAAGTGGCATCACAAATAGGAAGGGTCATAGGGAAGTTTTTGGCATATTGTCATTGAGTACAGGAGCTAGAATGCTATGTTGGAGTCATAATCCCTGGAATGTAGGTGAATGAGGGGTGATCTTATTTGAGGGGTACAGAATTATACGGAGTATAGACAGGGTGAATGCATGCAGGGTTTTGTTATCCTCAGGCTGGATGACACTAGAGGTCATGGGTTAGGGGTGAAAGCTGAAATTCTCAAGGGGAATCTGTAGAATGAGCTACTGGCAGAAGTGGTAGATGTGAGTACAATTGGAATATTTAAGAGAAGTTTGGATGGGTACATGGATGAAAGAGGTATGGATGGCTATGGTCTCAGTGCAACTAGATAAGACTAGGCAGAAGGCCAGCCTGGCATAGACTAAATGGGCCAAAGGGCCTGTTTCTGTGCTATAAGTGATGAATGACTCTATATCTGAGTGCAACATTTCAACAATGTGGTTCATAAGTGACACAAATTCTCAATAAAATTAATTTCATATCTGTTTCTTCATACAAGGTTGAAGTAAATTATGCAGATGCGAGGTTTCTGCCATGTTGCTATTTCAGTGTTTTGATTAATCACAGACGCCTAACCAGTCTATTGCAATTACTTAAGTAGTCCTGAAGGCATTTTGAAAATAAAGGAAAATTGCAGGTGTTTCAATGACCCATAATGAAAATGTATGCATTCTGAAAAATAAATAGAATTAATTAATGTTCAAAAGTGAAATAAATAAATTATTGTCATAATCTTGACTATGCTTCATTGAGTGGACTTCTGTGTTTAACATACTAATCAGAGCAATTAAATACTATTTATGAAAAAAATAGCTTGCTCTGGAAATATTTTTTGCCATTTTTGCACTAACAATGTCATTCAACCGTAAGAGTTAGAAATAATGAACAGGTGCTAGCTACAATTTAGGCTTGTTCTATTTCCCAGTGTGCAGCTGTTAATTGGCATTTACTTTGAGAATGTCATATCACTTGCATAATTGCCATTTGTTTACAGCAAAGTCCACAAAAAAGTCTTTTGTCATATTTCATGGTCAACAACAAGTCTTCTGGTCTAAATTAACTGTTAGTTTTAGAATCACCTCATTAAGGTGCCAGCTAAACAAACTTCAGGCCTATAAAGGAAGATACTGATTTCACATATTCTATCTGGATGATTGACTTCATAGAAATTTGTTTTAAATTGGAGGAAATTCCAGGTCAGGTAATTACGAAGTTGCACACAGGTCAGAATTATTAAGTTCACACACTGAAATGTTATGAGAAGGATTAGTAATAACTAGGGTTTTTCAGTATGTGCTAGGCAAGTGCAGATCTCTTGAGGCCAACCTTACGAATACGGCTGATGACATCTTCGCAAGAGTGGTATTGGGTCTTCTCAACACACTGCAGGAATCCTGTCATATTGGAGGAGGTGGGAACGGATGGGGACAGATGTATATAAAACATATACTATCTACAGAAATATAAGCACAACCCCATTGCAGCATGGAGCTTCAGAGTTCAAATCCGGTGCCCTCTGGAAGCAAGTTTCTACGTTCCTTCCCGTGTGCGAGTGGGTTTCCTCCGAGTGCTCTGGTTTCCTCCCATGGTCCAGAGACGTACTAGTTAGTAGGTTAGCTGGTCATCATAAATTGTTCTGTGATTAGCTGGTGTTAAATCGGTGGGATGGTGGGTAGTGAGGATCCAAGAGCCAGAAGGCCCTGTTCTGTACAGTATCTCTAAATAAATAAATTGACAGCTGACTAAGACATTCCCTGACTGTCAAACTGTCAAAAATTATTAAAAATTAAGAATAGTAAAATTTACATAAACTTAAAAACATAAAGATTAAAATATTTAAAAGAACATAAACAACTTTATAACTGGAAATAAACTGATAGGGTGCTTGGCCTTAACATCTGTTCCTCTCCATTCAAGTATCGAAAGCTTAGTTCACATACAGATTGTCCAGATGTGGAATTGACTGGAAAATGGGAGGCAGCAAGAATCCACAGAACTGATATGAACATGGCATATAGAGGAGAGGGCTATGGGCCACGTACTGGGCAATGGGATAAATACAAAAGGTGCTCACTGGCCAGTCTGACCTCTATCCATGCTAATTGATTCCCCAACTCTTCTAAGATTCTGTGAATATAATTCTAAAACTGATACCAAATTGGAAGGTGGATTAGAACATGGAACAGTAGAAGACAAGTGCAGCTTAATACATAAAGCCAATAATGAACAAGTATGTTCTTGTGATTGGAAATTAACGTCCTGCATAAATAAATGAACTAAAACATTTCAGCACCAAGTAAACACAGTCACAATCCTCTGAAAATACCTGCAAATTAGATCGAGGCTCAAAATAATTTTAAGTTGCAGAATGTTCTCACAATGGCTCATAAAGGAATAATGGAGACTGAAAGCAAGAAATGTGATCATAATTTTCTCAGCCTCAATTACTCCCTGTGCTAGTGTGCCCTACCTTCTAATCTCTCTCTAGATAGAGGGTTTTCTTTTGAATTCTGTTCTGGAGTACTTAGTATCTTATTTTTATCACCTGTTGTTTTAGTTGCACTAAATGGAAAACTCTATCCCTTTCAACATCTTAAACATCTATTAGCTCACTCAGTCTTAATTTGTTTAGAGAAATAATGCTCCAGCCTGCCCTGTCATGTATAGTTTCACATTTTTTTTGGTATCTTTCCAGAAATAATTATGTTTGCACTCTTTTTACATTAAAAAAATAAAATTATGTACTTCAAGAGAAGTTCAAATACATTTCTTTAAAATAATGGATTTGTATACAGGTGTCCCCCCCTTTAAAAAGGTCAAGCTTTCCTATGAAACCTTTCTTAAGCCAAAATGGCGTAATGTGAAGAAACATTAATTTACATGGGAAGAATTTTCGTGAAGGCAGAAATCCTCTTTGTAATACAGAAACAGGTGACTAATGTAGGTCCTTTGTAAAAGCGAAGTGGCGTAAGGTGAACATTTGTAAAGGGGGGACATCTGTACATTGCAGTAATCCTCTTTTGCAATCAATGACACCTTTCCATCTTCCAATTTGGTATCAATTTCAGAATCATATCTCCATTTCTCAAGTCCATATCATTATGTAAACACTGAACAACTACAGTTAGTCTTCTGGACTCCTACGCCCCACCATTTATCACTCAGAGAATTGTGTGTTCACCTTTACTCTAACCATTCAGGTCAGCAGACATCAGGAGAACCATGAAATGGGCACAACATATATCAGAAAAAGGCAACATCTACAGTCCCTTTTATCTATTACATACCAGGACTATCGATGAAAGAAGGGTCAGCAATCATTTATGCATCGGCTATTAAAATATCAAAGTCTATCAAAATCTGGCTACACTTGACAAATTAACAGTGATGGATTTTACTTGCTGCAGGCATAAATAGCTTACACTTACATGGATAACTCTAAATGTATGTCTAATCTGTAATTCAAAGTAACTTCAAGCTTTAAGGAGAGGGTAGAGGAATGCAGCATGATTGGGTTTACCATTCATATATACATACACTCAACTGATGAAAATGTTTACATGACCATTCTTCAAATCGTCAACAGATCTCTTCACATTATAAAGCATTCTTTACAATGTGAAAACTAACTTCAAACTATTCAATGAAACATTTATTTTGTGTGTACTTTACACCATAACACCCAAAAATAAAATTTGTCATTTTAATACATATTATAATCAGAAGCTACAAGACAAAATACTATTCCTCAATAAAATTAAATAGGTAAAATGCAACTGGAAATATATTGTTCATAATTTAGTTGATAATAAAACATCACTAACCTAAATTTGACAATGGGACAGAAGAAGGAGAGGAAAGTAATTGGCTATCTGTGTCCACAGAGCTGGCAGTAGGACGTGTGTGATGCCATTCCTTTGTGTCTTCTTGCTGGGAGCTTGTTCCATATCTGTAAATGAAGTGAAGCCAGATGCATATAAATTATCATTGACTTGGCTAATGGAGGAATCAGGTTAATAATGAGGGAGGTAATGGAGTAAAAATACAAATTAATATTTTATGCTATGGATAGTTTATGTTGCTTGCTGGTGTTAGCTCTATAACTTATTCAAGCTAAGTTTTAGCACTGCAAATATTTAGTATTTATTGGTATATAGCACTGAGATCGTGATTATATTACAAATAAAATATGGGATTGAAGAAAAAGTGCATTTCTACAGAGGCCATGCTTTAGCTGTTTGCCAACTGTTCTGCACAGGTTTCTGAACACTTCCACTTGAATTTGATTGACTGCTTCTGTAACTAAAGAGGATTAAGTGCATTTAAATGAGGGAAGTAGCAAACAGTCAATCTATTTCTCATCTTTTAGAGTTGGAACAAGGAGAAAACTTTATCAGCCAAAGAAACCCCAAGTCTGCTTTAAAATAAGCATACAGACTAAAACACAAGACATTCATTGTTGAAGTTTGATCTGGGCTAAAATGTGTTTCCATCATGACTGTCATGCAAACTAATTTGTGTATTTGCTTGTGCTTGGGAAAAATTTTCGTCCATGTGCTGAACCCAAGATAAAAATCTAGTCTTTAAGTGAAATATAACACTTTTGACTACAAGGGCCAATTGAAGCTCGGATAATTGTGTTAGCTTAAACTCACAATAAATTGATATATTCAAAATAAAAATAATGTTAAGGAACCTTTTATCTGGTTTTCTGCCAACATGTTGAAAGTACAGCACAGGTTAGAACTCTCTTGCCTAGCACCTCTGAAGCTTGACTGGTGCCAGATCACAAAAAGTACCAAACCAGATTAAAATTGACCCCACCCTCAAGCAGAACTGTTCTTTTGAATTATAAATATTACTCAAGTTACATGAGGGTTCTGAGATCTGTCCATAACCCAACGTTTCCATAAACTGGGAACACTGTCAACTGAGATTGAAAAGGTGGGTTAATCTCTACCTAATTAACCTACAGATAGTACTGACTTTAGTACAGAAATGAACTAAAATGTGCATTAACCTACAGGAAAATAAACCGCAGCAGGCTCCAAAATGGTTAAACTTGCTAACAAGTCGCTTAAGGTTTTATAAAATAAGATAGTCATCCAGAAAAGATCTAGGTTGTGCACTGCTATTATGTAAACTCTATTCAAGCACAATGGCATGGATTAAATGAGCTGCTATAAATCACAAATATTCTGACAGTTTTAGATTTAAAAATAGGATCTGGGGCAAAGAAGACAAAAATACTCATCAGCTTTGTTCAAAGAGGAAAAATTAGACTATACTGGGTAACAGTATTCCAGCTGGCCCTGGGATATTTAGCTCAGGGTTAGATTTTTTAAAAATCAGACATGCATCTAATTGAAGCAAAAACAGCTATTACTTTATCTTAGAATAAAGTGGTCATTTAAACTAAATGCCAATTGGGAAGGAAAATGAAAACTGGCAACGCAATTCATTAAGAAGGTTCTGCAAAATGAATAAATGTTTGTGTAGGTCCATTAGATTACAAGTGCAGATTAGTAAAGCCATGAAATTAAAGCATTGCAAGCTTTAAAAGTAGGATTTAAGGAATTAAAATGTGAAAAATCATTGTTGTCTCAAGCTGAAGGAGACAGCAGAATATTACACAGTTTTGGTCCTTCCTGAAGAAAGGATATCAAAAGCTCAGAATCTATGTGGCAATCAGTAGGATACCAGTAAAGAAGCAGTCAAAGGGGACTTGGAGTTGCCAGAACTATTTGGAAGTGCCATTAAGTACTTAAGAGTTAAACAGAAAAACAGAAATTTTTTGAATTACAAAATTTCATTATTGGGAGGAGACCGCTTCCTGTGATGGGGGTTATGGTTGTGTGGGGACATTCATTTGAAATTTTTATTAAGAGGATCTAGATTGGCAGAAATTTATTTGTTCAAAGTTGTTACAGCAGGGAATATTTTGCTCTTGGGAATAGCCGATATTATGAAAACTTTACCTTTAGAAGAAATATTGTGTGCATAAGCAAAAGAAGGAACAAGGTCATGGGGACAGAATGGTTTTGGGTTTAGATCAGAGTGGAAAAAAGTCAGTACAGGAATGTTGAGTGATCCGCCCTCCTCTTGGGCTGCAAACCTCAATGCTTGTAAGGTCCTTAAACTTACATTAAAAGGTTCGTTTTTAACTGTTATTGATTCCATCTCAGTTACACATTAAAAAGATTTCTTTCTTAACAGTAATAAATTTTTTCAATGGGCTCCTGATATTACTTAATTTAAAACAATCACTCATGTCAGGTTTTAAATATATCATTTAAACATCCCCATATATAGCAGAGCTCTTTAATGAAACTTTGGGAGTGAATTATAATTGAAGGCATTCAGTTAAATGTACATGCAGAATGTAATCAAAGGTATCCAGTTAAATGGACATGCAAAGTATAATTGAAGGAATCCAGTTAAATATACATGCAGAGTGAGCAACCATAAATTTGTTCCAGTCCCTCCATGTGCACAAACACACAAGAAAGTCACTGGGCTTGCACCATCACCTCAACTGGCATATAGCCTATGATTTATTGTATATGAGCAATGTGATCATACATCATACATACACAGAAGCGACACAGCCCGGTGCTGTAGGAAAGCTTAAGCAGAGATGAAACATGACCTTTATTAACTTTTCCCACCAAGGCTTAAGACTACCTCGATTTATCTTGAAGTAGGATGCAAGTTCATCTTCTCCCAACTTGTGATTCCCTCAGTGGCCCCAAACCCTAGACACAAAGAGTTTTCACACTCTCCCTCTTTCTCTTCTCCATCTCCCCAATGGGTTTATGTTTGAACTTTTCACCTTCTCTAATCTTCAAGATACTCTTTAAGATCTTCCCCATGACCTCTCAATTTGCATCACTACTATTTCCTACAAATTTACTGAATTGCCTTCCATGTTCTTTCTGATCTCCTTCCATTGGTTATCATCCCTCAATAAATTATGATCCTCTTTCTCCACCCCATCAACTATAACATTCTTCCTTAATGTTTCTCTTCCTCTCCCCATTGTCACTGTCAAATTCAACACCCTGGACTTCATTTCATTCCTCAGCCTTAGCCCCACCCACAAATAAATTTCCATCTCAGTATTCCCTTCCTGGTGTCAGCATCACTAAAGCTCTATCCTGGCCCAACATATTGATACAATTAAAAGAAGGCATGAGAGCAGCTATTTTTCATTAAGAGCTTGAAGAGATTAGGTTTATCACTGAAGACTTTCCATTGTTCCTCTGCAAGGTCAGATGCATTATGTTGATCTGATTATCTCCCAAGATCTACTGAAACTTACTCAGAAATGGAATCTATCATGTCAATTGAAATGATAGTGACAGTCAACAATACTCCAAAAAAAAACAGCCAAAATTCTTCCTGCTGTATTGTCAAGGCATTGTTAGACTTCTATCTGCTATGTGATCATAGCAAATTAAAAAAAAATCAAAATCAGAGATTGACTGGAGGAATGACAAGTCTGCAAGGTTTCTTTGGAATACTCTGCAAATCTGACGTCCTTAAGCAGAGTGGGCCACTCACACGGTTGGAGGCCTTCACAGCACACCTGAGGCTGCTTCAGGGTTAATTCAAGGGGATCAGTTTGGGCAGCTACCAGCAGTTAGGGTCTGTTGCTGGAGAGTCAGCTCCAAACAGATGCCCTTCACATCAACTCAAATCAACATGATGCATCTGACCACACAGATAAAAAATACCATTTGTTAATGAGGTAGTCATAAACACAGCATTATTTTAATGGTTTGCATAAACTGACAATTCTATTTTACGAATGGAACTCCCACTTAGTTCCAGTCAGAGATACAGGTGCCCCCCCCCCCCCCCTTTACACAGGTAGACTGTTCCTGTGAAACGCTTCTTAAGCCGAAACGGCGTAAAGCGAAGAACCATTCATTTATATGGGCAAAATTTTTGTAAAGGCGAAAATCCTCTTTGTAATGTGAAAGCAGATCACTAAAAAGCAAAGTGGCGTAAAGCGGGGGACACCCGTATTTATAAGCAGGTTTTAGTATACAAAGAGAGTGAAAGAGTCTGCAAAGAGAGAGAGAGAAAGAAAGAGAGAATGAGTGAGAAAGAGAGAGAGAGATAATTTCTAACATGGTGGAGTTAATATAATTCTTGACATTCATTGATTATAATTTTAAGAACCCTTTCATTAATTTTCTCTCTTGTTGTCGAACAAAATCAAGGATGACAGTCACCCCAAGACTGTTTACCTAAGAGCCTTCATAAGGAATATTGCTTATAGTTTAGCATGAAACAACTGATTTATTTCTATGTCAAAAGATGAGGCCTGCCGGTATGGTCAATAGCTGAGAACATCCAATATAGTTGGAATAGAGAACACAGGTTCAGCTCCTGCTTGTGGTCCCCATCGGGCTTCACTTCCTATCTCTGGATGAGGAAGACCAGCTGTGTTGACCTACCACGCCTAGGAGATGCGCAGACTCCAGGAGACAAGTAGGCATCTTGCAGGCTGTCCTGAGCCATGCTACAGAACATCCTGACACTCACTGGTGGTTAAAATATTGTAGATGCCTCTGACAGAAACATTCAAGCACTATTCAAATAGATGCAACTAATTAAAAAAAATTCAGAAACAAATAAATGTAATTAAAGCACATTAAATTATTAAGAGGTAATTAAAAATATATATTGACATAAAGCAAAGAGACTTGAAGACTTCTTTCAAATGAAAGGGACTGTTTCAATGCCAGCCAGACTTGGCATGAAGTTGACGGGCCAGCTGCAAACTACTTCTGCATCCCGTTTTAATGAGTCACTGCTCAACTGCTGAGCTCAGGGAGAGCTGTTTGTGCAGGATGTCCAAATGCTCTGGCTCAAACAATGCCAGAGGGTGTACTTGGACTTTTCTACCCCAGAATGCTCAGTCAGTGAGTATTCTCAAAACTGGCATAATGATTTTTCAGCAAAGGGGATTGGGGATGGAATTTGAAATGAAAGGTCAGCTGTGATCTTTCCCCGTGGATTGTAAATGGAAGAAAGGTTTTCACTGGTGACTTCACAAAACCGGGATATGAGAGGACTAAAGCCTGTGGCATAGTTTTGGCTTGGACTAGATGGGCCGAAGGGCCGGCTTCTGAGCTGTACTTCTCTGTGACTCTCTGGTTAGTTGTGCTGCTGCCACACAGTGCTAGTGATCCAGGTCTTGATCGGCAGCATTGTCCTTGTGGAGTCTGGATTTTCTCCAGGTCCTTTGGTTTTCACATTCCCCGAGGATGTGCAGGTTGACAGGTTAGTTGTCCCACTATAGACTGCCTCTGCTGAGCAGATGAGTGGTAGAATCTGGGGGAGGCTAATGGGAAGGTGGGGGGCATAGATTGGGATCAGTGTCGTATTAGTGCAAGTGGGTGATTGATAGTCAATGCAGACCCAATTGGTCAGTGTTTTTTGTGCTTGCTGTATGACGATTCCCTCTAAAAGTGTCACATCTGTCATTTAATTTGTTTACATAATCATATGGATTCTTTATATTTTGTTTATTGATGTGAAGTGATAGAATGATGGCATGAAAAATAATGGACCACCAATAACCCATGGTCAAGATGGTTAAGGGGATGGGAGTCGCAGCTTAATTCCTTTATATTGCAGCTTTGTACTTTATTTTCTGAAGACTGTCTGGAATGTAAAATTTGACATCAAAAGATCAATCAAGCTACATCGTAAGGTTGTTACCTGAATCCTTTTTTCGGCAGAGTATTTCTGTCACGTTGTGCACTATAAAATAAACAGGGAACACTGATACAACATCATACACAACAACAGACAAAACAACACAAACATGGAATTACTAATAAACCATGCAAAGGAATAAAAAAAACCAGATGCATTTAATTTGATGAGAGTAATTTCAATGGATGATGAGGCTTGGCTTAAACTTACACTCACACCAAAATTGCTCCAGCTTTTGAATCATTGGTGCTATTCCTTGTTCCTTTGGTTTCCTGATTGAGTGATTGTCCTGAGCCACAGGTTTAGACATTAATACTACCCTCAGTATTATTCTTGAACCAGCTGTTTGAACAGGCTTTAAACCAAGACCAGAATGACTTTATTTTGCTTTCCTCTCTCCTGCTGGAAACCTTTTTTTCATCCAGATAGTTTTTGTTATGAAACACTGCAGGCAAAATCTGCATCCATCAGACAATTGGAGCATCTGTACTTCATAACTCATATTTGATTGAATTTGAATGATCTTATATTTTATAAACTTCTCAAACACTGAATTAAAACTATTTGGATTCTTTTGCAGAAAACATATGTATTCTGTTTAAAAAAATAGAGTAATTTCAAAATAACATCAAAGAACTGTTGGATCACGTTCCTGGATATTTATTGTCTTGCTGCTTCAAATTCAACCCTGTATTTTTGTACAAAAATTGTTTCACAAAAGAATGCATTGTTTAAGAAATCTGAACTTGTATGGTATTGGCAACAAAGAACATTCATAATTTATTCCACTCTCAGCAGTTAGAGGTTTCTTGTGAAAAACACCAACAAAACAACTACTGTGTATTATGCTTAAGAACACATGACAATTTCAATCACTAAATGAATGCCAGTAACAATAAAATATATTGTTATTCTATCCAGCATCATGTTAAACATCAAATATATTTCGTCATTTTTCTGTTCCAACTACTCAGCTCAGTGTACTTTAATGAAAACACAATATGAAGTTATGATTGAGAACCCAGGCTTAGAAACCTCTGACAAAGTAAAATTAATTGCTTTCTTGTTCAAAATTTTCACTAAATCTAATTTTAACAACTGATTATTTATATTGCCCTGACCATAAAAGAATGCTCTATTGCATTTAAATTAGGAACATGATGAATGAATGCTCAACGGAGATGCAAGCAGTTAGTAGAGCCACCATGAAAGTGTGGCAGCAGAACAGAATTAGATGGGACGGGGAAGCAGAAGGAAAGATGCACCAGGATGCCATCAAAATTGGGATGAAGGGAACCCGATTGCTAAGATACCTAAAATCAAGAAAACATTAAGGAAGCAACATTTATAAGACTCCCCTACACCACTACAAGCCTACAAAATATTCCACGACATATCAATTCATAAAAGTATCTTAAGAAAATAGCAAGCTTTTGGAAGAATTTTGTAAATTGGGAACCACTCAGTTGCTACAAAATATTGTGAACTTAGTGCAGGGATACTGAGAATGAATTTCTACCCCTCTCCTTGAATTTCTTGAGCTTTTCAGAACCAAATCATTACAGCAAGCCTTTGATCATCTGCCTAATCTCTCTCTTCTTGGCACAAAATAAATACCTCGATTAATCAGGAACCTGAGAGAGAGTGATCAAAAAAAAGTTTCAACCATTCTTTCCCTTCTTGTGTGAAGTTTAAAAGTTGCACATTTCTAAGATCTTTTAACTTTGAGGAGTAAGCATGGACTTTTACAGCACTTCAAAAGGATTGTCCTTTACCAAACATTCCTTTATTTGGATTTCAACCAGGCTTTGGGGTGTTATTTCCTGAATTAAAAATGCAAAATCTGGTTTACAACAAAATATAGATTGCAGAAGTAAAACAATAACTAACAACATTGCCATGCTCTCTGGCAGCATTCTGAATTTACTAGATGCAACCGTTTTTGTTATCTAGATTATTTACCAACATCTTGATGTGCAAGCATAATTAGAAACTCTTCTTTTCCATCCTAAGTTATCAATGGAAAGATTTCACAAATTTTCAACTTTTTCTTTCCAAAATTTTGTAGTGTACAACTACAGTTACTAAAAATATGCTGAGCTAGTTGAAATGCTGTCTCTGTAACAGGGACTAACAAAAAAAAAACTATGGTTAAAGTAGATCATTCCCTAAGAGAATATCTTTTCAAGGACTTTGCAACAATAAATCAGGGAAAGTACAATTTAATTCACAGTACCCAAATGCAAAATACTGTTGATGCTGGAAATCTGGAATAAAACAAATTCTGTTGGAATCATTCAACAGGCAGGAAACACTTGTGGAGAGAGGAAAAGGCTTACTGGTAGTGGTCTTTGACTTTTCAAAAATAAAGAAAAATCCACAAATTGTTTCTCATTCCACAGAGATTGCCTGACTTGCCAAATGATGACATTTTCCCTTTTTAATTAATGCACTTCTGTAGGCATCAGAAACATACTCCAGTTGCCACCATAATGCACAAACTTCTTTCCATTAAGTGAAGCCAACACGGTATCTGAGTTGTGAACTGCTCTCGCCCCCTCCAAGTGACTAGAAATCTTGAAGAGCCCCTGCAGGCAACAAAAAGCAGTATCCCCAAACGGTGTTGAAGTCCACGTAGATTTTGGGATGCAATTACAAAAAATGAACCATAAAGAGCAATAGCCGCAGAACTCACTGAGCCAATGTGAGATATAACAGGTCTTGAATTGGCTTCATACAACGCATGAGTCGGACAGACACGTTGAGTCACTCCATCCGCAACACTGCATCACTCGGGAGCTTAACACCTGAAGGAAGTTTCTAAATAGACAGAAGTGATTTTAAATTTAAACTGTAGTTCAAGGCTCCAGTTTATCTAATCTCACATGTAGCTGATTATTGTGATCTGCAGCAGTAATGAACACTCTCCTACACCACCCTCTAAATGCATCAACTAGTTACAGGTTAGTTGATGATTCATTTCTACAGACTCCTCCGGGGTATGGTGCCTTCTAATGTCCGTTACAGTTTATGAGGTCTAAAGGCAGTAACATGCCAGCTGCTGAAAGTCATGTTGCCTGGGTTTAAGGCCTCTGCAGAAGCTGATGGCTTCTAGACACGCGTACAGTAGTTGCCTTTCCCACTGAGCAGTGACCAAACTACACTGTTCGAAGAATGAGAAGGAGAATGGATGGTGCTGGAAGTGGAGATGTTGGTGAACGCACTGCAAGTGTCTTGGTGATACGTTTAACCTGGCTACACAGCTGGTGTTCTGCAGCCTTTAGGATACAGGCGAAAGGCCTGCAGCAGCATGAAATATGTGAGCAGAAGAATGACACCCATTAAGTGATCACTGATAGATGAGTGACAGAGGTGAAGTGTTCTGAGACCTCTGATACAGCAGTTGCATATGGCAGTTTAAAATACATCAAAAGTGCAAGGCTCAGAGTAAATGTACTATCAAAGTACATATTCAGCCCTGAGATCTGGTTTTCTTGCAGGCTTGCTCAGTAAATCCAAGGAACAGAACAGAATCAATGAAAGACATCACCCAATGTGCAAAAGACAACAGACTGCAAATACAAAAGAAAAAAATACTAATAAATAAGTAAGCAATAAATATCAAAAACATGAGATGAAGAGTCCTTTAAGGAGAGTGGATAGGTTGTGGGAAGAGCTCTGTGTTGGGGTGAGTGAAGTTGAGAGAGGTTATCCCCGGTGTTTCAAAAGCCTGATGGTTGAGAGGTAATAATGGTTCCAGAATACTACTCTCAGACTGCAGACTAACAATGAAAGAACAAAATGAGGCAATAGAAACTCAGACCAGTTAGCCTGCTATCAACAGTAGGAGAAATGCTGGAATATATTATTAAGGAGATGAGCACAAATTACCTAGAATTTTATATTCTTCCTTTATAGTTTAGAGATACAGCATGGTAAGATGCCCTTCTGGTGCATCGAGCCCATCTATCTAAATACGTCTATTTGGCCAATTATCCTACAAACATGCATGTCTTTGGAATGAGGGAGGGCACTGGAGAACCTGGAGGAGAAACATGCCATCATGGAGAGAACATACACACCACTGGAACTGAAGCCGGTTTGATGGTGCTGTTACACTAATGACTACACTACTGTGATGCTGTTAAAGATGAAACTTGTGAAAGAAAATGTTACTTGACGAATCAACAACAAGCAAAATGCTGGAGGAACCTAGTGGGACAAGTAGTGTCTGTGTAGGGATATCGACAGTTGATGCCTTAGGTCAAGACACTTCGACGTGAAACATGTTGGGGCGGACAACCAGTATAAAGAGATGAGGGAAACGGGTAGAGCTGACAAATTATATTTGGGCAGAGATGATAGGCAGATGGAGGAGGGAAGCATGAACATAGTAACAGAGGTTGGGAGGAGATAGGTGGAAGCTGCAAAGGGCTACTGATGATGGAATCTGATAGGAGAGTAAGGTGGAGCATGGAACCAAACAGGGAGGTGAGGTGGCAGATGGACTTCTTATGTCCTTTTTACATTTTATCTTTCTACCAATTTTTATCAGCAAAATTAGCAACCATGTCTTTGGCTGTGGAAAGGAAGTAAGAAGTTGATCAAATAAATGGGCAAAGATCTGGCAGTAGTTTATATAAACTGTAACAATGTTGATCCCAGCAGCAAACTGCTTATTAAACACCCCCAACTGGAGAAAGATTCAGTTATGCCTGCCGTCTATTTCATGTTGTCCAGCAAATATCTATACACAAAAATGTGTTACTGCAACACCTACGTTGTGTATTAATGTCTGATGCAGCCCCTTATCGAATGCATTCTGGAAATCTATGTAATCATGTAGAATAACGCACCAGCTCCTTGTTATCCACAACATATTCTCCTTCAAAGAATTCCAATAAATTCATCAAACAGTTTTTCCCTTCCACAAACCCATGTTGGCTTTGTCTATTACCCTCAGATTTACTAAGCAACCTATTATCATATCTTTGAAATAGCTACTTTTATTCCCAATACCAGATGTTCAGCTAAGTGGCCTGTAATTTCCTGCCATCTCTGTTTTTGAATAAAGAAGTCACATTTGCTCTTTTGCATTCTAATGGATTTCGCCCTGAGTCTACGAAATTTGGACAATTAAATCTGTTACATTAACAATCTTATTTGTCACTTTCTGGGGTGAGGTCCATTAGGACTGGGAAACAGGTCAGTCCACAGATCCAACAATTTCTGCATTACCACTTCCCTGGTAACTGTGATTTTCCTGAATTCCACAGTCCCTTCCATTTCCTGATCTACAGCTACTTTCACTGTATGCTGAGTGATGTACAGCTCCTATTTAATATTATTCATTTTTTTTACCAGTCTCAATTTCTACAGAACACCCTGTTTGTCGGCTATTTTATTTTTTATACTAGAACTTTTTCTATCTGTTTGATATCCCTGGCTCACTTTATCTCACACCATTATCTTTCATTCCTTTATTGTACATTTGATTGTGTTGTTCCTTATGTTCCATCTAACCCGGAGAAGTGTGAGGTGGTACACTTTTGAAGGACAAACTCCAAGGCAGAGTACAAAGTAAATGGCAGGATACTTGGGAGTGTGGAGGAGCAGAGGGATCTGGGGGTACATGTCCTCAGATCCCTGAAAGTTGCCTCACAGGTAGATAGGGTAGTTAAGAAAGCTTATGGGCTGTTAGCTTTCATAAGTCGAGGGATAGAGTTTAAGAGTCACGGGGTAATGATGCAGCTCTATAAAACTCTGGTTAAGCCACACTTGGAGTACTGTGTCCAGTTCTGGTCGCCTCACTATAGGAAGGATGTGGAAGCATTGGAAAGGGTACAGAGGAGATTTACCAGGATGCTGCCTGGTTTAGTGAGTATGGATTATGATCAGAGATTAAGGGAACTAGGGCTTTACTCTTTGGAGAGAAGGAGGATGAGAGGAGACATGACAGAGGTATACAAGATATTAAGAGGAATAGATAAAGTGGACAGCCAGTGCTTCTTCCTCAGGGCATCACTGCTCAATACAAGACAATATGGCTTTAAGGTAAGGGGTGGGAAGTTCAAGGGGGATATTAGAGGAAGGTTTTTCACTCAGAGTGATTGGTGAGTGGAATGCACTGCCTGAGTCAGTGGTGGAGGGAGATACACGAGTGAAATTTAAGAGACTACTAGACAGGTACATGGAGGAATTTAAGGAGGGGGGTTAATTGGGAGGCAGGGCTTAAGGGTCGATACAACATTGTGGGCCAAAGGGCCTGTACTTGAATGTACTATTCTAATCCTCTTAGCTACCACCCACACTTGTGTGATTATACAAGCTTTTTTTTAGTTTGAAACTATATTTATTTTTTAAGTTAACAAAAGATGGTGGGTCCTCCCCTTGGGATCTTACCTTCTCATTGGAGCATCTTTGCTCTTTGTGTTGTGAATGACTGATCCCTTAAGCTCATTTGCCAGTTTATTTCAACTAGTTCCCTTTTATGCCGATTAAATGTAATGTGCTAGTGATGGGATACAATATTAGAAGAAGCACAGATAGGATAAGTAGAAAATTTTTCCCTTAATAAACCAAAGACGTAAGGCACAGAATCAGAATTGGGGCACTCAGCCGATTAATTCTGTTCTGCCATAAGTCATGGCTGATTTACTTTCCTTCTCAACCCCATTCTCCTGGATTCTCCCTGAAACCTTTGATACCCTTACTCATCAAGAACCTATCAACCTCTATTTCAAATATATCCAATGTCTTGATCTCCACAGCTGTCTGTGGCATAAGACCAAAGATGTTAGTATATCCTACCCCTAACTGAGGTGACCACAACTAGAATGCATGGAAGGTTAATCAAATTGGATGTGTAAATCAATTATATCAGGATCACTATAGAGTGCTTTTTGATCAAAGTTCTCAGTAAATTTATTATCGAAGTTTATATATTTCACCATATATCACCCTGAGTTCGTTGCCTTGTGAAAAATGTGAAAAAGACAACAAACAGTGCAAATACAAAAGTGAAAAAAATAATAATAAGCAATAAAGATTGAGATCATGAGATGAGGAGTCCTTCAAAGTGTGCCCATAGGTTGTGGGAATATTTCAATAACGGGGCGAGAGAAGTTGAGGGAAGTTAATCCCACTGGTTCAAGGGCCTGATGGTTGAAGGGTAATAACTGTTCCTGAACCTGGTGGTGTGGGTTCTGAGGCTCCTGTACCTTCTTCCTAACGGCAGCAGTGAGGACAGAGCATGGTCTGGGTAGTGGGGGTCCTTGATGATGGATGCTGCTTTCCTGTAACAGCGCTCCATGTAGATATGCTCAATGGTGGGGAGGGCTTTACTTGTGATAGACAGGGTCATATCCACTACTTTCTGTAGGGGATTTTCTGTTCAAAAGCATTGCTGTTTCCATTCCAGGCTGTGATGCAACTGGTCACTATAATCTCTACCACACAGCTATAGAAGTCTATCAATGTTTTAGATGCCATGCCAAATCTTCACAGACTTCTAAGGAAGTTGAGGCACTGCCCTGTTTTCTTCGTAATTGAACTTAAGTTCTGGGTCAGGACAAAACTTAAAGTTGCTGACTCTTTCCACCTCTGATCCACCAATGAGGAGAGGCTCAGAGATCTTTGGTTTCCTCCTCCTCAGGTCAACAGTCAGCTCCTTGGTCTTTTTGACAATGATGGTGTGGCACCACTCAGCCAGATTTTCAATCTCCCTCCTATATGCTGATTCGTCACCACCTTTGATACGGTCAAAGACAGTGGTGTCATCAACAAAATTAAAAATAGCAGTGAAGTTGTACTTAGCTGTATAGCCGTAAGTATAGAGCCAATCTTGTTGCATGATTTCAGGTTTAGTGTATATTCTGCAGCCGATTTCAAAACGTACTATTCTAAGAAACTATCATGAAAATACACTATATATGTCTTACCCAATGTAGTCATTGTCAGTCAGAAGGCGACTTAAAATATGTCAGAATCGTATCTGCAACTTCATGATGAGTTTCCATTATTTCTTCCTATATACCCTGTCTCACAATGTGGTTATTATAGATGGCCTGGGCACAACTCCCACAGGAGATGCACTATTTTTCTCATCTTCACACAATCTACTTCTACATTCCACTTTCAGGTTAGTTTAAGTTCAGTAGGCCTGTCAGAAACTATTACCACCATAATGCATCTCTCCTTTAAGAAGTACAGACTAGCTTTAAGCAGGGCAGGCTGACTTTAAATGCCGCCTGATATTCAGTATCTTGAGTTTATTTACCGTATGGCAAGCAGTACTTAAAACAATTCGTGTTCTGCCTGTACTGAGTTGAATGGTTTTGGGCTAATTACAGGTTACAATGAATCATGGCCCATATTCTGGGTGTATTTAATTTATCTCCCAACCTTTCTTAAATGGCCAAATCTCTATTTTTGAAATACTAAGCCATGTTGGCAGATCAGCATTTACTAGGGTTTCAGGAAATCTTTACAGACAAAAACAGCACAGCTCAGTTACAACGATATTCTCCAGTCAGTTTTAAATATCTTTATGTGCTTAGAAGTGTGAAAGCATGATTGCCACAGGTACATTTAGAATAATAGCTTTATGTTCCCATCAGTAAATTTTCAGTTTTTGAAACTATTGTGACTGAATCCTTAAAAAAAACATTAAAATCTTTCAGAATGAAAAAGTAAAGTATATCCCTGCCTCAAATATGATTTATGTTAACGTTAAAGAAAGAAACCGAGCTGTTTGTTTGTATTAAGTACTTCTGATTGCAATGAACATTAAGATTACAGAGTAGAAGTCTGTAAGTACTTAATAGTCCTTTTACAAATATTTTCTACTTTTAAATATACATCTGTGCTTGTATTTTAATCCCTATACACAGTTTGGTGAACGCTCTGCTAGTTTTTATGTCAAAGAAATGAGTCAACATCAAGACAATTATATGGCATGAGCAGGGTGAGATTGGCAGATGGGTTTTTTAAACATTGCAAGCATGTATACTTTTAACTTGAGTTCACCATTTCCAATTAGCTACATTATATGTAATGAACAAGAGATGTTATGCCTGTTATTAGTTGTTTTGTTCTCGATCTTTAATTCCCAAAACCAGTTTGTCTTCAGTTGAATTTTCCACTGAATACACAGTATGATTTTATTTAAAAGGCATCACAGTAAACAAATAACACAAACCTATTATTGAATCCTTTTTCAAGAATAAGACATCCCTTTGTTAATGAGCCATAAATATATGAGTAGTTGCCATTACACAAGAAGCCTTTTCACAGATTTGTATAGTTTGCTCTCATCAATCTAATTAGTTCTTAGTTCTGTAAATAACTTTCCTGTGCAATAAAGACACTTCAGGTAAGATAATAATAAAGTGGTGTTGTTTGGATTGCAAAAAATTATAAATGGTTCTCAAACTTTATCTCAAGCTATAAGTAGCAACCAAAGCAGCTTGTGCTGCTGACACTTAACAAATCAGACACTATTGCCATCAGGTGATTTAGGAATCTGGGATCCATTGAGTACAGATGATATAAAGAATGTAGACACTGTAATTGAGAACAAAGATCAATTAATTAAATTATTTAAATATATTTTCACTTCATTAGCAATGTTCAGAATCAACTGGAGAAATCAGAGGTTATAAATTATCGACAAATGTGCATATAATTACAAAACTTCTCAAATACCTGACCTAACTACTCCACAAACATTGTCATAATATAGAGGAGGCAACATTATATCATAGATGATTATTAATTGCCAGCAAAAATGATTTTGTGCTGCATGAGGTGAAGCTAAATCTGTTAAAGAGGAACTTCAATTAACATCATTCATCCAAAATCTTGCACCTTTTTCACCTCCAATCCCATCACATAAAAGTGATAATAAATGAGTCATTTACCTTTCCATCTGTGAGAATCTAGAACCTCCAGTCCATGTGAGTGTGCTATGATCGTCTTCTCTTGAAAGCATGCCACTACTGGAGAATGAACTTGGAACACTCAAAGGAAGATCCAGAGATTCCATGCTGGTGTGGAGGCTACTTAGCTTAGGGTACATTAGGGTTTCCTTATTGTTTGGGAAATTGCTACCTAGACCAAGCCCTTGACTAAAAGTACTGGAATTTACATTAAGGACGGGGGCAGGGCTTGGGGTTAAACATGGAGCTAAGCTGATTGTACTTGTCTGCACATCGGGGAGTTTTGTTAGAGGCTCATTGGCAATGCTGCTACTAGCAGATGCATGACCTGAGGTGGCAGAGTCCAAGCTGTTGGAGTTGATTTTGTCGATGTTGGCCATTGTAGGTGGCTTGCTGATTCCTTTTGAGCTTATCATCCTGGAATAAAAGAAACAAAAAACAAGTAACTATTTTACCAATGGAATATTTGGGGGGAGGGAATCACAACTAAATCCAAGGAAATGTAAAATAAAGCAGGACACTTTATTTGAATGATAGAAAATAATCAATAATCAGATAGAAATATCTGGCACTTCAAAAAACATGTAAACAAATACAAAACTAGGCCTAGTACCCTAGTTGCTTGTTAGCTTGAGTGGATTATCATCTTGAAAAGGCATTCCATGAGTTTCTGAGTTATTCTTATTGATGAGAAAAAATCTATCTTCATGGTTCAGGACAAAATATTAAAGATAAGGTAGTTTTCCTACTGAGTTTTGAAACAAAGATACAACAATTTTTCCCAAATAGTACCCCATTAACTCAGCTAATCTATTACACACGTACTCACATACATTGTACACATTGGCTTTTGTAAATGAATATAAACATTGCATTTATTTTCTAAAAAAAACAGTTGTATATGTGTGCATGTCATAAATACAAGAAATTCTGCCAATGCTGGAAATCCAGAGTAACACACACAAAATGCTGGGATATTCAGCAGGTCAGGCAGCATTCATGGGGAGGAATAAAAAGTTGACGTTTCGTACCAAGACCCTTCATCCGGACATTTTATCTCCATAGATGCTGCCTGACCCAGTGAGTATCTCAGCATTTTATGTGTACTGTCCTGAGTATATTGTAATATCAAAGCCACAATATAAAAGCTGTAAAACTCATGACAGAGGCTAAGCTATTTCCATTTGACAGTCTCAGACCATTATGGCTTTGCGCTAGCTGTAAGATCAGGGTTCGATTCCAATCTGTGCCTGTAAGGAATTCTCCCCATGACCACTCGTATTTCCTCTGGGTGCTCAGGTTTCCTCCCACATTCCAAAGATGTGTAGTTAGGGTAAGTAAGTTGTTGGCATGCTATGTTGGCGCCAAGAGTGTGGTGACATTTGTGGGTTGCCGCAGCACAGACAGACATACATACTTTATTGATCCCGAGAGATCAATCCGTGCTAATTTGATATGACACAAATAACACATTTCACTGTATGATTCAATGTATATGTAACAAATAAAGTTTGTCTTTATTTTTACATCAGATTGTATGATAACAATGTATTAAGTAATCAGATATCAAATGGCCTCTGCAAGCTATCAACACTTACCAATAACCTCTTTAATGTTAGGAGGAAACATAACATCAAAATACCCACATCCTGAGATGATTTGTTTTCAATTTAATATAAGCCACTATTGGAACCTAACTAAAACTGACATATATCATGTTTAAGAACTATAAATCACACTTCAGGGGAAATAATAGCCAGTATACTACAGAACACAACATCTTGTGAATTTGATAGAATTTCAGCTAAATAATCATGTTCTGTGTCAGTATGCAGTAAGTTTCCATCTATTCAAACTCAATGCTCTATGTACGAAGTTCATATGAATTGAAGCTGCTGTATCCATGTTGTGATGTTGACAGACACACATCTTGGAAATTGTATCACATGCATGTGCTTTTGGTCAGCCAGATGTAATGCAGGATTACTGCAAGCCTCTGAGACATAAAATGGTCTTTGCTCAGCCTTCTTGCCTGGGTTGCTGTTAAGAAACTGATGATGCATCATTTTTCTCATATTTCTTCAAGTCCTTAATTCATCTTTACTGACAGATTTATTGCCTCCTGCCATTCCTCCTGTAGGACCTCTCCAGTGCCTGAGACCTCTTCCCACCCTTTTCCAACGATCATCTCGATGCCTCAATTGCCTCTCTGATCTCCTCTCCAACTCCCTCCAGAAACAGTTTCTTAATCTCTTCCAGTCTACTCCCCAACCTCGCAAATCTTCCAATCTCCTCCTCCTCCTCCTCCTCACCAATCTGTTATGCCATTGGTGATTCTTTCTTCATTTGTCCCATGCCATATGATTCCGAAACTCCCTCCCCTTGATCCTCTCCCCATGACTCCCTCTCTATGATCTTCACATGTTGGGGTGGGAGAATATGGAGAGAAATAAGCCATTGCATATGCAAATCTGGTGTCAATTCATAAGACACAAAGTTCATGGATGATATACAGTCAATTGAAAATCCCTGCAAAGGTTATTTGCCTTTATTCTTTTCAGAACAAACCTTGCAATTCAAATGATTGTATCCCAGTCTACTCACACATTTTGCTCAATAGAATATTTTTAACTTCAAGGTCTCAGATCAAGGAGGTGGTTAACCTTCCTAAACCAACCAATACAGAACCTCCTTGACCAACGGAAATTGAAGTTATCTAGCTCAGTCAGATAACTTCTATAATTCCAATTAGCTTTAAGTAATGGCAAACTTAACCAGCAAAGTGTTACTAGGCTGTTCTGATACAAAACTTCATTCATACAGACTTAGCCAGAGCACAAATTAACAAAGAATTCTCCATCCGAAAGCAGGTTAGAATTGGGTTCAGAGCTCTGAGTTATTGTGGGATTAATCCAGCAGGGTTCTTTTGACCCACGTTGGAACAGCATGTTGAGCAAAAACAACTGTGATGTACCCTGATGCCTGTCACAGTAGAAACTTACAAACTATGACCAAAAGATATAAGCAAGGAGTGAAGGCTTTTAGAGAAGGAGGGAGACAAAGAAAGAATGAAACAAACAATCACAACCTCAGAATTAATAAGGGTTATAAATTCAGCATTGCATGTAAAGTTGCTTGTAACTTTTTGCCCGTTAGTAGGTCAGTCTCTCTTGACTAATAAAAATCGATTAGTCCACATTAAGTATTTTACAGCAGCCAGTTTTAAACAAACCTTAGAAAGACTGTATAAATAATATTAAATTATTTTAATCATTCTGTGCTCAGATGGACATCTGTTGAGAATTGCTGCAGTTCATGGATGGCATGTAATTTGAAGTCACTGCTATGGTGATTTGCCTTGGTTCTGTTCAGAACAAACCGTGCAATTCAAATGACAACTGCCTGATCTACTGGCACAGCAGACCATCCTGATATAATGAGGGAAAAAAAAACAAATCATACTGGTTTTGACAGAACCTAGATGATTCTGAACTGTGGGAAGGCCACTGAGTGTGTTTAGTCTGCAAGGATATGTGAAGCATATGCCTGTTTTAAAAAATGCAATTCTGAACATTTTTGTCTTGCATATTTATTTATCCATTCTTAGCCAAATATATTTATAATTGATCCCACATTAATTGAATAATAACAATGATAACAAAAAAATTGACTGATGATGAGAACAGAATAATGCATCAAATGGATGTAAGTATGCCTAATGTTAGTTTTCTTCAAACATTCTTGTCAACACATGGGCATCCGTTCCCCACTTTGCATGTTAGTCCAGCTGGAATGAAGACCGAGGGAATGAATATTTAATAAAAAATGGTCTAACACAATTTGCAATCTGTGAGGAACATTCTGCTCCAGACCTCCAGACCTTGAGCCCTGTCACAAGTATAGTCAAGAAGCTGAAAATTCAACAGGTAATGTGAAGGTGCCTGCCTTTGATATCACGGCAAAATTTGATTGACCGTGACAGCAAGGAATATCAAAGTCAACGGGAATCAATAAGGAACTTTTCACTGGCTGAAGTCAAACTCTATAGAAAGTTAGTTGGCAATCATGCCGGCCCCAATACATTCATACAAGGGTTCCTCAGCATGATAACGAACCATCACATCTACAGAGATGAAGTGCTTTGAGAGGTTTGTTATGGCTAGAATCAACTCACGTCATAGCATGGGCCTGGACACACTGCAATTTGCCTTTCAGCATAATAGGTGTACAGCGGATGTGATCTCATTGGCTTTTCATACGGCATTGGATCATCTGGGGAGTACTAATACTTCTGTCAGGCTGCTGTTTATTGACCACAGCACAATGTTTAATACAATCATTCCTACAGGTCTAATCGAGAAAACCTGGGCCTTTGCACCTCCCTCTGTAACTGGATCCTCGACTTGCTCACTGGAAGATCACAGTCTGTGTGGATCAGAAATAACTTCTCCACCTCATTGACAAACAACACTAACGCACCTCAAAGATCTGTGCTTAGCCCCCTGCTCCTCTCTCTCAACACCAATGACTTTTTAGCTAGGCACAGCTCAAATGCCATCTATAAATCTGCTGATGGCACAGCCGTAGCTGGCAGAACTTCAGATGGTGACCAGAAGGCATACAGGATCGAGGTATATCAGATTGTTGAGTGGTGTCACAGCAACAACCTTGTACTCAATGTCAGTAAAGAGTTGATTGTAGACTTCAGAAAGGGTAAGTTAAGGGATCACACACTAGTCCTCATAGTAGGATCAGATGTGGAGAGAGTGAGCAATTTCATGGTCCTACATGTCATATATCTCTAAGAATCTAGCCTAGGCCCAACATATCAATACAGCTATAAAGAAGGCATGATAATGGCTAAGTTTCTTTCGTAATTTGAAGAGGTATGTCATCAAAAATACTTGCAGATTTCTACAGATGTACCGTGGAGAGCTTTCTAATGGGCTGCATCAACATTTAGTGCATGAAGGTTAATGCACAGGATTGAGATACGCTGATCTCAGTAAGCTCCATCATAAGCACTAGCCACCACCGCATCCAGGACATCTTCAAGGCACAATGCCTCAAAAAGGTGGCATCCATCATTAAGGAAAACCATCACTGAGCACATCCCCTCTTTTCATTGCTACTCTCAGGGAGGAGATACAGGGGCCTGAAGGCACACACTCAACGATACAGAAACAGCTTCTTCCCCTCTGGTATCAGATTACTGAATGGACATTGAACCCATGAACACAATCTCACTACTATTTTTCTTATTATTGTTTACACACACACTTACTCTAATGCACAGTTTTTATTATTATGTATTGCAGTGTACTGCAGCCACATAACAACAAACGTCATGACTTATGCTGGTGATATTAAACCTGATTCTGATTCTAGATTCTAAGCCGAACCATTATCATCAATGATGTTCCATCATCATGTCAAAAATGTGCTTAGTTCATTAAGGACTGCAGAATATCCAACTCCACTTGCACTTGCTCATCTCTGTGTTCATGTGTAGGAAAGTCTGGACACCATTCAGACATAAGATGATTGTTAAAAATGCTGGTGCTGCACAAATTCCAGGCAATGAATACCATCCAATGAAACAGAGTCTGATACCACCAACTCTAAACATTCAACAGCTTGACCATTGCCAAGTGTCCCAATACCACCTACTTGGTGTTTGTGAGGAAGTGCAGAATATTATCACAAACTTATGTAAACAATGTGAAATTTGTTCTTTTGTGGCAGCAGTACAAAGACATAAAATAAAATAATAAATAGTGCAAAACAGACTAACAAGGTATTCATGGACCTTTCAGAAATCTGACAATAGAGGGAAAGATTCTGTTTTTGAGCTGCAGTGTGTGGGTCTACAGGCTCCTGCACCTCCTTTCCAATGGATTTCTACTTTGAGGTTTTTGAAGATGTCTTCGATGGTGCAGAGGAGTCTGCCTGCGACGGAGCTGGCACAACTTCTTGCGACCCTGTGCTTTGGAGTCTTAATACCAGGGTGTGAACCAGTAAGTCAAATGCTCTCAATCATACATCTACAAAAAAAAAACTGGTGACATTTGAACCTTCTCAAATTCCAAACAAAGCAGAGTCACTGGTGTGCCATCCTTATGATTGTATCAATGCGTTGGGCACAGGACAGATCATCCAGGACACTGAAGAGGCTCAGGAACCCACCCTTTCCACCACTGACACATCGATGAGGAGTGGCGTATGTTCTTCTGACTTCCCCTTCCTGAAGACCACAATCAAGTTCCTGCTGACACTGTAAGGATGTTATTGTGACTCCATTCAATCAGCTCACGTTACTCATTCCTCTTCACCTCCTCGTTGCCATCTGACATTCTACCAATGAAGTGGTGTCATTGGGAATTTTGGAGATGGCATTTGAGCTCTGCTTAGCTGCGCAGTCATACATGTACAGAGAACAGACCAGTGGGCTAAGCATGATTTCTTGAGGTGTGCTGGTGTTGATCGTCAGCGAGAAGGAGATGTCATTACCGATCTGCATTGACGGTGGTCTCCCAAAGTTGAGGATGAAGCAGCAGAGAGATCTATCAGGATCTGATCTGATGGAGGAGAGGAAAGGTCCCAACATTCATGTGGAGGGAGAGTGTCATACACACTTCCAACACTTTATTTGTATTGAGTAAATGGATGAAGGGCAGGAATACATTTTCTTGATGAAGTATTTGTTCCTATCTGCAAAAAGGACAGCTCAAAGAGTTTTGTCATGAATAGATTGGATTATAATGAAATTAGAGCTTAGGTGAAGTAACTGAGTGGCGAAGGACAGATATCCTAAAAAGACTGCAAGGGGACAAATAAGATGCATGAGCCTCAATGACTGATATAGAACCCAAGAAAGGGATACATTCATACATTTAGAATTCACTTTGGAATCAATGTGAATTGGTGGTCATACCAATGCACTATAGGATCATCTAAATTAGAATTTTTCTTTAAAGCCAAGTTTATCCTTTTTAACCCCCTTTTTTCCCTTCAAAATTATAATTCTACAGTTAGGCTGGATTTACTTGAATAGAGGTTAATTTAATAAAATTACCTGACATCATAAAATGCAATCTTCTCAATTTTCACACTCATAACATGTGTATCCTTCATTGAAAGTTAATCTAAAATGCACTTGTGGAAATGATTCATTTACAACTGCAAATGATTATGTTCATTCTGAAGTAATCGCCAGACCAATAGAGAAGGCAGAGTTACTGTTCTGCAATGAAATTTCGAAATGTATTTGATGAGGTATTGGTTAAAAAAAAAGTCTCCAACATTAAATCTATGGGATTAAATGACTGGTAGCTCATTCAAAGTAAAATTGGTGAAGTAACAGGAAACAGAAAAGAGGAAACAGTCCTGCCAAAGGGTCTCAGCCCAAAATGTCGACTGTAATTTTTTTTCCACAGATGCTGCCTGGCCTGCTGAGTTCCTCCAGCATTTTGTGTGTGTTGAACAGAAAACATCAGTGATTTTTTCAGACTAGAAAGAGGCTGTTCAGAATTGTTCCTCATTCATAGACCTAAAATGTACATACACAAATTCTTGAAGGTATTAGGATGTTAAGAATGTTTTTTTTTGAGGCAGACACTAAAATGGGCTAGGCATGAAAGGATATGGCTGTAAATGGGATTAGTGTAGAAGGCCAATGTGGATGTGATGGGGCAAAGAGCTCCTTTTGTACTGTACTAATCTATAGCTCGAAAGCAGAGTTCAAAATACTGGTGCAGCATCTGTCTAATTCTAGGCACTGCGTGCCAAAATCTGATCAAAATCAAAATGAGATGAGGAAGTGGAGAATTTCTAAATTACCATGGATAACAAATATCTAAGACTGAGAAATAAGAATACACTTTGTCGGGCAGGGCAGATTTAAAAATTAGGAACAATAAGTGACTAGAAGCTGTTGCCAGTGGCAACTTGGTCATCAACAGAGGACACAAACATCTCCATGGCATCCAGTGGCAAACAAAATCGTTCAACAAAGCCTTGCATTCTCGATTTGCCATTTGAGCAGTTAAACCTGCCAAAATCTACAAGTGTCATTAAATGTCTCTGCACTTCACAGTCATTTGAAATCTATTACAATAAGACCATAATACACAGGACCGGAGTATGCCATTTTGACAATTAAGTCTGCTCAAGGTTGATCAATTTCCTTCTCAACCCTATTCTTCTTCTGTCTTCTCCTCATAACCTTTCATGCCCTGACTAATCAAGAATCGATCAACTCAGCCTTAAATACACACAATGACCTGGCCTCCACAGCTGCCTTTGGCAATGAATTCCACAGATTCACCACACTCTAGCTGAGGAAATTCCTCCTTATCTCCGGTCTAAATGGACATCCCTCTATTCTGAAGTTGTGCCCTCTGATCATAGACACCCGCACTATAGGAAAGATCCTCTACAATGCAGTCTATCAAGGCCTTTCAACATTTGATAGCTTTCAATGAGATCCCCCCTCATTCTTCTAAATTCCAGTGAGTACTAGAGCCATCAAATGCTCCTCTTATGTTAAGCTTTTTATTCTCTGAATTATTTTCAGGAACCTTTGAAACCTCTCCAATGTCAGCACATCCTTTCTCAGATATGGGACCCAAAACTGCTCATAAAACTCCAAGTGAGGCCTCGTCAGTGCTTTGTAAAGCCTCAGCATGGCATTCTTGTTTTTATATTCCAGTCCACTCAAAATGAATGTTAACATTGCATTTGCCTTCCTCACCACCAAGTATGGTAGCCTTTAGGGAATCTTACATGAGGACTCCCAAGTCCCTATGCACTTCAGAGTTTTGAATTTTCTTCTGGTTTAGGACATAAGACTACACTTTCTTCTACCAAAGTGCATGACCACACACTTCCCAGCATTGTATTTCATCTGCCACTACTTTGCCCTTTCTTCCAGTCTGTGTAAGTCCTTCTGCAGACTCCCTGCTTCCTCAACACTAGCTGCTCCTCCACCTATCTTCATATAGTCCACAAAAATGGCCACAAAGCCATCAATTCCCTTATCCACATCACTGACATACAATGTAAAAAAAACAGACAGATCCAACACTGATGTCTGACTAGTGCAGAATACCACTAATCAGCTAATCACAAAAGCCTCCCTTTATTCCCACTCTTTGCCTCCTGCCAATCAGCCAATACTCTATCCCTGCTAGTATCTTTCTTGCAATATCATCTCTTAATTTGCTAATCAGCTTCAAGTGGTGCACCTTGTCAAAGACCTTCTGAAAATCAAATTATCCAACATCCTCCAATTTTCTTGTCTATCCTGTTCGATTATTCCTCAAAGAATTCCAAAAGATTTGTCAGGCAAGATTTTCCTCAGGGAAACTATGCTGACTTTTGCCTATTTTATCACGTACCACCAAATGCGCTGAAACCTCAATTCTTGACAATTGACTCCAACCACTGAAGTCAGGCTAACTGCACTATAATTTCCTTTCTTCTGCCTTCTTCACTTCTTGAAGAGTGGAGTGACTTTTGTAATTTTCCAGTCATACAGAAGCATGCTAGAATTTATTGATTCTTGATACATCATTGTAAATGCCTCCACAACCTCTTTCAGAACCCTGGTGTGTAGTCCAAATGGTTCAGGTGCTTATCCACCTTCAGACCTATCAGCTTCCCAGACAGACATACTTTAAGCATCTTCCCAAGCATCTTCTCTCTAGTAATAGCAACTACACTGACTTCTGCCCCATGACACTCTCAAACTTCTGGTATACTGCTAGCATCTTCCACGATGAAGATGGAGCAAAATACTTAATCAGCTCATCGACCATTTCTTTGTCCCCCATTATTATCTCTCCAACATGATGTTCCAGTGGTCTGATATTTACTCTCACCTTTCTTTTACTCTTTGCATATCTGAAAATACCTTTGGTATCCTCTTTGACATTATTGGCTACCTTACCTTCATATTTCATCTTTGCCCTCATTATAGCCTTTTGTGTGCCTTCTGTTGGTTTTTAAAAGTTCCCCAATCTTCTAACTTCCCACCAACTTTTGCTATATTATATTCCCTCTCTTGTTTCTATGTTGGTTTTGAGTTCCTTTGTCAGCTACAGTTGCCTCATACTCCCTTTAGAATATTTATTCTTCATTGCTATGGATATATCCTGCACCTTCCAAATTGCTCTCAAAAACCACAGCTACTGCTGCTCTGCCATCATCCCTGCTAATGTCCCCTTCCAATCAACTTTTGCAACTCCTCACTCATGCCTCTGTAATCCCCTTTCTCCACTATAATACTGATACATCTGACTTTAGCTTCTCCTTCTCAAACTGCAGGCTGAATTCAACTGTATTATGATCACTACCTCCTAAGGGTTCCTTTACTTTAAGCTTGCTAGTCAAATCTGGTTCATCACACAACACCCAATTCAGAATACTGTAGCTAATCCCCCAATGGGCTCAACCACAATTTGTTCTAAAAAGCCATCTCACTGGAATTCTACAAATTCTCTCTCGTGGTGTCCAAAATCAGCACCAAAGTGATTTTCGCAATCTACCTGCATATTGAAATTCCTCATGGCTATTGTAACATTGCCATTTTAACATATATATTCTACCTCCAGGTGTAATTTGTAGACCACATCCTAGCTAATGTTCTGAGGTCTCTATATAACTCTCATCAGGATCTTTTTTACCCTTGCAGTTTCTCAACTCTACTTACAAGGACACTCTACATCTTCTGATCTTATGTCATCTCTTTCTAAGTATTTGACTGCAATTTTTTTACCTCTACCTACCTGCCTGTCCTTTCGATAAAATGTGTATCCTTGGATGCTAAGCTTTGAGCTATTGATATTCTTTCAGCCACAACTCAGTGATGCCCACAATGTCATAACTGCCAATCTGTAACTGCTCTACAAGGCCACCTACCTTATTCTGTATTCTGTGTGCATTCAATTATAACACCTTTTGCCTTGTATTTTTCACTCTTTTTGATATGTCCCCCTGCCACACTGCAACTCATCCCACTGAAAGCAATTTTGCCCCATCATTTGCCTGTCTATAACACTCATTACACACTGCCTCTACTTGTATAGAACTCCTCCATTCTCAGCCTTACCACTCAGTTTCCCACCCCCTGTCAAATTAGTTCAAACCCTCCCAACAGTTCTAGTGAACCTCTGGGCAAAGCACTGGTTCCTCCGAGGTTCTGGTGTAATCCGTCCCTTTCGTACAGGTCATAACTTCCCCGGGAGAGATCTAGAAATCTGAAACCCTACCTCCTGCACCAGTTCCTCAGCCACACATTCATCTGCCAAATCACTCTATTCCTACCCTCACTGGCATGTAACACAGGCAGCAATCCAGAGATTACTACCCCGCAGGCCCTGCTTTTCAGCTTGCCCCCTAGCTCCCTAAAATCTCATTACAGGACCTCCTCCCTTCAATAAAGCTTCAGTAATTCTACATCCTTCTAATTTTAGCAGCGTTGGATGAGCAGACTTTCTGAGGTATTGAACGTTAATTTTAACAATATGGAAACACATGCACGTTTCAGTTTTTTAACATATTATACGGGGGTGCAATAAATTGTCCAGTAAGCTCGGTGAGGAGGAGAAATAGGAAATATACAAGCACTCAGGACCATGGCTCCAGCTACACTCTGGTGTTCTGATCCTCTACCTGAGGGCTGGTTGTATACAGGACAGACCCCAGACCCAGCCGCTCTCTGGAACTCCAACTTTTGGCCATCTACACAATCATACGCATTTCTGAACAACTGGACACTGCATCACTAGTGCACTACTTCAATTATTAAAGAGTAAAACAAGAACGATCTTAACGAGTAAAATATTTAACTGAATAGATATTAACAAAATGTAAATTCTCTAATACAAAGTTCACTTGCCACTGATTCCTTTAATTTAAATGAATGCAGTTGCTGTCCCGGTGGCTGGTCTAAAACTGCGGCCAATTCAGCAGGCAAGTTTTATGAGAAAGTGCTGCAAAGCATTTCCAGTGAAGGACTATCTGTCAATTAGTATAACATGGCCCACTGCCAGTGATCAGGGAGAAATATCTACTAGCCATATGGAAGTGAGAGGACAACACAGGTGTCTTCAATGATAGAAGCAAGCACCATTAAAAAGAGAACAGAATCATGTCATCCTCAATAAAATCTGCATTTAAGTTCCAACCTAAAAATGCTTGAAGCTAAATTATGACGGATACAAGAAAACTAAACTTTAATAAAGGAGAAACAACACAGGTGTCTTCGATGACAAAGACAGATATTAAAATAACAGGATTGTTTTGGCCTCAATCCAATTGGAAATGAAATTCCATACTGTTAAAACACAAAATAAAATATGATTCATTGCCACTGCACTTTAGCTTTACTATATTAACAATAAAAAATGATTGCATATGAAAATGCAATGAATGAAGTACATGATTAAAACCTGTTGAACATGTACCACCTGAAAGTTCATGCAACTCACCTCTGTGCTGTTGGAGATGACATCTCTGAGAACTTGGAACTTTGCTGTCGCATTCCTTGCAGTTTATTTTGACTTTCTGGGACTGCCGTGGGCTTTGCAGAACTTGCTGCAGTTGTACATTCAGAATCTGAAGCCACTGCTTTTGCCTTGGCCTTCTCTTTCTCTCGATCCGTTTGATTTACTGGACCTGAACTTGTACGCCCCAAACCAATTTTTGAGGGTTCTTTCAGACGTGACACAGGGATGCCTCCTTGCTTGCTACTGATGAGGCTTGGGTCAATGTTGCTACTGACAGGTCTATTTACACCTGCTCTGCCAGTGATGCTGACAGAACTTGACTTGGCTGGACGGGGCAGGCTTCGGTACTGCACTGCTGTCCTTGCACCTGACGACATGAAACCATCATTGTTTTGGGATACGTCAAGGCTGGTTTTCCTGGAGTTGGTTGGCTTAACAGGAATGCCTGTGGACTTGTGAGTTTTCCCAGCAGGTGCAGAGCTTCCACCACCTGTCATTACCGTTGCGGTGCCCGTCGTAGGTTTCTTATAGCCAAATGAACCTCCAGTGGAGGGCCTGGAAATTCCTGATGGAGGTTTTCGTGCTTCTCCAACTCTGTCCCTACTAGCATCAGATGAAGATCTTTGCAAGCTTGTTCCTTTGAGAGCCAACTTTCCTTTGTCTTGGACCTTAGTATCAATTTTACCTGCAAGCACAAAGAAGAATGAAGTCAGGAAATTGTGGCAAAATGATGTTTGTGAACACTATTTTCTAACAGGATTGGATGAATCTCGTTTAAATTAATCCAGATAATCTAGTAATCAGGTCATCAGGAAGTAAAGGAACAGAAACATAGCTGCTACCTGAGCATCATCTCCTTGCAGCTACCATTGAGCAGAAGGTACAGCTGCTTGAAGTTCCACATGACCAAGTTCAAGAGCAGCTACTTCCCTTCAACTACTTGGTTCTTGAAACAACCTGCACAACCCTAATCACTATCTCAGTAAAGCAACACTATGATAGTTTTGACCACCTTGGTTGTCTTTGCTTTTTTTGTCCTAATTGTGTTCTTGCCTGTATAATTTAGATCTTGTTGTCTCTGATGCTACAAAATGCTGCTGCAAGCTAAATTTTCCATTGTATCTGTGAATACAAGCACTTGCGCTTATGACCATAAACTTAATTTTGACTTTTGACTGAGCAACCCTTTCTCATTTGGGGCGGGGGGGGGGAGGTGTAGTTAGAATCAGTCAAACAGTAGCTTCTATCTAAGGCCCAATGCTGCGAACATTGGGCCTAGAATTTCTTGTGAGCTTGTAGGCCTTCACTTCATTAACACAAGGCACTCAAGATAAACAAGTAGGTTGTGGATTCAGCTCAGTATGTGTTGGCACCAGGGCCATATGCATATGTGGTGGGGTGACAGTGCTTTGCAGGGGAAGGTGGTCCATAAAGGATAGTGAGAGAGAAGAACGTTTCAGCACATTACCATGGCAGGATAAGTCTGGGTTCAAAGATCTGTGGGATATTGAATGATGGAATAGGCTTGAAGGGTCTTGTGCTGCTATATTTTTCACTAAATATCAACTCTATCTTACTTCTTGGTACTTTGTAATCTCGAAGTTTGTACCTCTTTTCTTTTATTGCCCGTTGTGCATATGCCACTGCACTGTTATGATGCATCAACCAAACAGGTCTTCTCTGCAGGCACATTCATCTTCAATAAGCAGCAGCATGTATTTTCTGGGCATGTCCACTGTCAGAATAACTGGCAACATGCTGCTCCCTGATGTAATTATCCACCAAAGTCATAAGGTAGGCTTGTTCTACTGTGACTCATAACTTTCACTTTTATACCCAGAGGGTAAACCAATTTATTTCTCCATGGGCAGATGGTAATAATGTGGGAAAAGTCAGGACTGCTGCCATTAAACTGAAAACTGGCAGCAACTTTGGGATTTCTGTGCTGGTCGAGCTTAGAGCAGGGATCATAATATTATTGTCGACAATCCACTCTAAGCCTCCACTGTTTGAGAGTTAATTCAATAGACTAAAGAGGAATTTCTCAAATACTTCTGAATGGAGGTGTCTGGAAATTACATCCATTTATACACATTTTAATATGTAATTTGAAAAGTAATTCCTTTGCACCTTTTAAGATTGTATTAGCAATCCATTCTAGCTCAATAAAAGATCATTTGGAAGTTGGTCTGAGTATTACCAGGCAAGATTCACCTCACCAGCTCTGATATTTCTCCACCGTCAGGTACACATCAAATGAGATCATTCAGAGTGCAAGACTAATTTATGTGTTAAATAGCAGAAATTAGCTGACAAAACTGTTGACAGGAGCATGCAAGGAATATTGGCCATGACGTGAATTAACTGGGGATATTAGCCCTTTGTTGACCATCACTCCCTGTTCCTCACTCTTGCTTGCTCTGTAAGTGAGTTTATACTTTGTAAGCTACATTATAATTATTGCCAAGCAACTTTTATACATTAATAGCACATTCAAATAAAAGGTAAAGCTATTATTTGTGTTGTAAATCCCCAACATAAAGACATTTAAAATGCACCCATCTTAGTTATTTTAATATTCTAACTAGTTCATTTGTGATGCTTTTGTTTCAACTTTAATCATATTGTGTTAATTCAGAGAGGAATTCTTATACAAACATATAAAGTTATGAAAGGGATAGATAAGTTAGAGGCAGGAAAGTTGTTTCCACTGGTAGGTAAGACTAAGACTAGGGGACATAGCCTCAAGATTCGGGGGAGTAGATTCAGGATGGAGATGAGAGGAACTGGTTTCCCAGAGAGTGGTGAATCGATGGAATTCTCTGCTCAATGAAGCAGTGGAGGCTACCTCAGAAAATATATTTAAGACAAGGTTGAATAAATTTTTGCATAGTAGGGGAATTAAGGGTCATGGGGAAAAGACAGGTAGGTGGAGATGAGTCCATGGCCAGATCATTTAGGATCTTATTGAATGGCAGAGCAGGCTCGACAGGATAGAGGGCCTACTCCTGCTCCTATTTCTTATGTTCTTATGTTCATTCAAACCTTTAACTATGTACGAATGTTGTATGATTATCAAAACATTTTGCTTCATGTGAAGACTAATGTAACTACTGTGGAGGATCTCTCTGAATTGACGGATGAGAGTAAAAGATGTTCTCACTACAGAGGTTACTTGTTCGTTGTAGGGGGCTTTCTTAGAAATCAGTGGTGAGTAACTTTGCCTCAACTCTCACTAAAAATTCAGGACCAATATTTGCTTTCTTCCCCCCATCATTCACAGCTCATAATTATCTTAACTGTGTTTTGTTCCCCGCAGGAACCAAAGTCCCTTAGCTTTGAAGGCCCTGAGAAAATTTACCTCTCAGAGCCTGAAGGAGCAAGTCTTATGTCCCAGTTTGAGCAAAGTACCCATGAAAGTGATTTTTTTAATAACATGCTTTGAAGAAATCCGTCACTTTAAAGTATGCATTATGAGATTAAATCATTTTATATAATTAGTGATGGCTGGATTTAGAAAATAAATCTATTTAATTGAGAGTTGTTTTTTAATGAGTGTGAAATACATTTTTGATTATTTTTACATCCACTAATTGGGAATATTTAGCATCTGATATGCCTGACCAGGACTTGAGATGTGACAATCTGGTCTGCTGTGTTCACTTTTGAAGAGCAACACACCCTACGTTGCTGACCAGGCACAACATGCTTCCAAATTCTAAGGCAGATTTAAGTTATTCAGCTTCAAGCTTTGAAAGATTCTGTACAAGAAAGAGTCCAGGAAGCCTTTAGAACAGAGTTCAACTAATGATGTGAACTGGTTATAGCAGGTGCATGGTACCGCGTGCGTTTTTATTCAGGCAGAATCAGAATCATCTGTAATATCACTGACATATATTACGTTCTGAAAGTCGTCACTTTGCAGTGTGATACATAACATACAGAATGGAAAGAAAACTTATCAGTCTGATTTAGATCTACATACAGAATTTATAATTTCTTTGTTATACAAATATTGTTTTACAAAACAGAGATTTTAAAATTAAAGGAGCATTATCAGTGTGCACCTATGCCCTTCCGAGAGAGTGCACATATCCATCTGTGACAAAAATAAATCATTCATGATTGTTGCTCTTTCATAGTCTTCTGGGTAAAGGCAAATAGTGCTCAGTGTCCTTAAGCTACAGTACCAGATTTGACCCTGACCTAAAATGTCACATCCAATTTCAACAGAGCCAGGAGTTGTGCCCAGTAATCTTGGGCTGGCGAAGGGAAAGTCACTCTGTGGCTTGACTCCTGATTGATTTCCAGAGACCCTGCTGCAAGTAAGATTGCTGCTAGATTAGATGTAATTTTAAAGCCTCTTTGGCCTAATAACCTTTGGACGTTCACTGACTTGGTTCACATGTAAAAGAGGGGTGGCCACTTCGATGGGATCAAGGAATACCGAAAAACAATGCAATGAACAAATCTGGAAAAAGAGTAAAACCTAGAAATAATACGAGACCTTGATTTTTGAATGAAATTCTATACAAACAAATTCTACACAGCTTAACTGGAATATTGCAGCAGAGTACAGCAGGGATGCTTATCAGAAAATGATCCAGCTATTAATGTCAACATGATAGAATCATAAAGTTGCACAGCACTAAAATAGTCACCTCATCTGACCATGATAGTAAATTCCACCTTCCTGTAGACTCCTCTACCCCTGGAAAAAAACTATAACATTTGACAAACAACTGAGTACCAAACTGTGGTACACTTGCCACCTCCCAGCGAGCCAATTCTGCATCCTATTTCTCAAAAGCCTTGCTGAAGTCCATGTGTACTGCTTTGTCTTCACCAGGTTGTTAGGTCACCTCCCGAAAGCACTGAATTGGATTTCCCATGCACAATGGCATGCTGACCTTCCCAATCTGTCTGTGTCTCTCCAAATGATTATAAATTCCACCCCAAAGAAAGATGTCCAACAGTTTCCCAATTGCCGCTGTAAGGCTTTCTGGATTGTAGATTCCTGCCTTGTCCCCACCACCCAATTGTTTATAGGACCAACATGAGCTCCTCTCCATTTTTCCAGTACCACATCCAGGGCTATAAATTATGTGTAAATCACTGTCAGAGCCCCAGAAATCTCTTCCCTTGCTTTCTGTAACACGCTGAGATAGATTCTATCAGGCCCTGTGGTCTTGTTCATCTTAATATGCGTCAAAATCTCAGTGCTTTGGCTTCATCTCCTCATCGATTTCCTGGTGATAATACTAATGCAAAGTATTCAACTAGAATACCACAAATATCCTCTGATGCTATCACTCCAAAATAAATGGAAGGAATCTTGCGTTTTGTAAAATATAATCCAAATCATGAGATGGTAAAGGCTTATCCTCCGTGTTAAACATGATTAGTAAATCTGGGACTTGCATTCATGCGTTGTCAGAGTAAGAAATCCCCGATGGAAAGCTTCACGTGATAAAGTAGCATTTGCACGCTGTCCAAGAGTCAGTTCTACTGAATCCAATGCAATTGAGCATCAGAATAAAGTATAAACAGTAGCAGCTGTGCACTATACATGTTTGGCACATGGTTGGGGACTATTTCCCTGTCCACTAGTGACCTAAAAATGGAAATTTTGATTCCCCACATTTCACTGTGATGGTATAAGAAGGTTAGCCTTTATATGGTTTTCTAACTTGAAAAAATGTGCTTTCAGTTATTACTTCATAAATTGCAGAGTGCAAATAATTCTCCCCCCCCCCACACACACACACACACACACACACATTTTTCATCTTTTGGAACCATATGTTCTATTTCTAATGGCCTCATGGATTTAATTCCTGCTTATTCCACTGCTATCTACGTGGCTAAAACATTATGAGTTAATCAAACTTTCAATCAGCTGTTCTAGGATTAGCGTGCAGCTGTTGCACTGATCCAGGATCTGACTGTGGGATGCACCAAGGCCAGCCTTACAATATTACGCTGCCCCATTTCTTCTCAGGGAAAGTGAAATAATGGGTCAATAGTGCACATGTCTGTGTTGTCAATGTCTCCCCTTTCAGCGCTTGTTAATGATTCCGACCAAAACCATCAGTGCTTAGCTGTATAAATAGCAACAAATCTGGGACTCCATATATGCTGTTTAAAAAACGTCTGTCAGCTCTTTCCACTGCTGGACCCCATTTCCAGTGCTGGAGGTCATTCGCCCTGAGATTCCCCCAATAACCTTGGGGTAATCACCTCTTCAATCTGAAACCTGTCCACCTCTGCATTTTGCAGCTTTCATATCGCTTTGTATTTCTACTAACTATACTCATTTCTTTGCTCTTATGCACTGTTCATGCTTTCTCTTTGTAATTAACCCCATCATCCTCTGAACCAGATGATTTCATTTGTACTCATCCCCAGAGCAGCACCGAAGTCATTTCGTCCTGGTCATCTCTCCCTACACTCTCTGCAGCTCTTCATGTCATTCCTGGCTCCGAACCGGAAATACTACTTCAGTTTCTCTTTCCGCAGCCTGCTGTGTGACTTGCTGAGCATTCTCAACATCATCTGTTCTCATTTCCGAGTTCCAGCATCTGCATTTTTGTTTTAAATTTTCACTTTGAGGTCTCAAGTGGGAAAGGATCACCAGATGATAGCAAGCAACATCTCCATTAAGAAATACAAGTCACACCAACATCCGAGATATTCTGGGGAAGGATCATTCAGATGGTATTGAGAATGTTAAGGCCACTTATTTTACCTATTTAGAGATACAGTATGGCATTATCTAGCAACCCGCCTATTTAGCCCTAGCCAAATCACAGGACAATTTACAATGACCAATTAATCTATTAATCCCTAAGTTCAAAGTAAAATTTATAATCAGAGCACATACATGTTAGTACATACAACCCTGAGATTCTTTTACCTTCAGGCATGCTTAGCAACTCCACAGAACAATAATTGTAAACAGGTTCAAAGTACAAGTTGTGCAAATGCAAACATAAATAAATGGTACTAAATAAGAGCATGAAATAACAAGGTAAAGAGTCCTTAAACCAAAGGTTGTGGGGCCTGAGGCACTTGTACTGGTATGTCTTTGAAGAGTGGGACGTAACCAGAAACCGTAAGAAACCCACATCGTTCACGGGGAGAACATGCAAACTCCTCACAGATGGTGAACTCCAGAACACTCCACGCTGTAATAACATTGCACTGACCACTATACTACCGTGCGTCAGGAACACCCACCAAACTCATCTGTACCTCCTACCTCACTGACCGAAGAATCGCAGTTCCCACATCAGTCACCTCAGAACCCACTAAACCTGACTGGATACCGAAGAACAACAAAATTCAAATGGAAAGGAAGACTGAGAGACACTGAAAGCTTTTAGAACAGTCCAAGCTGGCAGCAAAGTCTTGCAGACTGTCAAAGCTTTCAACAGTCCTCTGGGAGCCTGGCTTCCTCAGTAACCTCTCAGCCACATTCAAACCATGTCATTGGAGTCCATGATGTTTTCAGCAGCAGGTTTGCATTTCCACTTCGGGACCGACTACTGGTGGGAATGGAGACTACAGGAGACTAAAGCCAATCACGGCAGTCTGCAGAACGGTGCAGATGACGCTCTCTAGAGTTGCAACCTGGTTCACACATTTAAGAATTTAGGGACAGAACTGGAGAACCATTTTATTTAATTATTTTATTTAATTAAAATGGTTCTCTTAGCTACAATTTAACCAACTGCTTCAAACTTAGATATGTAGGGCAAAGAACTATTTATAGAAGTAGAAATTATGCAGCTTTATTCAGTGTTCATTCAAAGGAGGCGTCAGCTTCATTACTGAAAGTAGAATTCTCCTGTTTAGGAATACAATTAACACAAATTTAAAATGTTTCGCTAGGCTTACACATTGATAAGTGAATGAGAATGACAAACATTCCCTTCCGTGGAAATGATTTATACTTCCTGATGAGTCCAATCAGATTAAACAAGGCTGAAAAATCAAATTTATGACATTGAATTGAATTGACACAGTGGATAGAAACTGACCGTGATGGCAAATTCACTGAGCCTTTCCTTTTGAATTATGCAGGGCATTAAAGCTAATTCATGAGCACTGGAAGTTCAACACATTCTCAATAACAATCAGAGGTCAAAATTAGGTGCACAATGAGATTGCCCGGCCTTCAACAGTCAGTAAAAACAAATATTCATATCCTTAAGTTACTTATCACAACTTAATACTGGGCATAGATCCACTGCTCAGTAAATTCAATTTTTATATCAGCGATCTGTTTTTTTTTCCCCAGAAGGAGAGCCTGCTTTGAAAGATATAAAAATGAGAAAGTAAAGCAAATGTGAAATATATTTTGGTTGATCTACAAGAGTTTAATCTAACCTGGCATTCCATTTGAATGCCAAACAGATAGATAATAAATCTGGTGTATTTTAATCAGCTTGAATGGATTATTTGGCTTATAAGCTCTTCTTGGGCTTCCAGCTGGTACAGGTATCAATTATAACCAATGTTTCGATAACAAACTCTGCCATCTTCATCAGGGACGATGCCTTGGCATGTCTAGTCCAGTGGTATTTATACCCCCCTTAGTCCGTCCCTCATGGGTGGATGAGGACTAACCAATCAGGTTTCTGTTCTCCCATCTTGTTCACAATCGAATTCCAGTTCTTATTCGGACTGAGCCTTCGTCTTTGTTAAAATTCTTTTCAATGGCTTTCTTTACCAGGGGGTCCTAAAAGCCATTGGCATGGCACAGTAGTTTTGTGCCATCAAAGTCAATCCTATTGCCATTGGAAATGCAATGTTCTGCCTCCGATGATTTCTCTGAGAAACCCAAATGGATATGCCTCCTGTGCTCTGGGATGTGGGCTTCTACCGGGGACCTGTCTGGCTGATATACGCTGCTCCACATTCACAGGGAATCCTGTAAATGCCAGCCAACCTGAGTCCCAGTTGAAGACAGCACTTTAAATGAAGCCTCACTGAGGACTAATAAATAAGCTACAGCCAGACCCTACTCTCCATTGTCTCTAAAGTAAAAGTTAAGTACTGGGATTACTAAATCTGTGGTCTTGACTCCCTATGGTAAACTCTCCCCCTTATCCACTGACACTGCCCCTTCTCCTGACAATTGTCCAAATTGGAACTAGACCATTCACAGCCTTAATTGAGTTTCAGACCACATATCAGTTGGCACCTCTGCCTCCTTCCATGCAGCAGCATCTTTGCTTCTGTCACTCATTGTGGGAATCCTCATTAGTCAAGATTCAAGGACATTTATTATCAAATAATGTGTAAATTCCACAGCCTTGGGACTTGCGTGCTCACAGGTAGCTATAAAGCAAGAAACCCAAAATAACCCAATTAAAGAAAAAATAAAAATAAAAAGACCAACACTCAATGTGCAAGAAAAAGAAAAAAATACAAATCATGCAAACCAATTGAAGCGAACAACAATTCAAACTAAATCTGAGTCCTTAGGTCTGAACCCTGAGCAACCAGGAGCAGGCCCAAAGCCTCGCTTATCATTTCATCATATTAGCAGGCACAGAGCAAAGCAGTCGGGGCAGCTTTCATAGTCTCAGCACCATGGAGGTGACCATCATGAAGATTGAGCGAAATCGGCTTTCATCCCCACCGACACCTTGTCTTTTCAGTCTATCTGGGCTGGCATTTAAATTGACCCCACAACAGAACAGTAAAAGGCTCTGGTGGCCTGGAGGTTGCGGAAACAGCGTATCATACCTTGCACTAGGACCCAGACACTGCAGCTGCGAAAGGCTTTGGGCCTAGATCACGCCACCCAGTGACTCACCCCAGGCCCAGATTCTGTTGCCCAGCCTGAAGCCTCTCCTAAGCTCTTCAGATCAGCTCATTGCCCAGAGTAATCCAACTTGCAACCAGGCCAGTTGAACGAGCATTGGAACTTCTCTGCCCGAGCTCTGAATTCACCCTTTGGAGCCCAGAACGATCCAACCTTTCTCCCGGCCAGCTGTACAGGCATCAGAACTCCAACTGCAAAGCCTCTGCAACACACCATCTCAGATCATCCCCCGAACTTGCCTCACCATCCCCCAGCCCCTTCACTGTTTGCCGCGATAATTTAACACAATTTACCACAGAAAAGGTATTTTTAGTGATATTTTTAGACTGATTTCTTATCTTTTTGACTACCAGAAGCTGTCACACACATTCAGTAGCATAATCTTGACCAGAAGATTGCAGATTGCTGATTGAGAGGTCAATTAAGTTGGTTGTCTGGACTCTCAAGCTACATTTAACCATCATCCTCTGCTTACAGAGCTAAAATGTACAACCACTGTGCAATGCCTCAGTTATGAAGTCTCTTTCTTCATATCTCTGCAAGCTAGTTCAGATTTATGTCTACCAATTGTGTTTCTAGCAGATCCCAAATGCAATCACTCCATCATTGCTGTCTTGGCTTCAGCTACAAGGTCGGAAGTTGACGAAATCACCATTATTACAGTTGCTCCCTCTTCTCTCCTTTAAGTCACAATTTAAAAACTGGCCTTTGACCAAGGACTTGGTCATCTTCCTTAGTACTGTATTTCTTTGTAGCTCGGCTTCAATTCTTTTTAACTTCTGTTTTTAACACCTTGACAAAGATGGTAAATAAATGAAAGTCATTACTGTATAGTGATTTACCAAAAAGGAAACGTAATCCTTTAACTTCCTGCTAGCATTTACAACTAACAATACCTTTATAACTACATTTCTTATTTGACGTTGCAATGTTATTTCAATATTAGTGACAGTGGTTCGGTTGATTTGGTTGATAGTGATTCCACGTGGCTAAAATAAATATATTATTTGCCTAACCACAGAAGAGCAAAAGTACTTACTTAAAAGATTAATTTGGTACCTTCCTATTAGGTGAAAAATTTGTCCTTAATGTTAATCTTGCTGCCGAAACAGATGAAGTCACGTGGATATGTAAATGATCATGACTATATATCTTCATAAGCTTCTTTGCAAATATAGACATGTGTTAAGTATATAGAGGAATAAAGAAAACACATGCCCAGCAGGGAAACGTATTTGAAAAGAGCTCAGATTAAAGACTAATGGTGCTACAGGCCTATCTTTGAGCCACACTTTCTTCAAGCTTACTTCCTATGGGGAATGTGAATTTGTGACTTCACAGCTATATGTGAGAAGCTAAGTAAGTGATATTTGACTTTATGATTAATTCTGGACTAATATTTTATTTAGGCGCCAGTGGAATCATCATGGTTTAGATCATTCAAAATATTGCCTTAGATTGCAAGTTCAGTACTACATAACTGAACCTTGTACAGGTTACATGGTGATAATCGATATCTCCTGGTAAATTACAAGGCAATAATCCAATCAAATTCTATAAATGAGATAATTAACTGTGAAAATGAAGCAAGCTCCTTCTAAGATCCAAATTTACATTTGTTCTGCAGAATGACAGAATTGCTTTTCTAAATTTATCTTGCAATATGCAACCAGTCAGTTTGTTGTTCACCATTGTGCATTTACCGACTGGTCATGACACCTGACTACCAGGAACAGCAGGGTAGTAATGTCATGAGATGGCAAGAGCACAGACAGAATAATGAGATATAAGCCTGAAGATCCTTACATCACAATCTCATGACCAATCCATTGCAGTGACTGACCCCAAGACAGCTATCAGCAGGCATTAAAGATGTGTTTGGCAAACCCCTAGTTTTGGAAAGATAGGTACACTTTGGTGTGATCCCAATTCCACAATATCCACACTACTAGAATAAGAAGAAAACGATGAAGATAATTCTAACAAAAAGGAGAATTGAAAATAACAGACATCCCACATCCGTGAGTTGAATTGGATTAATGACTCCAGTTATTGGAACTGGAGTACAATGTGCAACCACAACAATACTGTGTTAACACAAACAACTAAGCATGACTTCAAATTTCCATGGGGTACCTGGCCGTACAGAGGTAGCAAACTGCACAAGTTGTGAATGCAAAGGAAAAGCACTTCTAAAGTGAGGTTACAAAAGAGTTGAAAGGTAATTTGGCCAAGTTGGAATGGCTTTATGGGGATAGGACAAAGTAAATTATCAGTGAAAGCCAAAAACCAAACTCAAGGGTAGAATTTGCCCCTCTACTGCTCTGAATATAGCTAACCTATTTCATAGAAAATTGACAAACTGGCACGAATCAGAAACAGGGGAAAATTTGCAGATGCTGGAATCCAAGCAACACACACAAAATGCGGGAGGAATACAGCAGGCCAGGCAGCATGTATGGAAAAGAGAAAACAGTCAACTTTTCAGGCTGAGACACTTCATCAGGACTGGAGAAAAAGGATGAGACGTCAGAATAAGAAGATGGGAGGTTGGGAGGAGGAAGAAGTACAAGTTAGTAGGTGAATGGTGAAACTGGGAAGCGGGAGGGGTGAAATTAAGAGCTGAGAAGTTGATTGGTGAAAGGGATAAAGGGCTGGAGAAGGGGGGATTTGATAGGAGAGGATAAAAAGCCATGGAAGAAAGGGATGGGGGAGGAGCACCAGGAGGTGATGGGCAGGTAAGGTGGTAAAGTGAGAGTGGGAAATGGGAATGGGGAAAACTGAAGGAGAACTGGGGGCAATTACTGGAAGCTCGAGAAATCAATGTTCACGCCGTCAGGTTGGAGGCCACCCAGATGAAATATAAGGTGTTGCTCCTCCAATCTGAGTGTGGCCTCATCACACCAGTAGAGGAGGCCACGGTCTGATGTCAGAATGGGACTGGGAAGCAGAATTAAAATAGGTGGCCACCAGGAGATCTGTCTTTTTCTGGTGGGTACAGTGTAGGTGCTTGGCGAAACAAACTCCGAATCTACGTCAGGTCTCACCGGAATTACAGAAGCCCACACCATGAGTACCGGGTACAGTACCAACAGACTGACGGGTGAAAATGTTTAGCATTTTCAAATATAAGTGACATCTAGAGCAATTCATGTTTCAATTCTGCTTCACATTAAAATTTAGACTCAAAATTAAGCCTTCTTCTGGATCAAATATCAAATCAATACAGTCTGAGTCTCCTTGTGAGCTCTTTATATAACTATTTTTTTTTTAAGCATAGGCTCCACTGATACCTTTTAAATTTTAGGATATACACACGAGAGGTGATTGATAAGTTTGTGGCCTACAGTATTTTCATCTCCTTTTATGTTAGGCCACAAACTTATCAATCACTGTGTGTGTGTGTGTGTACAGTATACTTAATTAAATGCACAACAATGAAACCAGCAAACAATTTAGTGTACTGTTTAAATGAGTTTCAGTGATTTAATATTAAGCTACCCACATGTGCTATATCAGATAACTTTAATAAAATACTTATTTTGCATGTTGTGTATTTGCAGCTGTACTAATAAAAAAAGAACTAAATAACAACTCTGAAATCTCCTGATAATTTAGAGGAAAAAAAAATCATCTTTGCATTCTAAAACTCTGCCCAGTTACACTGATTTATGGACTATTGTGCAACTGTGTTTGTGTGGAAAGCTGGGGGTCCAAATTCTCTTTTAAAACAACTCAAAAGTTTTACACAAAACTTATATAGCAAGGAATAGGATTTCTATTCCATCGTACATAATCCTCACACTGACAGCTTGCAAGAAATTTCTTAAGGCACAAGGTGAGGATGAAAAAAGGTCTCCCTGATGTCAAGCAACTACCTAGAAGACAACACTGCATTATCCTCAGCAGCCGATGACCATCAGGTTAGTCACTGCCATGAACATCTTCAGCACAGATAGACAGTTGTTAGAGAATACAGTTCTCTTTCAATAATTCCAAAAAGCTACCCAGAGAATTAAAATCCTAAAAAATAGCCACAATTTTGAAGCCTCAAATATTTGGAGATTACTGCTTATCAATGCAAAGTGCTCCCAACATCTCTGGTTTTCTACATTATTTCCGAGTCATTCACAAATAACATGCATTTTGAAATATATATGCAATAAAGTATTGTAATATAGTTTATTAGCTTTGTTACTTGCCAAAGAGTTGCACTTCAGACCATAAGATATAGGAGCAGAATTAGGCCATTCAGCCCATCAAGTTCAGTCATTCCATCATGGCCGATCCCACTCAACCCCTTACACCTGCCTTCTCACCTCTGATGCCCTGACCAATCAGGAAGAGATGAACTTCCGCCTTAAATATACGCATGGACTTGGCCTCCACCACAGTTTGTGGCAGAGCATTCCAGATTCACTGCTCTCTGGCTAAAAAAATTCCTCCTTACCTCTGTTCTAAAGGGTCACCCTTCAATTCTGGATCCTAGTTCCAGAAACTCCCACTTTAGGAAACATCCTCCCTACATCCACCCTATCTAGTCCTTT